>NC_061490.1:22543-1222543 GCF_022539355.2 Hippoglossus stenolepis | reverse complement strand
GGTGTGTGTTTGGGGGGGAAGAGGGACAGAGTTGAAGGAGGGAACAACTGAGCTAAATGTAACAAGATAGAGGGGAGTTAAAAAGTAAATAGACTAAGACAAAGTAAAAAGCTTTAAAAAAAAAAAAAAAAGAAGAAGCAGTGCTTGAGTTCATAAACAATCCTGATGTGTTACTGAATGGTTTTCTTGCTTCCTCCACCCACTTCCCTCTTCTTCACCTCTCCCTGCACTGTCTCCTTCATCTGTTTAGGAGGTGGTTGTGTGCGGTCACTCTCTGGAGGTGAATGTCACCAGCAGTCTGGATTTTTACCTGAGCGTCAGCCAGCTGCAGCTCTTACAGCAGCTTGTCAGAGACAACACGGTGGGGATAGACACTCCTGAGAAAAGTGCTGAGGTGAATACTGCAACCAACAAATGAGTACAAACACATATGGGCACATGTATGATGACATTCACTTTCTAAAGCCACATACATGAGGATGTACATTTAAACTGGAATAACTTTACTTGGACACAGAGTCTCTGTTTTCTTTGTATTTAAGTATTTATACAAAAAACTGGGAAAAAATCATGTCACAAATTCCCCTACTTATAGTATTTAATCTTTTTTTCAGTTTGTCAGAAAAATGAAATGTTGTGCTCCAGTTAATTAGTTATATATATATATATTCATTCATCACACCTTGGCCCAAGACCACCTTTCTCTCACTGATATAATGAATGGTTTGTTAATTTTTTTTGCTCAAAACTCCATCATGACCATTTTCATTATACAGTGCCCTAAACTATCGCCCCTGACTATTTGGGGTGAATCTAACACATTTAAATATTTACTCACTCGGAGCAAGGCAGTTCTCTAATGTGGCCTTAGTTTACTGTGATGTGCTCAGCTGCAGCTTTCAGGGCCCTTCCTAATGTTTACAGGACAGGGAGCACCCAGGCGCCATTTGCCCTGTCTGACCGCTTAATAAAGCTTTCTAATGGAACACAATATAAAAATATTTACCAGCTGTGGTGAGGATGCGAGTCATAGAAGAGTAAAGGGCACTGAGGAGAGAAGAGGAGGGGGATGCAATGAAATTTAAAGAGTTGACAGTGATTTTATTGTTATCTCTGCTTGGGATTCTTTCTGGAAGAATGTGTGTACGACCGCATAGTGACTGCATCCGATGACTCAGATCCTGTAAAGCATTGGTAAGAAAATAGCGGCAGGTGGGCCAAAACTGGCCCTGCAACTCAAAGTATATTCAGCCTCCCCAATGAAAGTTTTTGTGCATTACAAAACAATTGAATTTGCACCTCAAACACAAATACAGGAGATACCAGTCATAGTAATAACCTGCCATATGCGCTTTTAAAAAGCTGCTCTTCTATTCAGAAAAAGATAATTATGATACAATCCTTAAACAATCTCAAATAAAGTGATATACTCAAAACTAAAAAAAAATCATAAAACAATAGAGCATATAGGCCTCCAACCTCATGAAGGCCTCTACTAGTTTGATGATTTCTTTTATTCATTAATTTATTTTTTTATTTATATAGTCGCTCTTAAGGAGGGGCCTGCTGTGCATCTGTTCTTGATTTTAGTGATCTGTGAGCCCTCACCCCTGCTTGTAATGATTCATGGCTTGATTCTGTTGAGGGGCAGCTAACGGCTGCAGAGGGTTCATCCAGGTTTAAGGCAGGATGAGAAAATGCATCAGTTATTCTGGGAGGTCCACTGGCAACAGTTTAAAAAAAGGTCATTTTGATTGGATTTAGTTTTTTCTTAAGGCAATGTAAACTGAGCATTTTTTCCTACATTTTCAGAAACAAATTCAGACATATGTCGTTTCAGATGGAGGAGCTGGGGTTTAAGGGTGTTGCTCAAGGGCATCGTGACAGTAGCTGCTATGTGTTAAGTCCTTCTTCCTCAGTCATGTTTCTCAGTTTATCTGGGAATTAGAACTGTCAAGTTTTTGTGAAGACATTTGTATCCAACTGCTATGTTAAGGCTGCCTTTAGATAGATTAAGTGAAATTGAAATGACCCCGTATCTGGAGTGATGCAATCCAGTGATCATCCATCTTCTGTAGAGAACAGAATATATGCATGGGAAAATACCTATTTTTCATTTAATATCAGCTTTTTGGGCACAGTTGTTGGGAACTCTCTTGTTTCACATTTTACTTGTATTATTCCATATTAATTTCAGGTGCATTACACCATGTTCTTGATGCATTCAGTTTTATAGTAGTGCCATTATAGAGTTTACCAGCATCATTAACACTGAGGTCACTTAGTGTATGTCCTCACCTTTGTGCAGCTGCACAGCACAGAGGTTACTCTGAATAAATGTGGTTTGGCTTTGGATTTTTGACACTCTTTGTAAAACCATTTGTACCTCAGGGTCGTAAGTCTTTTGGTGACGGCATCTCCCCGGCTGCTTGGCCCACACTCGGCAGCAGGGAGGTCAGTGTCAGTTAGAAATGATCGTTCCTGGTGCATTTTGGTCTGCAGAAGCTCATTCTTCAAGCTGCAGAGCCCTCTAGTGGCACATTTATCTACAGCATTGAGTTGTTACATGCTCAAGAGCCCTGGTCCTGAGGGCAGCGCGTCTTCACTTGCAGTCTGCCCAGCCAGCACCCTGTCTACCCCTTGCTAACACATTAGAAACATTGCAATCAAATAATCAGTAGTACAGTACGTGTGCGGAGTTGTAACTGAGTTGTTGTCCATAGCCAGTTTCTTCAATATCACAATCTGGATTTGGAACATGTGTCTGTTTTTGTGCTGCTTTGTTTTTAATTCAGTTTTAACTTAAGTAAAGATATTTATAGTATTTGACCGTTTTGTTTGTCCCTCCTTTATACAACCTGTTCAAAGAATTCCATTAAAAACAGGTCCCGATCTCAAGCATCTGGAACAGAGAAACTGTTTTGTTGTTTGTGTTTCAATAAAGTATCTCAGCTCTCAGCGCTGTCCCCAGTTAAACATTAAATTAAACACTGCCCCTTGCTCACTCTTTCTTAATTCCAAATCTTTTCCTCTCTTTTCCTCTCTTTTTTTTTACATTCTTGGACATTTTGAGAACATTCTGTGGGCCTTGAACAGATTCTATGCAGATTTCAAACAGTTTCCATTGCCCCTCACAGCTGTGTTTTATTGTCTGGGTTAATGAATTTGTTTTGTAGGGGCTTTTGGGTTCCCTGGCAGTGGTGAGGCAAGCCAGGCGCGTGGGCAATGTGTGCAAGCCTTGTGTGTGTGATTTCAGTGATTTCTAGACACTGGGTTGTGCTATGAGAATTTGTCCTCGTACACACACATCTGCAATGACCCTTCCATACATACACATGGAGCAAGACCATTTTCCCATAATCCGTTATATTCAGTCATTGTGGGCTGGAGCCAGTTGTCCACAGTTTCCATATCAACTTCCTGAGATGCAAAGTACATGAAACATGATTTCTAAGCAGTCCATTAGCAGATTTGTTGCTATCTAAATCATTGCATTATTAGGATGTTTAACACAGCATTAGCTACGGTCTGTCCCAGTTCCACATCATTTCTGTATTTTTGGGTGAAGTTAATGATGATAAAATGACACTAAGTTTAGATCAGGCGGCTTTCCGCAGCAGGAGATGCCACAGTCAGAGAGCTATGAATAGATGATAGAGAACTTATCCCACAGCTCGGTCAATGGCAGTGTCACCTGGCAACACAGAAGTGTAACCCCCTCACACATGTGTACACACACACACACACACACACACACACACACACACACACACACACACACACACACACACACACACACACACACACACACACACACACACACACACACACACACACACAAATACATACACACACACCCACCCCACATTCCCTGCATGGTAACTGTCTTTTGCCTTTTTTTGGGGAGCCAGCACTTTAATGCTGCTTTATGACTGAACAGCTGACCCGAGTGTCTGGTTGTGTGTCTATGCTGTGTCTCAGCTCTTCTATGACGTATTTGTTCTTCAGAAAGAGTGAAAAGGAAGATGTAGAAAAGTCAGCTCCTCATTGCCTTTCTCTCAGCTCTCTCAACATCTTCCTTTACACACCATATTGTTGTTCTTATTCACCACCTCAATGCCATCCACCCCTTAAGGTAAGATCTCATTGTTGGCATCAATATCTGCCTGTTATTCAGTTGCCATAATGTCATCGTCCCAGAGTATTTTAGTGTTATCCCAACTGGTAGAGAGCAAGAATAGAGAATATTTTTTGTAAAAAGTTTCCCTCATCTCTCTCTCTCTCTCTCTCTCTCTCTCTCTCTCTCTCTCTATCGCTCTATCTCTCTCTCTCTGTCTGTCTGTCTGTCTGTCTGTCTGTCTGTCTGTCTGTCTGTCTCTCTCTCTCTCTCTCAGTCTCTCAGTCTCTCAGTCTCTCCCTCCCTTGACACACACACACAGAGGCAGCTCGGGTCAGCCATGTGCTAGTACCACAGTGTGAGAGGAAAATACCCTCTGGTGCAGGGGAAGTCCCGCTCTGCTTCATCCTCTACCTCATCCTGGGATGATTACACGCATGGGAAACAGGGCTTTAGACTTCCTCCAACTCTCATGCACACGGACACACGCACACAGATGCCAGTGCACACACAAACACATGCTAAGGCAGTACCCAGGTTCAGGACAAAGTATCTGGCATCACAGGAAACTCTAAATTAGAATTTTTAGTGGTCACAAATGGGTAAAAACATCTCACTCACCCATTACCTGCCTTATCTCTATTCTTTCTTTCATTCTCTCCCCCCTTCTCTGTGTTTTATTGTTTCCTTTCTTTTTGCCCCCCACTTTGTCTATCCTTCTCAATCGCCTGCATCTGTTTGTGCTCATCCATCCTTCTTTCATTCCCCTCATTGTCTTCTCTCATTCATCTAGTTTTTCCCCTTGTTTGACTGGCACAGTTCCTGGTTGGGCATGTTTCAGTTCATCCAGAGCTGATTGGTTATTTATCAAGCTGACTGACAGTGGAAAGGGTTCCTCCTCTAGAGACCAATAGAATTTGATAGTGTAGGGGTTCTGATATTACTCGACTGTTACATTTGTGTCATCTTAAACGCCTGCACTACGGAAGCACACAGGTTGGAGTCACATGCAAAGCTGGACTAACGCTAATTTAGTGAGAGTCATGTAGGTCGTCAGCCGATCAAATCACTGTGAGAAGTGAATTTACAGGAGGCACGAGTACACTGGTCAGACCTTTTTGCACCTCAGTCATCCAAATGCTATTTAATGTTACACTGTGGGAAAATGGAAGCTTAGTGACCTATTATGCTCTGTTGTGTAACAATTTAACTCTCATTCATGTAGGAGTATTAGCCAGAATGCCGATAGCACATTAAATAGCTTATCTAAGCGACACTGTTGTTGTAAAGCTTGGCTCAATGAGCAACCTAAGGCTGGGTCCTTGTCTGTGTAAGTGTAAAATAACCTTTTCCAAGACCGCTCCTCTTTGTGATGAGTGTTTCATTTAGTTTTGTAGCTGATGAACTTCGAGAACTGAATTTTCTTTCTTAACCTTGTATCTTTTCAGGACAATAAGTTGTCAGAAGAGCTTTTATGTGCTCCGTGTGTCAACAGAAATGGGGAGACATTAGATGAGAGGGTAAGACAGTAGAGACAGCTTGAGAGATGATGGTCAATTGAAATAGAATGCAAAAGAGTAAATTAGTACAAGAAATATCTGAGGAGATGAGACATGACACAGTGAGAAACAGAAAGTCTGAATCCGGTGTTTGCTTTGATTTCTGGTTCTGTGTAAAGCATTTGTCCATAAATGTGGGAGCTGACATTCCTGAGGGGTCAGCTCTTAACCAGTCAGCCTAGCTATTAACCCTCTCTGAGGGCCAGATCCCTTTCACCCTGACCCCTTTCCATCCTCCGTAACAGTATTTTCATTTGCCCTGTTGCTGCTAAGAGTAATAATAAATAACGCTCCTTGCATAGCCATCTCCTTTTCCATTTTGGCTGCCTCGTGTTGGTTAAGTAAGCGTTGTTGTCTCAGCTTATCTTAAACATACATATTTTCATAGCCAGTGTTCATCTCGCTGCCCTTCTTTTGTTATGAAAGCATATCTTTTTTTTTCTGTCTTCTTTGTTCATGTCTCACTGACCCTCCTGTGAGAATCAACTGCTAATTGACAGCCAGTCATAACAACTCACCTTCGCTGTTCAGTCCCCGCACAACAACCAGCTTTCTACTCAAAGCATAACCGTGGCACATTCTTAAACTGGCCCCTTGGAAACTCTGTCTATTTGAGATCAGTAGCAGCTGAATTTGCTCTGTCCTCAATCAGTTTTGGCAAAATTGGCGTGAAAACTCCAGATAACATCACAAAGGTTGGAATTCTATTAGAGTCTTGAAACAAATGGCGCCTTTGAGGAGAGGGAGCGGGCCCCCAATGTGAACCCTGGGATCGGGTGTCGACTCAGGTAAGGAGGAGTCAGGAATACTCTCTCTGCCCGCAAGGGAAATAGGGTCATAGACTCAGGGGACTAGTAAAAGCAGGGCACACCAGGCCAGCTAGTACAGTCACGTATGCACACACACCATAGTAGACTTGGGTCAGTGAGAAAGCCCAGAATGTTTGTCTGAAGAGGTGAAAAGAGGAAACAGATTTATTTCGCTACACCTGTATAAGCAAGATTCCACCTAGAATAACAGGTGATGGAGAGTATTGGGTTCTTTCTCTGTAACTTGGATAGTGTAGTAAAAGTGTGTGTGTGTGTGTGTGTGTGTGTGTGTGTGTGTGTGTGTGTGTGTGTGTGTGTGTGTGTGTGTGGCATGTGGCTACACTAGCGTACAGTAGCTATTTTTTCCTCATTGTGATTTTTTCTAAAGTGTTCATCTTGGACTGCGCCCATTAAACTGAATATTTACACTAAGACAACTTCATTCCAGGCTATAGGAAGATTTGCCATGGGTGCAGAAGCATTTTTGCTAGTACTTTATGCTGATAGAAAATAGCTGATTTGTTTATCTGAAATGGCATGGCAAGTATTTTAGACCAAAAGATTAATCAGGTATTATCAGGTACTGTGTCACTGTTTCTTTAAGTGCATGTTTGAAGAACTAAAGATTACTAGCTGCTTTACATGAAAAGATATGTGAAAATGAAAGGCGTCTTTCTGCTTAAGGCTTGTGACTTGCCCTAAATCCAAACCATGTAAATTAAGTCTAGGCAATGCTTGATGTACAGTTAGAGTGAAACTGGATATTTCATTAAGTGGACCTGATCTCATACCTCACTTGTCTGTTAAATGTCAAAGATGAATCATCAATGAGTCCTCACATATTGCAACACTCAGAATGGTTATCCACGTAAAAGCAATTCCTGATTAGGTTTCAGCATAACATCGTTGGTATTACATGTTTTTTTTCGTTTTGGAGGTTAAAACTTGTAAATTGTTCCCTCCATGATAAACTCTGCTTCTGAATACCACCATTGTTGCGAAGTAATGTAGCTTTTAAACACCTGAGGTTGTTGTTTCTTGTCCAGCTGTCCTCTGGTGTTTTTTGTAGTAACCTTGACTTTTTTTTAATTTTATTTGATAACTTCTTTGTATTTCGTATTGATTTGTCCTTTGGCTTGTCCTTTGTGTTTCCCTTATTGAGGCCCTACCCGCTCAGATGAGAGTACAGGGGGTCTTGCATCATTCCCCTTTGAGAACCTAACTTACAGCACATAAGAGCTTGTGTCTCACTCGGTCCTGGGAGCACATCCAGGGAGAAATTAAAGGAAGATTACTTCATTCCTCTCCTTCTAATTTCAGCTCTGCAAATAGACACAGAGCCAGGATTGCTCTTGTCTTAACACCGCTCTTTGAATTAGTGTGCAATCTCGTGTGTGTGTGTCTGTGTGTGCGTACGCACACGTTGACAGTGGTGTGTGTGTGTGTGTGTGTGTTTGCACTCACTTCTAAATTCCTATATAGGCTTGTGCATGCTGCTAAGCGTGTTTGTGTGTGTTTGCACGTGCTGGCTCCCTAGGGTGTGGGCTGATCATGACAGCATCACTCACAGTCCTCAGCAGACCACCTGGGGTTCATCTGCCCTTGTCAACCCTGCACCTCCCACCCCGTCCTGCTCCAAACAGCCTCATCTCACCTCAGGTCACCATTGTTTTCCCTGCCGTTGCTGTTTCCCCATGACCTTGTTACTAAAGCGCAGAAAACAGTCATGACCGCCAGGCAGTGCAGGCAGTGCAGGCAGTTTCAGGCAGGCAGGCGTTTCAGGAGAGCACTCTATGACCTAATGAAATGCATCTCTGCTGCTTTTTAAAGTCTCTCAGAAGTCTGCTTTGGTAAACCGCCAAGCCCATGCTGAAGACAATGCAGTTTGAAGTCTCTTTTGTTGTTTGTTTTTTGAAAGCATAATGCCAAAGCTAATGATGTTAAGTTGAAAGTTTGGATAAGGGATGTTTTCTCTGTGTGTATGTTTGTGAGTTGTTTGCCACACTTTACCCACAAATATAAAGAGTGATTAAAATAGAGAATAATTATATTGTGTTTGCAGTACAGTCTTGTAATTGAATTGATTTTAAAATGCAAAAACAAATGATACTCTAAAGCATATACATACACATTCTCTTTCTCACAGTAGTGTTCACACACACACACACACACAAACACACAAACACACACACACTTTCACGCCTACAACTTTCAGATGCCATTGACAGGTCCACCTCATTCATCGACACTAGGCATGTGTAAACACTGACGCCTGACTATCAGATTCAAAAATTAGCCCCCACACAAATCTCAAAGCTAAATAGGGATGGTGATAGTTAATGAGAGCCAGTTGTTCTTTACTCCATTCCCATGGAAAGAAAGGAGAGATGATCAAGGGAAGAAAGTCTGATGATGACTCTGCTGCCGTGGAAGCCAGGGTCAGAGAAATTAAGACAGACCCCAGGGTGCTTCTGTCTCTCATTCACTTTCACTTCTGCTGTAGGGTGTCGCCTGATTACACCTTTCTCTACATCTGGCCTTCATCTTAATTTAATTAGTGACCGAATAAATTGTTAGGAGTCAGATTGCAGCTGTCAAGGGATCTAAGAGAAAGAGTCAATATACTATTTTCCTATTACATGTACTGAGGCAATTCATCCTTTAATCAGCCATTTTCAATCTTCCAAGTTCTCCATCTCAGCCCAATGATAACTTCATCATAAAATTGTATGTTTTTACTGTCCCAACTTTGTTGACCATATGGCTGATATCTTGTTTATCATTAATGATTGAAGTATTTGGTGATAAAGTCCATTCAGCAGCATCCTATTCCAGCCAAGAGATTATGTTGGACAAGCAGAGAAAGTCTGTGTATCATTTCTGAGTAGTTACATCATAGTGGTCAGGACACTTTTCCCCTGTGTTTGTTTTCACTAACACGATTTTGGTATTAATCTAGGAATTGTCTCCTCGCATTTTTAAACACTTCCCTCAATGAGTAATGCAACTACATTGCATCCTGATTATACAAACAGAAAGTGTTTTTGTAGTGATAGGGGGTAATTTCTTTGTGACCTCTCAGTCACCCCTAACCAAACTGTTGGTGGATCTGAATCAGGGTTTTGGTTTAGATTGGTGGATCTGTTGAGGATGACTGATGCAATAAGTCTCCAGTTGAGCTTATTGGGTGGTGTCTGTCAGACCCTTTAAATCATTCTTGACTACCATAGATTAGGAGCGGGGCATGGTGGGTTTGGCGAGCCTTTTCGAGGGCCTACTGTGGTAATGGGAAGGTCTTGGTATTAAACTCAACGTGTTGAGCACAACACTTCTGCCTGCAAAACGTTTTTCTACTAAGCAATGGCAATCTGCGTTCTCTTTGTGCCAAAATATTTGTAAGTAAACTAATGTCCTGTGCAGGCTTAGGAGAAAACAGGTTTTGAAGTTCAATCAATTATAAAAAAGAGTCTTTGGCCGCCACATATCCCAGAGCCAGGTTTTTGTTGAGCAGCATAGTGTAGTTCCCCATATGGACCACATTAACTCACTCTTTTCAAAATGTTTCTTTTCATTCTCCAGCCTTTATCAAATGGAAGAGCAGCATCTCTGCATTCTTGATTTCTTGTCTGATCATCTTTCCTTTGTTTTTTGAGGTGTTTCACAGGCGTTCCTCTATTTAAACCAGCCATGTCAAATCCAGTCCTCTCCTCACTTCTCCTCGAGTAGGTCTTTCGGGAAGGAAAGTGTTCCAACTGACCCAGCGCTATTGGAATGTAAACATGAATAGATTATTACTGTCACCCGGATATTTGCTTTCCCCTATATGTCATGTGGCATCATGGGAATAAGAGTCTCTGCCACGGTAGGCAAATATTCTCATATTGTTATTTCTCTAATCCTTAACAAATCACAGATAGAAGGATAAAGGCACCAGGGAAAGATACTTTGGGGCCTGCAGTGTGAGAAGAGAGGACAGAATGTGTAGGATATTGTCTCATATGCTCCTTTGCGAAACATGTTGTTGAACCCTGGAGGAGTAAGCGCACCAATCAGCTTTACTGGGAAGAGAGAGCTTGTTAAACTGGCCCCGCTCGGCGCCCAGAGTACACTGTTTAAAGTACAGTTGACAGTCACTCTGAAGCACTCTGCATTCATTTGCAAGCTCTGGGGTCGTGACCTTCCATTGCTTCTTTGTTGTGGTTCAGTTAAAGTGCATAGCAGGTTGCCTTTGTTATTGAAACAAAGTTGCAAGTATTAAATGACTTTCTTTGATGCCCCTTTTTTGTGACCACTGTTATGGCATACAAAGAGCAGTGACTTCATATTATGAATGTCTTCCCCCCTCTGTTCTTCACAAGAAAATGAGAGGATAAATTTCAGCCTTTATGGCATTCAGTTAACTATTATTGTTATTATTTTTGATTAAGTTGCGGTATTTCTCTATTGAGGTTTCTTCCACCGGCACAAAGGCACAGAGGCCTGCTATCAACTTTAGGGTTCTGGTAAACAATAGTGGGTAACACAGCAGGGGCGGAACCAGTAAACTCTGATGTTGTCAAGATACAACTGAATAGTTCTGTCTAAAAAGATAGTAAGTAATCTGACCTTATTCTTCAAAGGGAATTCCACAGTAGCAGAGAGAACGCGGGGTAAAATGTGCTAGGAGTCTTTCTATTCTAGAACATGAACAACAAACTGCTCTGCCACTGGTTTCATTTAGGTTCAAAAATTGCAACTAATTGCAGCTTGTTTTCTCTCTACAGTAACTGTCACTTCTGTCAAAGTTAAAAACAAGCATATATTTCACCATGATTTGAAAGACACAACCCCAGTTAAAACGTAATGCACGTGCTTACATTTTTTTTATTTTTTGGATGAAAACATGACATAGTTACAAGTCTGCCAACAATTTGTTTCTGGCTCTCAATGACAACTCTGTCCCCACATACTTCAATTTCTTTGAACAACTCTTTAATTCTGTAATAGTGTCAATAGTTGATGCTTTGACCCATCTCCACCAATTAACAAACTTCTTAATGTCACTCAGCCAACCTTTCTATTCACCAATACTTTGATTATGTCACTATCAGACATTTAACTATTTAAAAAAAGGTGTGCATATTTATATATTCTGTTTCTGCATTTGTGTTTCTACGATGTGCATTCAAATGCAGTTCATTCTTATTCATATCTCATTCAATGGCATGCAAGCTAGTAGCAGAAATATTTCTCAAAATCTTAGTTTTGCTCTGAAGTCTTTTGTGTTTCCCTTATATAGTTACCAGTCTTTTTTATGCCCCTTCTACTTTATTTCGTGGCCCTAAAGTGAACTTGTGCAGGTTGCTAACATTTTGTATATACTTTGACTGGATTCAGACTTCATTGGGGATATGTGGTTTTTAAATGGACCATTTTGAAATGAATGATAGTCACCTTTGCTACTTGCACTGTATTTATTATATTTTTTCCTACCGACTATCATGGATTTCCCTACTGTCTTAAAACATTCGGATTTTCATGTTCCCTGATCTCTGAACCTGAATTGCAACCTACTTTTCATTCATCTGGAAACAATCAACTGCATATGTGTTATTCAGATGTAAAAGCTATGTTGTCATATTCAACTAGCGAGCCAAAACTGTAAACGGGTGGCATTTGGATGATGTGACATTTGCTTCCACATATTAGCCTTCCTCTAGCCAAGCTGTTCTGAGTTACACTGACAGAAATAGGGGTCAGAAGTCGTACAGATGCGCTCTGATATGATTGGCACTTGGGAGACTTATGGTTTCACACTTTGGGCATTATCCTCCATTTTCCAGTATTTTCTGCCTAGGGACTGAGGGGATGACTTCATGACTGGCCGAATGGGGCTGGGGGGGTTGTGTGTATGTGTGTGTAGTCGCACGTTCATGATGATGATCAACCAAGTCCAGAGAAAGATTGCATTGGGATCTGGAAACAGCACTTCAGAGCAGCCATTATATACTATAATAGAAAGTAATGGTTGGAAAAAGGGGATTTCAGCTGGGACCAGGCCTGTATTTGCAGTAAATGTTTGTGTTCTGAATTTATTGCTATATGTCAGTGAATAAATTGGCAAAAGGTTAAAGCATATAGACTAGAGGCTGTGTTTTCTGTGAATACCTTTTCTCTTTTTTTCGATGTGTAAGCACTGTGAGTCTATAACTAAGGTCAGAAACACAAGTATTTATCCAGTTGTGTGTTTTAAAACTCTAACTGAGATCAAACCCTCAGAATGCAACTGACTTCATGTGTGTTTATGTGTACATGTCTGTGAACGCATTGATCGCATGTGTTGATTCAAACTATATGGACCAGTGTGTGCTGGGTACTGTATGTTTTCTCATTGTCTCTTTTCCTCTGCACCCCCCATTTGTGCTCCCTATTATCCCTCATTCCACTTGTAAGCACATCTAAAAATAGACCAAAAATTTGCTTAGGGGGCACTCTCTTAGTAGTGGTGGTTAAAAAAAAAGACGGGGTATTTGCTGTAATTGTAAATGCATGTGTACAGCCTCAGCTTGGGAAAGAGACAGAGAAGCGTAAAGAGTATCTGGCAGTTTCTCCTGGCGCTTGCTCTTTCCCAGCTGCACAGCAGCTTATTTGTCCCTTTCAACGTGGGGCGCTCCTTGGAGTGGTCATTTTTCCTTTGCCAAGTACCTTTTTGAAATACCTCCTTACCTCAATACAAGTTTCACCCGCTTAACACAACACACATGGAGACAGGTCCAGGCTCTTTTCTGCCTTCTCTCCCCTCCCCATTGCTTGGAAAATCTTACATTTCTACAGAAAAGGAGTGCACACATCCTGTCCTCATTAGGCCAGGGAAAGGAGAAGAATCTGGCAGAGCTGATTCTATAGAAGCCCCACACATGAGGCTGGCCGAACAGAACAGGCAGGCGGGCAGGCATGCTGCTGTGTTTTATATGGCTCTTGTTCTTAGCCTTTGATGACACTGTTTAGAATAGGAAATATCTAATAAGTCAAGTATTCTGTCTAATGTCCTGCCAGTGGGTTTAGTATTTGCCTAGAGGTCTTGAAACACTATCTCCACCACAGCAATAATATACATTTTAAATTCTCATGTAGCGGGTGGGAGGGAGTGATGTAGAGAAAGAGAGGGGGCATCTGAGAGAACATATTATAATAGCTACCATGTGCAGGTTGGAGCAGACAATGGTGGGATAGGATGGGACACACCTTGGTTGTTTTAAAAAAACTGCATTTGATCATTTTTCTATTTATCAAAATCATTTTTTCAAAAGGCAGCTGTAGGAAATTGAAGCTGACACTGTACCCATTAACATGTAAGAGAAACATGTTTGATATATTATTGGACATGATGATGATGAATATACCCCCAAGTTTCTTCATGGTGCACCTGTCAAGCGTGATAGAGCAATCAGAGGACTGTTCAAATTCATTGAACAGTAAATGTGCCTTCTTCACTTTTTCCATGTTTTCACTTCTGCCTTTTGTGGGGTTGGTTTGAAGTGGCTGCTTCTTAGAATCTACAAAGAATCTTCCATACTCAAGAATGTGTCAATTCCGGATTAAACATGTCCAGTAATAATAATCATTTTCATATTTTTTCTTATTTTTATTTTCAAATGTTTGTCTCATTGCTTTCCCATGAGAATCAGTGGCAGCTTCTTTATAGCCTGGAGCTTTTTATTGCCACAACGGCTGAAAGTCTCCCGATATCCGTTAGATGGAGTCAAGCAGAAAATCTCAGCTGCTTTATACACAATACCACAGTCAGTGCATGAAACAATTTGATTCGCTGGGGTAAGGCTCTTTTCTAAAGACATATCCAATATTGCAAGAAGTGCAAAATGATTTTTAGACCACAGAAAAAGTCCCAGAGCATGCCTTTAATGTCTGTGGTTATGTGATGCTCTCCCTCTTTGGTCTATTTGTCCATGGTCTCAATCAAGCAAGTTATTTGGTTTGTGTTCTCTTGTAAAGCCTAGATCCAAACAAGAAACAAATTTCCCCCCCCAAAAAAGAGAATAGAATCTTTTCATCCATTTGTTTGAGGCCTCCTACACCCTTCTGTAATCCTCACAAACCATATTGGTTTGGTTTGAGATAAGTTTGAATTAATGGAAATTGTGAATGAATTGTGTTCATAAAGATGTTGCACATGTTTAGCTGTTCGTTAAGTTACACAGGTAGCCGTTCTCTGTGTGTACATGACTGCATGCATGTTTCAATAACACACCACTTAGCATATTGATCAGTATTAATATTAGGCACAATTGACACACATTTGACTAGAAACACAAAAACTTGGGGCCTTTTGTCATTCTGCCTTCTTTTCACTTTGGTTGTTATTGAAAATCATCATTTGCTCCTATAAAATAGACATTTAGCCCTTAGTCTACAAAGCTAGCAATGAAAGCACACCTTTTACAATGAGGCCCCAAACCCCGTCTTCAATTGGCTTCAATGTGAACATATCTTTATACCTCTCATTGTATTTATGTACAGGTGCGTCGACATGAGAAGAAGCATGGCAGTCGTGACCCTGCGACGGCTGTTGACATCTCATCACGTCACAGTGGAACTGGGCAGGACAGCGGCTTTGGCAGCGACAGTGCTCACATCCGCATCGTCCAAATAGAGCAGCAGAGTGGGGCCAGCCACCACTGTATCGCTAGGCCCTCCCACAAGTCCACCATCACCAAGAACCTCAACTTCATCCCATTTGACATCTTTCTCACGGCTAGTAGGCTGTCTATCATGACTTATTGCTCCAGTTCTTCAAAGGCCATTCCCTCATCATCTGACAGCCCCAGCTCACTGGAGAAGAAGGAGGCTGAGCATAAGGTAAACAAAACTGGGGGAACATAGAAGATGTCAGGTGATTCAGTACCTGGATCTGTCAGACATTCACTAGCATTCATTCCATACACAACAGCAAAATGTGTTTTTTATGTGACAATTGGCTTGGTGTATACAGGATTAAAAGTTCACATTTTCAACGTCATGAGTTTATGATACATTGTATAGTTGATGAGGATATTTTCATACAGTCTGTAGTACAACTAAATATTGTACTGCAACTTAAATGTGTACAGTACAATTAGTCATTGTTTTATATCCTTCAAACAGGATCTGTATGATGCAGGCAAGTTGAGATGGACCAATGATTCTTCTCCATCTGCTTTAGGTGGGAAAGAGTGCCCTCAACCAGCCTGAGATCCTGTCTGAGTCTCCTCAAGCCTCTGCATCGCCGACTCCAGAACCTGCTCCAGCTGCACAGGATTCCCTTGCTGGCCTGACAGCTGAGGACATCTTCAACAGCAACACCTCACAGCCAGCCTCCCCGCTCCTGAGAGGCAGCCTGCTCTCCATGAATAGTCTGCCTACTCCCAGTCGCTCCTCAGCCCGCCAGGCGCTGGGTGTGACCATAGTGAGGCAGCCAGGGAGAAGAGGGGCCGGGGACCAGGTGTTAGAACCTCTCCTGTATCTCCAGGTGATGCAACCATCTGCTCTTCTCAGCTGCCACCACCGCAAGCAGAGGATGGAGCTGTCTGTGTTTGACGTGGCCTTAAGAGGAGTAACTTCTGATTACAAGTGCCTTGGTGAGCTGAAGCACATTGAGATATCGGCTCTGTTTAAAAAAACAATACAGGGAAAGTTACTTTGCTACCAACCCATCATACCAACATATACAGACATAGCAGACTAGTAAATGTAAACTCTCTTAATGTTAAATATAGCACAGTTTTTTATCTGTCATGTTGTCTTCCTTTCTCAGTGCTCTTTCTCTCCTCCTTTTTCTCTTTATCTTTTCATCCATCTCATGTTTTTGCAGACCCAGGAAAGACTCTTCCAGAATCTCTTGACTACAACGTGTTTTGGCTGCAGACAGTAGAAGGAGAAATAGACGGTAAAACGGGCATTCCTTCCCCACTGCTCTGCCTCCAGATCAAAGATTTCCTCAATGGACCAGGTGGGGATCCCACACACACACAGACAGATACACGCTGGCATGCACGCACACACTCACTAGTGTTTGATACAACTTCTGTACACTCACATTAACATGTTCGTTGACATGTGCACATAATTGGCATTCTTAATGATATTGTTCATTTCTACTGGAGGTCATGGATATGGCTAATATTTGTCACTTTTAATAGCAGACTACAAGCTGTTGATTTAAGTGTGTGGGAAACATCAGACATCCAGAATGCCTTTCACAGGGTCTGGTCTCTCTCTATTTTTAGACTGATATGATATCCATATGAGTAGCTTTAAGGTTGCTGACCTAAGGGTGTGGCTGACATTTTATCCAAACAGAACTGCAAGGAATAAAAGTGTGAGTGGGCTACAATGCGAAAGCACAACCTTCTTATTCATTTGAGGATTTCATGGAGTGTGTGTAGGCACAAGACATCCTTCAGTTCAGCTCCCTGAATCCAGCGGGCCAGATGTTGCAGATGCATGCACACTAACACTCAACTTGGGATACACTTTGACATAAGGTCTGTCTTCCACATGCATCCAATCATGAACACATACTGTCCATGTTTACAAGAAGGAGCTCCAGGCTGGACACGAGTAGCCCCCTCGCCTACACGTATCCGTGCTGTCAGCAGAAAGCCCTCAGCTGCTCTGTCCTCATGGACTCACACAACACAATGTAGCTCTCTGTACACCACAGCAATCACACAAGGCTACCTCACACTAGCAATGTCCATCTACCCCTCTGCTCATTCCAGATGATGCAGGCAGCCAAATTACAATAATCGTGACCTTCCAGCGAGGCATTAATAACTTAAAAGTCCCATCAGGTTTCTGTCGTGTACGGTAAATAATATTTTAGTTCTCTCTGATTGGAATTCACTGTTCAGGAGAGGCATGTTGGTATAGTGAATAGAGAGACTTTCCTTCAATATAATGAGTATATCATTAATATTATAAATACAGACCATTTATATACTGACCTCTGATCTCCCCTTGGAGAGGTGCAAGAAAGACAAACAGCAGTAAGTCTAATATTGATTCCATAGATTCAGAATGTTTAAATAGATTTTACATTACTTGGTATGTTTATCCATGAGCATTTTCAAGACCCAGAGTTGCTTTTGCAACTTGATATGGTTTATTAAGAGGATCACTGCCTGTTATATCTTTAAAGATAAATCACATTTGGCTGAGGTTATATGTGATTCCTGTATGCAGTTGAAGCACAGATCCCAACTGCAATTACAGTCAGGTGTTTCCCTTGAACTAGTAAAGAGCCGAGCTGCCCCTGTACCTCACACTCATTCTCCCCACATGCACACACATACAAACAGCATTCTCCCAAATGACTCACACATAATCCAGACTCACTGGGAGGTCACCAGGTCAGGCTCTGCTGGAAATATCTGGAAGTGACCACACATGCTACTGGTCCCCTTTTACCCCCACCCACACACACACACATGCACACACAACAGTGTGTTGTTAGGTTAGATGACTCTGTTGGAGATAACTATCCTCCTCTGGGATGGAGTAGCAAAGAAAGAAGTTACAAAGAGCAGGAGTATCTGTGCATTGTTTCTGACTGTTATGGACTACACTCATTGCTGTTGCTTAGTCAGTACATGGAGATAAACATGAATCATTTTTGAGACTGAAATGTTTGCCAGTCTTAGTAGTAAAGCTTCATTGCCATTAGAAAGAATGTCAGTAAATGTCTTGACCTGGAAAGACATGTGTTTTTTCCTCTACTCAGTTCAGTTTAATTGTTTGGTTACACTTATTTTAAATATGAAACAAAAAAATAGTGAAAGGAAAAAGAATGGCTGGAGATGGGATTAGGAAGAAAATGTACAGTGTTTTATTTATCTGTCCCCTTTATTTTTTAGATATGCTTTATTTGCATGTGCAAGTCTTTATAAGTGTCTCTCGCTGTGATGTGTATGTATCATGTCTGGCAGCTCTACTTTGATTCAACACTGCTTCACATTTGATTTATTTCAGTGAGGCGCAAACAGAGAGCAGACCGCCGTGAGGCCACGCATTGCTGTGTGTTTACAGCAATATGCTCGCAATTTCAGCAGCATTTATTTTGCAAGACCAATCAAAGCTGCCCTCCCAAGGATGCTGAGTGGGAAACACTTTTTCCATGTGCACTGTGAATTCAATGGTGTTTCAGCATTGACCCTCACACAGCAGCTGCTCATTACATACACACAGATTTACATATACACTGCTAATCCACGTGCAGATAGGAAGCCAGCATTTTTTCAGAACCAGGAGGGTTCAAGGTTTGACCAGCACGTTTATAAAAGAAGGCTAGGCTGGGTTAGTTTTTTCCAACATGAACAGGGTTCAGTGATTGACCAGTGAACACACAAACATTCATACACATACTTCATTCTCATTTTTCTTACTCAGTTCCAGTCTGAGAGAGGGTCATTGAACAAGTCCAGAGGTAACTGCTACCACTTGGAGATGAGAGATCATTCATGCCCTCTGCAGAGAAGCAGCAGGTGATAGATTAGCTCGAACAAATTGGAACCATTACTCTCCCGTGTCCCTGGTTCCCGTCAAGCTATGGGTTTGTAGAAATGTTGTCAGTTACTGTATACAAGCCTGTGCCCCTTCGACCGTCCAGAACCACTCTAATTTGAATCAGATGGCATTTGCAGTGCATGTCACTGGCCTTACTTGATATGAGGCTTTTTTGTGACAGTGGGATTCTGCAGATATACCTCAAAAAATGATTGGTACCTCAGACATCCACACATACTTTTCACATGTGGACCTTGTGTAATTGTACACTATGCCACCTGTTTCTGACACAGGCTCTCTCCTGTCAAGAGTCAAGCATGAAAGTCAGCTCGAGAAATCAAAAGTGGGCTGGGAATGAAAACAATGTTTGTGGTGTTTGCACACACGCACATTACCGACACCAGGTTCAAAGTGGGGTTGGCGTCATGTATGACCTTGCCAAAAAGGCACAGTAACCTGGGTAATAAGCATAGTTGATCTCCCTCACCACTTTGCAGAGTTATATATGTGTGTGTATGTGCCTCTGTCAGACCTTGATGTCCCACTTTCTGCAGTGCTAATAGAGGCTGACACCTGAGAAGGGCTAGTCTATGATTCCCCCCAGCCTGTTCACATTAAGGTCTGATATGAACACCAACCCCACCTCTTAACCTCCAGTCTTGATGCTTGCTCCTTGCACAGGCCTTCCACTGACAATCTTCTTAAAACACATAAAGTCTCAAAGCTGAAGCAAAGATTTTATTTCAATAAAAACACTTGTGTGTGACTGCCACTGTTGGTAAAGCCCTCCTTTAATGTACTATAGCTGGGCAATGAATGTACCAAATTTCTTTCAATTATTGATATTTTTTCTTTTTTTGTCAACAGACAAATCTTTTGATGGAAAGATTTGTCATAAACTGACTCAGTGTTCCTCTATTTCTGCAGCTCTCTGAACTTACTTTATGCCATTATTATATTTTTAAATCTGAACCATTTTTTAAACAATTAGAGATGTGGGAAAGATGATGTCAGACATACTGTACATCTGTTGGCAGCAGATTGCATAACCCAACCCTGTTAATGGAATGTCATTTTACTCCTCAGTCAGCTGTTACACACTTGATATTTTCGGAAAAAAACGTTCATATTTTGAAAAAAAAACTTGTTTAGGTACTTTTTGAGAGAGACACACACACACACGTTACCAATAACCATCCACATACTCACCTTGTCTCTTTCAGCACTTGCAATAGATCTGGATGCAGTAACCTCTGTCATGATTATTTGTCGTGTTTCAGTATTTCGAGGTAGTTATTGATTATCATTTGTGTTCCACCATAATATTGTATACAGGACAACAATATTTAGCCCGTTTTCGTGCAGAACATCAGAGTGTCCTTGCACGGTCTCTAGCAGTAATTTTAGTTGGTAAACGTGAGAGGGTTGTTTCAAACACCTGCATCTTCATCAGAAATAAGGAAGAGACTTTGATGACATACTTGTAGATATGGCCAACTCCCTTGCAACCATGGGTCCTCCCAACACAACCACGATATCCACTCACTGGTCTCATCATTTTTAATACAGAAATAATTCATCCAACATAGCTTGAATCGCCCAGCACATGTCCTTTTCTGGTGGCCTCTCCGCTCTCTGGCTCTGTGTCTCTGTGTGTCTGTCTGTGTCTGTGTGTCAGTCTCTCCGTGTAGCAGCTCTCTCTGCCACCTTTTAACCAGGGAGAGTAATTTGCCATCCAGACTTAGTTATGCTAAACACCCTCCCTGGTACAGTTAGAGGTGCTCTGGTAAACCTCCTCCAAAGTTGAGGACTGCTACAACTGGTGAAACTAGCTTGAAAGTAATAAATAATAATCATTTATTTGTGATGCTCTTTTTAAAACACACACTTACAGAGTGCTTCACATACCAGGTAAAGCACACACAAGCAAGATAAGGTACACATGACTTTATCCATACATACATACATACATACATACATACATACATACATACATACATACATACATACATACATATAAACATGCATACAAAAGTAACTATACATACACGAAAATAAATAGAGAGAATTCATAATAAAGGCTAACCTATAGAAATGAGTTTTCAGCAGCTGCTTAAAGCTAACCACAGATTCAGCAGATCTGATGGATTGGGGAAGGCTGTCTAACCCTAACCCGAAGTTTGGGAGCTACAACTGTAAACGCCCGGTCACCTCTGGATTTAAAATAAGAACGGGGAACAGATAAAAGGCATTGATCAGATAACCAGAGCAGCCGACCCCCAGCCTTGTGGCCCTACTCTTGTGGGTAGGGGCACAAGAGTAGGGGCCTTGTTTTGGTCAACAGCCTCATAGCTGCATTCTGTTCCAACTGAAGTCTGGCTATTGATGAGTGAGTGGTGCAAGTGAAGAGGGAGTTGCAGTAGTCTAAACGAGAAAACAATATGTGTTAGGTACAATGATTGGTCAAATTTATTAAAAAAGTTGTGATTCAAAACCCAATAGTTCCCACAATGAGCAGCACTTTGGCGACTGTGGAGAGAAAAAACTCCCTCATTACCTGAAAAGAAACCTCTAGCAGAACCAGACTCAATGTGGGCAACATCTGCCTCGACCGGTTGGGGTGAGTGGAGAAAAATGGGGAGGAGAGGAGAGGGGGAGAGAGACCAGGAACAGTTGTGCACCATCAGGTTTAAGCCAGACTACTAAATATAGTTTTTTACAATGAAAACAATAAGAGTGTAAAGATGTTATTAATGATAATATATATTATATAATGATGCAACAACAATTCATATAATAGTAATAATAATAAATGTTGTCAGAGTTTCTGCAGCTCTGGAGTCAGAGATACCTGCAAAGAGAAAGAGAGAGAGAGAGAGAGAGAGAGAGAGAGAGAGAGACTATGGGAGGGGGAAAAAACACAACGTTTCTGTGATTGGACAACATTGCAAAGCAAGGCAGAATTCACAGGAATTGGTTGAAGTTTCATTAGTTGCTAAGATCAAGACATCCTGTAGAGACTGATGAATAGTTCAATATTGGTTGAGTGTTGAAATAATTTTGGATTAAAAGTTAAAAATGGATTATTCCAAGGTGCTGAGGGGTTAACACTGTCACTCCAGAACTGGGGTCTGCTGTGCAGGATGGTTTTTTTCACGCTGATGGCAGAAATAGATTTTGGGAAGAGGAACAATTGATAATCAGGACCAGGTCTCCCTGTGCGGAGAGCCAGGCAAAGCCCAGGCCCCATCACTGGCCCTGAGTGGGTGATCGGAGACAGCTTTGTGTGATTACAGATCAGGGAGGGGCTGTTGAGTTTGGGGGATGGAGTAATAGTAAAAATATAGGACAGAGGAAGCGAGAGGAAGCAGAAAGACGGGTTACATGAAACAGAGAGGGAAGAGGATGAAAGAATGAAAGAACATTGGAGGCAAGCAGAGGAACCTGGATGAACAGCTGCATACACGGTATTTATTCAACCACTGGAACATTTCCTGGTGATAAGTCAAGTGGAAATGATAAGCTACATTGCACAGTGAAATCCACCTTTCCATCTTTCCTCCAGCTCCCCTCTCCAGCCATCCTTCTATTTGACCAAGGGCCTTATTTCTACTAGATCAAATAAAAAGAAAAGAAAACATTGAGGACAGAAAGTGTGCGTGTGTGTGCGTGAATTTGTGGTCCAGGAATTACTCATGTTGTGGGGACCTAAAATTGTTAACACATTTATGTGGACAAAAAGCAAGTCCCCATAACGCAAATCCTTAAATTTGAATGTGAAGACATGTTTAACGGTTTGGTTTAGGTTAGGTTTGGGTTCATGTTAATATTAGGGTAAGGGTTAGGACTGGACAAGTAGTTACTATGGTCAATGTTAAAGTAGGTCTCCAGGAAATGAATGTAAGCCAAGGTAATGTCCTCTGAACTCGTGGAGACATGTATGCGTGTGTGCGGGCCTCTCCTGGCAGCTCTCCTGGTCATGTCATCCGCTGCTCATACCTGGGAAGGAGACAGACAGGAGGCTTAAAACCCCCGAAAAGCCTCTAAACACTGGCTCCTTGATGAGACCATGAAAAACAGCTGCTGTTGTTTTTCAGCTGCTTCCTTCTCCCATCATCATGACCAAGTGGAAAAATGGGATAATGGAAGTGGTGTAAAACGGCATTGGGTTAAGTCATGTGTCTGTAAATTCCAGTCAAGTGTTTGAAGGCTGTACTGCATCAGAGTGAGGGAGAGGTAGAACAGGGGATGCTGACGAGTCTTGGGTTTATGGGGCTGGAATGAAGAAAATAATCTCTTTTGCTCTGGAATGTAATGTTAAGATATGTCAGTGAGACAGCCAGTAATTGTGCGTGTGCATATAAGAAGGAGAAAGAGATTGAGACTGGACCAAGTTGGTATCTAACAGGTTGAGGCTAGAAGAGGAGAGAAGAGTTGACTAAGAGTTGATTTACGAGACGTTACCATGGCTGCATGGTAACGTCTCGTAGGGTAGGTAGCCATAGATCTTGCTCGGGTGCACTGATGAAGCCTGGCTTCAGCAAAGACCCCTGCCAACAGTGAATTCATTAACTTTTTTACTGAGTTTAACATAGTAAAAGGAGTCTCGCTTTAGCACTGAAAAAGACTGAACATTTTGTCACTAGATTGCTGAACATAAGAAATATCTTAGATATTTATTTCCCATTCACAAACACACAGAACCCTTCAGAGAGCAACGAAATGTGTATGTACTATTCTGTGTATCTCGGTCATGAGGTAGCCTTGTTTTTTTCCCTCCAACAGTAAAGTTGTTTTAGTTTTTTGTTTCTTTCTGCCCCATGTTCTTTATTATTCAGCCCCTAATACACAGGATCGGCACTTTTGTAATTTTAGAGCTGGATCAGAAACTGCCCATACAAAATTTAAAGAAATCCATCAGTGATCATTTTAGATTTTGTTTCTTGTCTTCACCGTTTCATGTCTCCCATCTTTTTTTAAATTCTTTGTCTTCCTTTCTTTCTGTCTCCAAAGCTGAGCTGAACGTAGAGCTATCACGTCCCCTGAAAATCAATCCTACCCTGGCGAAGCTGGAGCAGGCCAAAGCCTACCTGAAAAAAGTACTGCCAAACCATGTGTGGGATACCTCCAGTCATCAACAGTCTGCTTCCTCCACACCTCATTCCTCTCCTACGAGGATGCTGCCCAGACTCCCTCTCTCCCATTCAGACCCTCACCATCAGGCCTCAGCTCTGGGTAAAACCAGCAACATCAGGAGCCTGGCGTTGACCTTCCATAAGGTCTCTATCCACACTGCCCAGATTGTTATTGTCATGGAGACAGAGTCTCATCCAAAGAGGCCCAGCGTGACAGTGTCAGTGTCAGCCATGACAGGAAGTCTGAACATCAAGTCAGGGCCTCGGATAGAAGGTGAGTATAAGACAGACTGACATTGTGCTTATGTGGATTACAGGTGCAAAACCATAAAATGTTATGTTCAGCATTTTGCTGGGGTGAATTGTAATCAACTGAACACCGAAGCAAGCATCAAACTTAAAGTAGTTCTTCAAACCCTCTTAGACCCTTTTATTTATGTAATTTAATTGTTAATTATTAGTTATAGATTATACTAGCCAATGATAAATGTTTTGCTGTCTGACCTTTCATCAGTCATTGGTTCAATTCAACTCATATCTAACTCTTAGTTGCGTAGCCTCTGATGATTGCTAAAACATTTCATTTGTTCTTTTCACCAACTCCCTACTCGTGCGTCAGAGCTCAGTAAATGACCCATATTGTATCACTTCAAAGTAACAAGGATCTGGACTCCCTTACTTTCTCTAATGTGAAAAGCAAAAAACATCAAACCAGTGATGTAATTCATCGTATTCTGCTTTATTTCAAGATATTGCCACTTGTTTCAGGGAAATTCTTGAAACAGGTGGAGCTGCATTGGAAACAACCGCAATGACTTCATCCTATTTGGCAGATTGTATCATATTTTAAAGAAACCACATAGACTCTGTAGTACACAACACCAAATGTACACACTTTCTTTTGTGGTGTGTCATTTTGTCTCGTATCCTAGCTCACCATGTGTGCCAACAGGAACTAGGCCAGGCCCTTTGAAAATAAAGTACAGTTATACAAAGCTCCAAATATCCAATAAAATTCTAGTGAAGAACAAATTGTTCTGTTTCTTTTCATTATGTTGTGCAACCAAACAAATATTTGATTTGGATAAGCTCTAAAGTGCTGTACCCAGTGTACCCAACGCTTACATTCGTTATATATTTATGATTAAATTATGTGTGTTATAACATGTTCCTTCAGGAATGTGTTTAATCAAGCAGCAGGTTGTGTTCTGATCATATGGATCTACTGTACATGGTTGTAGTTTTTGAATGTTTATTGATCAGTATCTCATTGTATAGCACTAAGTTAAACTTTCCAATTTCCACACTTGTTGTCATTCACTCATACTGTGAAAGTTTGGGACTAAATAACAGCAGTATTTGCAGTATTGCTGTTTTTTAGCAAAGTAGTCATCTGCCAAGAACAAGGTTTGCCAGTAAACTGTAAAGTGAGATGTTTGTGTTAGTCTTGGATCATGGGTTGCTGTGAGACTGTGTGTTTATTTGATTGCTTGGATTTGGTGTGTATTAGGGTTAGATATTTTCATGCACTAATGTATGAGTGTGAGTGAGATGTTTGTTTTCATGTTAGGACCAAACCCTGCCTTCATCAACACTGACTCTAATCCGGGAGGCATCACAGTGTTTCCATGATGACAATCAGATCTGCTAATATAAATTAAAACGCTTCCAATGTCTCTGCACCACTGGGTGTGAGTCAACGTGCTGTAACAGATGATCAGTTTGTTTTTCAGATTTTTTTATTCTTTGGCACATCCTCAAAATTGGACATTTGATAGAAACACAAGGGTAAAAGAGAGCCAGGAGCTGGTGTGCTGCATGCAGTAGATGGCAAGGAGCAAGTTGACTCATAATTTAGCAGGTAGATTGTTTTTTACCTCAGTGCTGCTGAGCAACACATTCTGTGTGTTGGTGGTGCGAAGTGACAAGGACAGACTTGGAACTGGGCTTGGAACTGCACCAGCATCTGTTTAGCAGATGTTGTCATATAGGGTTACTTCAGATAAAATGATTTTCAAAAATGTTAATTAAAACCTCAAACGATTTGCACTTTGTTTACGCGAATCTGCATAACTGCACGGTGATACATACTCAGCCCTCCTGCCCTGCTCTGCCCTGGTTTTCAATAGCTTCTCAGCTTTTATCCTTATTTCACAGTTTTGAAACAGTGTGTGCAGTGCAATGGAAGAAGAAATGAAAGCAGTCCCCTTCCACTCAGCTTCCATTAGAATTTACTCTACTATTCATAGTTAGAGCTCTATCCTTAGATACACTTTACAACAGATTTGTTATTAGTGGTTCTTTGATGCATTTTTAGTAAACACATTGAGTGGAGATTAGTGTGCAGTGACTCAATGGATATTGTTTTCTCCACCTTTTCCAGCTCCTTGAAAAAGACAGTCTCAGACACAAATAACAATGGTGGAATCAAGACCACTGCATCATTTCTCCTCGGTTTTGCTACAAACTCGTTGTCCTTATGGCTCAGAAAACACAAGATTGTGTATGTATGTTCTGAACAAGACATTATAATAACCTCATAAAACAAATACTGTCATCATGTGCAGTAAAAGTTTCATTCAGCTCCTCATATATCACATTTGAGTCCATAGATCTCATAGATCCATAGATCATTATAGAATCTGATATCTTAACACTTTGCCTCATCTCTGAGAGCATGGTCAAACTTAATGTGGAATAACACCTGTATATGTGTCCAGCAGAGAGCTTCAAAGTTTACGTAGAGGATCTTTTTTGAATAGGAAAAAGGTATTCAAAATAAATGTGTTAAGTTTTCCTGCTGAATAACATGTTTGTCTCACCCAGTTGTTTTTTCCCTCATGATAACTTAAGCAGTCTTATAGATCTCTGTCACAACACACATGGTTATTTTCCCAGAGGGCTTCTTCACATAGTGTTTCCAGATTTGTTGACATCGAAAGGAGACAAACTGTCTCAAATTACACAGACTGATCACAGCTGACAATAGATGTATCTGCTGACTCTTAGCCTTATTTGCACCACCTCCATCACTCACCACCGGGCGACCTCTCCAGCCCGCTCCATACCTCAGAAACGGATACTTTGGAATTCTAGGATGATAAAGGGTAGGATTCCTGTTCTGTAAGTTTGAGCATTTGAGCTGCCACAATAAGTCAGTGTGAATGGCCCCCCTGGGAGAAGCTGTACATGAGAGATGTAAGACAGGAGAATGTAGTATTACTGCCACTACTGTTGCTGCTTTTGTTGCACTGCTGCTTCTCAGTGGCAGACTGAGATTGATAGACCACATCCTGAGCAGACCTCAGGATGATGCCAGTTTGTAAGAGGAAGCACGAGGAGGAAGGGAAAGTAGTTACGAATGAGGGGAAGCAGGGAGGCGTTGCAGATAGAGAAGAAGAGGCAGAGATGAAATTAAGGAGATGTACAGATAGAAATGTGTGGAAAAACAGCAGAGTTGAGCAGAAAAAGGAGACCAAGGCTAAGAAAGATAATACATTTATGAGTTGAAGAAGGGAAAAAGTTGGAGAAAGGCGGAGAGGTAGAGAAATGAAGGAGAAATGGGCAGAGGAGGGAAAACAGAGGACTGGCAGATTACTCTGTGTGAGCGAGCACTAACAGGGGTCTCTTCAGTAGATGTCTTTGCATTCACCCCGCCCCACCCTGTCTTCATTAACGTACATTCATAGCTGCAGTGGGGTGAAGACCTTGTCATCCCACCACCCCCACTCCTCATCCATGGAACATCTGGGGCTCTGTACCTGGTCATGGCAGCTCCCCTCTGCCAGGGGACAAGATGGAGAGAGAGGGGATTAGGTTGACAGTGAGGTGTGTTACCAGATCCTGTGTTAATGAAAAGCAAGTGGAAGCCCCACATTCCTCCCTCCGTCCACGACTCACCCCTCCCCAAGGTAGGGGGGCATTTATAGTTCAATGAAAGAAAGGTTGGGAGGTGGGCAAGAGAGAGAGAACAGATGTCTTAAGGTCCATGAAACAAGACCCTCCCTAATCTCTCAGCTCTCCGTCAGACTGCCCATAGAGTGCCCCCGATTCCCTATGAACATGTGCCTGCACGCACACACACACACACCAGTAACTCTGTTACTAATGTGCACTTTTTCATATGCATACAATAACACACACACACACACACACACACACACACACACACACACACACACACACACACACACACACACACACACACACACACACACACACACACACACACACACACACACACACACACACACACCTAAAGCTTTCCCCTTGGTCCTTTGCCTCTGTGGAACCCTTGCTTTTTCATGGTGATTTACTCCAGCACACTTGCAAAGGAAAACATATGTTCTTTGAATGAAGTGAAAACTACCTACTATTTATTCATGTCTCTTCTTTTTTTCCAAGTTTTATTTTGTTTCCCTGGCCCTGCTCATGTCTGTGTGTTTACTCTGCTGAAAGAAAGCCACTCTTTTCCATTTATCATATTACTTCTGTTCTGATAGTCAGGGAGACACAGAGCTGAGTGAAGCCAAACTTAAAAGAGATTTATCTTTGGAAATACACCCTGCTGTGATTTGGCAACTAAACCCATCTATAAATTGTTTTCACTGCATTACTAGTAGAAATATGTTACAGAGAAGACATGACACACACACATCCTGGAGGGGACATTTAATCTGAAGACGTTTGAAAGAATAACTTATTAGGGCTGTCATTACTGATTATTTTTGATTAGCTATCAATCAGACAAATATTACCTTGATTAACTGATACATCGTTTGCTTAGTTGATCAAAAGTGATCCAAAATAGTTTCCCAGAACACGACAGAAAAACTGGGGAATACCTCTATTTTTTCAGTATTATCTTTATGAAGATCAGATTTATTTCAGGATGTGGACTTCATTGATGTTGCTACTTAATACACTAGCAAATGATTGAATGCTGCTCTCTCTACTTTCTCACAAAAATATACTGCAGGTAATTTGGGAATGACCATAATACTTATCTACACAGAGTAAGGCACTCGTCGACCAGGAGCACAAAACTTTAATGACTACAAAAGTAAACTCAGGACTCAGATACATTTTCCTAATGCAGAACAAAACAATGTGAAAGCAGAATCAAAGGTTGTTTAAGGTCACATGGTCTCTGCACACTGAAGTTTCTTCTCAGCAACATTAATCTTTATTTCTTCTTTTACTGACCATTAGATTTCCAGGCTAATGTAACGCATAATATAAGGTCAGACTCGCTGTGTTGACTATTGAAAAATGAACACATATCTACCATATGTAATTTGCTTACGCATTGCAGCTGTCATTGAACACATATGTAACTCATCAACACTCATCAGTTACTGTATTTGTAACAGCTTGGATGACACACATCTCCCTGCACTGTGCCATTTTGGCTGACAGCGTCCCCTGCTACAAAACCAGTTTCCTCTAGTGTCCTATAGTGGTCTTGTGGTGAGTGAATAGTGTATTTCTGCGGTGAGTGACAGTATATTACCTCTATTACTCTTACCATCCCAAGCAGTCTTTGGGGGCCTCTGCTAGTTAGGTAATGACTCCTTTAGGTTTCGTCTAATTGATACCAGTTTGTCCCGGGGTATAAATCAACCAGGCAGTGGTCAGATAACGGCTGCCAGGGAGAAACCGACACGGTAAATCAGTCTTAGATCCTATCTAATCGTGTTTGCCAGAGATGTATTTCACTTGAGGAAGATTTCCATCCACCCTTTTCCCACCACCCACTTTGTTCCTCGGGTGTCATAGGTTTTACATTAGCCTGCAGAGGGTGTGCTTTTGTGCACCGTTTATTTGGACGGTGTGAGATATGCAGGTGTAAGTCAGTAATTGCGATCTGTTTTTGATCAAAGTATGTTCTGAATTAAGTTTCTTATTAGTTTCAAACAATTTCTTGATTGTATCTCAAGTCACCCACAGAAGGAGCAAACTCCTGCTATATCAGTGTGTGTTGAGCTTATTTTTATTTTTGGCTAGTTCATTAATGTCATTGAACTTTTAGCCAATGTCATGGACATCAAAGAAAACTGTTTATGTACAAAATAGATCCATTCACCAGACATATCATGATCAATGGTTGACCTTATCCATCTTAGTTCCCGGTTCAAACATGTCAAGTGTGCAGTGAACAGCAGAACAGAAAACTAGCAGATATTTGTGTGTTGAGCAGAGTCACAACTGCAGGCGAGCTGCTGTACCAAGCCATTTTAAAGGCATAATTTGATTTTTTTTCATGGATAAAACTTTGTTTGAGTAACAGAGATGGGTTTTTAGGGATTTAATTGATGCCAGAAGAACTATCTCAATTTCACGCTCTTTCTCTTCTCTCACACTATCTCTAACTTATTTTCTTTCCCTCGATCATTCCCTCTCCCAGATTTTCTTGTTGGTTATTTTTTACACTTCATCTCTAGATATAATATTTACTTTATAATATACATTACACTGAACATGGACCAGGGAAAGACTATAAGATAAGGCTCTAAGGCTATAAGATCATCTCCAAGCAGTTTGATGTTGCTGTGGACACATTTGCTGATACTATTGAGAAGTTAAAGGTCCACTGGGCCATAGCAACCTTGTTGGACGTGGTCTCAAGAGGAAAATTGACTACAGATTCAACAGGATACTTTGAAAGGTGGAAAAAGAACAGAGGAAGGAAGAAATACTTCAAAACAGATAGGTGGCCTCCAAGGTCAATGTACAGCAGTGACCAGTTACTCCAAATGGGACCTATTGAATAAGGACCCCACTTTTGAAAGAGAAATGACCAGAACTGGAGTTTGCCAGATCGCATGTGGGGGAAGCCACAATATTTCTGGGAGAATGTCCTTTGGACAGATTTCATCAAATGAGAGCTTTTTAGTAACTGTTGTGACTGTTCACAGAAGGAAAACTTAGGCTTTCAATGAAAAGAACACCATCCACTGCGAAACGTGGAGAAGTTGTGACTCAGCCTCAAATCATGGCTCCTCCAACAGGATAATGATATAAAAGTTGCAACTAAAAGAACCCAAGAATAGATTAGAAAAAAACATTGGACCATTTATTCCTTACCTTGATCCTATCTATTAATAAAAAGTTAAGAATTGCAAATGGGAAAAGGCACCCATCAAAGCTGAGAGAATAGCAACTTACTCAACACACTCTTGGCCATGTCTTTATATACATATACCGCCTGCCCCATCTTCCAATACTTTTCCAGTTCAGCTTTTTCCTCAACATTCCTTCCTCTCCTTCCTGCTAATAAAGGTACTTCACAGCTCAGTGGTGTAATATCTCTGGGCTGTCTGCAGATATATCTCTGGAGACAACTTTTCATAGCTGTAATATGGTCATTCGTGGCAAAAGCAGAGTAGGAGAGAGGATGGAGAAATGTGCTTATGACTATTATTCAGCCTGGATGGAAGAATGGAGTTAGGGATGAAGAAAGAAAGGGATTCCCCTTGTTAAAACCACTCCCAATTTGGGTGATTTTTGGGAGTGCTAGCTCCTGTTGCTGGCTTTATTACCAGGATGCTGCGGTCAACTGGGATTTAAATGACGCGTGGTGAGACAGGAGAGAATGCAATGTGTACGTATACAGGCATTTGGATGTACTTTTCTGTATGAACTGTACTTACACATGCATCTGCAATCTAAATGAGCTTGTGAGAGATTCTCCTTTTAACAAGCCAGTTAGGGAGTTCCCCTGGGCTGTCAGATAAATCTTAGCCATGAAAATAAACCCAATGTCCACAGTGCAGTAAGTAATCTGTAATTGCTCTCCCTGCACTGCAACACCAGAGGATGAGAAGCAGGTAAACTGTCAACTTGGACCAACAATGTCTTTCCTGGGAGATATGAGTCATACCAACATACTATTTCCCCCAAATAATTTATATAAGAGAAGCGCCCAGCCCCCCCCATATTGTGTTGTTTGTCTTTTGTAGAAGTAGTTAGTTTGCCAAGCTTGAAAAGAGTCCTCTTCACATATCTTCCTCATATAGAGCTCTATGTCTCTCATACCTTCTGGTTCTGTCTCTCCCGACCTCTATGTCTATGTATATCTGTCTCCTCATTTATTACCTCCTCCCTTTGTATGACTTTCCATCACTCCCTCAAACCTTGTAGTCGTTCCTCAAAACACTGACGTACACAGCTCTCTATCTACAAGAAATCACAAAGCAGTACTAAAATAAATACATGTTCTCTTGTATGTATAGGGCTCCTAAAGAAAAAGTCAGATATCAAAGGTTTACCATTCATTTACTTATATCACATAATGTGCCCTCTGGGTGTTTATTTTCAATTTTACACATAGTTACCATTTTTTGTGTTTTGAAAAAATAACAATGTTTGTTAAATAGTGTACAAACAACCTTTGTCTATAATGTGTACTACTGTTCAAATATTGAAAATAAAATCCCAAATTATAGTAACCATAACACCAAAACCTGTAGTGAGGGATTCAGACTTGAGTGAGAATTTCTAAAAAGGCATGTTTTAAGAGCCTCTTCTTAGGGCACTATTAGTCATTCAGGGTTGAGGTTTCCAAGTGGGCTGCTGCTGCTGTAGATTTAACTGACCAGTTCAACCCTCCCATGTCAACGACTGGTGGAAGAGGTTTCAGTCCAGTGATTTTTGGGACCACAAGGACAAGTTCAGAACAGCCTGTGATGACAGTGGCACATCACAAATTTAATGGAAAGGACAGAAAATGTTTTAAACTTTCCTACCAAATTGGGCTTTTCTGCTACTTTTGGTTCTTTCAGGTTGAGTGGGTGTTTGGCTCCACTGTCTGGATTGCATCAGGGATTTCTCACTGTCATAATACTAGCTAAATTTTTCAGTTTACCAAATCACAGAAGCTCTGACTTGAATCATCCAGTCTGTCAAGGAGACAGACTGGATGTATGTTGACTTATGTTGTTCATTTTTAGACTCATGGCTCCAGCTCCCCCCAAGCCCCTTAATGCAAATTTAAAAGAGGAAAATCATGCTACGTGTATACTTGAACAAATATAAAAGTTTATATAAACTTAGCAAATTGTAGTTGTGTTATTATCCAAGAGTCATTGGTTTCACTAGCATCTGTGTATTGAACAGACTTAAATCCATCAATTTCTGGCCGAGAGCACTAAGCACTGCACTGGTTCCAACTTGTGTTGTGATCTGGGATTGTTAAATTACACAAAAAAACCCAACCATCATGTTCTGTTTTTCACATCCTCGTCTGTATGTCACGAAAGGCGCCATTCTCCTCAGCAGTAGAAAAGTGTCCTGGACTCGCCAATAAATCTCCAGCTAAGGACACTACCATCTTCTCTGTTTGACCGGTTGGTCAGTGGACCCAGTTGAATGTTCTTCAACCTACCTTCTCTGATAAACTACAATAGTGGTCATTAACTGCAGGGGTCACACCGCAGGTCTAAATCCACGCCAGATCATTTTGATATACAGTATATAAAACATTTTTCCATTTCACTATAACGGACTGAGACACAGACAGTCACACGTGCAGCAGGTGCTGAGCTCAGTCACAGCAACAAAATCCATAGAATCACTTCCTGTTTGCCAATTTTTCTTCAAAGTAAAAGATCAATGTTTGTTTTGTTAATGCAATGCTTTATAATGAGGGGAATTACAGAGCTTTTAATTTAATAAGTTGTGAACTTGGGTCTGAAGATTGTCGGGCAATGCTTAACAGACCTCTGAAATAGCTATTATGCAATGTTTGAAAAAGTATCAGTAGTTCAGTGAATCATTTAAACCTCTATATAAACCACACAAGTGAACAGTAAAGCAAATAAATGTTGATTTTATGAAAATATAGGGTAGTTTTGTAACTTCACTCTGCCGCATAGACTTTATATAAAATACTCTGCACAGAAAATCCAGCACACAAACAATAAAAAAGTGACAGTATATTGTCAAACTGTTTGAAGAGGGCTGACAAGGAATATTTCTCAAGTAGAATCTGGAGCATTACCAGAGTAAAGGTAGTAGTAGTTTTGATCTTGAGCATTTCTTTAAACCCTCTTTCTTCAGTTTCCAAGGTATCGTCATGAATTAGGAACCACTGTTACTTTATCCACAAATGATTTGGTACATTTATTTTATCATTATTTTGAACATATCAGTTACCTCATGTTTCCCTCTCTAGTTTTACCCTGTGCTCTATAAGTCATTAATTTCTACTACTTCTGTCTTCCTGGACGCAGTTCAGTCTTCCTCCGTGCTGCTGGAGCTGCAGGATTTGTTGGTGAGAACTGGGCTAAAGGACCGAAGCCATCTCCTGCTGGGGCCATTCTCCTGCAGCACCTCCCTGGAGGCTCAGTGGTGTCGGCACAGCGGCAGCCCTGGACCTGAGCCCGGGCCCCCTAAACTGCTGCTGGACCTGAAGGGCAACCTGCTGCAGGTTTGGCTATTAAATCAACTCAGCATATAATTTATCAACCCACACGGCTACAGTTTTAGAGGCCAGGGTCAGATCAGCACCTCTACAACTGGTTAGAATTGAATGTCTTGTTCAAGGACACTTACCCTGAGGGCTTGAGGGAGGCTCTGTTTAAAAGAACAGACTCCTACTTGAAGCAATGCTATTGCCCACTAAAATGTCACCTCAGCTGTGAGTGCCTCTGGTTTCCAAATTAATCCTTACAGTGTAGCTGACACCCACAGACACAGGTCATCACACTCTTAACACTCTATTGAAATTTGCTGAAGCCTCTTCAGTTCTGCCATGGCTTCTGTCCTCTTTGCAGCTGAAGTGATGACAGTAGGAATTGCATGCTGTAATTCCACTGTAGATTTGAGTCACATCTGCTGGTTAAGGAATGGAATATTATAAGGCTATTTTGGGGGGTGTGGTGTGGGATATATCTTATGTGTGCCTTTTTCCTGTGAGAAGTTACATAATGTCCACTCTGGAAATGTGACTAACTGAACGCATTATTACTAATGTATTATTCCACATTACTTCTTCATGGGTAACCCCCTTCCCTATTTTGAATGTTTCCCTTAATGTTTTTATTGCATGCCTATTAACCGAAACATCACTCGCGACTCAACACTTAATACGTAATCATACATTTCCCTTTGCAAATATTGGCATGTTAATCAAGCGCTGTACAAAACCACTGGAATTCCCTCCGATTCCTTATTCTCATGCTTTCTTTCCAAAACCTTGAAAAAAAATCCCCAAATTTTCCTGTTTTTAGAGTTTAGTCATAACCCACCCTTGTGAGCTAGTGAGTGGCGGGGCAAGCAGGCAGGCAGCTCCATGTGTGAAGAGCTTTTGACTCAGATATTCCTCATCCTCAGTCCAAACCCCAGACAGACCCGCTTTGATGGCGCATGGGAAGGGGAATGCCACGGGTAAGTAAGAAGGATGTAAGGTTATGTTAGGTAATATTAGTAAGGATGTGAAGGGTTGATCATGAGGGTAACCCTGACCACTTCTCTTCTTGTTTTGGAAAATAATGTTTATTTATGGATCAGCTATAGGAGTCTGTGTCACTTAAGCTTTTTACTATATTTCTTTACTTCCCATACATTGCTCTCTTTTTTAATTCCCAAATCTTGCCCTGTCTTTACCGCCCTGTTTTCCTGTTTCTCTCATTTCTCATCCCACACTTTTTACTTGTTGTTGCATCCCATCCATCTTACCTTCTCTTGTTCTGTCTCAGGTCTTTTGGGGACAAGAGCATCTGAATTGCCTGAATCTTGTGGAGGAGCACCTCCGGGCATACCTTCACCTTCAGAAAGAGGATTCAGCCGATTACTGCTCCAAGGGCAAGCTCTACCACACACAGCCGCCTCCTTCTCCTGGCTCTCCCTCTCCTCAGACAGAGCACAGCTCAGATGACTTGCGTAATGGGCTTTTTCACTACATCCATGACTCAGGTGAATGTTTATACAGTGCATTTTGATCTCATGCAGAGAAGACATGTGCCTCATACTGTATCGTTGCCAGGCTTATATCATCATATATATTACTTTGAATGCTGTTTGAATTTATGCAAACTTTTAGTTTCACAGAAGAGCCTCTTGATTTTCAGCAGTAGTCCAAGCTCCCAAAGAGTGATTACCTGTTATGGTTGTTTTATCAGCTGGTATTCATATCAGTAATTACAAACAGACTAAATACATTTTTAAATACATCTATCTCAGTAAAATTATATTATTAGGACAAACATATTCCTGGTTGTTTCATGACAAGGTTTTCAGAATGGATGGAAGAGTGGTAAGCACTGGTCCCTGAATCCTTACAAACTCAAAAGAGCCCTTGTGACAAAGTGAGATGTCACTCAAGATACACACAGACTTAAATGAGAGTGAGATCAAAGTCGTCTGTGGAAAGAAGTTTCATCAGACACGTCTGCCTGGTTCCACTCTGAGCAGCGTGCTGTTTATTCCCCCTCTTTGTGCTCTGTGTCTGCTGTCCCCTGCGTGCACACACACAGACACACACGGGAACATTGTACACAGAGGATCAAACTTCTCCTTGGCTGTGGACCAGCCGTCCACTCAGTCAGCTGTGGTTGAGTCTTTGTTTGTTGCACCGTTCCAGTGGGCTTTGATGCATTTACTATGCTGACTGAAGCAGGAGAATGTACAGTAGTGAGCTGGAACATAGGGGACAATCTGTCTGCAACATGTTGTCAGCAGTCAGGGAGGACAGGCCCCTGAGTACAGAGAACAGTGAGTGACCCCTCAGAGTCCTGACATAGGGATAGATAGTCAGAGGAGTGGATGAAAGCTGGATGGAAAGAAGGGTGGACGGATTCTCTCGGTCTCTCACTTTCTCCAGTTTTAAGCAAACGCAAATGAAAACAAATCCTCAAGAAAGTAGGCAGCTGCCTGCTACACATAAAGGGTCAAATCAGCCACAGACAGATTCTGCTGTCCCCAGAAATGTGTTTTCTGCAAAGAGCGTCTCAGAGCTTGTATCCTCAGGGGCCAAACAAAGCAGCAGTTCTCTGCTTGACTGTTTTTTTCAAATAAACATTTTTCCAAAGGACTTGAATCACAAACAGCAGCCAGGACTTTAGTCAAACACCACTCAGAAGTTTAGATCCAGTGTTATCCAGCTGTTGCAGGTGCAAGGCATGGTTCAATCAATGGTTATTTAGTCAATAGCAAAAATGTTTACTTGGCAACTTTGTATATATACAGCTTCTTACGCATATAAACATTCTGAGAGCGTGGAAACATCCACAGTGCTCTTTCGGGAGATACTGTTTTAGGGGGGGTTGGACTCCATAATAGAAATTACCATAAAAACATCACTGCTCCAAAGATGTAAGATGCAAGTCAAATATAGCTCCAACGAAAGGTCAATTTCATAATATGAAAAGAATGATTGCATCAGATGTTTTCCACACGCATCTGAAAATATTCCAGGAAGCCAGTAAAGCCTCTATACAGGCTGTTTGTAATGGAATTCTGCAGGGAAATGTGTTTTATACTACTAGATGTAAGCAAAATATAAACTCCATCCAGTTCACCCTCTGCCTTTCAGTTGCACCTTCTTTTATCTGTTCCACTCTGTTATCATGCTTAATCTATTCCTCCTCTTTTCCATATTTCATCTTGCTTCATCCTCATGTCATTTTCATATTTTCCATGTCTATGTTTTCGATAAGCTTTTCCCTTTCTGTTTTTCTGCCATCCTTTAAAGCACAGTAGAAACCCTGTTTATAGATTATTGACAGATTAAATTGAAAGTATTCTGACATTATGGATAATTCCTTGCAGCGTCCCAGAGATTACCAGGACCCCATGAGGTGATGTTCTACAGTGAAACAGAGGACAGCCCGGGGGTGATGCTTTGGAAGTACCCTGAACCCCGTGTCCTCACATTCGTCAGGATAACTCCTGTACCTTTCAACACCACAGAGGACCCTGAGATCAGCACAGCTGACCTGGGGGATGCCCTGCAGGTATGAATGGACACACATACTGTATCTCCTGATTAGAACAAAAAATGTTAACATGTTATATTCCCAACCCTTACCAGAGCTTGAGGTAAAGCAAAGACTAGTCATGCGTTGAGCTACATGTCTTTGCATCTTGTATAAGGATGCATAGCCTTCTGCAACTAGGGACGGGGGGTGAAAGAGACATAAAAAAAGAAGATAATCCACGTGTAACATCACCTGCAATGAAAGAGAAATAAACTGTCTTGGAACTGGGCTATGTTCCATTATGATTCCCATGACATGAGTCATGAGAACTCCCATACACTACGTGTTATTGAATGACAGAGACCCCTGCTGTTCCTCCAAACATGTAATACATGATCAGACAGCTGTGGAAGTCATTTTGCATGCTCTGGTGTGAATAGCCAGGTGTCTCCAGCCCCAGATGAGGTTATATTTTGGCAGGCTTCTGCAGCTACTGAGTCTTCAGGGCCTCACTGGGGGAGAGGACATCCCAGTTTTCCTCCTATCACTCATCCCCTGCCTTTCTTTCCAGCTTTTTATCCTCGAAGGAAAGCCGGTTCCCAAATCAAGTTCATCCTCCTCGATATTTGTATTTTTTTTCCATGGAGCTAAATTGTGTATTAGTTACATTTAGTCATATATTATTTAAATGTCCATTGTTGATGTGGATTTAAATTAAATTCAATGTACAGTAAATTGAGAATGACAATGAGAAAGAACGGATAATTTATAAGCTACTGGGTTGGTAGAATGTCAAAAAATGCAAATGTAACACTGATGTAATACATTCATAGATGTTTATTTAATATTACATTGTAGCAATAACTGGTTAATATATATTCATAATTGATAACAGTTTTAAAATAAAGAAGAAATAAAATATACATAAAATAAAAATATATTTACTATAAAAAGTATATCCCAACTCATTCCTAATTAAGTAGAGTATTTATCAGAAGTTAATGTTATTATTCTGAAACGAATGGCCATGGCAAGTTTTATTACATTCTCAGCCCATTTCTAAGGACTTTTTAATTAAATGTTTAACCCTTAGGGCCAGCTTCCCTTTCTCGCTTTTCCTTCTGCTTCTTTCCTCCATCTGCAGCAGAAGTTTCTCATCTTTCTTTATCCTCCCTTTATCTCTCAGATTCTTTCCTGGACTCCCACAATCATTTCACTGACAGAACAGATGTTTTCTTCAGTCTGTTTATGTGTGCCGACCCAGGAGAGGGAAGATATTGGACGGTTATGCAGATGTCTGACTTCCCAGCAAGGCTCCACAGCTGTAAAGTCTGTAATGAGCAAAACGCCAAAGCGTTGAGCTGATTGGCTGCATATTGAGTTACAGCAGAGAACAGATAGAACTGATGTGTGTGGTGGAGGGAGGGCTAGAGGAGGAGGCAGTGATAGACTTGAGATAGAGGGAGAGGTTCTATAATGGGAGGAGATTGACAGGAAGGAAGAGTTGAACACAGATTGAGTGAGGGGATGGTAATGTGTGTGTGTGTGTGTGTGTTTGTGTGTGGGCGTGTGTGAGTGTGTGTACGTGCGTGCGTGCGTGTTTGAGTGCTGCTCCAAACGGATGCCTACAGACATGTTCTTATCTGCATGAGAGTATATTACACAGCAGGAGATGTGGAAGCAGTGGTTGATGAACATGTGGTTTCCACATCTTCCACTCCACTCCTCCTGTCATCTGGCATGGTCCTTTCTCCTCTGACAAGTCTGTTAAGAGGAATCAGGTGATGGGACTTATATGGGGGAATGTGGTGAAAAGAGGAAAGCTAAGAGAATTGTCAGTTCTCTAATATTAGTTAGCATCTATTTCAAAGAGAAATGAAGCATGCACTCACAGTAACCACCGTACAAGCCACGTGTGAGTACAGCAGCAGTGAGCCTCCTAATTCTACTGCTTGTGTTTCTGTGACATCCATATAAACATTCTGTCCACGCTAGGCAGCAAATATATCTGCAATGGGACACTTGGACAGTTATAGCAATGGACATGTTTCACAAAGGCACCGTTGATAAAATTAATGAAAAACATCACTAAAAGTGTATATGTTAACTGGTTTGAATCCATTGTTGAAAGCTTCTCTGATGCATTTGGTCAACACTGCTAAAAACAGGATCATGTATCATGGACTTCTTGAAAGAAGTGACTGTAAAGTAATTATGAGACATTGGATCCATGTACGGATATGTTACACAGTCTTATACTTACCTCATATTTTTGTCCAAACACTCACATAGCATTAAGCCAGCTGTGTGTGAGGCATGGGTTGGATTTGTGGGGGTTATTTTAACCGGACCTCTTGGTCATCAGCCAAAGTCATTGTGATCCCAGATTTAATTGATTTCAGCCTCTGAGACAATGATTATGCTTTCCTTCCACAAAACTTCAAAAGTTTGAATTAATTCTTTTTTATTTTCTTTTTTCTCCCAAGAAGTCAGTCCAACTACAGAGAACGGAAATGCAGCCATAACAGTAAAAAAAACGAGTAATGGCTCTGGAGAGAGAGAGAGAGAGAGAGAGAGAGAGAGAGAGAGAGAGAGAGAGAGAGAGAGAGAGAGAGAGAGAGAGAGAGAGGAGACATAATTTCTCAGGCCTCTAAAATTACCATGTGGCCAATGCAGAGATGGAGGCTGATAGATTTTGAGAAACGGAAACTTAGAGGCATAGGGGAAGAAAAAAGTAAGGAAGAAATACAGCATTAGTTAGTATTGAGCTGTGCTGTCAATTATCACCATTCGCTTATAATGTTTTTCCAATTTAAGGCTGTTAACCAGCAGGTGGAGGGTAAAAAACAAGATGAACACTATAAAAGTGGCTCTTCTTCACATTTTCTCCTTTCCCTCATTTTGTTACTCCTCCTCTCTCTCCTTTTGTCCTTTTGTTACACTCCCCCTCCTCCTTTCCTTTGCTCCCTCTCTTCAGCAGAGTGCGCTGACTAGATGAAGGGAGGGGAGGGGGGGTTCGCCCGTCCCCAGAGCATATCATATTAACGTTTTATAAAATCAAGATTTCCTGCATTTAAATAGTTGTGGTTTCCCAACTGGTTCCAGCATCTCAGAGGGGGAATTCAAACATCCTTCCATTACTCTAAGTCAAATTGCTGCCTGCATTATTTTTACATACAGTAGAATGGGAGCGTCAGAGTGATGGGAGGGTGGCTGAGAAGTGACAGATTCCTGACAAAGCACCCACAGGTTCCCACCTGTAGAGGGCCCAAGTGATGAAGGGATAGAAGGAAAGAGGAAGGTGACTCATTCTCACCTTCTTACCGCGGTGTGGCCCAGTTCTCTGAATCATAAGCAGGTGTCCTTACTGCTCTTTTTTCCGTCCCTCTCATTTGTCTTCCCCCCCTTCTGCCTCTCTGTGGGGTTCTAAAGTCTGAGAAACAGGGAGTAAACACAGGAGCTATGATTCAGTCTGACCCAGACTCAGGGGGAGCAGGAGGAGGGGATGCAGAGTTTTAAAGTAGAGAACAACAACTTGAGTTCAGCCTCAGAATATAGTCTTAACACATTCTGTTCTGATGCATGTTCACATTTTCCTTGCACCCACGCAGGCTTTTCTCAATATACAAATGTTTAAATGTCATCATCCACTTTCTTTTTGAAGCCATTGCCCAAAATTTACTGACTTTTTCAGACAAACATCGCACCATCTGGTCCCCTGCTGTTGCTTTTGTGCATGGCACTGTGGAATAGCCTTTCATGTCCCTGCAGGGCTCTGTGCTGCCATCATGGCCTTGCTGGCCTGCGACGGATATCATAAAAGCTGGCCTAAGATGAACCTGTAATCTTCAGCCGCAACCATTGCTAAAGCTATTGTTTCTGCCATTGTTGTTATTAAACACAGGTCCACCCTCAGCTTTTTCTGGAATTTGTAGGAATATACCGCTTTTTGTTCCAAGTTAGAGTCGGTGGAGAGTCATTGGGGTATTTCATTGAGTGCGACACACTGCACCAGAAAGAGTGGCGGGCTATTTTAGCCAAGATAACTATTATTTTAGTGGGACAGCGCTCATGCCAGACCTGCATTAGTCACAGCTAATGCACTATGAAAATAAAAGACTATCCATGTGGTTAATTTGATCTTGAGTTCTTACACCTCATCCACCAAAATTCCAGCCCTTCTTTGAAAGTTTGGCATTGCAGAGGAAACAAAAAAAAAGATGAGCGCAACAATCTCAGCATGGGCTTATTCTTGATTTTCCACACTGATTAATGTTAACGTATATTAGCCCACCTGAGACAGCACTGCAGGAGTCATTTTCAGAACAATTTTCATTACATCTCCTGAGTAAACATTTGCTCAAGCTGATGTCAATTCAATTTGTCTGCTGGCTGATAAGAAGTAGCTAGCAGTGGATTCTTTAGACATATAAGCATCAGTGAAATAACAGAATACCTAATGGCAGTGTTGATATTGTTAATAAAAGTAATGGCAGACATGGCTGTGGATGTCAACAGCCGCAGCCTCAGAAGGAGCTCAGGGAGTCTTCAGTTGCAGAGACATATTCGAACTTCAGCAGTGATCACACCTGGGTTGATCATGGAAATTGAAATTACTTCTATATGTTCTGTGTTTACTTTAGTTAGCCTGCTTTTACTTAGTATTTTAGAGACTGTGATTGGTCTGTTGGTCCCAGAAAAGTTAACCCATGCAGAGCAATAGTTTGGCAGAAATATTGGTACACAATGGCTCATACAGGCCTGAATCTAAATATATTTGTTCGGAATATTTAAACTGCTCCTCAACTTAGCCTTTCAGGCAATTTGACCCACCTTCAAGATGGAACCTTGAATCAAAAATTTAAAGAACATTTAAGAGTGTCCATGGGCTGATATTTTACCCTGAGGTCTCGCTGCCAGCCGTGCTTTGTCAAGTGCTTGAGTATAAGAAACACAGATTGGGCCCATCTAGCCAAGGGAATGTCAGCTATTCATGGTTACATGTTGTTTATCAGATAAGGTACACACACACAATCAGGCAGCGGAAACTGACACTGCCCAGACTGTATCATGCACTCACATACATAAGCACACCTGTGTATACACATATGTATACACGCGTATTGTCTTTCATACGTGCAATTACACATAGTCATCCTCTTGAACACATATATACAATACATCTGACATATACACAGGTCCCTTCTCCTCCCAAAAGCCAGTGCCAGACGTCCAACTCAACATAGCTAAAAGATTTAAGTCATTTTCTTTCTTTTTTTCCCCCCATCATCCCTACAACATTTGATGCACTGGTTATTGATTTCATCTTTACTCTCGTCCAAGGCCAAGGCCGCAATTCAAAGGAAACATGACGCAAATTCAACCATGCAAATGTATTCCACTGTACCATATATGTACCTCACCTATTAATTTCTCTATGCAGTCATATGTATAGAATATCACAGGTGGAAAAAACACACTTTGGGTTTTAGCAGTCCAGTTCTGGGAATTCTCTGTGGACTTTCTGTGAGTTTCCTCTTCGGTGGCTCAGTGTGGGGGTTGCGGGTGCACAACTCTGTCAGGTACAATTATGAGAAGTTGATTCCAGGAAAACCGGTGTGGCATTTACATGATGTAAGCTAGGGTTACTTCATCCATCAGGCCCACACATATAAATGTGCGGACACATACTCACACTCTTTGTGCACAATGCTTCCCTCACGTATGTGTACACACCGGCCTGTTGATAGTCCTGTGATTTTGGTAATTGTCCAGGGGGCTTCATACCTCTGGTTAACTGTTAGATTGTCAAAGACACATGTGCACAAACAAATACACACACACACACACACACGCACACACACCCACGCACACACACCACACACACACACACACACACACACACACACACACACACACACACACACACACACGTCTTACAGCCTGGCATCCTTCAGGTGTGCTCCAGAGACACCCTGCCACTACTGATCCATCAGTAGCTGAGGTTTGCAGGTGGTCATGGGGACCTGAGCACCTGGTTTAGTTCACACAGGAGCACCAGACACATTTATGGTAATTTTGGTTCAATCTGAGAGGAACCAATGGAGCCTTACCAGTCATCACATAATGTGAGAACACTCACATAGTCTGATTGTTATTCAGTGTAAGAAACAGCTCGAGGTCTTCAATGTTAATGGCCCTCTTGTAGCACACAGTTGCACTGTGTTTAGTTATGCTGTGGTCATGCAGTGTTGTTATGGAGAGCTGTTGTCTGACTGCGTTGGTGGTCTGTGGTGAGAGTGTCATTTTTTCCGACTAGATGAGAAATTAAAGTTTGTCTGAAGTGAGTAAAATTCAAGGTTGTAATACAGACGTCATTAACATTCAGTCCCTCGTTCCCTCTCGAAGACAGGGATTCCCTGTGTTTTTCAAACAGGTCAGAAAAGTATCAGTGCTTGATGATTAGCAGACCACTGCAGTCGCTTAATGCTTTATGTTTAACTAGGGAATCAACCGCACTGAGTGTAATAACAAAGCCTTACAGTAATCCTTGAGCAGATGAGTAAGCAGGGTTACACTGGGAGGGTTACAATAGTCCGTCTGGAACTTAGCCTTAGCTTTGAGTGATGAACATCTGATGGATACAACACTAAGATATACACTGGTGTCCATTTTAAAAGGAGAATAGGGATCTACTGTAAAACACTGAAGTAAAATACTGTCATCTGATAAAAGGAATATCTGTGGGATCCAGTTATAGAAGATAGTATGATGTCCACAACAAAACCCTGCATAAAGAGGTCCTCTGGCATGTCACTGATAAGTATTCAGATATATTCAGCAGCACAAAGACCCACTAGAGTCTGTTTTAGTTTAAACTTTATTTCAGTACTCGCAGCATTCTGTGTCACCCTATAAGGCAACACAGGCCATTGTCTGTCCTAGTTCTGCCTGAACAAGAATAAAGCCACCACACCTGTACAATACTTTGCTGTTTGATGGATTTATTTGACTCCAGATGCATTGTTGTACAAGACATATGGCCACTGTGTTTGCTGCAAAAGTGCAGAGCAAGAAAGTTTTTATTTAGCTCAATCTCCATTAAGGACTTGACACAAGTATCTCTGCTGGATGCTGCTGTAGGAAAATACATATCTGGTGGTCACATTTTAAAATCTTTACTGTGTCTTTCTGTCCAGGTACCAAGCAGCCTGGAGTACTGGGATGAGCTCCAGCAGGCCTTCGTTCCATACCGGGAGTTCAGCCTGTCAGAGAGCAGTGCTTGCCAGCTGCAGCTCCCCAGCCTCAGCCTCACTGACCAACAGAAGGAGCTGGTGGCTTCAGACCTATGGAGGATAGTCCTCAATAATAATGGAGAGGGAGGAGATGAGCAAAGGTGAGGCAAAATGCTACATTTGATCTAGTTCTCTTTCTTTGTGCTTTTACCTAAATGTGTTGTGTCCGAGTCGTATATCAAGAGAGCATGTGTATGCCTACACATGGATATGTGTTTGGATCTTCAGCACATAGGCCGTCCTGTGTGAGGGAAAGCAGAGGGATAGAATGTGCACCCAGGCCGCTGAGCACAAAGAGCTAGTAATGTGTCCCTCGCCCCACATCTGGTGTGCAGGAACAGGGAGCGGGCTTGGAAGGCGTTCAGATTGGCCTAATGAGATTTCCCAGCACACCAAGTGCCTGTCAGGGCCCATCCGGATTCCTTCCTGCTTACCTTGAGTGTATCTAATCGAGGGGAAGCTCACGGGAAGCATGAGGAGTAAAGCCCCCTTTGGTTTGGCTGGGGCAGGCCAGGCCTGGGTTGGGCTTGGTTGAGCTGGGATGCAATGGTTTGGACTGGGCCAGTGATCTAACACCTCAGCGAACATGTTTTTACTCCCTTCTTCTCGCTACCACTGCTTCCTCTCTTCATCTCCCTCATGTCTCACCCAGAATTCTATTACATCTTCTGGGTTTCACCCATCTTTCATTTATTTAGTCTTTTCTTCCTCATTGTTTCCTCATCTCAATCTACTCCCCTCCTTTTTACCTCCTCTTGGGATTTAGGAAACTTTTAGTGGAAGAGAATTGCCAAGCCCACATTCTGTGTGGCTTAGAAAGCTCCAGAGGAACAGAAAGGAAAGAATAAGAAAACATCCAAGAGAAGAAACAGAGAAAAAACTCTGCAGAGCCAGATTCATTGTAAAGCTAAATATACATCTGTGCTTCATTACAATCATACTCCAAACACTACATTTCCTTTATGTTTAAATTATTTGTCTTTTCTGATCAAAATCGATTCCCCTTTCCTCAGTCACTCGTTTCATCTGCCTTACTTTAGTTTCCACCAGAAAAATAACTTGGCTTCGCTGCCAACTGGAAGTAATGAAAATTGTCAACATATGATGCTTATCTTTTTAAGGAGCACTCTGCTGCACCAGCATTTTTCAGGTCTTGAGCGTTTCCTGCTGTAGCTTTTATAGTGGATCATGGTAGTAGCAAATTACAGAGCAAATGGTCATTCACTTCAATTATGTTCCATTCAACATCATCAACCATGACATGCAATTAATATCTAGAGATTCTTCTGAAAACTGTGTCAGTAATATTGTACCTAAACTCACTGGCTCAGACAGCGAAGAGGCCCCCTCCACATTGTTGTCTGAATAATTGTAGCGTTTGACTCATAGTAGGTTTCTGACATGGATGCCACACAATTTGTAACTGACTGGGCAAGAGACAAAAGCATTCAGCTACTAATAAGAATCAGACTATTTTAATTAGAATGAACTGAATTCTTGTGGTCATCATCCAGTGGTTTAGATGTTATAAAAGCAAGTTTTTGAAAATCAATTAATGAAAACTTTCAGATGCTGACTCAAAGTCCTACATTACTCACTTCCACCACTATTATTTCCATATGTCATAATTTCATATTCGCAGGGTTCCACATCTTTCTTCATGTCTCTCCACTTTCAGTGTTATTTCAAAGTTACAGATGCTCTGTACATTTTATCAGCTCTCTGCTCTATCTCTCCAGTTTGGACAGTGAGTGTGGGTCGCAGGTACCCTGCGATCAGCTGGTGTCTCCAATGGCGCTGGCAGCTTGCACCCGTGTGGACTCCTGCTTTGCACCCTGGTTTGTCTCCTCCCTGGGTGTCTCCCTACAACTGGCACAGCTGGAAGTTCACCTCTGCCACCACCTAGAACAGCTGGGTACAGGTAGGATACAGAATTCACAGTCACTAAGTATAGTTAGAGAAAGTAACTTAAAACCATTTTATATTTTGTTGGTGAGAGAAAAAGTTCTGCCTTGTTCTTGTTTACTTTGCTTGATCATGATTTAAGCAAATTACAGATTAAATGCCTACTCAATTAAGTAAAACATTTATGGTGGACTGTATATTTTTGCACATATGCTTTAGATGTTTGGATTCATTTTATTTGGGGGCAGCTGTCTCAGGGGGTAGAGCAGGTCATCCTCTGACCAAAAGGTTGGCGGTTAGATCACAGTCTTCCCCATTCCGCATGCTGAAGTTTCCTTGGGCAAGATACTGAATCCCAAATTGCCCCTGACTGCTTTGCCATTCCCATAAAAGTGCTGCCCATAGAGGCATGGATGAATGGCAAAAAACTGTACTGAAAAGCACTTTGAGTGGTCATGAAGACTAGAAAAGGGCTATATAAATACAGACCATCTACAATTTTACCCCTTTTTTCCTGTAAAACAGTTTGTGTCTTACCCCTGATAGCCTTTAGTAAAAATAATGTGTCACTTTTCCAGTTCCATCTCGGCAACTTCGTCCCTTCCTGCCAGACAGGAAGTTACCTCAGGAGCAGGAGTTCATGGTGGTCGGCGCTCGGGAGCCAAGGGTCTTCTTGCGCCAGTGGAACAATGGACCACGTCACTGTCAGGAGTTTAGCTTTTCCACACAGGTGGACTGCAAGCTGCTGGAATACAGAAATTTAACACACCTTCAGCTTCTCCAGCCTTGTGTACTACAGGTAGAGCTCAGCCATATTTGGTGTATTACTGTATGCTCTGTGTATATACAAAACCTCAGAAAATGTGGAGAAAAATAATGGATATTTAGAATCTGATTTCTTGTATCTTTCAGGGTCAGGCTGCAGCCACCAGCTGCCCAGAGAGCACCACCTTGGATGTGAAAGTGTTTGTGGACCCTGTGTTTCTCAATATCAGCCAATTTACCATCCACACCATGGACACTGCCCTGCACAGCTGGCAACAGGTGACAGGAAGTTCAGGCTATTGAGAAAGCCACACACCTTTATATTGCACCACACTCCAAAGAATACAAAAATGCATAAGCTTCATGAACTGACGTGAAAAAATCTGACTAGTGGTAAAATATTCATTCTGATCTCAGAGCTTGGAAATAATCAAGCATGAGAGATATCCTGAAGTCTAAAGTTGTCTTTCCATGTATTGTTAATATCAGAAGCCAAATTGTCGATATCTATAGGTACTGAGCTAATCTCCAGGGTCACTGCTGAAAAGGAAGCATATTTCAAGGGATAAAAGTAATCAGTTATATGATCGATTAGGTTGCAAAGTATTGGAGGATGACTTGATTTTTGATTTGGAGGCTGGGGCTAGTAAACTTGTGGGGAAAATCCATTGAAATGTTTGCACACTTTGAGAATATACTGAAAGACGGCCTTTTGTCCCAGATGGAGTATCAGTTAAACAAACAAAGGGGATTTTATTTGAATGGTTTTTGGTTGTATGCCAATAGCAAGGCAGGATGGACCTGCCGTTCAGTTTTCAGTAAACTCTGACTAAGAGGCTACACTGTCTCTGTTCTTAGGCGTCTATGCTCCTCGTCATCTCTCAGTTCTCAGTTCTCAGCTCTCAGCACTGCCTCTAGTAGCCAGGATATTTGTGTGTGAAGTGATGCCCATAAAAACACGGTAAAACTTGAGTGGTTACACCTGCCAAGATTTCATCTGGCCCTTGTCCTCCACCCACTTGTCTACTACACAGGCACAAGCACACACACACACACTGGCCTCTCTGCCTTTGTATGCCCTATCATGGCGGCTCAGCTCAGCTGTGGCTTTGCTGACTCATATATTGGCCTCTGGAGACTTGAGATACTCTCATGGATTTATATGCATGCAGACTCTCTCTGCCAGGTGAGAGAAATGTTTTTGTGGAAACAGCTGTGGTGTTTCACCTGTGAAAAGTCAAAACAAACAAGCTGTGTAGAATATTGTACTATAAAATGATTGTTCTGGCTAGCGGATTAATAACTTTGTTTCCCTTTAATGGTACTGACTCATCAAATGCAGTTAACCAACCGTATTGGATGGTGGGTTTTTCTTGACCCTTCGCTCCATCATTGCATCATTTAGCACAATTGAGTGAATACTCCCTATTTCTGCTGATTAATTCAGCCATAAATAAGACTTTAGGGCATCTGTGGTGTTGTCATTAAAGCACATATTGCAGCCTTACTAAAGTGTTTTAGACATGTTATGCATTCAAGGTATACATGGTTGGCTTTATTCAAAATGCCAAGTATAATGAGTTAGGTTATAAAGTGGTTATACACTCTTAGCCAAAGCTTTTGAATCCACAGTGTCTTGAAACCCCAAATAGAGGTATATAATGGTCACACATACAAACACGCACATAATACCATTATACACATGTACACGACACAGTTAACTCTCAAACAGACACTCAAAGCCTGATGGGTGGATTAACATGTTGACTGGAGTCAGATTGACTCATGAAAGTATTAAACTTGCTGTATCTTTTGATTGGTGTGAAATGCAGCAGCCTTGTCACTTATTCAGAACCTTTCATCTAACCCCAGCCTTCACCACTATGCTGAACACAAGGGAAAAACACACCATAATTATAAGGCAAATGTGCTGCATGTGGGTATGGTAGTTTTGTAATAAGGGGTAGAGAGAGGTCAAGTACAAAAGAATGATTCTTTATGAAATGATTTCCTTCAATATTTGGTCCATCTCGGAGTAACTTGTGAACATTTCAATTATGGAAAATATTGTTTCCCTTTTTGGGGTTTTCGCTGAAACTTAATCTTGTATGTGGTGAACCCTGGATGGCTGTGATTAAGCACAAGATGTCTGGTGGTACAGGGATGGTTATGAAGGCCAGCACAATTGAGCTAAATATATCTTTGATGTGATCAAGGCTTACATTCCAGACCCTCATGCACAAATTGTCCATGCATAGAAAAACTTGATCCTTATTGAAAACGTAATGAGAAATGTTAACAGGCTCTGTGTCCCTCTGGAACAGAAGGATGTATCCCAACATGTGTAATTGTTTCAGTGATTTTCATGTTTCCTGGTGTCATGGCTGGCAGACATGCATGATGTGATGTGGCCTGCAGGGTCAGCATTCAGCCGTGGAAAAGAATCCTCTACAACCACACAACTGAAGCCTCACAGCCCAGGCATGGTCATACCAGACCACCACAACCAGACCAGCTGGAGCACTTTAGGTTTAATAGCAATAAATAGGAATAAAAGACACTTCTCGCTGTATGGTTGTAATTTACTCACATAATTTGTTATAACACATAGCTGCAGTCACAGTAACATTAACTGCTTTTGTATCCATGACAACATTACTGTCACCCTTCTTTTTGTCATAAATACTCATAATGGCTCAACGTGACAATGTATATTCCATCTATTATAATAATCAGGATGCTGCCAAGCCACCAGGCTCACCACCTCCTCACCTCAATGTGCTGTTTGGTCATATAAATATATATTATACATTTCATAGTTTCTAGGTTCTGATAAAAGAAAAATGAATATTGAATAGCATTTTATTTCTTTGGTTCTCTTTGCACTCGATAGCCCCATATGGGCACAACCTCAGACCCCCACCACTTTAACCTCAGGGCCCAGGCCTCCATTTTCAGTTCTCAGTCCCCAGCCCCACTTTCGATCTTTGCTCCCCCCCAGCTCCTAACCCCAGGGAAGTGGCTTTGGTGGAAAGCCACACAAAAGCCCAGTAGTATTTACACACTCGGCTTTCTCACAGAGTGTTCACAGGCGAAAATTTCCCTCCTGCTATTTTTTTCCCCTGTTCTTCCCATGTTTGAATCGTTCTCTGTTTCCCTTTGTAATAGCATAGAAGTGATAGAGAGATTGTTTTCCTGGTTGTAGCAGATGTGAGAGCGAGGGTCATCTGTATATGAATATATGGGTGATTTAAGACCTGATTAGTGTGTCATTCTGTCCCTTTTACAGGTTTCACAATTGGCTCCATGGTGTCTTGTTTCATGTGTCTTTGTCTTGAGTGGGTGTCATTATTTTCAATCTGTTTTATAGACATTTTACTGTACGTTGACTTGTGTAAATGTTTGCCACTTTGCCATGAATATCTAGGCTAGACTTCTGTAAAAACTAAAGCCACAGTATCTGGATGGATTACTCCTTGAATGACTGTGTCTAATGATGAAGCTGTCATCTTCTGCTCTTTAACAAGGAATATGTGTTATATTCAAATTAAATATAATATCTTAATATTGGTCCATTTAAAGTCCCTGTATAAACATGGAGTGATTATGATTACTGCAGGGAGCTTTTCTGAGGTGTGTATCGTGTTGCCTCATAAATCAGAGCAGAAAGATGATACCATCAAAGAGTGGGCTTAGCAATGGCATCTTAAGATGGAAGCAGGAAGTTTGTAAATCGCAGTGTTGAATTCAGAAGGGAGCATAGATAGTGTTCCACTATAAAACTTGAAATGTTTTTTAACCCAGTGTCGCAGCTGTCCCATCTATATTTTCCTCTCTACCTCCCTCTCACACATACATCTATCATCACAATTTTAATGGTGTAAACTATCCCATCCGTTTTCAATAGCATCAACAACCCCAGGACCCTGAACGTGCTTGGCAGTCAAACTATGAGATTTTACTGCCAGCCTCTTTTAACCATCAACCATCAACCCCCCTGCCATTTAAAAGTGTACAGCAGACTCGGGTCCCTCTTTGTTGGGATAGTTGAGTGGTTATTGAGAAGCTGTCTGAACCTCAGTCATGTGTGTCAAGAGTCAGGGAGAGGTGTGCAGGAGAGATCCCATCAGGACCCGAGAGCCTTTGGAAGGAGCCCAAGTGAAACTTTAACATGCACTTGCATCACTCTCTATCCATCTCACATTCACACTATGTGCTGTTTCTATATTGTGTATTTGAAATCTTGTATGTCAGAGAGTTGACACACACCCTCTCCCTGTTAAACCAGTGTTTTCAATAGTAGGCCAATGAGCTCTTCTCTCTTGCATGCAAGGTGACGTGAATGGACAGCATCCCTGCACAACTTGCATGACTTGAGTTTTCTGTGAGGCTTTCTCATTGACCCGTTGCTGGAGTTGGGCCAGACTCCACCATACTGTTTTCCTCTAACAGGCCACAATATACTGATGACTCTTAGTAACAGGAATGCACTCGTAGTTGCCCACTTTTTTCAAAGCACAGAGGTAATGATAGGAAAAAGTAACTGAAATCTCTGAGCCTGCTTAACATTCTCAACAACCAACGTATAGATGCTCAAAGAGGGATGTGAAAAAGTTCGCTTTGGCCTCGAAGCACAGTGTAAGCTGCTCCAGCCTGGATAACTGTTGCTCTGTGATTTGATTCACTCCCCTGGTGAGGTTGTATTACTCCAGCAGATGATATCACTCATCTCATTTCTCTACTGGCTGACTGCTGCACTACCAATACTACAATAACATTTTTTATGTTAAAAAGACATACATTATTGACACCTGTATATGTGCTTATACACACTAGAAATATACTGTTCATTATACACCCAGCCTAAACATAAACACCTGGAAGTATGTACGTACTTCTTTAGTCACAAGCTCCTTTGCTCACGTCATGTTCTTCTTTGTCCTCCTCTTCATCCACCCGTACCCTCCACCTAACCCCTCACCCCCACTGTTATCCCTCAGAATGGGAACCCGGAGGCTGAGGATCTGGTCTACAGCCACTATGTGATCTGTAACGACACCCATGAAACACTGCGTTTTGGTCAGGTGGACACAGATGAGAACGTGCTGCTCGCCAGCCTCCACAGCCACCAGTACAGCTGGAGATCCCATAAGTCCCCTCAGGTAGTGCACTCTCACACAAACACACACACAGGCTACATAACCCACTGCAAGGGAAATATCTGATTGTTCTCATTCGTTTTTATTGGTGCTTTCATTCACACAATTAAGCATGCCCAAATACACACAACTTTATGCACTCATCTGTAGTATTAACACAAAGAGATGAATGCCCCTAAATATACTGTATATACATAAAACACACACACACACATATATATGTGAGTGTTTTATGTACATACAGTATACACACCTACATATAGGACTACAGAGTAGTGTGTTAACATGGTTAAACAAGATTAAAACAATATACACATAGAAACATATGGAACCCACTTAACCTTACACAGACTCATTCTGGACCATGTTGTCTGAATACACATGCATTGCTTGCATGGGCACTCTACCAATATGTACAGACTGACTTACTCATACAAATCCACACTTATTTACTTTAGCATACAAATTCTATCCAAGTGCTCACAACAGTACATACTCACACCAGACACACCATCATCAGTGTGCAGCCACCATCTTTGTGCTTCTATTAGCGCTCTCAGACTGTGCCCTGACAGCACTGTTAAAGAAGATTGATTATATTTAACCCTTTGTGGTTTTGAGGTTGAATGGAGGGTGGGCTGGCGATCTGTGGCATATGTGTGTGTGTTTGGTGCGCACATGTTTCAGGACCCCCATGTGTTCCGTGGAGAGTGAGATAGTCAAGCTTGAGAAAAGACATGGCCATAATTGCTCACAGTAAGTCAGTAAGTCAAGTTGTATTAATCATCGGCCGTGGTTAATCTGTGCTCTTACCTCACTCTCGCTTACACGCACACACACACTCACACTTAGATGCTCCAAGTCTGGCATATCGGCATAGCAAATACCACATCTCATTCTAGCAGTGAGTCAAAATGACCTCTGTATTTTTGGGAATGTTTTGGAAGAATGATTGTCCGAACAGGCCAAATATCATCATAGATAGGAATGTGATTTCAAGATGGTTCTGTCATATATTATTGCATTATGTGTTTGTGGTATATGAGATATGTGTTCTCAAGAAGACCATGATTTGTGAAACAAGATGAATAAGAAAAAGTGCAACTTTGCCAAAAACTTGATGATAAAATGCCTGCCAATGTGTCCGCCTCAGCAAATTGTAGCACACACTCCTAATTACATTTCAGGGTTATAAAAATAGTGACACTGATAAGAGAAAGGGTTGTATTTCTTTAATGGTTACTTGGTCCTACAAGTGTGTTTTTGTAGCTATTACAAATCAGTTTCCAGGCGGAGTCATAAGTGGTTGTGCTGTTTTGCTAATGTCCCATGATGGCTTGGAGTGTCTAAAACAACTCTGATCATCATGGGCCATCATTTCCCATTCCCCACACCCCCATCCCCTCCAACTCCACAGGCAACCTTTCCTCTTTGAATCTCTAAGCCTGCTCCCTACTTCAACCACAAGACCTTCTTCTTAACCCCTGACCTCTTGCTTATTTGTCAATTATATTGCCCACTTCACATCCTTCCCTGCACTTAAGATTTCCCATTTGTACTGTTATTGTATATTTTAATTTTTTTTTACCAAAGCTGTGAACTTAAAAAATAACATCTCCTAAAATTATCCCCTCCTGTAAACATGCTGTAAACATGCCGCCAAACTGGATGAGATACAAGAAGAATTGCATTTGAATAAACTTGACTATCTTAAGCATAGTTTCACAAGACCACATTCCGACAGAGACAATGTTATACAGGCTAGTTTTACAGTCAGCAAGCTGATAGCTAAGAAGCTGAAACCTCATTTAGAAGCAGAATTTGTGAAGGAGCCTTGTTGCTACTGAGCAGCTGCAGCATCGGACAAACAAAATTGTGTATTTTGTGCAAAATCTGTGCATTTTTCTACTCTGCAAAACAAAAGACTGCTACAACATCTTGATATGCTGGTGATGTTGCAAAACTCTTTTAGGCATTTATCAAGAGGATTCAGAACAACTAAACAGAATAAACTTAACATATTTATTTTGCTGTTTAATGTGGAACCAGCAAGAATGCTCAAAGCTACAGTAACAACCTCCTTCTGCTTGAATTTAATAAACTCTATGTTTGTTTAAGTGTCCATCCCTTTTTTGGGACAAAAGTTGGAAAACCAGCTGCCAGTAGAATCATCATCATCACTACCATCAGACATCAGGTCCTGCATCGCATTACCGAGTTTAGTGTGACATGTGTTGAGTAATCTGGTAAAGCCCTCAAAGGATAGTATAAAAATTGAAATGGCCCTTGGTAGAAAAAAGTTCCCCACCCCTGCCCTAAGCCATAGTTTAGAAAACAGAATCGTGTAACATTCCCTTGACCTTGGCTCACTGCAGGTCTCTCTTAATTCCTGATGCCTTACCAGCATTAGTTTGATGAGATCAGTAGACCTGGACAATCTCTGGCCTCCACACAGTTTTGGGGTCTCACTTGGACATTTGTGCCTTGCTTTTATGACTCTCCAACAACAGCATGCAACTTCCCAGCACTGTCATGGTCTCTTACTCAATCCCCTCCTGTGTTCTGGTGTTCACGAAAATTCTGGCTGAGCTCATTATTCCTTGTCTGGCTTGTCCTGTCACTGGCCTCCACCTGCGTATCTTGTTCTGTCTTGGACTCTGGCTAGAAGGTGACTTTGTCCTTTTAATGTCCATTACACCCAATTTAAGTTCAGTCTCTGCATCTGAGATTGTAGCCTTGGACCCTGAAGCCTTGCTCCAAATAGGGTGTAATCTTGTATTTAGCCACCCCAGTTCCTTCTCTTCTGGATTTATACAGTTCTCTTTGTGTACCTTTTACCCTCCTCACAGTTACACTCTAGATTAGCTCGCTCCCTTTATCCCATCACCGTAGCCCTCTTAAACGCCAAACCACCATTAGTACCATCACTCTGGTTAGTATTAATCTCTATCTTTCTCTCTCTCACACACACACACACACACACACACACACACACACACACACACACACACACACACACACACACACACACACACACACACACACACAAATAAATACAAATGAATACTGAAGAACACACTCCCCACCTATTCTATAAATGGCCAATCTCTGGATCTGTCAAGAGGCCAAGCCATTATCCTGTCCTCATGGCCATGGTGAGATGTGTGTGTCCCACTTGGCCTGTCCCCTGGGAACACACATACTCACACACACTCCCACACATACACAGCCACAGGTACTAATTTGCAGTTGTAAGAAGGAGTAGAGATAAGGAAATAATGCACAGGGAAATGCAAGCCAATCACACAAAGTTGTCAAGGTAGATACTGTACCTGTAATATCATGCTCTTAAAGAGATAGTTCACCGAAAAATTTAAATTCACTCATTATCTACTCACCACTATGCCGACGGAGGGGAGGGTGAAGTGTTTGAGTCCACAAGACACTTTAGGAGTCTCAGGGGTAAACAGTGATTCAGTCAAGGTGACCCCTTCTTCAGACGTAATAAAACAACAGAAACACAACAAGCCTTCATACGGCTCGTGTGGTGTCACCCAAGTGTCCGCAAGCCCTGACATTCATATTTGACTAGAAACAAGGTCATTTACATCTTGCATTTAGCCTAAAAGTCCACTACAGGAAGTGGCAATGCTAGCAGACGTAGCCACACGAAGTCTGAAGAAGGGGTCCCATTTACCTCAATTGTATTAGATTCGGCTGCAACACTGTTTACCCCTGAGACTCCAGAAGGGTTTTGTGGACTCAAACACTTCACCCACCCCGCCATCAGCATAGTGGTAAGTAGATAATGAGTGAATTTGAATTTTTCGGTGAACTATCCCTTTAACACTGGGCTTAGTAGACTCTTCAGCCAAAAATGTGTCTGCTGCTATCTTTCTGTTCCTCCCACCCTTTGCATTTCTCTCTGTTCATGATGCACAAACAGTCCATAAAGGGAGTATAGTTGAGTAGATTTGCCAATCATGCTTTATTGTCATACAGTAAATCCTTTAATCCTCCCTTAATGCCTGCCCATAGACTTGCACAGAAAGTGTTCGTGTAGAGAGAAGGACCTTCCTACATGAACAGGCCTGCTGTTGTTTCAGCTTGAACCAAAACAGGGAGGCATATTTAACATCCTGCAATCTCCTGTGTGTACTTTTGTGTGTCCATGTGCAAAAGAGGAGAGCTTAATGTGTGTGATTCTGAGCAGTCTAACCAGTGTACACTTCCCGTAGTGTTGACATACCTCAGAATATCTGTCACTTCTCTCAGAAGAACACTCAAGCGGATTGTTTTTGCAGTGAAAAGTGAACCTTGGCTCAGGTCACACTCCCTCTCACTGCTCCTCTGTTTCTGCCCGTCTCCCTTCCCCGGTCTCTGCCATCTTGTTTCTGCTTACAATTATGACCTTAAAATGCATTGAAAGGGTTGATTGAGGCAGTCATGTCCTTAGAGCCCACTGTCATCTTACCATAAGTGCGAACTCAGACCGACATATACACACATGATAAAATGTTTCCTTGGGCCTGGAATCTGTCAGGCCTCTCACTCTCATTTCTCTCTTTTGAGCACAGCATGCCTTCACACCCCAGCGTTTACCAGCCAAGGTGAAGAAGTTTATCAACACACAAAATCTTTTATAGAGGGAGCAATACATAAAAATATATAGGTTGATTATTAGTTTTTTTATATATCAGGATGATCATGCCTATAACTACACTCTCTCTAGGTTATAGTTACAGTTTATGACTATCTCTAACACACAAACACACGCTGTCCTCACCCTGCTCTTTTTCAGGGCTCTGGTGTGTGGCGTGAATGGTTGAAATATCTGGCTGCTCCGTACAGGATGCAGCCTGGCTGATGGAAATCCCTGTGGTTAGTGTGGTTAGCAGGGAGAGGGGTGTAAAAAGCCCCCTGGATTTGGGAAGGACATTTTAAGTGCCTACAAGGAATATGCACAATTTGAATGAATTGTAATTTACTCAGGCAGCAGGCATCTACAGTAGAGCCCTCCCTCTCTCTCCCTGGATGTGTGTCTCTACGTACGTACGTGCATGTGCGTGTGTGCGTGTGTGTGTGTGTGTGTGTGTGTGTGTGTGTGTGTGGTATTGGGCCATTAGTATCTGTGTGTCAGTGTTATGTTGGTGTTTGCGTGTGTGGTTTCCAGGGGTAATGTGCTGTAGATAGCAGCCCAGGACTATTAGTTTGCGGTAAGATTGGGCGAGTTGTTGGAAGCACGCATGACAGGGAGGTATTTGGTAGTGTATGGAGAATATGAGAGAGGAGAGTGAGAGAACACTTTTAGATCAATGTACTGGCTGATTTTATTTATATGTGTAAGTTAATGTGTCAGCAACACAGCATATTATTTTTGTGTCCTGTTGCGTACTTGCCATAGGTGCTTTGCTATGTCCATCTAATACGACCTGAAACCCGGTTAAACTTTTACAGCTTATTATTCAAAATCAGAAAAATAAGGAAATCAAGTACTTAGTTCTTAAAATGTATCAGCTCTTTTTTCAAGTAGGATTTCATATTTCTCTATCCTGACCCATTGTTTAATAAACACTGCCCTCAAGTGAAGTGGCTGGTTTGGGCTGTTCCAAGATTGTGGCTTTAACTGCACTAGCTTAGGCTGACCCTCTGGGGGGATATTACTTTCAGTCAGGTTAACTCACATACTGACTGATCAGAGGGAGAATGTGAAGCCAGTGAAAGGGACTGCTGTCTTTCCTGTTGTTTATCCTCTGAGCTGGATTAGGTCCAGAAGGCAGACATGTACTTAAAGGTATTAGTTTAGGTTAAAAAAAGGAAGAAGAGAGTTGAAAAAAAAGTTGTTGAAGTATTATCAGGGAAAGGTTAAACATTGGCTTTAACCTTTACATTTTGATCATGGTTTGTATGTGAGCTCACATTCATGTGGAGGAACATGAACTACTGATGAATGTAAATCGCCCACTGAGTCATTATTAATAGCTCATCAGAGTGTGACAGTACAGTCATTCATCCTGTGCTGTCACACTCTATCTACGCACTGAAACAACCATGATTCACCATGATTATTAAGGCAAATCCTCCGTCAAAAAAATGCTAGATAAATTGGCTGAATGATTAAAAATGAACTTGCATCATGTTCGGGTTATTTTAACATTTTGTGTCTATGGCAACAAAAAACAAATTGTGTGTGAGTCAATGTATCAGAAGCTAAGTCAGTCCTTAGAGAGGGGATCATAATTGTCTCAGTTTCCTTGGCAAGATAACTCAAAAAACATGGTTTGCAGCTTTATTTGGCTATGCACAATTCACATTCCAGGTCCAGGAATAACAACCTTATATAAAATTGCTCATGATCCAGTAATTATCTTCATATTCTCATCCTCTTACTCACTGATATGAATTATAAAAATGCTTCACTATTGCCTCTCATTCACCATTCAATGGCAGAAAGAGTTATAAATACACCACTGATTCTTCAGATCCGGAGTGGTACATATAGGTTATTAAACTTATCAAGTCTAAAAGTGAAGAAAACAAGTTGTTCAACTTTCTCCATCAGATCTTCAGACCTTTATTATCCAGATGATAACTCATAAATCACTGATGGAAACATTTACCCTATAAGGCTGAAGAAACCAGAGTGCTAATGCTAATTCAAAAATCCACCACACCTACTTGCTTTTGAGCATATAGAGAAAAATAAACACACCCAAAAACCTTAAAGTTTTTGGAATCACTTTATACTTCTTCCTTAAAACTCAGGTGATACACTCTGTTTTCCTATTAAATACCTTAAAATACCAACCTCAGTGGCCAACCCCAATGCGTTAGAAGCAAAGTTGCTCCAATAAATGTGAAATGAACTAACCAAACCAAAGTGTTCCCAAACTGCTGACTCGAATGTGGCTGGGGTGTCTGCAATCTCAGGGTTATTATCCATCTTGAGCTAATTAAACAAGCCTAACTTTTACTGCAGGCATGATCTCTCGATCATGACTGGACCATTTTAATCACATTATGCATGCAGTTGGAAGACAGTAAAATAAGTGTAATCTGTAAAACAGCCCACCCTAACTTTAAGTAGAAGTGTTATTATGTTGATCGAGTGTTACATTTGAATTAATGAGAGATCAACAGGTTGCACCTGCAGCAGTGGCAGCAGGTTTGAGTATCGTTTCGGTCTTGTTACAGCCTTATCTGTAAAATACACATGGCAGCCTGCTCGGAGTTGCCAAATGGCATTTAAAGGTTTTCTAGAGCATGTGGAAGAATATCCTCTGTTCTGATGAGACCAAAAATAAATTCTTTGGGCCGAACACCAGGTACTGGTAATAACCTATAATGACATTTCTACAGTAAAGCTTGATGATGGCAAGATTATGCATCAGCAGAGAAACAGAAACTGCCCAAATCCACATGTGAACTTCTAAAAACGGAAAGTATCTCTGTGTTATTTGTATACAGTGTCTTGGCTTCTTCAAAGAATGACAAAAGTTATTTTGCCCAGGGAGAACAATGATATTTCCTCAAAAAGGGTTGATCGTATTTATATAATCTGACATCTTAAGCAGGTGGTTCTACAGTCCAATCATTTCACATTTCTTTATATATGGTAATATTTAAATTAGCTTCCTAGGCCACAGTCCTTATAGTTTAGCACTAAAGTTTCTTTAGCTTACACCTCTGATCGTCCCTATGGAATAAGGCTAAAAATCAACTATCTCAATCAAAGGGCTCAGATGCCTCAGCAGCCAGTCTGTTTATCCAATTTCCTTTACCCCATTCCTTCAACTCTTTAAGAAATTAGGACTTCCCTTTAGTTAGTATTTGTTCTTAATAAATATCACAAAGATTGTTTTTCTGTGCTTGGAAAGCAAGCTTGATTGGTGATTAATAGGGTATGTCCCAAGTTCTTAGCCTCGTTTGTCACAGTTTGTTTTTCATACAAAAGTAAATTATGCGAACAACATTATGCATTAACCCTAACATTTCTGAAATCAGTGACTCTTGAATATTCTCGGAACCCATTCTCATCATTTTGCAACCCCCCCCATTTGGTCCTTATACAACCTTTTTAAAACAATGTACTACATTCCGCAGCTCTACACCGCAAATGTCCACCACAGACATTTCTTTTGTGAAAATCACAACAGGAAGGACAGTCATTCTTGCTCATCTTCTTTGTTTTCACTCTCACTGACATTGGTCTGTCATGTGTACATAGAGAGAGAGAGAGAGAATTATTCCACTGCCTTTGTAGTTTTTCCTCCCAGAGGAAGATCTCCCTCTGAATAATAGAGATTAATTTAATTAAAATCTTGACAAGCGCTAAGCCATGAAAATATCATATTTGTTTTTCTTTGTAAATATTTTTAAACATGCTGTTTGTTAGCGGTTCAAAAGTTAAAGAGTGGTTTGAAACCCGGTTTGGCCAACAGAACTGTTTCTGGGTGGTGTTTACATGGCAAAAGTGTTGGTATGTTTGTACAACACTCTTTGCGTAAGACAGCAGATTTTAATATTAAATCAAGATCCCAGTTTTAACAAATTGAAGCGCCCATGTTCTACTGTGATGTCAGTTCAATAATGAAGTCTTTCCTTGTTGTCCATGTCTTTTGTTTGGACATAATGATCAACGTGACATAATAATCTTTTCTTTTTTGACCTTTTCAGAACTTAAGTTTATCTTTCAAGCTGATCATTATTTGATTTATTCAACACAGAAAGCACTGTATAGTCACTGGACAAAACACATTATCCAGGTGGAGGGTTTCTTTTGGATATCATTCCCTGTTGCCTTGACTGTGAGTCCGAACCACATTTGGGTCTTTTCCACTATGGGCAAGTAACAACCCAAAACCTACAACTACCCATGCTTCCCTCTAGATTTTAAGGACCTGTGAGGGTTTGGTTCTGCCTTGTGTTTCCAATGTATTTTACAAACCAGAGCATTTTGCATACTCACAAATGAAAATGTGATACTTGGATAAACTTTCTCATTTTGATGAGCTGTTTGAAAGCCAAGTACAGTTGTGGGACAGACAGCTATAGAATACGTGTATATAAGTTTGGTGTAAAATCAGCAAGCAATGTGGCCAGGGTTCAGCACCATGGACAGCACCTTGGTGCTATTTGACCAATCCCAGGGCACTGGGCTGGATGGCAGTTTTGGCCAAGTGGCCACATGAAACAGGTCACATGACGCCTTAAGACCCAGACAGGCCTTTCAGAAGAAATAACTACAAAACTAAGATGGCTTGTATTGGACATAGCTTTATCCTCCAAATGTTTGAGAACCAAAAACATGTATCCATCCAGTTTACCAGCTATCAACCTGGCCAAGTTAGATAGAGGCACAAATGCACAAGCTTTACTGGCACTAGGTCACAAGCAGGATAAACCACAATTTACTGGGCTTCAGTTTTATTAAACAAACTGCCATTCTGTTATGAGTAGCTCTATAGGGTAACCAATGCTGCATTTGTTCTTTTAATGGCCGAGCTTGTGGTTTTGTTGTAGTGAAGCATACTTCTCTGCAGCGGTGGCAAAAGTACTCACATTCTTTACTTAAGTAGAAGTACAGATACTTGTGTAAAAAACGACTCGTAAAGTAGAAAAGTAGAAGTACTGATTCAACTCCTTTACTCAAGTAAAAGTAATAAAGTACAGGCTCTGAAAAGTACAAAAGTAAAAAGTAAGAATTATTTTTTAACTTCAATGATACATTATGCCTCTTTTGATAACTCGACAAAACGAAAAAAGTTCTAGGCACACAAAATAGGATAGTTTTCCTCTTTTGTTAACAACCTGCACTGTGCTGGTACAGAGAAAGAAAAAAAACCCTGGACACAGTCTAGCTAGTATGCATTGCATTGCCAAATTAGTGGAGGCATCAATTGCATTCATGTTGTTAAACTGCAGTCACCGTATAGAGCCGCTGGTATTTAAGAGGCACTCTAGTTGTGGTCATGGTATGGGTGGCTGAGGTCTTCCTTTGTCTAGTTAGCCTGTGATCAAGAACACGTCACTTGTGTGTGCAGTATGTGTGTTTGTCTGAAGAAATGTCTTTACAATCCATCAGTGGACTTATTGAAAGTTGGGATGAGCTAGTGTCATGTGAGCAAGAACAGAGATAAGCAGGTAGAAAGGATGTTTGGGTAGAAATTAGTTTAAAGATGCTGTGGGTGAAACTATGCATGCCTGTTTGTTAACTGTATGTGTTTTGTGTGTGGCGTATACTGTGTATGTCTTTCAATCATTTTGCTGTTATTTTGCTACAGAAGACTCGGGCAAGCTTTTTTGTGTTCTCAAACTGAAATGAGGTCTCTGTCCTTCCAGGGTTCCTCGACTACTGACCCCTTCATCCCCCCATTGTGTGGTTTTCAAACCTCTCTCCACTCAGACAGTATTCCTTTTGTTAGCTCCCTTCATTTGGTGCAAACACTTGCCACATCTGCATCTCCTGCAACTCTTGGGGCTCTAAAATGTCTAAGATGCCTTGGTAGAAACCAGAGCGAGAACTATGGAACAATGTTAGTCAAGCATAAACCTCTTAACGTCTCCTCTGTCAACCACGGATCCACACAATGCCTTCCCTCAGTACCTTTTTCCAGCTCTCAAACCGCTTCTTAGACTTGCAAATCTGAACTTTGAAGTAGCACTGCCCTGCTTCTTTTGTCAGGGAGAGGGAGCCAAGGAGGAGAGAAGCCTTGCAGACAGCTGTTAAAACCACCATAATTCTTTCATGTTAAATGGATTAGCCCTCACTGGCCTGGCAATGATGCTGTTGTGTCTCTATGTTCTATCTTAAACTAATTTATGTTCTCTGCAGTCCAACTTTGCCTCCTTCTTTAATTTCTTTCTTATGTCCAAATCTATATAATTTTGCTTTGCATCTGAGGGTAAACTTCTGTCTCATTTGTCTGGTGTCTAGCTCCCTGCTCCCAAAGATATTTCACCAGACAAGACAGGCCTCTGTTCTCACATCCCTCTATTCTCATCTAAGCCCAGAGAGAATTAAATAACATGGGCAGAACGGATTATTTTAAAATGTCTGATATATGACATTGAGTTCACATTGTTTTCAAATTCTGAAACTTTCAAGCATTTATTTTAGAATTCAGATGAAATCAGTCCTCAAAGACTAGCCACAGCCCTTTTGAGCCTGTTATGGAAACTTTTGTGCAAAGCTACCAATGTTGTTTATACCTCTACTTCATGTCCCAATGTCCCCCCTATTATAGTCTGAGTGAGATGGAATGAAGGAGTGGTAGTAATGGCTAGACGACCAGCAACCACTGTGGCTATGTCAGCTCGACTCTGCAGCATCCAGGAATTCTGATTACATCTCCACTGTAGACAGACATTTATTTTTTGGTTATTTGTGCCCAGGCACATTCCTGTGAGAGGACAGAAGACGGATAGCAGTTACAGTGACTCGTTCTGTCTGGGGGCGGGCAGGGTTTAGAGGACATGTGGTGTGTGTGTGTGTGTGTGCATGCATGTAAATTAGTTTTTATCTTCAGTCCATCTATGCTTGTGCCTTGTACTGACACCAGAGTTGTTGAAGCAAAAACCTGAATTTGAAGTTTACCATTTGAATGAGGCATTGACTCTGTTTACATAGCTTTGGTTCTGACTGACTAATACCTTAACATCTTTACAAAAAATGTAGTTGGTAATAATTTTCTCCTGGGACCGGATTAAGCAATGGAACAGGCAATAGACATGACATCTCTCTACCCACAGCTTGTCAGGCGAGTAAGGATGGTAATTCTCAGAAGTTAACACAAATTCTGAGTGTGTCAGTCCAATGTTTGGGTTTTGTATTGCATTACTATAGCAACGGGCAAATCTGGGTGGTGGGGTTTTAGAAAGTTCATGTGGTCCTGATCTTGCGATACGGCCATACATGGTCCCAACATGATCGTGTGGATTGAACGTCGTCATTCTGATCCTTGTTATGTCTAGGTTAGTCAGTATCAACAGGGTCTTTATCATTATGTGTTCAACATTAAGCACCTGTAGGTTCTGTAGGTATATAAGCAGCTTAGACTGCGGCAAAGCCAATAAACCAATTGATATCATGGTAATATACAAACCATATCAAACTACAGCCTTCATTATTGTCTGACCACTACAAGGCAAGTAACCCCTGTTACCATGACAATGGACATTAGACCAAAGAGGAATGGAAGTTATTTAGTTCAAGCAGGAATAGATAGTCCTGTTTCATTCAGATGATTCATCTCGATTGAAGTGGGATGAATAACATTTGTATTTTACATTCTTCAGATTGTAAATATCTACCCTTTATATTGCAATATCCCTCGCTAGTGTTTAAAACCATTTGCAGAATCATTTTTCTCGTTTTTATAGTACTTTTATATTTTATATTGTTAACTATTTTTATATTTTATATCTATGCTTGCACAAAACCTCACTAAACCACCCAATCGGTAGTAGCGACGGGCGGTGTGTACAAAGGGCAGGGACTTAATCAACGCCAGCACATTCCCCATCCATTTATTCCCTGTAAAAAACGATCCAGGTGCTCATGCAGGAGCTCGGTTCAGTTCAGTCTTTATTATTATGTCTGAAATTTGGCATGCAGCAGAACTAGACTGTGTCCAGTGATTTTGACTTCTCTGTACCAGCACTGTGCAGGTTATTAACAAAAGAGGGAAACTCTCCTATCTTGTTTGTGCCTAGAACTGTTTTCGTTTTGTCAAGTTATCAAAAGAGGCATAATATATCATTGAAGTTAAAAAATAATTCTTACTATTTACTTTTGTACTTTTCAGAACCTATACTTTCTTACTTTTACTTGAGTAAAGGAGTTGAATCAGTACTTATACTTTTAACAGAGTCTTTTTTTACACAAGTATCTGTACTTATACTTAAGTATGTGAGTACCTTTGCCACCTCTGCATGTCTCTCACAGGGGCATAAAGGGAAACAAAGAGAGACAAAGATTTTATTTTTACATTTCTTTTACACCGAATACCCAACTTGGGAAATAATCATTATATCGGCTCGAAGTTGGTTTTCGACAAAAATCTTGAAATCATTTCCAGTTATTGATTGATGGTTTAGGAGTTCTTAAAATTCTTAGATTAAATAAACGTAATTTGCAGCTGATTTAACAATCTGAAAGCTGGTTTTGCTCTAAAGTTGTTTTGTCAAGATATTAGAGTAAGAGAATCACTCTTACTCTAGAGTTTAAAAAGATTTTAATGATTATTAAATTCCTCATCCTTATCAAAGTAAAGTTGGAGTAGATGCTGTTTGTTTTTACACTTTTTAAAAATTATTTTCCACTTATTTCAGTCAAGTATTGATTTGTCACTTTGGCAGCCTGGTCTTCTCAAGCCACAACACCTTCAGTATTGCCTGAGTTCTACATTCAGTTGAAAGCTCTTAGGCCAGTTTTAATCCATGTGTATAAAACTACCACATGTGGCTGACTGGGATTTCTCAGTGTCATTAAATCACAAAGAGGCAAAGCAGCTTCTTATTTTTCATTCTTGTCATCCTACGTATCCAGTTCATCTGTGTCACTGCTGTTTCTTTCTTTTCTTCCACCGCCTGAGTCAGAACAGTGATGATTTAAAACAAGCGCAGCAGTCGCTGTTTGAAGTTTGAGGAGCGACATTATTATGACTTCTCACTTAAAGGTCAAGTTTAGCCACAGGCATGATAAAGTAGATAGGAAAAAAGGGATTGATCGAGGGGTTAAAGGAGAGAGTGTTGAAATAACAGATTGGTCCTCACAGATGGTGCTGAGGCACAGCAATGGTATCTGCCATAGGAGCATAATTAACACAAATCCAGTCCCACCTAAACTCTTCAAGACTGAGGCTAATACAAGAGCAATAAGAACTCATCTAGTACCAGGTCACTTACACTGCTTTTAGATTATGCACTGAACTCCAGAAATTCTCCTAAAATGATCCCGAGGGGCTGTATGTTAGGAGGGAAATGTCCAGTTAGTTAATCCCTGGAGTTTTTTCTGCCAGCATACTAGTAAAAACTAGTGGGCTAGTTAAAACTAGTGGGCTAGATAATGTCTGAGTGAGCCCATCCGAGAATAAACACTGCAAGTGAGTGGGATGTAAATCAAGCAAAACTGTGAAAAAGACAAAAAGAACACAAATATCTCAGGATTATAAAAAGGTGCCATACATGCACATGCTGACAAAGATGTCAACTTGAAAAGACAAATAGATTTGAGAGCTTTTGGCAATGAGGGCCAACGCTGCTGTTGATCTGCTGTGAAAATAAACAAGTGATTTCCATGCCTGGTTCCTGCATGCTCTACCCTGAGGCTACCTGAATGCTCCAGAGACTTTCCTATTGTTGTTAGCATGTTTGCACCGAACAGTCTCCTGCTGTACTGTTCCTGTATGAATGGCAAACTCCCTAAGAAAGTCCAGACCCAATTGCCCAAATTTTCCGTTCATGTCTGAAAACAGCTCAAAAGATAGACTGGGATCAAAATGGAATTATATCCCATTTTACAATTTGTTTTTCTCAAACCACCATGATCATACCTGCTCTTGATTATAATGTTAGTGCCACTCTGAGTCATGCAGTAGTTCTGTACCCTGAGACCAAACCTTAACTCTTACACCGCCCTGCCACTTTCCTTGCGAGTTAAGTCCACTGAGCGGGGGATCTGAGAAATTATGTAATTTCCACTCTGCCGACAGGGAGCAGGGATGATCTTTAAAAAAAATAAGTGCACTCAGGCTTTGATTAAGAATGTTTTTGTAAAGAAATCTGCCTTCAAACAGTGAGGAAAGACTGCAGTTGAGAGAAACACAGAAGGTTTTGAACAGGGCCCCCCATGCTCTTTGACCTCAGGAGTCATTTGTTTTTCTTTAAACAGATTGGCTAAATGTTTGGTGCAGTGAAGCGACAAGTCAAAGTGTAAATTCTTCTGTGTTTCAGTGTTGTCACTGAAACTGTTCCTCCCCTGACCCCCTTGTGTCCCTTATCTTTTTAGACTCTTTCGCTCACATGTGTTGCCTCTTTGTCACTCTCCCATTCTCTTCCCTCCCCTTGTTACTGTTGCAAGTTTGAAGTTGTGTTGGCGGTGGGGCTGACATCGAGAGTTCAGCCAGGTGGAAGGTCAGCCATGCTGCCTTAGGGGAGAGAAGGCTTTAGATCCCTCCAAATATTTATGATTCTGCTCATATTGTGACCATAATCTAATAACAGCTCTCACATTGTTTGACAAATTAGTTTCCTTGTCATGTAGAGTTCAGCATCATGTAGAGAGAAGTGGAGTGCTCTTATTGACTTTATTTTGGTGCAGAAGTGCTGTTGTTATACATTTCTCTTTTGTGCTGTGGGTAGAATTAGGTAGAGGGGGCCTGTCGATAAGGCTTCAGATATATACACTTCATGTCTTGATGTCATCATTCAGTGCATTGTATTTTATGTATTGTGTAATGGAGAAAGTAACTTAAACACTGGTCTGCAGACTGTCTGCACATATAGATGTATCTATCTTATCAATGATGTGTCTATGCCCATGTTCAGCCCTGCTGGCATGTTGTGTACCATAATACATGGAAGTGGAAAATGCTCTGTAAATTGTCACCACTGTAAAGTTGTTTTGAATGTCAAAAGACAGGACAGCCTCTGTATATTTCTGCCACACACATAGATGTTCTCCACACTGAAGTGATGGATGTAAAGCTGAAAAAGGTTGAGTACCAAACTATCTGCCTCTTATTTAGACGTGTGGAGAGCAGAGCCTTCCACATCCAACCGCACAAGTATACACTCACACACACACACATGCAGCCATAATGAGCTTCCACATCAGCTGTTTTCCACCAGTCAGTTTATTGTGTGCAACCTTCTATTTCTACCCTGTGCAGGAGCAGGCCTGTTCAGAACCAGTAAACAGGAACTCTGTTGTACTTCTCCCTCCTTTCAAAATCTTCTAAACAAAAATTCTTGTTGTTTACTTCCCTTTTGCATGGAGATAATTAAAGAACAAGGAGACTGTCCTGCTCTGTCTCTCTATCCTGCAGCTGCTGCACATTTGTATTGAGGGATGGGGGAACTGGCGCTGGTCAGAGGCCTTCAGCGTGGACAACGTAGGGACTCTGCTGAGGACCATTCAGTACAAAGGACGCACTGCCTCACTCATCATCAAGGTGGTGCAGCTCAGTGGTGTCCAGAAACAGGTACTGTTACTTTTGTTTTTTAAACATGCTTTATTTAATTTTAAACATCTTTCTTCCTCCTACAACCATAATCACATAAACATATATAATTTTATTTGGTACATCAAATAATGTCTGTATTTTAGATGAAAGATAATTGAGAAACAGTTACAGTCTTACAGTTGCTCTAATTTGACCAAAAGAAATTCAGTTGGTTTTTCTGGGTTCTTCATTTTTATCTCACCGTCTCATCTCAGCAACAGATGTAGTTTATTCAGTTGTCAGGTTTGGTATTTACTGTTAAAAATCTTTTGACTTAGAAAAAAATTCTAGCCACATCAAGGTGGACTCTTGGCAACTTTTTCATTGACAAGTGAAAATTTGTTGTCCATGTAAACCACAGGGGGACCAACATTTTTAACAATGCCGTGAATATATGGGATCCTGCAGATTATTTTGCTGCTAACCTGTAAAAGACCTTGCAAATGGTTTATTACCACAGAGGAAACAGCACCATGTTTGCTGTGTAATGCCTGTTGACTGCTGCTATAGAAATCTGGCCAGTTTCCCAGCACTTGTTTATGGATGAGCATTTTTAAAATCCAGTGTTGTGATTTAGTAGTTGCCCAGCTAACAACACTGTATTGTGTTTTTTTCAGTTTTTGTAATCTGTTTTATAGCACTAAAACACATGTTTATGAGCTGTAGGACCACCAAAAAAGCAATATCCCTCATCAATTCATCAAATAGATTACAGGAAATCATAAACCAGCCCAAATTTAACCATAAACCAGCGGTATTCTCCTTTTTATGCCAAGAATAGTAGTGAATAATGTTTGGATCTTTCCAAATTGCAAAAGGCAGGGTTGCTGTATTCCCAAAGATATAGAGATACCATCAGATTATAGCGGTGACAGTTTATTATACAAACAGTGTCAAGTGTGGTTCCTGTCACCCTCCCATCATATTAACAGCTATTCAACTCACATTGATATAGCAAAGGCAAAATAAGCTAGTAAATTTAAAATGTGTTAATCAAAGACTAAGTTGTCTGTTTTTTATTTATGTACTAACTGATTCATTGACTAGTCAGTGCTGAGAAATGTTCTTTATTACACCCATGCAACACGGGAGTAGTCAGATGAATTGATATCTGTAGCATTTGTCACAGCAATAGCTATGGAAGGACAAACCTTTCTGGATTTATAGGAAATTTTATTGTACATACAGTACTTTGACAGAAAAGACAGGTTTTTGGTCCATATGTGTCCGACATCTCATACTGGCTATACCAGTATTGGCTTGTGAAAAATGCCCATAAAACAAAAAAGAACCTGCATGGGATCTACAGGTAGAGTTGAGAAAATCAAACTCTGTTTATGTTTAAAGTTGAACCCTCTCTGTATTATGCCATGCACAATGCTGAATAGAAGGTGTAACAAAATCTGCTTCTGAGGACTTATAGGAGGGATTCTCCTCTTTTGTCATTTTTCTCCAGGTAATATTCTGTGGGCGGCAGGTAATGTGCAGCTACCTGTCTCAGGACATTGAGCTCCGAGTGGTGCAGCACTATGTGGGGCCTGACAGTCAGACAGTGGTTAGGGAACACTGTGATTGCCTGGAGGCTGGGGCCAAGTTGCCTTCCTATGTGCTGGAGGACACTGAGATGACAGAGCTGTGTGTGAGGGCTCGAGGAGATGAAGACTGGTCCCAGGACGTTCAGCTGGAGAGGAGGAACCGCGGCAGCAGCAGCTCTGTCGTACAGGTACACTACATGACCCTTAGGCTAACTGTAACCACAATTTGGCGCTGGAACTAATTTCCATGACCAGACTGAGCTGGTGCTTGTTTAGGGCTGTTTCCCCAAAGACCTGTCTACTTTTTACTGTTGGTTAGTTATTTGCGACATTAGTTATTTTATTTTAATTGTTATTCACATGTTTGATTTTTACAGGCCTATTTTGTAAAACTTGTCTGCAGCTCTAATCTGTAAAACAATGGGCAATTCTACATTTTTATATCTGCCTTTGTTGTTAATGGCACAAGAGATTAAAGCTCGTGGAGGTAGCGTTCACATGGTTTGTCTCTAAATTTATCTCAGAATCAGATCTCCTAACAATAAGCACATGCGTATAGTCTGTAGTAGCTACAGAATTATGGAGTGGATTGTGCAGATGGAGGCTGGACGTACCACTTTGACCAACACAGGTAGACGCACACATTGCAAACATGACCACTTCCAGTCAGCTTTCCATCCACATACACACACATGTTTGGAAATGGTGACAAGACCACCAACTGTGACCGGATCCTCTTCTCCTGGGTGGCCACAGTGGCAGAGCTTGCATGTTGCTACTCACTGTTGGAGAACAAATTGAGATCTTTCCCTCAGATAGGCTTACAAAGGCCCCTAAAACATAACCCAACCATGTTGAGAGGGAGAAAATACAGTTTATGCTCTCTCATAACAACACTAACCATAACCAAACACTAGCTGATATGTGGGCACGGCAAGAGGCTTTGAAGGCATTTTCACACTGCTGGATTAGCGCCAGACGATCACATCTTCCCTCCATCCTTGCTGGTTTTGCACTTTTTAGTTTTTCTTCCTTCTCTCCATGTTCTTTCTTTGTTCCCTTCCTTTATAATGTTGTTAACGGCTAGCCATTTTACAGCTCCAGCTTCTGTGTGGGTCTGGACATCTCTGACTCCTCTCCAACCTCTGCTGTTATCTCTTCTCCTCAGATCAGCCATTCATTACACATATGGAGGCTTGGCTCCAAATGAGAGAGCTGCCTGGACTAGTAGCCGAATCCTTAGATCTCTCTATCTCTGTCTGCTTCCCATTTCACTCTGTTTTATCCCTTTCTTTTACTCTCTCGCCCCCACACACTGGCTCACCCATTGAACTTGTAGTTGTTAACTCATCCTCTTTATTTATTTCATCCTTTGGCATCCAGCTTGTCCACCTGTTCCACCCTCTAACTCTCACCTCTTTCGATGCCCGTCACCTTTCTCCTCTATATCCTGATTCTCTGTATCGGTAATCCATCTGAAGTAACTCCCCTCCCTCATATCTCACCTTCCTCCCTATCTGTTATTTCACCATTTTCTCGTCCATTTCTTTTGACAGAGCACAGCCGGTCATAATGACATTATCCCAGCCCTGAGTGTTTTTAGTGGATCAGGGTTATATGGCAGTGTGTGCCACTCCCCCCATACCAAAAAGCTGTTTTCTAATTAAGATCATATTCCCTCTGTTTCTTTTCTCTCCTCTGCTGTCCCCACCAGTAAATGAAGTCCCCGGTGTGTAGTAAACTAGGCCGCTTGTTACGTGCCTTGGCATCACTAGGCTTTACTGAGAACAGAGGAGTGAATGAGACAAACACCAGTGACACATTAAGAGTGCTCAGCCTTCGGTGGACATATCATCAGTCTTTAAATCTTGCTAGATTTAACTGCCTGTAATGGCCCATTATCTAGCACTAACATCTGTCAGTCGCCTTAGCCATTATATTGTGTTACAGGCTTTATGGGAGACTTAACTTTAAACTACTGGCAGAAGCCAAGAAACAAAGTTTTATAGGACAAAACATGATAATTTGTCACCGATGGAGGCAATAAACATCCTGTCTGTGAGTGAGAGGCAGCAAATGCATTTAAGTGATCTGATATCCATATTTTACATTCTAATCACAAACAAGTTGCCCTTCAGCATTCCTGATCAGTCTTTCTCCTGTGAACCCTTTGAAATGTTGGTGAGATATGAGATGTACTGATAAAACTCCACCCTCCTATGTTCAGAATGACATCTTTAAAATATCTCTTGTTGCGATTTTTTGAATTGGACAGTTGGATCGATAATTACTGAGATCAATAATCTCCTTTCAGGTTCCTTGTTCCAGTGGTTCTTTACTCTATGTGTGGTGCACTCTCATCACCATTGAACCTGACTCTCACATGCAGCAGAGAGTGGTGGGTATCCTGCACACACACACTTACATAAACCAGTCCATTTTATTAGAATAGCTTAAATTCATTAATAAGCCCAAAAAATATAAACATAAAAATATTGTTTATCAGGAATCATGGTAATAAAATGATTGAACCTCTATGATTATTATCACACTCAGCTCACTATCTTTGTCACACTCAATGTGTTTGTGCACCAATTCTCACTGATGATTGCTGTGTGTGAACGCAATGTTTCAGGTTGTGTTCAGTCCACTTTTTGTCATGAGGAGCCACTTGCCGGATCCAGTCATTATCCACATAGAGAAGAGGAGTCTGGGACTGAGAGAGAGCCAGCTGATACATGGACAGGGCCACCAGGAGCCCCTGTTAAACACCGAGGCTGACCTCACCCACCATCTCACTTTCCAGGCCAGGTAAAAAACAAAAAAAGAATTCAAAAAACTATTCAAGCTTCGATACACTAATACCATGTAGTACATTGTGTTGTTATATTTTTAAGTTCTTACCCTTTAAAGCTTAAGTAGATCTCGTTAAAATAATCAGATAATTAACACTTTAGAATAAAGAGTTGTGACCCAGACTCACAATAATTTACCTTTCTAAACATCCCATGTTAACACAACTCAGGATCTCGCCTCAAGCCTGAGGCAGACCTTTATCTTCTGTCCAATCCTCTCTTTTCTGATCAGCAGGACAGATTCACTGAACCATTTACATCTTTAAAGCCAGTGTTACATTATGCCATAAGCAACAAGCTCCTACTGCACAAAGGACAGAGTCTGACTCCCTGACATAATGGATTTGTCTCCATTTACAAAAGATGGAGAGACACCTACTTAAGATTCTCTCGCACAATGTTCTCGTTTCTGTGAGGCAAGATGGAGACATGATCCAGGGGGATCCAGGCACATTTTAGTAGAACAGGAAGCCAGCTTGGCAGCACCTGAGACACAGCTCAATTTCCAACATGTCAGGCTGGACCATAATTACACCTCATTTAGATACAGGCCCTAACAGAGAGCAGCTTTTTGGCCATGCATGGTCTCCATATTTTGTTTGTGTGTGTGTTTGTGTGTGGAGAGGATGTGTGTATGCACACATGTTTGCGTGGTTGGATGAGTAGTGTATGTGCACATGTGTCATTGAATTTGTGTGTGGTCTGTGTGTATGTGTCTGTCATTGTCTTTCTTAGCTGTGTGCCAGCATAAGTGTGACAGTCACCACTTCATCATGGGCAGAGTCTGTTACATACATCACTACTGCGGCTGTTACTCTGCCCCAGTTTGTCAGTCTGGGTTCTCACTTTCTCATATTATCCATATCCTCTTGTAAGAGACAGCTCTTTATACAATTCATCATAGTAGGCTCCACTTTAAGCTGCATCAATTGTTAAAATGTGTGGCTGCATCAAAATTTGCCCATAAAATAAATGTCATGTGTCTGTAAGTCATATGTAGGTTATATAGTTGAATAACATCACAACTATACTCTGTGTGTCATGTCTGGTACATACAGTGTATTTGACAGAAGTTATGGTCCAAATAGTCTTTCAGTAACACAAGTGTTTATGTTTCAGTATAGATGGCCCCAAAGGAAATAACTACCACATGTACATACTGTATTGTTGTTGCTCCTACTGTATTTGTTATCTGTAATTTATATTGCTGTATGCAAATCCACGTCAAAAAGATCATCCCTTGGTAGCAGCCCGTGGTGGCTGAATAAACAGAATAAACATCTAATTGACTCCCCCTGAGATAGTTTTTTGCTGTAACTGTTGTGTGTTTAGATATCTGGTTGCAAAGTTTGTTTTGATTTCAGCTGCCATAAAGGAACCACAGTGGCCATACAGTGACTGGGAATACATTTGGCCCCTTCATGCACACAAAAAACAAGCTCAGAAACAATTACGTGTCTTGTCTCTCTGGATTGCAAACAGTGTTTTCTCGATCCGTCTCTTGTCTTAACTGTCTCTCACCACACAAATTTACATACTCCACTTCCTTGGCCCCCCAACACAATCCATCCTTCATCCCTCTCCATCCTCACAAGTGCACACTGCAAGCCACAATTGGAAATGTACCTTTACACATGTACATATTTTGTACGCTCACACATGTACACAGACCCACCCCAACAACCACCAAATCTCTACCCCAAACCTCTGGGACAGATCCAATCTTGAATGTTCACTGGTCAGCAGCTCATCTTTCCTTCCTGTAATTACACATAGTTGTGGGCTCTAATAGACGAGGTAGAGCGCATAGCTGCGGTCTGCGACAAAAGAGTCACAGACAAGTCTGTTATGTCCTGCTCTCCTCATATTGGCCACCACATTAGAGAACTGAGGGTTACAATCAGAAGCCTCTTCCAGCTTCCCCCCTCAGGAGCTGCCCTGGATGAAAAGCTTCCTGTCAGCGCCTTGTCCCTCTCCTCTGTGTTGCCCCAGATCCATAAGCAACAGCCCCTGTGTTCCTTTTATAGCACAATAGGCTCTATTAATATACTCTTCCCTGGGGTGAGGAGGCTGCTTTGCTTTAGCCAAGTGGAACTGGATGCTGTCTAGTGCAAGAGAAGAAGCCATTACAGTGTTGGATTTAGTTATTTTTCTCCTTGTTGTAAAGACATAATTGACCAGTGTCTGGGGCTGAGATATCCAATAGGATTATATAGTGCCGTTTAGCTTTTCCTGTGATCTTTGTAAATTACTGTTTGTAAGGCAAGACAGCATGTCAGGAGGAAAACTCCAAAGAAAAGGCATATTCAAACCGCTCAAAGTTTCAGGGTAAAAGCAGAGTTCAAGCAGAGGTCAATTTAATCGTTCTGAACAGAACAATGGCTATAGTCATTTGCTGTCAAGAGATGTCTTTCTCTATAGTGAAATAAAAAAGTACACTTGAATTGTTTCTGGCGTAGAATAAGTTAACATGCTTCCAAGCCAAATTTGCTCACAAAACACACAGCAGTGGTTCAAATCGTGTGCCTTTATCACCCCAAAGGTATGTAGGTTTTCATTTCAAGCAATCTGTAATCATACCATCCACCAGAGGAGATCATCAACTAAAGAGCTGGCTTGGCAGGAGGACCTGCATGTTGTTGGGTAAAAGTGGCACATGGTTGACGATCACTGAAAGTATTTATATTTAAAAACTATTTGGCTGTGAAGTGTCTACTTCAAAAGGAAAGTTAATGTATGTGTCACATTCATGCAGGTCTTGATAGAGAAATCTGTAATAATTTTGTGATCATATTCTGCCCCTCAGGGAAGATGAAGATGCTTCTTACTGCGCTGTGCCAATCTCCACCAACCTGATCAAACAAATAGTGAATAAGACTGAAAATGAGGACAACCTGAAAGACATCCTGGCTGATTTCTATGGTCCGAAGACCTCTACTGAGCTGCCGTGGCCCTACATCACCAAAGATACTGACAGGTACTGCTCTGCAAATTTTGTATAATGAATGTTCATATGTCTGTTCGGGTACATACAAATATCCTCAGACAAAGTATGATGATTATTTTGCGCTAAACTTTCATGACTACTCTTGCTCTGAATCTTGAATCTGCTTAGAGACTAATCTTGACCCCAGGTGAGTAGGATAAACAAGCTGAAACTAAACAGAGGATGGAAATAATGGTCAGAGTTGTGAGCCAAATTCCCATTCACAACATCAAAGGTCCATGAGCCATAACCATGACACCACTTGATTCTTTGTAACAAGTCCACATGTATACATCTTTTTAATATTTATTATCACACTTCTGCGGAAAGTTCATCTGGCTGGTTACGATTTTATAACATCATCAAGACCCAACAGTATGTTTGCTTTTGTTTTTTTGAAATAGTAGGCTCCTTACATCTTCTCTCCTCAAAGCACAGAGTTGTGCAAGCGAGTCTTTCGTGGGGGAGCTTCTCTTTATTGCTTACTCTGTTCACATAATAAAACAGTTAACTGCAAAGACAATGCAGAGCCATGCATCAGACATTAGCAGCAATCCCTCGGCAGTCCCCACAGACTGGAGGTTTAAGCTGTCATTCTGTCACAGTCCCATGTTCTTACACAAGTCACAAGGCCTTGCATCCAGTTAAAACTTGGCACAGGTTTACAAAACGTACAGTGTTTATACTGTATATGTGCATATCTCTGCAAGTGTGTATACAGTATGTGACCCATGCATAAGTTTACATATACTATCGGGCAGCACACAATTTTGGATCCCTCCACATGTGTCACTCTGGAACTCATCTTTTGTCACAGAGCAATCACATCTTGATAGCAGCGGTAGAGGACGTGGCCACATGCTCTCCCACAGGCTCCAAATTACAAAGAGAGCCTGTGGTTGCCTGGATTTCTCTGCTCTCTATACATACACAATCACCCACAGACTGTTGCCCAGCACATTTGTACACACTCATAACATTATGTTGCATATGCTACCATATGAATTGTTCACCTTTAAATGTCACATACAAGGTGTCAGCTCAGGGCTTCTATCTGCTGTCTGGTGTTGAGTTTCTCCATTAGTCAAGCCTGTCTCTTCCCTGTGAGACAAAAGCCCGAAGGCCAAAGCATATTTCCCATTCTGGAAAGTGGCAAAAACCCAGAAATCTGCTACTTAATGTTCTTAAGGAGCAAAAGGAAAAGAAATGGTAAGAGAAAAGGGGAAGAAGTGTTATTAAAAGATTAATAGCACTGATCACTATCTCTAAACACACTCAGAACTTGGACAGCAAGTGAAACCCACAGTTTAATTTGTATATTTTTCCTTATTGCTGACAACAGTGACACAGTTTGCTGTGTGGAGACTGTTCAGTCTCCATGGCACAGCAGGCGAACCAAACCAAAGGAAGTCCTTGGCAGAGAGTGTGTAAATATTGTGTCTTAAATGGACAGGGGAAGTTGAGAGTGGTAAATGTTATTTTTTCTTTCTATGGTTGATTTTTAGTGGCAGCAAGGCACCTCCACAATCATTAAACAAACATCTTGTAATGGTTGGGTTTAGGGTGAGCTCAGGCTTGAGGCCGTTTGTGTTCAGAGTGGTGTGCCTCTCAAACTTCACACTTTTAAAACTCTCAGCTCCAGTTCTGGCAGGTTCTGAAAGAAGCTGCTGATCACATATCTTTCAATTAGCTTTTGAGTGAGCACTCTAATTTGATTAATGAGTCCTGCACTCTGCTGCCCTCAGCCTTGAGGTCACACACACAAACAGAGCAGTAACTTGCAAAGAATAACTATCCACAGTGGTTTTTGGTCCTGTTTCTCAGCAGGAAGTCTCTGGTTATGTGACAAGTTTGAGATGGCAGGTTGGTAGGTTGAGCAGAGTTGAAGCGGCCTTGAGGGAATGGGAAGACTGGGTCGTCTTTGATGGGTTTGAACTTCAGAGTAAGTCTGAGAGAACTGTTTGTTTGGCTCTCTTCTGGCACTCTGTACTGTTTAGGGCTCACAAGACCATGATTACCATGAAATGACTGCTGTGACAGTAGTTTGCTGGAAAAGTGGTTGTGTGTTTCTGTCTCACTGTCTGTCTGTCTGTGTGTCGATATGACCATGTGTGTTCCTAGATGGTTTGTCAACTGTTCTCTCTGTTTGTATTGCATAACCAATTCACAGACAGTTTTTGTTTAGCTTGTGTGACTGTTGTCAGTGGGTTAATGGTCTGCATATTACAACAGTCTGAGAATTGTTTGTTTATATATGACACATTTAAATACCTGTTTAAGGCTGCCTGTGGCTGAGTATTTGACAGTGTGTAAAACATGTCCACAGTACAAGAGCAGACAAAGGAAATGCTATAACTCCTGGTGATTGAGCAGAAACGTGTTGATTACCAGTCTGCACTGACAATAATGGTTGTTTATCAATAATGCATTACAGGTAGCTGTGTGTCTGTCAAAATGTATATGTCATTATAGATGTATGGTATGTCTGAAATGTCACCCATAGCGCGACTGCTATAGCTTATGTAAGAAAAAACAGGCGAGGTTTGTTCAGCATGTCTCCCTGCTTGTCTGTGGTCTTGTCTGGACGGCAGCAAGACTATTTTATTGTAAAGACAAAGCTTCCAATGGCTCTGACTGTATAAGTGGATCAGGATTTTTCTGTTTTTAATAGTCCTTTTCATTGCCATTTTTTATCATCATTATTAGTTTAGATAAACAGAAAACACATCCCTTTTCTCCCAAATAACACCTAATTCCCGATAAGACCAAACTTGATATAGAAAAAAGTGTAATATGCAACATATACTGTAAAGACGTGTGATATAAAAAACAACACGTATTCAATCCAGTCATTATCCTATTCTTCCTATTAATAACCATGTTAGTCTTACACTAACACAAATGACCAGCTATCTTGGAGTGATGGTGGCCATACCAAACACTCAGATTACAGTCATGCACACTGTCAAGTCATTCCTAAATTAATTACTCTCTCACTATTAAGTCAGGTCATCTCATGGCGCTGCTAGACATCTCCTTCATCCACTGGCCTCAGTAAGGTCTCTGAATATCCTTCCATTTTATAACAATTACACATGTGGCTGGAACAGACAGACATTCGTTAGCATTCGTTTCCTTACATTTCCTGTAAATCTTCACATAATTAACATAGTGTAGCTGAAGATGGGGAACAGTCACATCACTTTCTGTCAATATGGAAATCAGTTCGATATCTGGGGCTTCTGACATTCTCACATAGAGTACAATGGAGCGTGGTACAATTTCTTCATTGGATCAGTGTACTATGTTCTGTGAAATACTGTTTATCTGGGTCACTACAGTACTAGCTAAATATACTATTGCTATTATGGTGATTTCTTTGGTAACATATTCTCCCACGCAGGTCAGTGCTGGAGCCCCTTGCCCAGTGGGACAGTCCCATGCAGGTGAAATTGTCCTGCTGGAAACCTGGCCTAAACACCCTGCTGGTGGAGCTACTGCCCTGGGCTCTGTTAGCCAACCACTCCAAATGGGACCTCTGGCTTTTTGAGGGAGAGACCATTGTACTCCAGATACCAGCCGGCAAAGTCATTGTACCGCCCAACTTCAAGGTAGGATGCGATCTATCGTATTCTGAAACTTATACATTTAAAACTGTGACAATTGGAGCTACTGAGGCCAACATATCCACACTTTTGGTCTTAAGCTCCAAAACACATATCCTATATTTCCCATAATGTAGACTTCCCCTACAAGGTAAATTCCCTTGTCTTCCAAAATCCATGCATCTAATTATAATTTAGGCTTTCTTGTACAAATCTGTGGCATTTAGTCCAAAATCAAGATAAACCTGTGACACCATGAGGGTTATTTTCTTAGGCTTTAGATGTCTCCCTCCAGATCCACCGAAGATATTATACAACAGGACACGTAAACTACACTTCATAGTTCATATGTAATATGTATATACCACAAAAACAAGCTTTTTGTTCTAATTTTTCCTTTACTAACTAGATTTCTTATATAGCACTTACACACCATTTTCTATGCTATTGTATATTAAACGACTCATATTACATAAATGTTGATTTTTAAATGTTTCCAATCAGGACAAAAATAATTAAAACAAAACATTACCAGCTGTGCACTGAACAAGTCTCAGTTGGTTCAGGATCTTCAGATATCTTAAAGGGGACATAGCATGCAAATTCCACTTTGTTAGTGCTTCTACAGGTTAATGTGGGTATCTGGCATGTCTACCAACCCAAAAACTCTGGGGAAAAAACACTCGCGCGTTTTGTTATGGTTCCTCTAAGTCAGAAACGTCATGCTTGAGCGACTCGATTGAGCTTCCTGGGTATTGTGTCGTAACAAGGAACTGGAAGTCTCCCTACATGGTCTTGCCCCCGTCCCGTCCGTCCCGTCCCCCTAGTCCCGTCCCGTCCCCCCGGCCCCGCTCCCCGCCCCGTCCCGCCCCGCCCCGCCCCCCACTCAGCATTTCGGTTTACACCGGAGGCAGCGAGCGCGTTCCCAAGCACGCAGCCGGGTTGTTCACACGGGATTGTGCATTTTCCACGTCAGCCCGCGATTCACCACATGTGGCATTTGTCTGGATCGCTGGGACTGGGAGGCTGCAGCAGCTGCTCGGGCGCGACTCGCTCCTCCCGTGCGTGAGCTGGGAATTTGTGTCAGCGCCCATACGCAGCAGTGTGGAGGACTTCCGCAGTGTTCAGCGCTACTGTAACCCCTCTTAACCCCGATATCTAATCAAAGCAACAAATGTTGAGAAAGCAGAATCGCGGGCTGACCTTATATGTACAGTCTATGGGGCTGACCAGCGGAGAAATGCTCGTCCCGTGTGAACAGCCAGGCGGCTGCTGCGCTGGAGAACGGCGCTGCCTGCCCTGCGCGGTCTTCCACACTGCCAGCTGTGTGGAAGACTTCCGCAGTGTTCAGCTCTACTGTATGACGGGTTACAGTAGTTACGCCGGGTTACAGTAGTTCCGCGAGGTTCAGTAGTTACCGGGGTACCGGACGCGGAAGCGCCGCTGAGGCAGCGCAGCGCCGTTCTCCAGCGCGCAGCCGCCTGGCTGTTCACCCGGACGAGCATTTCTCCACTGGTCAGCCCCATAGACTGTACATATAAGGTCAGCCCGCGATTCTGCTTTCTCTGCTTGTTGTTAGCACCAGTTGAATGTGGGGATTGGGGGTAGCTGATGATGATCTTCTGCTTCCCCCCCACCCCTCTCTTTCTCTCTCTGTCTGTCTGCTTGTGTGCTTGCGTGGATGGGCAGAGGGGGACATTTAATTATATTGATTGGGGAAAATTAAAACTCCCAGGACAACAGAAGGGAATACAAGTATGGGATGCATATTTGATAATTTATATCTATAAAATATGTAATTTATATCGTTTAAAATCATAGAGGAGGGGGGAGGGGAGCTGGCTCATTAGCATTTAAAGGAACAGGCACTCAAAACAGGTCACTCTGTGGAGGGCTGTTTTATACAGGGTAAAAAGGGGCTGTTTTATATGATCCTTGTGGTATTTTGACCAAAGTATGTTACAGACATTTCATTAAGACCCCAAGGAACCATATCAACTTGTGGTAAAATGGGCATGCTATGTCCCCTTTAATATTATAGTTTGGACGTAAGATATATTTTATTTTTAGATCAAGACCAGGAACTATTTCTTTTCGTGACATGACAGCTTTCAGGATGAAACCAGCTCTTTGCTCATTTTAGTCTGCACTAATCAAAAACAAAACCTGAGATAATGTACCAGAGCTGCATTTCAACTATATTCCCTGCCCTAAGTATTTATCTGCAGCCAAGCTCTGTCACCATATGCTGTAAGCATTTCTTCTCACTGGTTTCTGAGATCAGAAGAAGAGGGCTGCAGATGTTTTTTTCTAGGGCTTAGCTAGAAGGCAAAGTTTCAAAGAACAAGTGCTGATGAAATTGCCTGTGAAATTGAAACAGATAAAGGCATGTTTCCATAGCACCCTGCTATTTATCAATTAACAATAATTAAGAGAGTACTTGGTCTCTACTGTGACTCTGACAGTCGATTGGTTTGAGTGGGGGGGGACGTCACTCAAGCATCTGCAACACAATGATGGATTTTATAAACTCCTCAGTTGCCAGGACTGTTTGAAAAGCTTTGCAGGGAACATGGACACTGTCAGGGAATTTGGGCTGAGTCACTAGCAATGAGGCTACAGTTGACCCTAGTATGTGGCTGTTTCCAAAATGCAATCAAACACAGTCAGTTTTAATAATAAGATTTCCCTGACACGAGTGACAGTGATTTGACCTCTGATTCCTTTCTCCCTTTCTCATTCTCCTACTCTCACCCTTCACATATTTCCTTCTGTCCCCCCTCTTTGCGCCCTTGTACCCCAAATCCAGGAAGCCTTCCAGATCGGTATCTACTGGGCCCTCACTAACACCGTCCACAAGTCGACAGCATTCAAACTAGTCCATGACTTGACTTCTCCTCGATGGAAAGAGGGATCAGGATCAGAGGTGGTCACTTTGGATGAGGAGGGATGTGTAGAGGCAGACATCTCCCTGGGAGCCTTCCCTGGAAGACAGAAGGTGAGAAAAAACAACGGCCAAACTTTAAAGCTGGATGAAAGGTTACATCACCACTCCTCTTTCCATGTCCTGATATTTAAAAAGGGTATTCCATTTGGGTAGTGCAAAAAACAGGTTCACAGAATTATCAAATCAAGACAAATTAGTCTTTTAATGGGTTGTAATATATCAGAATGCATTTTACATTTTCTTGTATGTTTATTTCATTACAATGTGGTTTTTAGCTTTTTTATTCATGAGCTTGTTTTCTACCACTATCCAGCTGTAATAAAAACCAAACAGTTTACTTGTTTAGATATATACTGATACCAGATCACAGATATAATATATGTTACTTAGTAAAACAGAAATAAAACACCATTTAAGTCAAATCAAGAAAGGTTTGTTTTATCAAACCAGGAGGGAATACAATTATTGCTTGAAATACTCGTTTAACGTCATTGAATTTTACATTAAGGCCATTGATGGTACCATGGAAATGTTTTTAGTACAATGAAATATAAAGTTACTTTTTTTTAGTAGAGTAAACAGATAGCAAGTAAGTGATTTTTTTTGGATGCATCTTTCATTACTGCATCAAATTTATTAGCTCTTCATCTCACCACATTAAAATCATAACCAGATCTCTCAAGTAAATGTAACTCTTTTTTTTATCATCCATAGCTGACAGTTTAATGACTGCTGTTTCCCCTGTAGCTGTGTCAGTTCTGTGTGTCGTCTGTGGTGAGAAACGGCATCCAGATCCTACAGATCGAGGACAGAACGATTCTTGTCAACAACACTCCTTACACAGTACAGTGCAGGCCTCTGCTGACTGACCACGCACTGGGAACTGATGACCAGGTATGGGCATGTCACATGAGCACTTTTCTCTTATCTGTCAACCTGAAATATCTTGAAAGAAGTTATACTTTGATTTAATGAATTAATCAAGTCTGGGTTATTTTGTTAAATATCAGACACCTAAATACAGAATCTTTTTTAGGTTTATTTCCCAGCACCTTTCTTAAAACATGCAAAACAACTGCTTGATAGAGTATTAGTCACAGGGCTTCTTGTAATTAACAGGAAGATATTAACTGCCCAGTGTCGAAGTCCCCACCATCTTAATTCATTGCTGCATCTCTCTAAAACAATTTGAAACTAGAATGGCACTCAGTGGAGAGCATACCTCCACCAAAGCCCAACAGTCCCCAATTTGTCAAGCTGCACCAGGTTGCACACACTTGTAGATATCTGGTCCCTTAATTTGCCAGATCTTTTTCATCAAGATCGATGAATTATTCCCTGGGAAAAAGGTAAAAATGTTGAAAAGCAACCTATCTCACAATGTTAAAGAACGTGCTCAAAATAATCCCTGTATTCACCCCCTGATCCGGATCCCCCACCAAAATTGAATGGGTTCCTGCCTGACCCATACTGCATCGGTTTACTTGATTTCATGGAAATATGTTCAGGTGTTTTTTGTACTCTTGCTAACAAACAAACCAACAAACAAACAGACAGGGTTGAAAACAACCTCCTTGGCAGAGGTAAAAAAGCTTATCCTGGACCCATAGCTTCCATTCCATACTGTTACCTTATAACCATAGAGCCTGTGTCTGTATGTGTATGTGTGTGCGGTTTTATGGTCCTGCAGCATGTCAGTCCTGTCCAGCTGATGTTTCCATGGCTGTTTAGTCCTTACGCACATTACTCACACATCCAACACACCACCGCCACACACATGCACTGCAGGGATGTAGCAAGCCGTTTTCCATCAGCTCATCTCTCCTTTCAACATTCTCACAATATGGCAATGGCACTTCACAGGGACATTAGACAAACACCCAGAATTGAATGCAGGTTTCCCTTCTCACTTTCATCTGCTGCTTGTCCCCAAAGAGACTAACAATGTAGTGATGTCATCTAACGAGCCTTCAGATCCCCTTAAAGAAGGATGGCAGAGCTTGCCAGTTGCCACTAATTGACTGAAAAACTTTTTAAAAAGAAAAGAGCCCAACAAAAAATAGCGGGCACTGGGCTTAACAATAACACAGACCACAAACAAGGCTAGGAATGCCTTTTTAGTTGGTCTATTCATCATGCTTAGTGCCTAATCCCCACAGTCCTCAACTACTCCCTGCGCACAGGCTGCTAACCCATCACAGCAGGGCTTCTCTGCTACCAATTTAGCACTAAGCTGAGTGGGAGAAAGAGGAGAGTACAATAACAATGTGGTTTTACCATGTATTTTTTGTTATAGTCACTTGTGTCCTCTGTCTTTCCTTTTTCTTTGCCTCCATGTCCCATTCTTATATCCGTTTTCTTTTGCAACTTTTGTCCACCCTCAAATTTGTTCATATTTGCTCTCCTCACCTCTTTTTTTTTTCATATTCTTTCTTTTCCTTCCTCATTGTTTTCCCGTTTTTAAATATTTTTTTTCTCCCTTAATTTTCCTCTCCTCTGCCTTTCTCTTCCATTTCAACATGTTTATACTATGTCCTCTCTCCAGGCCTGTGAGATACAAGAGACGTCTGTGTTTAGCCTGGCTCCCTCTGAAGAGTCCTCCCTGGCCAAGCCCAGCTCAGTGCCATGCTGGGACCTCCTCCAAACCAATGTCCAGGGAAAGGTGGAGTACCCTTTGCCACTCAGATACATGCTCTTCAGCTTGTTTCCCAGGCCTGATGCCGGAGTTGGATCTGCAGCATGGAGCCTCCCTGCTCCCATCCATCCAGACTTCCCCAGGCAGAGTTTGTCTGTTCCTGTGGGACCAAGCTCTGGGTTTGGCCTTAGCAGCAGGTGGGTGAAGCAGAGCATTTGTGGTTTGCTGGCTGTGACAGTTCATTTAGAGCAGGGTTTGAACCCCAGCTGGCACAGGACATCAAGCGGTGAGGCACTGGAGCTAGTCACAGCTTGTTAAACATTGGAGATGGAGCAAAAGAAGAAATGCCCTCAACATTTCCACTGTCAATCCCTCAGCTTGTCTTGTGCGATTGATCTTTCTCAGTCAATATGATGTCTTTCTTTCTTCTTACTTTCTCTTTCTTTATTGGTTCTTTCTGTTTGAAAATCTAGATTTTTCTTTGAATCGCTTCAGCTACAGTAGTCTGATTAGATAGCTTTTGGGACAATTTCAGTAAAAATATAGTGGTATATACAATAAGTAGGCCAATGTGCATTTAATCATTCTCTTCACAAATACACCTCTGCGTTCTGGTTTTTGGCTGGCCAGCAACGTTTCCCTCATTTACTGTAGGAATTCTGATCTGTGTGTGGTTAGAAAGGGTTTGGAGCTTCCTGTGAAAAGTTTAGTTACGGGTTAGATTATTTATTTTTTCATTTGTTTTGCAGAGCCATAGTACTTACATATCAGGAACACCTTGGGGTGACCTACATCACTCTGAATGAGGACCCCTGTCCACGCATGCTGATCCACAACAAGTGTCCTATCCCTCTGCTGCTGAAGGAAACTGTCAAAGGTAAGAAGATCGATTGCTGACTGGAGCGGACACCTCTCCTCTCATCTCCTCCATTACCCAGATCTACTCAAGCCGTTCCATGTACTTTGCTCTGAACAGAACTTACTATTTTTTACTTGTAAAGCTCTTTGAGTGGTCATCAAGACTAGAAAAGCACTATATATATACAGACCATTTACCATTACTTACACTATTATCTGTTATATTATCTGTCATAGAAACTCCAAGGACTGAGGTGCACTGCCGTCCTCTGCCTGCCAACTGTTCTCTGCACCATGAGCTTCATCACCACTTTTCCAGTTTCCCTGAGTGTAGGCAGAAAGACATGTTGCCCACACTGCTGCTGAAAACCACCTCAGACCACAGCACCACTGACTGGACTGACCCCATAAATATCAACTGCCTCGGCACTCAGGTACAACAAGCATGCATGCACGGTATACAACAAAACTGAGTACACTCCAAGTCAGTGTCACTAAAATGTTAAGTAATTACAAATCCTGCTCTTTCATTTTAATTTTGTTTATAGCCAAAACAGAAATGAAGCTGATTAATTTGAAAAACAGAAACAAGGGAGATTTAATAGGGAATATTGTTTGCCACCATTTCCCGAGGATGACTACTGTGTTTTCTGTTATTCCTGTTGTTCAGCCTATACCTCCTAGCACTGCTGCTACTGTGTTTCATCTTGTGTTTGGTAGCCTGTTAACCATCTTGTATCCTCTCTTGTCATAGTGATGCAAATGGCAAGCACATTGGCAACTGTGGAGAGAAATTATTTTTATTGTTGTTGCTGTAGTAATTTTTGTTGATTAGTGTCAGATCTGGAGTCAGAGGTACCTGCAAAATATGAGAGAGAGAGAGAGAAACTATGACAAAAAGTGATGGGAGTTCCCCCAGCAGTGACAATACAGGGCTAGGATACTCTTTAAAGCTGCTTTCAGACATGCACTGGACTCCGCGGCTCCTCCGTAGATCCTCCGTATTTTCTCTGGAGGAGGTGCATGTGTGAACGCAAATCTCCGCCTGGCCTCCATGTATAAAGTCTGTAGAAATCCGGATGAAGTTGATGTGTGAAAACAGCAGGGATTCACCACGAGCGAGTGGGGGGTTGATGATGCTTCTAACACGCAGCAGAGGCAAAAATGAAAAAACAAACAAAAAGAAAACAAATATCTCCCAGTGAAAAAGCGGTGACACACACAAAGAAAACACCGACGAAGATGTCAAGACAGTTTGTGGTGATAAGAGCTGACGATGGTGTTGGGGTGCTGTAAATGTGATCACGTGATTTACGCAGCGGAGTTGACACATTACTTCCTGCCTCTGTCTGCTGCACCTGGCTGGTCCACCTCTCACCTGAAAGGATTTGTTGCTGTTGTGAACGTCTGTGCAGAAAACCTCCAGCTGTGTTGTGCATGAGTAAAAGGACGAGTAAACTTCGTAGCCAATTCTCCAGATTTTACCCGAAGGTCATGTCTGAAAACGGCTTAAATATATGATGGGGCTTGATTATTAAGGGCTTTGTATGTGACAAGCAGGATGTTTTATTCTATTCTGAATTTTACAGAGAGCTGATGCAGAGAAGCTAAGACAGACTTTTCACAGACTTACTGGGACATCCTGATAATAAAGAGTTACAGTAATCCAGTCTAGAGGTAACAAATGCATGGACTAGTTTCTCAGCATCCTTCTGAGACAGGATGTTCCTAATTTTCATAATAATGCGCAGGTGGAAGAAAGCTGTCCTAAAGACTTGTTTTATATGTGGGTCAAATGACATGTCCTGATCAAACATAACTCCAAAGCTCCTCACAGTGGAGCTGGGGGCCAAACTAACACCATCCAATGTGACTATCTGGTCAGACAGGGATTCTCTGAGATGTTTAGGGCCAATTACAATGAGCTCAGTTCTGGATTTAGAAGTAAAAAGTTCTGAGTCATCCAGGCCTTGATGTTCTTGAGAGATTTCTGGAGTTGAACTAAGTGATTAGATTCATCAGGCTTCATAGATATGTACAGCTGAGTGTTGTCTGCGTAACAATGGAAGTGTTTTCCTTTCTGATAATATTGCAGGAAACAGATACAAAGTGAGAGGTAACAGTCCAAGTACAGAACCTTGTGAAATTACATGACTAACTTTTGTTTGGATGGAGGAGTCGTTGTTAAAATGAACAAATTGTAATATATCTGATAAGTACAACTTAAACAATCCTAGTGCTCTGTTTAATCCTTAGTGTTCCAGTCTCTGTAAAAGAATCTTCAATCAATCAAATCGATAAAATTTTATTTGCATAGCCCTAAATCACAATTTGTCCAATAGGGCTTAACAAGGTGTGACATCCTCTGCCCTGAACCCTCAACAAGAGTAAGGAAAAACTACCAAAACAGGGGGAAAAAACCTAGAAACCTCAGAGAGAGCCACATGTGAGGACAGAAGTGCAATAGATGCGGCGTGTAACTGAACACATCAACAAAATAACAGTATTTACTACATTGATTAGAAGAAACCGTTTGTAACATAATGGAAAATTGTGCCCATGTTTAATGTTTAATCTTATGATCTATAATGTCAAATGCAGCACTAAGATCCAGCAGGACACGTATAGAGACAGTGCTGTTTCTGTGCTGTGATGGATTCTAAATCCTGGTTGAAAGTCCCTAATCTTCAAACAGGCCATTCTTGTGCAATTAATCACACAATCCAGGTTCTTACTTGTTTAGGCAATTCTTCACCATGTTGGACCCAACCCAGGCCAAAACTGAGGAAGCTGTGGTGCGTGTGTGTGTGTTTTTGCTCTGGTCAGTGTAATATTGTGTGTTTAGTACGGTGTTACGGAGGTGGGTGTAAGGTTTGGTGTTGTGTCTAGCCAGCTGTAGGCTGGGGTTGAGGTTGAGGCCGTCTATCTCTGGTTACTGCGAGGTCTGAGTCTGACCTATGTGGTAGGGGTGAGAGGTTAAAGGTCAGACTTGTTATGACTGCTCAGCAAAGTGTTCAGCAGGGATCTGTTTCCTTTCGTAACATGAGGGACTGATCACTCTGGACCTAGAGTGGTGGAGGCTAAAGTCAGACACATGCATGCTCTGAAACACACATGAAGAATAATGTAAAGAATACTGAGCTGCAAATCTACTCTATGTTTATTAAAGGTGAAATGCGCCTCACTCCATCTTTGGCTGTTTGAGTGTCATTCCATCTCCCTACAGATTTGTTTTGTGATGTTGTTCAGGTGGTGTTCCTGCCTGGTTTTGGGTGTCTCTACATTGATGTCGTGCATGAGAGGGGTATCCTGGTTCTGTCTCTGGCACCAGAGGGCAGTGTGGACACTATAATCAACCAGCACAACAGGTATGTGTGTTCTTGTGCTCTGTGTTTATGCTTCCTACATATTGGAATCATAATAAATCATCTGTGCATGCACCACATACCACTTTGCCTTTTACTGTTTTAAAATTGCTTTATAATCATTAATTTATAATAATTTACATTTACATTTTCATGGAGCAGCAGTTACATGCAGAGATATACATCACTGTCACCACAGGAGGGTGCTCAAACCTTCTTATATTGTCTTGAGTGACATTAGTTATGCAGGAAAAACATGAGTAGAACATGATATTATGCCCTGTAACCTGAGAAAACACATGCTGATAGACAATACACAAACTAACTAGGAAATCACATTCATTCATTTGACAACACATGTGCAGCATTTATAAAAATGGGTGATAAAACAGAACCAAATATGGAAATGCAGAGCAAATACTGCTTTCCTGCTGCACATGGCAGATTTATTTAGATGTTTACTTAACTTGATTGTGTTTTGTCTATTTGCAGGGGTATTCTTAAATTACGTTGGTCGAGCTCTAAGGGTCACTGTATTACCGATTTAGTCCATTACATCAACACATTACTGCTTTGTAATTTGACAAAATAGAAAATGAATGTAATGACTTGAGGTAAATGTAAACAAATTACATCTGTGGTCATTGTTAATCTGCTGGTTCAGCACAAGCTAAATGATTTTGGCTTCTTTATTCTCTAATAATCAATCATGGTTAAAACTTAATTATATTTCACATGGAGTTTGTTTTACTTTTAGACAACAAAAAATATTTAAGTTATGACATCCTGCTAAACTTGCATTTTTTTGTATTAATTTCATCATGTCATTGTATTTTCACATTTATAATATCTGTATTGTTTTCAGGTCTTTGAAGCTGTCCTTCAGAGTTCTCCTGAGTGAGACCAGTGTGGCTTTGAGTGATGACATCACGAGTCCCTCTGGTTCTGTGGAGCTGCTTAGACTCACGTTGACTAAGCTGCTCTTCAGTCTGGCTCCAGAACCTACGTCCCTTCCCCTGGAGCTGAAAGTTGACCCTGGCCTGGAAACAGCATCCATCTCGGCTCTGATGCCTGATACCTCTCTGATTGAGGTCTTCTGCTCCACTCTGCAAATAGACAACCAGCTTTATAACCGGGCGAGTTTCCACTTCCCCGTGCTGCTGTGCCAGGATCAGAGAGGGGGAGTTGATCCCGGGGGTCCATGGAGCAGCGATGCCAGCCCCACAGATTCTCCTGAAGCCCTGGAGGAGTTCAAACACTCCTGTTTTCTGCAGCTCAGGGTGACGCTGGCTGGAGACAAATGCACTGTGGAGGAGGTTGGTTTGGATTAGCTTTTTCTTTGTCACAGTAGACTGCTGTTTGATAACCTGAACATTGACTTTGAATCAATTTGTCTTCTATCTGTCAGTATTTTATAAGCACTGTTTATCTACTCAAAGCACTGTAAGCACCTACCTGGGTATCTCTAACCCCAGTAATCATACAGTACACCCTAGCAACAACAGAAATAAAGTCAACACAAAGTATAGTATGTGGGATTATGCAATTTCTTTATTAGTTTAATTACATAACGAGTTTAACACATAGCAATAATTCAAATGGAAATTGTTTTACGACTGCATTGACACTTAAAAGGAAATCACCCTTTTTCGAAGACAGAATCAAAGTGTCCAAATCAATTACTTCTCTTTCCAGTCATTTCTCACAGTTCTCATTTTTTGTGCACATTCTCCTTAGGTGAACTTCCAGCTCCAGCCTGCCAGAGTCTACCTTGAAGACACCTTTGTTTACTACATTAAGACCCTGTTCTACACCTACATCCCTGATAGAGCTATAGCCTCAGCTACAGCAGAGAGCCAGAGGAGTAGAGAGTCTGGACCAGCCCCCACGCTCCCTGAACAGGTGCACCAATCATAATATCTTGTCTTTATTTAGTTACAATAGGGCTGATAATTCGAGTCACTTTATTTAATCACTCCATTCTCATTACTAGTACAGTGCCTTACATATGAGAGACAGACAGACAGAGACCTCTAGAATTAATAGATTGATGAAATGCTCTATACGACTTCTGTCTTATTCCCTCTTTCCAAATTGTTATAATTTTAAGAATGAGTGATTGTTTGATACACTCTGGAACCTACTTCAGAATTATTCCTTGACGTTAGTGAGTCCTTCTCAAGCAGTTCTTTAATATGCTTAATATGTCACTTTTTATTGTTTCTCTATGGTGCAGAGTGAAGTTAGAAAACTTTACATCAATCCTACCTGGTTTAGCTGCAATGAGGATTTTATAGTGTTTTTCATATCATGAAACAGAATTTGCTTTATCACTGCTCATATATGTGTCTTATATCTAAGGTTGAATGATTTACTGGTGCTATATTTTTAATACATTACATCTTGGCTATTTCAAATGTCTGTTAAGCAATCCACATAATGTTCATACCCAAATTCATAACTTTTCAAAGTAACAGCTCTGCAATTGAGCTCAATATAAAGCATTTCGGCAACAAAACGAACCTTGTGTTTTTACGTTACATCGCTAAAGAGGAAGTAATTCTATGAATGTTGCTGTCATGACAGAGATCAACTCCTGCGGCACCCGTGAATAAGTGTCTCAGTCCAGTACGGCGAGATTAAAATAATCCGATTATCAGGTATATATATAATCCGGTAGATATTATTAGCACAGTGGCAGGTTAACCTTGGGGCAGACATACATGTAGCAGCATTCAACCTTATTATAGATAACAGCCTGCTTACATCATATCTGCTCACAATAAACCACTCTTATTGTCAAATCATGTAATGATGAAATAATTCTGTACGGGATAAATGATGATCTATATATTTTAGTATGGTTTTGTAATATTTGAAAAATCTTTCTTATGACTAATTTTGTAATATTCTCTAGGTGCTTCAGTCGCTGCAAGCGTTAGTCAACCCAGTGCGGCTGCAGAGGCTGACCATCCAGCCGGTCAACCTGCTGGTCAGCATCCATGCCTCCCTTAAGCTGTACATCGCCTCAGACCATACTCCACTCTCCTTCTCTCTGTTTGAGAGAGGGCCACTCTGCACCACAGCCAGGCAGCTTGTCCACGTTCTGGCAATGCACTATGCTGCTGGAGCCCTCTTCAGAGCTGGTAGGTCATTGACAGAGGAGACACAGCTTTTTATCTCTCTGAAAAACAACATGCAGCCATATCATAAGAATTTGTGGTGCACATATTTTCAGTAACTACATGTACATTATTTCATGAAGGACAGGATTTCTGCTTGAGTGAGAAATTCTATAAATTTACTCTCGCTAGGTCCAGAGTTGAGTTTTTGAAATGATTGCTCCTATTAGGGGGGGGGGCTCCTGTTACTCTGTGGCAGAAAGTGCAGTAAAAATATCCAGCAGCAAAACCCAAAAACTCGAATGGCTGGAAGCACGAGAGATTTAGATTCTCTTATGGACATAATTTATTGTGAGACTTCTGTTTCACACTCTGAGTGTAGGAAGGATGTTATGGTTAATCCGTGAATGACCACCAGGTCTAAGCCTGACTTTATCAGGCACTGTAAAGGTTCTCTTCCTCTCTCCCTCATTGTCCTCCTGTCAAGTCTAAGAGTCCACACATGGTCTGATTTAACTCAGACATTCCCACATCAGAAATCACCGTTCTGGCCAGATGCTTCCTTCCCGCTGTCTCTCATTAAAGCCCTCATTTCTGCTCGTATTTCAACACATCACCTTACCACGTTCTCCTCTTCCTGAGTCATCACGGAGAGAGGGACCTGGAAGCAATGCATTCTGGGCCTGATTAGCTTTAGAATGTATGGTACTACAATCACGCATACACCCACAGGCGTAAATCCCCAGTCTGCACATGCAAAGACTTATGGACATATGGATATTGAAAGGCATAAACTCCAGTATATGCATGTGTGTGTGTTTAAAAGCATGACTCAGCCCTGTAAACATCAGCTCCTGTCAGGACTTCATGCTTTACCAAAACCACAACTGGGAGACTTTGTAAAGCAGGAACGACCACTTGGCCCCACTGGAGTTTGTTACCTACCATTAGAGTCCATCACTCAAGAGCAAATTGACAGAGAATAAGATCAGAGCATTGAGAAATGGCTATTTGATTTTTGTGATGCAATTGTCAGTGCATAAATATCAATGAGCCTTGCCATCTGAAGGAGGCTCAATGGATGAATGAGAGAGGTGAGATTGTAGGAGACTGTAAATCTAACTGTGTCAAACTGTGCGTCTGTGTGCACAAGTTTGTGTGTTTGTAAATCTTTGAGTTATGAAGAAATAAATTCTTATAAATTTAACACAGTGTGAAACATCATAATGTCAAACACTTTGTACGTTATTCTGTAAATTCTTTAAGAGCATTTGCTCTTAAAGCTGTTTTTGGCACATAGAAGATAATGAAAGTGACTCTGCTCAAGGGGCTCGTATCTTCAATGTTCCTCTCAGAGTAAATGTTCCAGATGTATTTTCTTTTTATTTCTGTAAAATGCTAAACTCATTTCAGGACTATAAAAAAATACTGTGGGATTATACATTATGTTTTACATGGCTACCTCCAACAACAATACAGTTAAAGTTGATTTATTTAAATATTTTCTTCCAGTCCAACTTTTTCTTGTGAAGCTAAACTGAGTGAGTTTCTCCAGCAAACACTAAAAGGGAAAGAAGACACTGCTGGCTGAAACGTCTCCTAGCATTGAGGAAATGGAGATCCAACACACTCCAGAATAGTTTATAAATTCTTTGTTCTTAGATGCCAGGAGGTTGAAGAAATATTTCTGACACTACTGATAAATTAATATAAAACAAAGCTCCCAGCATTTGACTGATTATACACTATCAAACAGTACAGTTTAATGTTCCAGCATATGTACATATTTGGCCATATGTGACGTTATTATTCACAATTGTACCCATCTGACATCCTGTGTCATTCATCAGGTTGGGTGGTGGGGTCTTTGGAGATCCTTGGCAGTCCTGCTAGCCTGGTGCGGAGTATCGGTAACGGCGTGTCAGACTTCTTCCGTCTGCCTTATGAGGGTCTGACCCGAGGACCTGGAGCCTTTGTCAGTGGGGTGTCCAGAGGGACCACCTCTTTCGTCAAACATATCTCAAAAGGTAACACAAATGTTCACAGTCTTTTAATTTTCTCTTAGAGTTAAACATTACTTGTGTTATCTGATAAACAGTTTTTATTTATATTGATTTTATATTGCTATCATGCCGATATAGCAGGTTTGTTAGAATAAACTTTGAGCTGTGTAATGAATTAAATAATGAAAGTGAAGAAAATACATATCTCAGCGCAGGAATACGCCTGAGGGGAAGGTGTCACTGGTTCATAAAGAAATAAGTACATATAAGTCATGTACTGACACAATTTCTCTTTTTTAATCTCTGATTGAATATTGTGGGGCTCTATCACTAACAATCAGAACTCATGATGTCATTTGCAAACTGTGAACATTGAATGTGAACATGGCACCATTGTGTTCAGGTACGCTGACGTCCATCACTAACTTAGCCACGAGTCTGGCCAGGAACATGGACCGGCTGTCTCTGGATGAGGAGCACTACACCAGGCAGGAGGAGTGGAGGCGACAGCTGCCAGAGAGTCTCGGGGACGGACTGAGGCAGGGGCTGTCACGACTCGGCATTAGCTTGTTAGGTAGGTGTACATACACACACACACTCACTTGTTTACCTCACACTATTAGTTGTTTTTTCAGTTGCATAAAAAAGTGGTTTGACAATAATACAATTTTGTAGTCCTGGTTTTTGAAAATTCAAACGGGTGTGAGCACTATGTTGCATTGTCTTTAAGTTACATTACAAGTAATAAATTAATTTCAAGAAATACTTATGACTAAAAAAGGCAGTAAATCAAGCCTGTGCTCTGCCCACATATATTTGCATGCACGCACACACACACACACACACACACACACACACACACACACACACACACACACACACACACACACACACAGTGGTGTGCACAATTACAGAGAGCTTTGAGACAGAGCAATGGAGACAGCACAGCAGGGACTCAATAAACACCCAGAGGGCCGTAAAACTGTAACGAAATGTCAGAGCATCGAAACCAACAGCTGCTCGGATCTTTAGGTTACAGTGGATTATAATTTGTCGTTCATAGCATGAATGGTCAGACCTTTTCTGGAGGGTAAAAGCATTTCTGAATTCCTGTGATCCTTTGGACTCGGTATCTAAGTGAGGACCCACCATCTCTCTGAAAATCTGAAAATATCTAAAATCACCACCTTTCCCCCTTTGTTAAAGGTGTTTTAAATTCATCTGTACAACTTGCATATTTTCACTATGAATATTTTATTTCAATTTATTAACACAGCACATCAGACAAACAAAGGACCAAGACTTTTTCCTATATTTTGCAGGAGCGATAGCAGGCATTGTTGACCAGCCCATGCAGAACTTCCAGAGGAGCTGGGAGATGCAGAGCTCAGCTGGTAGCAAAGCCAAAGGCGTAATCTCTGGAGTGGGGAAAGGCATTGTGGGTGTTTTCACCAAACCCATCGGTGGAGCTGCTGAGCTGGTGTCTCAGACTGGATACGGTGAGTTCAGGATGTGCCAAAGATAAGTCCATGTTGAAAACAGTCATTGCTTTTTTTTAGGGCTGCTTTAGTACTGTAGGTTAAATTAGTGAGCAATTCTCATCATGATCAACACAAACTATGATGAACTCATTCTGGAAACCAAGAGCTCAGTCACAATAATCTAATAACCGCACATGTGAATTAGAGTTAGTGTGTCAGTGAATCTGAAATGGAAAACACAACATCTCCCTTCCCTCCTCTCAGACCCAGACAGAAGTCACATGTTTATCAGGCCAGCCCTCCCGTCATTTAGCCGTGTGGCTAATCATACAAGAACCAACAGATTCAATTATGCTAAATGGTCTGTATTTGTATAGAGCTTTTCTAGTCTTGATGACCACTCAAAGCGCTGTACAGTACAGCTTTTTGCCATTCACACATTCATACAGCCATCAGAGGCAATTTGGGGTTCAGTATCTTGCCCGAGGACACTTAGGCATGAGGAATTGGGAACCGCCGACCTTCTGATCAGAGGACAACCCCTCTACCCTCTGAGCCACATATGGGAAGTTAAGGCCCCTGGAGTTAGTATTTTATTAGGGGCAGAAAATGTGGGTAGGGGTGAGAAGTGGATCAGAGGGTTGTGTTTGTAAGTGCTAACAAGTCTACTACCAACAAGCTGAGCAGCTTCCTATAAGTGCTGTGACTCCCTGAGGACCTGACTCTGATCTATCTAATCCTCTGAGCTCACACAGTACAAACACAAACTTGTGCATATGCTCACTGCATCAGCAGAAACACACTCACCAGCACACTCTCCGATACTCACTCTAACAGCACAGACGCACTAAAGGTCACTATACCAGTGATATATATTATAATTATACAGTATTGTGTATTAATTTGTGGAGTAATTTTGTCACACTCCATCCTCTCTTATGAAATGGATATATCGACACACATACTTCCACACACTGACTCAGAGTAAACAGTGTTGCAGAGTATCACTGCGCTGACATCATTAATGGGACCTACTGAGGTCTTTACGACTCTGTTTAACTGCTTGATGACTTCACTGGCTCGCTGCTACACAAGGGTTATGACCTCACTCTGAAGTATGAGTATGGAATTTTATCTAATTTATTAGCTCATAGTAACCTTTAAGTTAGAAGGGTCTGTTTTATAAAATGGTAAAAGGTCGGTATTTATATAGTGCTTTTCTACACACATTCATAAAGTGCATCCATGAGCATCAATCATACACTTTCGGCACAGCCATCAGAGGAAATTTGGGGTATCTTGTCCAAGGACAACTGCAGCACCAGGGATGGTGGAGGCAGGGATCGAATCGCAGATCTTCTGATTAGTGGACGACCCGCTCTAACTCCCGAGCCACATCCGTCCCCTTATCAATTTGATGTCTCACCCAAAGGCATGCGCACAATCCACACCACTGTCAAACAGAGAACATAAGGCACCCTTCAGTTACACTGATGCCGCCTGTTGTCTTTGTGTCTCTTCTAACAGGGATCCTCCATGGAGCAGGACTGTGGCAGCTTCCTAAACAACTCTACCTGCCTGTAGAGGAGAAGTCGGCTCAAGCCCCAAACAGCCACCTTAAATATGTCTGGTAAGCCCCAGTTATTAATCCTGCAGGCTCCTCCTTAAATTTTGTGCAGCTCTTCTTCTAGAAATGCAACATGTGTTTTTGCCTTTACTTGTGTTGGACTCTCTCCAGAATCTGCTGTTCCACCTCTCATCATTTTTGCTGTTGTGTTTAAAATAACCTTGGAGAGTTTATTACCCACTTTCTCCCCACAAAAAAGCCTGGAAAGATATTTGACCTTGATCCTACACATGGTAGCCAGCCTGCCCTGCTTTGTTCTCATTGAGCCATGGTAAAAGGTTTTTATAAGCACTCTGCCAAAGCCGCCAGCTAAAGATTGTGCTAGTTATTTAACTATGAGTTTATCCAGAGATCATTCCCTGTGCCATCAGATGGAGGAGGAACACCTCTCTGTGTGAGCTGTAATGGTTTGGAGAGACTCAGTTTACAGAGGTCACATGTTTGGGTACTGTGGAGTAAATCATCTCCAGCCCTGCATCAGATCGGAGTGTTCCGCAGATTCCAAGATTACAGTGAAACACTCAATGTAATCATACAAATGTATGAGGCCAGTGTGTGCAGAAGGTGATCAGGAGCCATAGTAAATGCATTTGTGCTATTTTAAAATGTTTTTTTCTGAAGTTTGGTTTCCATAGTTATCAAACATTAGCTTCTAGTAGCAGTCTGCTATTGCCAACTGCAATAAATTATAAGTACAATATTTATTCTGGACATTCAGGGATGGACAAAGATACATCCAAATGTATTTTTTAAATAATATACCAAATACACTTTTATTAAATGTATCAAAATAAAGTCCAAAATACAGTAACCACGCCATGTATCAAAACAAACTACTGTATTTTTATATTTTAAAAATACTACTTCCATATATTTATCAGCCTGTTTGATTTATCTCTTCAGCAGCACACTGACTCAGTTGAGTAAGTGGACCATTTTTGAAAGCAACAGCTAATGAGGCATGCCATAAATCTGACATGCAACCAGTCAACACATAGTTCAAATAGTCTGACCTACAGTACCTGTTTGGTAAGGACCGACCTTGCACTAGCAACACTGACAACAATGACAAACAAGTCATTCCTAATAAGACAACTGATAGCACCTTATCCAAAGAAACTATTTTCTAACTAATGAATTGTTCAATCAATGAAAAAAAAAAAATATCAATTGTTCAATAGCACAGTTATTTCAGAAATATTCTCACTAAACACAAAACAGCCCCCAGTAAGTTACACACTTTGACTTAGAGAAGTTGTGAGCTACAACAAATGCCAGTGGTGGATGGGATAACAACCTGTTGTTTCATGGCTTTGCAGCAGAACATTCTTTATGACAATAAGACACAAAACTAATTTAAACCATCTCTTTGCATTATAGAGTAGTGTTATACAACAACTGGCTGTATAGTTCTTCTCCTGTGCACAGCCGACAAAAACTTAAGATATATGCTGAAAGTGCAAGGTAACATTAACTGTGAGGACTGCTAATGTTTCTTGGGTTAAATAGTATTCGTTCAATATTATTTAGCCTAGGATACTCAAACAAACACCAAAACCTAACAGGAACTGTTGAGAATTTATGCCAAAAAATGGATGGAGAGCTGGCAACCAACACATTTCTCACCTTGTGCTTCTTCTTTGGGTCTCGCTTCGTGCTGGATCATCAATTTTCTGAACCTCAATGTTCCGATCTCAACGAGCCTGGGCAAATAACTGAGTAAACGCCAATCAGGCTGCATGCATCAATTTACGTTTTTATGAAATCATCACGTACACGTCTCACAGAAACTATTTTACAGTATTTCTTACCTACAAAAATACAAATTACAAAATACTATTTTGTATTTCAAATATGTAGTTCTAATACATGTATCATAAATACTGCCCATCCTTGTGGACATTTCACTTTAGTTTTCATTACCTGAGGAGTTAGCGATATGTTGCACTAATGTTAGAAGATGAAAAAAATATCAAAAATACATGAATTCTGAGATAATGCTCCCCTGTGGTTTCATTCATGCTGCATTGCAGTCAAACTGGTTTCCATCAGTCGTCCATCAGTTATTTTTACTACTGCAAGTAGCCCACACACCCCAGGGGTCAGGCAGTTAGAGCAGAGCAACACAGAGCAGAACCAAACTGTCACTACTGTAGCTGCTTCAACATCTGCTCTGCAATACACCTGCCCCCCCAAAGTAAACAAAGTGTCAGAGGAACATGAGTGAACACTTCAGTTCCTCCTCACATGCACATGTAATAGGAACCATGCAGAGAAAATGCAAAAAATGTAAATTACAGGATGTATGCACACACATGTGGTAACTTGTATCTGTGGGTTGATGTTAGTTTGACTCTTGTGTTTACATGGAAAGTGTGTGTCTGAAGTTAGGAGGTCTGCCCTGCTATATGTGCAGTTATATGTACGCACATAATCCATTCACGGTGGTGGGGTAATATGGATGTGATTATTCCCTACAGTGTCCGGGTGATTAAGCATTAAATTACATCGGCCTCTTTTTTAACATTTAACCATAAAGTGAATTTCCAGTTATGTCATAACTTGTTTTTAATGTACATCACTCTCTGCTTGTTCTCCTGTGACCACAGGAAGATGCTTCAGTCTCTGGGGCGACCGGAGCTCCACATGGCCCTGGAGGTGACCATCGTGAGTGGTTCAGGTCAGGAGCACGCCGGCTGCCTGCTGCTCACCTCTGAGGTGCTGTTTGTGGTCAGTCTCAGTGAGGACACACAGCAGCAGGCTTTCCCCATCACAGAGGTAACTGACGGTCGTCAGCACATCATAAATCTCCTGTTCACACTCAACAACAGTTCCTGTGACAGTCCACTGAAGGTTTCTTTGGCAGTGTGGGTGTTGAATGTCCTGTTGTCTGCAGGTGGAGTGTCAGCAGGAGCCAGGGCAGGAAGGCCAGCTCACCCTCACTTTACAACAGCAGACAGTCACAAGTGACACAGAGGTGAGGCAGAAAGTAACAATAATATAGATATAGAAATCACAGAACTTCTATAAGGTGATTGTCAGTACATTATGTGCCAAGTATTTTCAATGTTTTTCAGAAACAAGGTATGCTTTGATTTGGTGGATATATAAAAAATGTAATTTCAGTTTATTTTTACCTCCGCCAAGGAGGTTATGTTTTCATCTGCATTTAATTGTTAGCAGGATTACACAAAAGCCACTTTCCATGTGATTCTGTGAAGGGGTGGGCATGACTGTGAGCTAAGCTCACATTTTGGTGTGGATCCAGGAATTTCTTTCACTTTCTTTGACATTGTGAGATAGGGCGGTTTTCTACATTTTACTTTATTTTATGTTTTAGTATTTATTCTTCATTTGTGCTATAGTGATTACTAATACAGAAATGGGTCTGAAGACCAACATATTTCCCCATATAGTTTTGAGTCATGTCAGTGTAAAGGGTCAGAACAATCCTTTAGTAACTAGGTCTGTCACAAATCTTTTTACATGTTGGTGGAACAGCTTGTTGCATAAAAATATGTTTTCAAGGCAACCACTCTACCATGTGTCCTTGATGGCATATGATAGGACACCATATGCAGCAGAATGAACTGTATTAGTCCCAGTGTAACAGTGATCATGTGTGTGTCCTCCCCAAGGGGGACGGTGTTCGTGAGCGTCTGTCAGAGCAGCAGTATCAGCGGCTGGTGGATTACGTGACAAGAGCCTCCCAGTTCCTCTCCCCCTCCACTGCCTCTCTCCAGCTGCAGCCGCCAGTGACACTGGCTGAGCCACCGCCCACTGTCACCAAGTCTTACCGCTACCTGGTGGATCCTGCCTTCACCAAGGTGTTTGTCAGCAAGTTCCACATGGTAAAGAATAAAGCCTTGCACATTGGATTCCACTGATACACATTCAGTCAGTGGCTTTCTGAAATTCATACATATAAGATCAGACCTTTGTTCCAACTTAAAATATTTTTGGATACACACTACTTTGGCTCTGAAAAGATTATTTATGCAAACATAGCTGTTGAGTTAAAATAACATTTTTGTAAACTCCACCTGATTATCCACACCTTTAAAAGATACAAGAAACATTACACAGCTACAGAGGAAATCTGACCATTCAGAATCTGTTTTAATCAAGGTGACATAAGTTAAGACATTCTTTTTTGCTCAGACATTTTGACTGTAGCCAACACTAAACAAGTATATGTGTCAAATTAAACCAAGGACTTGTTCAGTCGGTGTGAAACCTCTTCAGTGTTGCAGATAGAGACATCATTCTCTTTCCTTTCTATCCAAACTCTCTGTTTCACTCTACAGAATAAGGTCTTGGTGTTTACTGTCTCATGTACAAGTACAATATTATTTACATCTTGATGGAAGCTCAAGAATCCAGCTGTCAACCAAAATGTTTTTATAGATGTGACATAATTGTTGAAAATTTTTCTTTGTAACCTTACATTGATGCCAACATGATATTGTGCACTTTTGAGTGTAAATTAAGTCTATTGTGTTCAATGTATATAAATGTATATTAATATAGAAAAGTTTTATTAAAAAATATTAAACATAATATGAAGTGTGATTCTATTATTGAATGAACCTAAATATTTGTGCCAGTATAGTTTTCCATCAGACATCGTGAAACAGAGGTTAAAGGGTTAGTGGGTGTTTGTTACACTAGCTTTGAAACATTCTTACATCATGTGTAAACCCAACCTCACATTTCCAGTAGGAGCTCAGTTTTCACTCATTATGCTCCGATAACAGCCTCGGTCTGTGCCGGAGTCCATTCTTATACTTTGGTTTCATTGCTCACACCTCCTGCAGTCAACATGAGAGGGACCTTTGGTTTGGAGGCAGAATGTTGTGTGAAGCCATTGAAGAAGCACCATTCACTTACTGTTATATCTATTACACTTTGTACTCTCTGCTCTGGAGGAGCGGTGTGACCGTCTGTGGCTGAGCTGACTGTCTGCTGACCTGACGCTGCAGCAGGAGGAGTCTGCAGGGGAGAGCGGAAGACACAAATCACTGGGTGTTAAGCAGCAGCTCATTCAGTCCCTGAAGAGACATACAGGTTTTTATTCATGCATCAGAGAATTTTTACCTTAAAAGACCTCCTGTACGAAGTGATGATCTCCATCTGTGTGTCTAGGATTTCTCCTCTGTACCTCCCCATTAAAACACAATTTGCACTTCATTGGACTGGAACTATGTCCTGCGTTAGCACCACGCTTCATTTACATGTTCACGCAATGTGGACTCCTAATAACTCCTGCACAGAACATTGACATTTAATGGGCAGGCTGAAGTGACTGTTTTGGCCAGAGGTCGGTATAATGAGACAGTCCTGACGTGTGGGGAGGGGGTCGGTTTAACAAAGCTTTGACTTCAAGTGTAGATTCATATCAGAGCCTTGGAAATAAAGCTTGAATCTTAGCATGGGAACAGCAAAGTGTCACTTCAGTGTTATGGTTTCCAGAATTCACCCTAACTACTTACTTTCCTAGAAGTTTGTGTGCGTGTGTGTGTGCGTACCTGAGGCTGTGGCAAATGAGGCTCCCAGCTGACTCTTCCTCCTCAGCAGCACCTCCTCTCTCTTCAGAGCTGCCATGTATTTGGAGTAGGACCACGACAGCTGAGGAAAAATATCGAGTCAAATCTAATGATTGTAAAACGGTTCAGTTCAGATGGAGGATTGTGTTTCTCTGGTTAGAACTGACACAGCCTTGTTCGGACTTCATGCTGTAATTTGGTTTATCTTCATCACTGCACTATTTTATATTATTTTTTCAGATGTTTACCAAATGAAATCGTTTCATTTCCTTTGTTCACACAGACACATCTTCAGCTACATCTTCACAATGTTTCCTAGAGATGAACATGAGAGCGCTCCTCACCGGCTGAGTGGCCGACGACAGCACTCTGCTCTGTGTCCTCCGCTCCCTTTGTCCACTTCTACCGCTTCTTCTCTCCGGTTCCTCTGTATCATCTGTGTCACTGTCCATGTCTTCTGCTTCTTTAAAACTTGATTCTTGTGTCTCCCACTCTTCCTGTACAAAAGATGTCAGGTTGAATGGATTTTATTTTTACCACAGATTTTAATGTTGAATAAATACAACCACGTTTTTTCACCTGAGCTCTACTCCTCTCATCCTCCTCTTCATCCTCTTCCACTTTCCTCCTCTGTCTTCGCACTCTGGCTCTGTGTTTGACTCGTTTGTCCTGCAGTAGAGGAAGAAGTTGCTCCTCTTCGACGCTGCTGCACAGATCTTGAAATTCGGGCCAAAACTTCAGCAATTCGCTGAACACTGACATCTACATAAACAGAACAGAGAGAACTCATATTAAGCACACATACAGGAACACATACAATGTTAACCATTCTCTCACACACACACACACACACACACACACACACACACACACACACACACACACACACACACACACACACACACACACACACACACACACACACACACACACACACACACACACACACACACACACACACAAACAACCTGTGCTTCTCTGAAGATGTAAGGGCCAAGCTCGTGTCGTTTCTCCAGAATGTGCTGGGCCTGTTCAGGAGGGATATCTATCTGCAAGGTGGGGGGCATGGACGAGTTGATGAAACAGTTGATGATGGTGGAGATCTTCTGCTGGATGGTGGCCTCATCGCTGTGAGAGTGACAAAGGTCCTTCATACAGGAGGAGAGGTGACAGGAGAAATTAAAGGTAGAATATTAACATTTCCTCACTGCTCCTACAATGATGTGTTAATCAGCTGATTTGAGGGTTGTGCAAAGAATTAAGTTAAAGAAAGCAGTTTTTAAATAGAAAATTAAAATAGGGGAGAAAATAAAAATGAGAGAAATCAAAATGGTATATGACAAAAACCTCAGATCAGATTTAGATCCAAACTACAACAAGTACATTGCACCGTTTATTTTTTTACCTTATACCTCTGGACCTCGAGCCAAAAGAGCATGTCATTCTCCAGGAAGTCTCCCTTCAGGGAGACAAAGTGCTGGAACTGCGTACAAGTGACAGGGTTGAGTAAGATCTGTCGAAACAGGAGAATCTCTTTGGAGGAACTCATCCATGAGCTGCTGGCCTGAAGGGGACGAAACAGAGATTGTTAAAGAATTCATTCAAAAACTATTGTGTAAACATTATAACAAGAGAGAAAACATTGTAAATAGAGCAGGAGTAATATAGACAGTGTGGGACCTGTGAGCTACAGTCTTAGCTCACAGTAAACTGAGATAATGACACTCTGTACTGAGAAAAGCTCTTATTTGCCAATGATGAGATAATGATCTGAGAGATGAGAGTCATAACCATGTATAAAAACTCTGTCCTGTAATCATCCTGCTTAAAAAGTGAAATGCTCATGTTTAATATCCCAGTTCTACTGTGGAGGCTGCATAGCTGCGTGGAAAACACTCCTAAGATGTTTAAAAGAAAGTTGGTTATGCTGATGCTTTAATCTTATTTATCCTGGATCCAATTTGGGATTTTAGGGCCAAAATGGTATTTAACAAAGCCAGAGCTTGAAGCCAAGTCATGAACTAAATCCCACATGCTTTCAGGCCAGAAAATGCCTTTTTTCTCTCCTTTCAAAAATATCCAGCTTCCCCAGAGGATTTCTTCTTACCTTCCAGGATTTTCTCCTGGATCCGCGTCGGTGGTGGACGTGCTGTGAGAGCCTGCCTGCTGCTTGGTGCTACCACACAGACACACACACACACAGACAGGTCAAAAGTCAGAAGCTGAGTAAACTGAGATTAACAGGGACACTGAATACCTCTCTGATCTACACTGCACACTGCTCTTTGGCGTTGTGAGTAACTGAAGCTCTTGCTGATTTTTTTAAACCTTTAACCTTAACGCAGTCTTCAGTTCTTCTGACCTCCTCTTAAAAAGATCTCTCTGCTGTCACGTCTGTCTCCCAGCCCCAACCTCCTCTGTCCTTGTCTTCATCTCTGCACCATCTTTTCCACACTGCCCCTCCTCTCCTCCTCCTCCTGAGAGTAATGCTAAACTACGTCAACCAACAGGATGCGTGGGACCAAACATGGCAAACTTGATAACATAATGAGGCAGAGCAGCAGAATCTGCTGTGTTTGTGTTGACACTTGAGGAGGCAACCTGAGAGTGCGACTGGATAGTGACAGCATTTAGTGGTTTCTCACATAGCAGGGCTGCTTACGTGTGTCTAATTTCTTATCTCTGTTCACTCTCAGCAGCAGGGATCTAATACTTATATGCCACAGTAGCATTGAGTAGCATCACTATACTGTGGCTGTGGCTGAGGGGGTAATTTGTACAAGGTCTTGTTTAACTGTGTAACACATTGATAATCATATGTGTTTGCATGCTAAAATTTGCTAATTGGAAAATGTTCAAATTAAAGTAGTTCATTTCTGACATGTTGTCGAAGGTTGATGGAAAGGTTTTCTACAGATGATGCTGAAGAAAAGGTCACAGTGATGTCAAAGAAATTAATTCAATAGATGTTTCAATAGATGTAAAAACATTTACAGCTAAACAATATGTATGTGTTTGGATCAAAAAATTATTATGATTAAAGTACTAAACTACTAAACTACTTTGTTCTGACACTAACAATTTGTAAATGTCATACTGTCACCATCTGGATAATAACCATTGTTATCCAGGGCAGCAATATCCAAATAGTCTCCTTTCAGCTGGCAGTCTTCTACAAACACATTGAAAGTGGTAAGAGGTGCTTCTACCTGTGGTCTGTGTTTCTGTCGCTCTGTAAACTCTGCGGTGGACAAAAACTGAGGCAGCCATGTTTTCTCTATGTGATTCCTGATGATGTCCTGGATCTCCACAACAACCCGGTTTGAGAGACACTCCAGCTTCAGACGCTCCAGCCCACCAGCCAGGTACAATATCTACACACACACACACACACACACAAAGAAAAAGAAACAGTAGAAATACAGTCAAAGCCTCAGCAGGTGCAGATGTTGCATGTGTGTTTGATATGAATGTAAAGATTCCTATAAAACCACATTAAGAACACATGAGGTGGACGATAAACTGTGAAAAAAAAAACTGCCCCCCCAGAAACGCGGCTGAAAACTGCTCTCCTCCCTTATTCCTGCTGTGCTCTTCATCATTCCTACAATTGCTGCGTTCTCTTCATCTTCCCTGTCTGCTTTCTGTCTTCATACATCGATCTGGCCATCTCTCCCTTTTTATATTTCATTTATATTTTCTCTCATCTCATTTGCACGCACACAGGCATGCCTGCCTCACTCATATGCAGGCTCCAGAAATGAGAACCAGTCGTGGCACTGGAGCAGGAGTCAGCAGATGAAAGGGGGCCAATCTGTGACTGGATGACTGAGTGGTTGAAGGAGTAAAGGGCCAAAGCAGTAAAGCTGTCAGTCTCTACATTGCTCATGCAGACGAAAACCAACACTGAGATGCAAGAGCAGCAGCCAGCCCCCGTCCCACAGAATTAGGAGCACTACAACTGGCATCTTCATTCAAATAAGCAGCTATAATGATTATGATGGTATGAGACGGTTTATGAGATGAGGATGACAAATGATAAAGGTACTGCAGAGTTCAATCCATGTCAACAAGTACAGTGAATGTTTCTGTACGAGAACACAGTAAAATCAGGCTTCATCATCAGGAGCAAGAGCAGGTCGTCCACCAATCAGTTCAACTCCAAGCTGCCCCAGTCTGCGTGTCAACGTGTTATTGGGCCAGGCACTGTTCCCCATTTTGCACTTGATGGTTGTACAATTTCCATATCATAGAGAAATCATAGAGTAGCTCAGCTAATTTGAAAACAGTACAAGGGAACACCTGTACACACCTGCTGTGATTGAGAGTGTGAAAACTAAGAAACAAGCGAGTCCAGCTTCAGTCAAGTGCAAACGGCCAAGAGATAGCTCAGCTTGAGCTCTGACAGTATGCATGGAGGGTAACAACTTTATGGGTAAATAGCGTGCAATAGCATGAGCGAGCATGAGGCAAATAGCACTGCACACAACAGTACACAGCAACAGAGCAAAACATCAAGTTTTGGTTCAATATATAACTGTGGAGGCGGGACAAACTGGAATATGGCAGGCTGCCACAGTTTAGATAATTAATGGAAAACACTGGCCTGTTAGTGCAACTATCTGAAAACATTAGTACTTTATATAATTATTGAATGAAGTTGAATAACATCATGTTTAAAATCAATTTGGTGTACGCCTTAGAAAATGTTTTCCCTGTAACACACATGACATGACACAATTTGCTGTTATGCGGTAACAAATACAGCTAAGCTGCTACCTTTAATGTCTTGAAAAAGAGAATAAGGTTTCACTGCTACATGTCTTATCTAGTCCTCCTAACTTAACACACCATGCCCTCCTGCAGTAACCCTAGAATACAGAAACCCAATCTCAGACTATATGTCAGTAGAGATTTAATCTCATTAGGGCCCGAGCACCTCCGGTGGGAGGCCCTATTGTATTTCGAAGGATTTGTATTTCCCTTTTGGGGCTTTTTCAGGGCCTAGACATGCTCAAATCATTACCAAAGTTTGCAGGGAATTCAAAACCCCAAAAAGTAATTGTATTCTGGAGTAATTTGAAATGGGCGTGGCAAAATGGCTCAATAGCGCATCTAAGGAAAAGCCCCTCAGTTAGCTTTCACCGATCTTCACAAAAATCGTAGCCCAGGTGTATCATGACCAGATAAACAAAAAAGGTCGGAGGTGCAATTGGAAAAAAGCAACAGGAAGCCCGCCATTTTGGATTTAGTGGCCATTTTGGCCATTTTCTACATTTTTACTTTGACGTACTTGTCCCAGGGCTTTCATCAGATCAACTTCATATGGAGATACGTGTCATCACAACAAGACGGAGATGAAAACTACCTCAAACATCGATTTTTCGCCACACCGTGTGACCGTGGCATCAAAGTTTGATTACACGCCATCAAAACACGAGGTTCTGTATCTCAGACATATTTGGTTCAATCGAGTCCAAACTAGACTTGTAAGACAAGATTCCCGGCCTGATGACATCTACACAGAAATTATGAATTAAAATCACAGCGCCCCCTGGTGGAAACAGGAAATGTCTTGTTTTTGGAACGTCTTACACTTGGAAGTATTCCTCCTCATCCACTTACTGCAACCATGTCAAACTATGTCAAATGGGTCTCAAGACATTGATAATGTAGGCATAAGATTACTGTGAGTATTCGTCAAACGCCATATTAGTGACGTGGCGTCAAAGTTCATCAACTCGCCGTGACACACGAAATTGCTATAACTTCGGTGTTCGAGGTTCAACCTCCCTCAAACTACATTTGTGTAGCAACAGCCCCCCCCCCCTGCAGACATTCAGATGGTTTTAAGGAATGGGTGTGGCAAAATAACTGACTAGCGCCCCCTAAAGGGCAGCCCCGGCACTACGATTGGCCGACATCTACAAAAATCGATAGGGACATGTGTCTTTTCATGACAAACAAAAGGTATCTTGGATAGATATGCTAGACCAAACAGGAAGACCGCCATTTTGGCTTTGGTGAATGTCATCTAAAAAAAAAATAATACGGACAGACGGACAGATTTTATTTATTTTTTCCGTCCGTCTGTCCGTATTATTATTTTATTATTATTTACAGACGTACGTATTTTTTTTTACAAAAAAATGGCATTTCCTCAAACCGTGTAAACGGTGCGGCGAAGGTTCATCCTTCGCCAAAGGAGACGATGTTGTCATAAGTCCAGTGTGCATTGTCCTATCACCGCCAAACTTCTGTCTCATGATCAGAGACCAAGCCTGAACAGCTCTATGTGTCAATATTTCCTCAGTGTCATAGCGCCACCTACTGATTTGCCATGAAACAGGAAGTACTTTATGAATCCACTCTGCATTATCCAGCCGGCACCCAAATGCTGACCTATAATCACAATCCTGACCTGAACAGCTCCATATATTAATATTAGTGCAGGGTCATAGCGCCACCTACTGATCAGTGTGAAAATGAAGTTGTTGTAACATTGTCCAATTGACACAAAATTGCTCACGCTACATCAGAGCCCCTACTTGAATAGATCTATTAGTCTGTATGTAATAATACTGATGGCGCCACCTACTGGCAACAGGAAATAATCTTTGTTTTACAACTATCATTCGATTTACATAAAATTTTCACAGTGTGATGTGCAATTGATAGCATGGACCGTAATGAGCAATTAGGAAGCAAGGATCGACATCACGTGACGGACGCAGGAAGTGAAGCGTTTGTTCTTCCCGCAGAGCGCAAAACGCATGCAACGCAGAGACGTGCGCTTGGTCATTGATCGCTCTCTCCACTAACCGCAACAGGCTTCAAAATGCCTGTGCTCGGGCCCGTTAGTGCTACAACGTAGCCCTAGTTGTCATTGTTACTGTTACTGGAGCGGAACGTCCTCTTCTTCCCTGGATCCAAATCACACTCCAGTCATTTCTCTTGTTTTAATTCTAACCATGTCATCTTATCCCTGTTCCCCAATGACAGTGTGCTGTCAGGACTGTCATCGAGTGTGCAGGATGTCAGAGAGTGTGTGAGAGCCACAGCAACTTCTGTTTATCACATGTGGATGCTGAGCCTCAGCTGGAGCTCACATCAAATATTGGGATTGTCATGTCCTGGGTACCAAGTGTCTCTCAGCTCTCAGGATTGCTTTCCCAGGATGTTAACAATAATTCAAACCCTACACTCATAATACTGAACATGTGTTTCAAATTATGGAAGTGACGTACGTCATTCTGTTGTTCTGTGGAGGCAGGGCTTTCAGGGCCAAAGAAATACTTCCTGTTGAGGTATTTGGTTGCAATGTGAGAGGACCTCTCTTGTTTGACAGCCTTGTCTTTCTGAGGAGTCCTCCTGTACTGCTCCAAATCCAGCCAACATGTCAGATGAATACTGTGTGGACATACATTTAGAACACAATGTTAATTTTCACACAGCCTTCAGTGCAATGTACTATATACTTCAAGCACATTTTACATTTTAAAGTATATTAATCTATATGTTGTGTGGGGGGATATTGTAAATCTGAATAATAGAAATATATGTGTCACACAGCTGACCTGGCATCCTGATTCTGAAGGAAAGACATGAAGTGTCCAATCTCATGGTGCTGACGGAGTAAGGAACCCAGACGGTAACCTTGGTAATTTGGAGACACTCTGGACCAAGAGTGGAATGCTCGGGGGCCCTTTGAGAAGGAAGTAGAAGAGACAGTAGGAGAGAGAGAGAGCATGGACCTGGACTGCTGCACCTGTAGGAGTACAGCAGGAGGAGGCAGAGAGCAAGTGACAGGGAGAAAAAAGAGGTGGTCAAAATAAAAATCATTAACCACATCACATCATGCTCCTTCTAGACATTCTAATGTCAAATGGATCATTTCGGCTATAGAACAGCTGTATGACACCAATGTAAATGGTCCACTCATGCCAAGTAAAAAAAAGTCCTGACGCAAAAGATTATCTTCATTGTTACAAAGCAACGGCAAAAGGCAAAGAGGCCATTTTACATTCATGTTCATATGAGCTGTTTTATGTTCACATGAGTATGTTTATTTATGGTTAACCTAGCACCAACATTCCATGAGTGTGTGGCTAACTCGACCTCTTTCAGTCGACGCTCTGACTCCTCAAACACACTCTGGAGTTCCCTGTACTCCTCACTGTCAACCCTGTGTACCTCCTCCTGCACATGCACCTGCACACACAGACATGAAGCCAGTTAGAGCTGCAATCAATAGCTGATTAATGAACATGTACTTCTAAAGGAAATCCACTGACTCAACTATTTTAATCATCAATTGATATTTAAGGTCATTTGTGGTTTTCTAATATCGGAATGTTTCCTCTCTTGGTTTTCATCATAATACATAAGATATTTTGCGGAGTTGGATGATTTGTTGGACAAAAAAAGAACATAAAAAAATATATATATGTACATGCCCTCCATCCATAGAGCAAGAGGTGTTACTAAATGGTTTAATGAATGCTCATCAAAAACAGCAAACACTATGTACAGAGTGACTATGGCTGTACCATAGTTACCTTCTTGAAGGACTCTTTGTCCCTGCTGAGCAGCAGTGTCCATGGCTGCAGCAGGATGTTCAGTGTATTCTCCTCCACCTCGTCAAACAGCTCCTCAAAAGCCGGCATTAGTCGGTCGTACACCTTCTTTCTGACCTCCTTATCCACGCCAATGCTCCTCCTGGCAGAGGCGGACAGATATGTGGAGTATAGGAGCTGAGGAGAGGAGAGGAGAGCACCACCATTTGCATCATCATTGTTCAGTGCTCACATACTCAATATTCACTCACCAGTGATGCCTTCACACCACATCAATGTCCTCTAACCCTGTTGGCTGCAATACCATGGAAAGTTCATCCATACTTCATTCCTCTGGTGGACTAAAGGTTAACTGAAGGAAAATAGATTTGACTGGGAGGTACTCTGGACCATACCACACTGGTCCAGCTGTAGCCAGACAAAGTGGTTCTAGATGACTGGACTGGCGCAGACCTGGGCGGGATTGGACTCATGTTTTAAATCTCTCCAGCTACTGAGGGGTAAAGAGCAGTGGTGTATAAAGTACTTGAAAGCCATACTTGAGTAAAAGTACAGATATCTTACCTGAAAGTGACTCCTGTAAAAGTTAAAGTCCCCCGTAAGAAAATGACTTGAGTCAAAGTCTTAAAGTAGCTCATATTAAATGTACTTAAGTATCAAAAGTATCTGGTGTTGAAATGTACTTAAGTATCAAAAGTAAAAGTACAAGTACCAAAATTAAAAATGCAAAGTGCTTTTTATAGTAGGTCTATACGAAACAAAACAACCAAAAATGTTTCTCTTCTGGCTTTATTTCAATTGACTGAAAAATCATAACAAAAATATACATATACTGTATAATTTTACACATTTTGAACCCCAGATGCTGAGGTAGCCCGACCAACCTCCGGACGCTTAGGGTCTCGCGCTGCCCCCCCGACGGCAAACACGCCGCCGGGACTGCGCGTCTCCCGAGGCAGGGGGCAAGCGAGTGAGAGAGAGAGAGGTGAGCCGTGCGTAAAAGCGCGCGCTGCGCCAACCACCGCTACTCAAGTAACGAGCCAGTTTTGAGAATGTAAGGAGTAGAAAGTACAGAAATTTGTGTTCAAATGTAGGGAGTAAAAGTAAAAAGTCATCAGGAAAATACATACTCAAGTAAAGTACAGATGTAGTAAAGAGTGTGCAAGGAGAGTGGGAGGCCAACAGAGCATACGTGCGTGTGTATGTCTGTCTCATTGCCTTTTTGATTACATTTTGGAACATATGTTTTCTCCAACTTAAATTTATTGTGATTGAGGATTTTGCCTGGCGTCTGTTTGAAAGCAGGCCTCTTTATCACTCTGGATATTAAACTTGAAATTGGTTGTAAGTTTTAAATTGGCAATATGTTCTTTTTTTTCTCCACAAAAAATACGACTTACATGAATATAGCTCTTTTTTATTACTTGAAATTAGTTTGATGTTGTGCAGTTCGCCTTGGCGAGACTTCAAGAAACAGAGAAAAGACTCATGAAATCATAAACAATGTATTATTTGAACTAGTGTGCAGCTATCTTTGGCTAAATAATAGGTTAAGAGGAGTGTTTCATGACAGGAAAAACCCACAGATGCACCAAGGTACCAGAAACACAAACCTGCTGCACCAGCCTGCACTCAACTCCAGACACGTCTCAGCAAATAGACTATTACTATATCACTTACCCTATTTGTAAAAAAGAGACAAGACTATCTTTAGGAATTATTGCTTGTAGATAAAGATGCTTCCCATATCATATTTTAATTGCTTACACTTCAATTTATAAGACTGGTGACAGTGTTCGAGCTAATATAACCTCAGCTCTCCATCACACTATCTGTATCCGCAGATACCAGCTTAATATTTTGTCAAACTTAGTCAGGAAAATATTCATTTATTTGTGTGTGTGTGTGTGTGTGTGTGTGTGTGTGTGTGTGTGTGTGTGTGTGTGTGTGTGTGTGTGTGTGCGTGCGGTGTGTGTGCGTGCGTGCGTGCGTGCGTGCTGACCTGTGCCTCCCTCTGTACTCTGTAGGGATCCAGACCCTCCTGGTAAAACAGTTCCTGGTAGTGCTGTAGGTCGGTCCAGAAGTAAACTGCATTCTCCCACAGCTGAGATGAGACAAAGGAATCACAGTGTCTGACCATTCCAATTTGAACTGCTCCCCACGTTGTGACTTAAGAGATGTTATCTACTATCTTGGATGTAGAACAGTCATAGCTGAATAGTATGGACCAAACAGAATGTGTATGTTATTTCCTGCATTAAAATCGAGGAGCTGTTGTTGTACCTGGTTTCCAGTTTGAACACAGAAGTGTGTGAAGAACAAGCCGGCGCGTGAGTCGACACAGAGAGCCTGTAACATGGTCTCCATTCTTCTGCTTCCCAGTAATTGACTTCTGCTACAATATGACTGAGGACATATAAACAGTCAAGTGTTTGGACAGTTCTTGTTCTTCAGGCTTTGACCTTTAGTTTGAATGGTTTTACACAATCATTTGTATTATTGTTTCGAAGATATAGCCCTTCAAACTGTGCCCACAAAGTGTTCAGAAGTAATTGGATATGTTAGTCCATGCACAAAATAATCTCACATAAGGCTCAGAGTTGGTAGGAGTTGAAAGTTTCCTTTGAGATTGAGGTAAGAAGAATTGTTGTGCTATCATTTATAATAAAAAATCTTAAAACTAGGATCACCAGATTGATTTTTCAGCAATTCATCAGTGAGTTGCTATTTTTTGTTTGATAAATTACTAACAGTATGCTATGATGAACTACGATGAACTTTGTTTCACAAAATGCTTCCTACCTTTAACTTTTCACTCATCCAGTCCTATCGAATCTATCTGCCCACTGTTCCTACCTGTGAATAGACAGTGATGGGGGGTCGGGACAAGGAGCTGTCAGGGACGAGGAGAGGCAGAGTCAACAAGTCACGGTGAGGCTGTCTGCCTGACAGAGGCCTGCTCCCCCACCCTGTCCACAGCCTCTTATTGGAGCTGTCATCATGGTCCTCCTGAGCAAACTGAGACTTCCAGAACCGTGGAGCCCTGTGGGGAAGAAGAAGAAATGATCATGGTCTATATAAAGCACAGAACGTTGGTAAAACTACATGACAATATGTGTTTTAACCAGCTGATGAAGGAGATAACACATAGGGCATTTTAGGTAAAGGTCTCCTTATATACATATATGGACAGACAGACAGACAGATACACACAAACAGACTTTTATTAGGAAGCTAAACACAGTGAAACGTGACAGTCACCAGTAGTAGAGCAGAGCATCAATGAGGCAGGGCTGAACTGAACACAGTTTCTCTTCTGTCCAGCAGGTGGAGGTGGTCAGTCCCAGTGTGGAGAGCAGCTCTGTGTTCAGACTGCTGTGACTGCTGCTCAGCAGATACCGGCCCCTCATCAGGACCAAGTGTCTGGAAAAAATTGGATCACATTTGATATTTTTTGTTTTCATTGTATTTTTAAAAGTTAAACATTGTATTTATTTTGGAGTCACAGTAGCTATCTATAGTGTTATGATCTTTGCATCAAACCATGATTACAATCATTGCAATCACGGTCTTCTGTTCAGTGAAAAAAGACCAGCTTGATGTTCACCTGTTCTTCCGCTCTGGCTGTACAGGATTCAGTTTTTCTATGTCCATCCAGAGATTAATCAGTTTCTCTCCAGGCGTTCCTCGCAAAAACTCCATGAACTCATCCAAGCCAGGTCTGTTGTCCAGACAACAGTTAACATGGCAACCAATATCACAGACATTTCCTCGGCCTTTGTCCCAACTCCCCACCTCCCTATTCCTCTTATCCCATTCTGTCTTCTCCTCCACTGCATTCCCCATCTTGTCTTCTTGAACTTTCGCTTGTATCCCCTCCAGTGGCTCTCTGCCTCCATTAGCTGAATGTTGGCAAACACATTCACACAATTTCTCCTCCTTGCTGGTGCAGTTTGTCTGCTCTGCTGACATGTTGAAACAGTCAGAAATGTTTCCCTGGCTCTCATCAGTCATAACGCTCAGGGCATTGTTAAGCACTTGTTTAACTATTTTGGCAGCCAGGCCCTCCAGCTGTGCCTCAACAGACTCAAAACTCTGGCCCCTGGATTCTTTGAGATATTGCATCTCTGAGCAGAGGTGCAGCTCTATTTGTGTGCTCTGGGGTTCCTGGGTTTTATTACATTTAAGGTTAGAGGAGGAGGAACATGATGAGAACAAAGCGGGAAAGGTACATGGGTTCTCTGGCTCAGAACAGCTGGAGAAGCATCCGGATGATTCCTTGCATTTTGTATTGATGCGTTCCTTCTGGTCAGAAGGTAGATACGTCAAGTTGTACTTTGTCATTGACCCTAAAAGGGAAGGGAAAAAAAGACATCATAGGAGTCTTTAGCTTCATGACTAGACTTAACTCTACAGGTACAAATAGAAGGCAACAAGGTAAGTACCTTGTTTGGATGAAATGTTCTCTAGAGAACGTGAGCATGTAAGAACCTTTGGTGCATTGTTATTTTCTTTGTCAAATTGGGAGGAACAGCACATTGGTGGGGCTGACAGAATGATTCGACCTGAGCTGCTCCTCCTTCTCTGGATATAGATGTTTGGGTCCCACTGACACAACAACTTGGCCAGTCTGAAAAAAACAACCAAATAGAACTGATCCAGCACTTTTCAAAAAACACACTGAGCACAATTTTATCTGAAATTATTCACATAATTAATATACACAAACAAAAAATACACAATTAAAAAATGTGACTGTTATTTCTCCTTCACTGCCTCTGTTTAAAGGATGCAGGTCAGCATGGGATGGTCAGTCATCTGATCTGTACAGGGATGTGGCCCTAAGGCCTCTCAATAGATGCATAAAGGATTAGATGCACGAAAAAAGTAGAGAAACATTCTTAAACACAACTACAAGGATTCTTTGAAGCTAGGCAATGAGACCGTACTGCTAGAGGTTATTGCTCTGTAAACATTACTCGTGATCATGAAAATCATGATATTATATGAATGTGATATATCAAAGCTGACTGGAGCCAGTTATATTTGGGAAAAAAATGCTTCAGCAGTTAAACATTCATCAAGGTTGTTGCAGAGCTGGAGTGAAGTTAGCAAAATAAAAGATATATCCATGAGAATTCAGACAGTCAGAAACTGACATATCTCAACACCAAGCTTAGTAAGAATATAGAGCAGGTTATGGTCAAACATCATGTAAACATTAAAATATTTAAAGCAATGTACATTACAGCAGGTAAAACTACATTTGTTCTGTAAGTGTGGTGGGTCCATACACAAGCTGAAAGCATGTGGAGTACCTGTATTCAATGTAGCAATCACTCTGAAGGAAAAGTGGCAATCTTTCCTCCATGATCCACTGGATTCCTTGTTTTCTGTCCAGACACTGCCAAGGTCAGGGAGACACAGTCAACCCTAAAAAGCTACAGCATATACCTCTGCTCGTCTTCTTCAAACTATTGACTTTCACTTAAATGAATTACTGTCTGCTTACAGAGACAGTGAAGTGGTTGTCCAGAGGAGGAGTTCTGGTCAGCACAGAGGGGTCACCAGTCAGAAGCTGGGATTTGCTGTGGTGTAGAACGGTTATGATTCTTCTGGAGATAAACTCAGCTGCGCCGCTCACCAGCTCAAACAGACGCGTCTCCTGGTTGTACAGCACAGCCTCAGGAAAAGACTGGGACAAGATGTTTAAGAAGGGTTTAAGTGTTATTGAAAATATCCTATATCACTACAATATATCTTAAATCATACATTACATTTATACTTTACCGGCAGACTTAAGAAATCATTGAAGAAGTGAGCTAATACATCATCAGTGGCCAGAGTGTGTACCTGTATGGAAATAAACATTTAACTCTGAAAGAGGCAAAATATGATAATAATCTAAACTGATTGACAGTCATGAGGTTCAGAACCATTAATACTTGTACTCACAAAATTGTCAGCAGTAAGATGTGGTAACTCTTTAAAGAAAAAGAAAAGGTTACAGTAAGTTAAACTAACATCTGTTCAAATATATGAGTACATATAACTTACGTTTTGTTCTTACCTGCTGAAACTAGTCCACACATGTTCACCTCTAAAATAAAACTGTCTGAAAAGCAGTTTGAAACAGGTGCAGAAAGTCAGGTCAGGAAGCTACATTCGGCCTCACTGAGCCAGACAGCAACCTCAGTGTAATTACAGACAAACTTCAGGTTGCTATGGAAGTGGATTCATTTCAAAACACAGGGGGCAGTAAAAGTTTAACTAGAGGAAACCAGGCAAAAATAAGTTTGTTGTTCCGTTGCTTCGAGACCTAAACCTTAGTTTATTATAATTTAGTTTTAAAAGTTACATTACTAGCAGTATCCAAGTTTGCTTACATGTAATAAAAGTAAGGAAACAATTTACATGTACTTTGTTGTAGCTGTTAAGACAAGGTGCAATTACACCACTAGATGGCAGCAAATACTGATCTATTCATACAGAGAACAATGGAGATCTGCAAAATGAGACAAGTGACACAGGAGTGTAAAAAATAAAATAATCACAAGATTTATTTAAAAACTGATCTGAAAAGACATTGGTAAAAGGTGAAAATCTCAGGAATTTCAAAAAACATTCTCTACACTTGAACACCGTATTGAGAATTACACCAACAGCTAAATTTAATCATTGTGCTGCTGGGAGCCTTCCTTCAAATTCATAATTAAAAACCCAGAAGAAAGAGTTGAGTTGAAAAAAGGTTCATACAGTACATAGACAGGTACAAAGACAAAATAATGAGCACAGAACAATATACTGGCAACGAATCAGTTTCCTTGTTGCAAAGCCTCATTCTCCCCATTAGGCAGAAAAAAAAGTGCTTAATGGACTTTGGCATAACAAGAAGGAATAGAGTTCACTTCTCATAGTCTCCTGACGTTTCTACGACTTTGAGCACTTCCTGGAAGAAGTATGTCCTTTTTGCGACGGCCAACAGACTGGCTGCCACACTCTCTAGATCCATGAAAAGTGCACAAGCAAGCGGTGCAAAACTTGAAACCACAGTCGGCTCTACTGCACACACCTTCCCCTTTCACCGAGTGACATCTTGCCGGATGCTGACATCTAGGGCAGGGCTTCAGGCACTCATCATTGAAGAGAGTTTTGGCAACCTGAAAGAAAAATAAGTTATATGACATGGCTCAAAGTAAATGTTTTAAGTGAACATTTCAATGTATTATTTAATACATCCCAATAATAACAACACACACATGATTTTTTTCAGGCTGTGTGCTTTAGAGCATTTACTTTGAAAAATAATAATACAACATCAAAATGCTATGTCCGAGCTTTAAGTTGTGTTTGTTTACATCAGTAATGAAATTTCCATGGGGGAGATGTTGCCAGGTGCCCAGATTTTAAAGGGATCAATCACTAAATATTTCTTAGGCAGCTGTGTGAAGTTTCAATGTAAGTCAATGCACTAAAAAGAGCTGACACATTGCTCTGGGTTAAATGAGAGATGCCATTTAGACTGAGGTGAAGTTGTCAATTAGGAGGTGACCATGCAAGTACAGATAATAAATAGATACTAAAAGGTGGTTGGCATTTAGTTGAAAACACATGTGCGCATAGGGAAACTGAAAAATGGAAAATGACCTGGTAGACTGTGGAGCACTAGTCTTATGGATGGATCTTGTGGATTATTTACACACTGAACAAAACACCATGACTGAAGAGTAAGTTAACGACCAAGAGAGGACTTTATAATAAATGTTACAGGAAATCTTTGGTGATGTTTTAAACTCACTTCTAGAAATTTCTCTCGTTTGCTGCTGCTGCCTGAATGTACGACACAGTGCTGTAGTCGGACTGAAGTGCTATTTCCTGACTGCGGGGTGCAGTAGCTTGAAGTCCTGGACTGAGCCTGAACCGTCTTGAGGGCCGACCTCTTTAGAAGAGTCAGTCTGGTCTCTGCGTCAGGGACATGGACTGCACCACTGAGCTGAAAGACAAAAGCAAAAAGTTTGAGGGTAATTTCAAATCACCACACACGCGTTAATGTGACAGTGGATGTTCTTCCTTTCACAGCTGATGCACAATTACTGCTTGAAGAAGCAGACAGCAACAGGCACATTGTCACAGCAGTATACTGACAACACTATAGTGACTATATCAGCCAATAGTAACTAATATAGCAAATCTCCTACCTCAAGAGAGGCAGTCACTTCACTCAGGTAGCTTCTTATCCTGAAGGCAGCCCGCTTGTCCTGCCGGATAATTTCACTCCAGCTTTTGCACACCTGACCACACCTGTCAAATAAACAAATGCAGGTATGACACTAATATTTCCAGCCCTCACTGCACCTTGTCAAGCCTGATGGTTTGAGAAATAATCAGGTTTCACATTAAATTAATAAAACTATACAAAAGCAAGTTGTCAAAACTTTGAAGGGGAAATACAGATTTTTAATTAAAAACTTGCATACATCTACAACTTGGACAAGAATAATGTCCTGTACTTTGGTCTGAGTTAAGCATCCATTATACATTTAAATGTGTATTAAACTGACAGGATTCTTTACAATGTATTGTGTACACTATAAGATTTTGAACATAAATGATTATGTGACAGTAGCATAAGATAAATCTGATGGGAATTGAGCTACTTGGTCATTGAATGTGCTGAGATATACAATTGATGAGTAGATAAGCTTTTGTTTGTTTTATAGCAGTGATGAGTTAAGTTTGTTGAAAACATGAATTCCTCACCTGTAGATGCTCTCAGAGGTCAGGTGACTGAGTACGACAGCCAGGATGTGCCTGAGGTTCCTCTTCTTCAGTTCTGTGAGTATGTCTATCTTCCCCACCCCCATCTTCCTGCCAATCAGTCCTGCCAATGGCATAGCTGTCCTAAATGTCACCGGGGTCTGAGCCAGTGCTGCCGTGGACTTCAACTGCTCCTTCAGGCTTGGACTTTGGCCAGCAAACATCTGAGCTTTCTGCTGGCACATAGCATGAACAAGCTGCAAAGCTGGAGTCAGTGAGAGATTTACTGGGGTTGTCCTGAGAGGGGTAACATCTGGATTAGCAGCTGTGCCTAAAGGTGTCATGTTTTCTGGCTTGGCTGAGGTGGCTCTGAGAGGGGTGGCATAATCTGGTTTTGAATAGGTCAAACCATCAAACATCATGCTATTATCACATTTAATAGAGAGAACCCTGCGAGGAGTAGCATCATCAGCAAAAACATCTTTAGAAGAGCTGTGGCACAGATTAAGATGTTCATGTTTTCTGTCTGCTGGGTCTTCCTCCGACTGAGAGCCCCCTTCTTTTAGCGTGGAGAGCCTGTGCTGACGCTGCAAACGGGAGTGCCGCTTTGCCTCCGCCAGATTTGGGGTTTCACAGTTTCTTCTGGAGGCAGGGAGCAGCAGCTCCTGGAATGAGCCATCGTGGTCCACTGAGGAGTCTTGGGAACTGAAACCACTGTCTTCAAACACCAACCTATTGCAGGGTTAGAAGGGAGTTAATGCCAGCATGCTTTCTGATTAATTAAAAGAACATTATTTTATTCATAGCTTCAAGTATTTGGCTGGAAAAATTACAAATACATGGTGAAAGTCAAATCTTAAAAAAAAGCATTTACCTGATGTACCTGGGTGTATGTGAGGAGGATGGAGTGCAAAATAAGTCATTGAGGTCATTTGTCACAACACTGACTGGTGATTGAGAGTTTTCCTTGGATGAGACAGGCAGAGATTTTCTAGAGTTCGGAGTCTCAATATTTATTTGATCAGCGGCAGAAAAGCTCTTACTGAAATCTGCACTTGAGAGGGAACCTATTGTCTCAAAATCAGCAGGATGACCAGAGTGGAGTTTACCATCTTCAAGAGTAGAGGTCCTCATCTGTGAAAAAAGGAGACGGCGTTTCCTGCCAGATAAAGGCAGGTCCTGTTTTAGGTTTAAAGTGCTTGATGCCAAAGCCCCCATCACTGAGTCTAGAGAGTCAAACGATGCACTGAGCCAGTGATCAGACCGGATACTGATGGTGGAAGATTCAGTCCTTCTGTTGCACAGTGATCTTGTGCTGTCAGTTTTGACATCTGTGTTAGGTTTGCACATCAGAAGTCTGTGTCGCAGCGAGGCATCTCTTTTATACACTTTTGGAGTTTCACACCAACTAACTGTTGATGGCCGCTGTGTTGCCCTGGAGTCCTTGTCCAAAAACCTGACCGACTCTCTGCTCCTCTCTTTCGGTGTGACAGGAAGTCTGAGGTTCTCTTTGGGCGTCTCATTGAATTCAACAGGTGACAAAGACCTACAGAAGTCCACTCCACTGATGCTCTGTGGACTGTGGAATAACCCTGAGTATCCACTGTCAAAGCAGTCATCATAACAGTGCTGCTCTTTGCACATGGCAGGGTAAACATTTGATTCAGGGGTGTACTGCATTTTCCTCCTCCGATGTGCTAACTTTGCCCCAGAACCACGAGGTGAGGTGACCTGCAAACAAAAAAAAAGCAATAAATATTATATCAACTTAAGCATGGCATTAAATAACAGCACAGCATTCAGCATCCTTGCCTGGTTACTAACTCATAATTTAAGTGTCACCTGAGAGATTATGTAAAAACATGGCAAATTGGCACAAAGCTAAGCCATCTTAACTGCTGCATGTGTTTGTAAAGTTTCTAATTAGGCACCATTTTTGGACTCTTTTTGTGATAGATGATAAAAGAAAAACGTGGAGTCAGTCTTTCAGTGGTTCCCTGTGTACAGAGGCATCAGTCTGAATCAGATCCTGACAGAAACTCACAGTCTGCTTCATCAGCGTTGCTATGAGAGCGCGTGTTGTTGATGTTAATGCGCGTGCTCTTTGTGATGCCGCTATAAAGTGAGCTCGAGCCGCCAACTCAACGTGTCCTGACTCGTTCTCCACTGCTGCCAGTGGACCCCCGGGATTCCTACGTTCATTCCCTGTGAACACTGAGCCAACACCAGCTAACGAGACAGCAGCTGGTTCATTGGGTGACCATTCATCTTAGTGTGCACGTTCTGATGAGCAAAATGACGTTAGACACAAAGACAACCAAGCATGAGATGTAAAGCCTTGAAATGGGTTTCACAAATAACCTTACTTACGCTAAACTCGTACTGTTACGTAACAAACGTGTTAATGTAATGAGCACGATGTGAGACACCTGCGTTAATGAGAAATCCACACGTTGACAAACGTAAGCTCCGTGCGTGTAACAAACACAATATAAACACATACACCTAATAGCCACATGTCAGCTTGGTGTTTGCATCGACTTATATAAAATTACCTTTACACCACATAACGTGTGCAATGCATTCAACATAGTAGGGAGCCACACGCTTCCTGAATGGTAATGGTTCACCAAACTGCATAAAAACACATACTATCGTGCATTTATACCTGGATTTTGAAAAGGATAAAAACTTACTTGTAGATGAAAGTGGGCCAATGTGAAGCCGGTGTTGTTTGGTCGGGATCAGCTGAAGGCCTTAGTCTGCGCCCCTGCTCTTTATTTATGTTTGCTTCATGCTGGCCCACAGTCACCGAGCAGCCACGTTTTCAAATTTGGAGCCCGCTGTGGACGGTGTCACGTGTTTCCGGTTCAGCGTGCAGCTGGAGAGACAGCAAGCTCGTAGAGGCACTTCCGGTGGCAAAAGACACTGCCACTGATTTGTAAAGGCAGTTGCCGCGATTTGAGGCAGCTGTCACTGCTGCCGCCCTGTTTGAGGGCAACTACCGCTGTTTGTGACTTATTCCCTGAGATGTATACCTAGTTTAGAATGTTTATAAGCGTGTAACTGTTCTGAGCACCAAGAATAAGGCTCATTTCTGTGTCACATTTGTACCGATTCTGCTTAAATGCTGTTAATGCTTTGCCTGTGTTTTGTGTCATTGAAACTCACACTGCTGCCAGGCTGCATTAGGGCACCTGCCACGGCAGCTCCCACCTTTGTTTGGAGGCAGCTACCCTTGCTGCCAGGCTGTTTGGAGGCAGATGCCTTTGCTGCCATGCTGTTTGGAGGCAGCTGCCTTTGTATCGTGCTGTCTGATCGTGATAATAATGGGGGATCCTGTAACGTGTTGGCATCTGATAATGGTGGTGGACCATGATCGAGGTGGCAGCTGATGGTGGATCCTGATGGCGGCAGTGGATCATGACTGTTGTCTATGGTGGCATCCGATCTTGATGATGGATCATGATCGTGGTGGCTGCTGACCATGGATTATGATTACAACAAGACTGCTTGATATACAATATTTCTCCTCAGATACTCAACCATTACTGACAATATTACATCAATTCATTGACCTTCCATTATGCTACAAAGTGTTTATTCTAATCAATGCTGCAAATACCCGTAGCTTTCTGATGTTCTCCATTACACGTGGCATCTATTGCACTTCTGTCCGTCCTGGGAGAGGGATCCTCACATGTGGCTCTCTCTGAGGTTTCTACTTCTTTTTACCCTTTTTAAAAGTTTTTTGTAGTTTTTCCTTACTCTTGTTGAGGGGTTAAGGGCAGAGGATGTCACACCTTGTTAAAGCCCTATGAGACAAAATGTGATTTGTGAATATGGGCTATACAAATAAAATTTGATTGATTGATTGATTGACTATGGTGGCATCCGATTGTGATGGTGGATCCTGATCGTGCTGGCTGCTGACCATGGACTATGATTACAACAAGACTTCTTGATATATGTCTATATGTCTACTCAGATACTCTACCATTACTGACAATAATACATCAATTCAGTTACCTTCCATTAGGCTACAAACTGTTTATTGTAATCAATGCCGCAATTATCCTGGAAAAATAGTGTTAAAGCATATAAGAAAGCCCTCCACAAAGCAAGAGCTGCCTATTACTCCGCACTGTAGCCAGGCTGATAGAGTCACACCTCCATCGAACCCAGTATTCCTCGATCCCTGAATAGCAATATCTTTATGACCTTCTTCAATGACAAAATTCTAACTATTAGAAATAAAACCAATCATCTCCTGCCGTCAGTTGGCACTAATACCCCATCAAGAATAGAAATCTCAGAAACAGCTGAGAATCTTACCAATTATTTAGACAGCTTCTCTCTGATCACCCTTGATCAGCTGACCAAAATAATCTCATGTTCTAAACCAACAACTTGTATCTTAGATCCCATTCCTACAAAATTACTTAAAGAAATTCTGCCCCTAATTGATAGTACGTTACTGAACACAATCAATCTCTCATTATCATCAGAATATGTACCACAGTCCTTTAAACTAGCTGTAATCAAACCCCTTCTCAAAAAACCCACCCTAGACCCAGAGGTTTTAGCCAATTACAGACCGATATCTAACCTCCCCTTCCTGTCTAAAATCCTTGAAAAGGTTGTAACCAATCAGCTGTGTGAGTTTCTCCAGGAAATTAATGTATATGAAGACTTTCAGTCAGGGTTTAGAGCTAATCACAGCACGGAGACAGCCTTGGCAAAAGTCACTAATGACCTTCTAATAGCTTCAGATCAGGGATTTGTGTCTGTTCTCGTTCTGTTAGATCTTAGTGCAGCATTCGACACTATTGACCATCACATTTTATTACAGAGACTAGAACAGTTAATTAGCATTAAAGGAACCGCCCTAAACTGGTTTAAATTCTATGTTTCAGATCGATTCCATGTCGTGCAAATTTATGATGAGTCATCTGTGCGCACCAAAGTTAACCACGGTGTTCCACAGGTCTCTGTGCTCAAACTCTGTAAATTTCCATTGCTATGCGGATGATACCCACAGTTATACTTGTCAATAAAACCTGAACAATGTAATCAATTAACTAAACTCCAAGCATGTCTCAAGGACATAAAAACCTGGATGACCCGCAATTTTCTCTTAATACAGTAAGATAAAACAGAGGTTCTAATACTTGGCCCGAAACACCTTAGAGACATTATCTAATGATATAGCTGCGCTAGACGACATTGTCCTTGCTTCTAATGAAACAGTCAGGAACTTGGGAGTGATCTTCAATCCTGATTTGTCCTTTAATTCTCACTTAAAACTAATTTCTAGGACCGCCTTCTTTCACTTGCGTAACATCTCAAAAATCAGACATGTCCTTTCTCAAAAAGATGCAGAAAAACTAGTCCACGCCTTTGTTACATCCAGACTTGATTATTGTAATTCCTTATTATCAGGCTGCAGCAGTAAGTCGTTAAAGACTCTGCAGCTTGTCCAAAATGCTGCAGCACGTGTCCTGACAAGAACCAGGAAAAGAGACCACATTTCTCCTGTATTAGCCTCACTAAACTGGCTCCTCCTCACCTTCCATGCCCTTAATAATATCAATCAATCAATCAATCAAATTTTATTTGTATAGCCCATATTCACAAATCACAATTTATCTCATAGGGCTTTAACAGGGTGTGACACCCTCTGCCCTTAATCCTCAACAAGAGTAAGGAAAAACTACTAAAAAACCCTTTTAACAGGGTAAAATAATATGGCATCATTATACCTTAAAGCAGGGGTCTTCAACGTTTTTCAGGCCAAGGACCCCCAAACTGATGGAGAGATGGAGCAGGGACCCCCTACTATATATATTGTATAAATTTGTGTTTTATATTAAACTGGGCCTAGTGCCATGTATAAACATAGCTACCCTGTTATTGTAAGCTATTCAAATAATACACAGGTTCATATATTCATGTTTTTATTATTGTGTGTCGCTGAATGTGTGCATTGCTGAGTGAAAGATAACGTCTTCTGTCTCCATTTATCCGTTCGCTACCATTACTTTCTGTGCTCGTATGTACTGTATTTTAAAACAGCCGAATTCCCCCAAAAATATTTTCTCTACTAAATATCCAGATATATCAGTTTTCATCTGAAAAAAAGTTTTTGGGGGTTTAGTCAAACTTGAACAAGACTTCTTAGATGCCACAAGATGCACATGTGCCACACTTAAGACTCCTAACAGCGACACAGAACAAATAACATAATAATGTTTTTTTCAAAGCCAAAGAAATCCAGTCTTTTTTCTCTTAAGTTTTGTGTCCTCATATTGCTGAGTAATTGTTTTTTTTTAACTGCATTTAAAAATTAAGTGATATTACTGTTGGATACGTGTAGGCTATATTATATGTTCTGCCGTCAAAACACTTTTGAGGACATCATTATTACTTTGCACTGTAACAATGTGAAACAGGTGACAAGTGGACATTTAACTGCACTACCATCTGTACATTCCTGTATTTCCATATGTATATTTATGTAGCCTATTGTGCATATCTTTATCTGATTCAATATCTGGTCTTTTTCTGCAGATATGCAAATCAGGTAGTTTTTTCTTAAATGTATTTTTAGTTTCCATTTATCTGCAAAATTATTAGTAAATTTCTTTCATTCTCTTGTCTTTAGTCTAGCAGCTTTAGGTCTCGCAGTAGAGACAATTTCAAGGTGTGTTAGCCTATAGTGTTTTATAATACAAATACTGAGTCAGTTGTACTTTCCGATCCACAGAAAAGTCTCAGGGCAAATCATGTCAAGACTGCCAAGGTGATGTCAATCAATCAATCAATCAAATGTTATTTGTATAGCCCATATTCACAAATCACAATTTGTCTCATAGGGCTTTAACATGGTGTGACATCCTCTGCCCTTAACCCTCAACAAGTGTAAGGAAAAACTACTAAAAAACCCTTTTAACAGGGAAAAAAGAAGTAGAAACCTTAGAGAGAGCCACATGTGAGGGATCCCTCTCCCAGGACGGACAGAAGTGCAATAGATGTCAAGTGTAAAGGAGAACATCAGAAAGATAAAGGTTTTAGCAGCATTGATAAGGGTAAACATTTTGAAGCATAACTGAAGGTCAATGAATTGATGGATTATTGTCAGTAATGGTCAAGTATCTGAGGAGAAATACTATATATCAAGCAGTCCTGCTGCAATCATAGTCTATGGTCAGCAGCCAGCACTATCATGATCCACCATCAAGATCGGATGCCACTATAGTCCACAGTCATTGTCCACTGCCGCCATTAGGATCCATCATCAGCTGCCACCTCGGTCGTGGTCCACCATCATTATCAGATGCCAACACGATAAAGGATCCGCCTTTATTATCATGATCAGCCAGCATGATGCAGAATCCGCCATACTGGATCCACCATTACGACCTCTGATACGTGATCCACAGATCCTAATCCATGATGTGACCACAGCTGCGGCCCTGGATCTGAGGACGATAAGGCAAAGGGACTCCGGGGAAGAAGTCAAGTCAGTAATATGTATTGATGAGATATGAATTACTTTGATGTGATAGCGATTGAGAAGAGGAAGGAGAAGCTGGAAAGAGAAGCTCCGTGTGTCATGTGTCCCCCGACCTTCTAGACCTATAGCAGCATAACTAAGAGCAGGTCTAAGACAAGCCTGGACCGGCTCTAACTATAAGCTTTATCAAAAAGGAAGGTTTTAAGCCTACTCTTAAACGTACAGATGGTGTCTGCCTCCCGAACTGAAAGTGGGAGATGATTCCACAGGAGAGAGGAGCTTGATAGCTGAAAGCTCTGGCTCCTACTCTACTTTTAGAGACTTTAGGGACGACATGTAAGCCTGAATTCTGGGAGCGCAATGCTCTAGTGGGTTGATAAGGTACTAACAGCTCCTTAAGGTATAATGGTGCCATATTATTAAGGGCCTTGAAGGTGAGGAGGAGAATTTTAAATTCTATTCTAGATTTAACCGGAAGCCAGTGTAGCGAAGCTAATACTGGAGAAATGTGGTCTCTGTTCCTGGTACTTGTCAGGACACGTGCTGCAGCATTTTGGACAAGCTGCAGAGTCTTTAACGACTTACTGCTGCAGCCTGATAATAAGGAATTACAATAATCCAGTCTGGATGTAACAAAGGCGTGGACTAGTTTTTCGGCATCCTTTTGAGAAAGATTTTGGAGATATTACGCAAGTGGAAAAAGGCGGTCCTAGAAATTTGATTTAAGTGTGAATTAAAGGATAAATCAGGATCGAAGATCACTCCCAAGTTCCTGACTGTTTCATTGGAAGCAAGGGCAATGTCGTCTAGCGCAGCTTTATCATTAGATAATGTATCTCTAAGGTGTTTAGGGCCAAGTATTAGAACCTCTGTTTGATCTGAGTTTAATAAGAGAAAATTGCGGGTCATCCAGGTTTTTATGTCCTTGAGACATGCTTGGAGTTTAGTTCATTGATTACATTGTTCAGGTTTTATTGACAAGTATAACTGGGTGTCATCCGCATTGCAGTGGAAATTTACCGAGTGTGTCCTGATAATGTTTCCGAGTGGAAGCATATATAATGAGAATAAAATTGGGCCGAGCACAGAGCCCTGTGGAACACCATGGTTAACTTTGGTGCGCGCAGATGACTCATCATTAATTTGCACGAATTGGGAGCGATCTGAAACATAGGATTTAAACCAGTTTAGGGCGGTTCCTTTAATGCTAATTAACTGTTCTAGTCTCTATAATAAAATTTGATGGTCAATTGTGTCGAATGCTGCACTAAGATCTAACAGCACGAGGACAGACACAAATCCCTGACCTGAAGCTATTAGAAGGTCATTAGTGACTTTTGCCAAGGCTGTCTCCGTGCTGTGATTAGCTCTAAACCCCGACTGAAAGTCTTCATATATATTATTTTCCTGGAGAAACTGACACAGCTGATTGGCTACAACTTTTTCTAGGATTTTAGACAGGAAGGGGAGGTTAGATATCGGTCTGTAATTGGCTAAAACCTCCGGGTCTAGGGTGGGTTTTTTGAGAAGGGGTTTGATTACAGCTAGTTTAAAAGACTGTGGTACATATCCTGATGATAATGAGAGATTGATTGTGTTCAGTAACGTACTATCAATTAGGGGCAGAATTTCTGTAAGTAATTTTGTAGGAATGGGATCTAAGATACAAGTTGTTGGTTTAGAAGATGAGATTATTTTGGTCAGCTGATCAAGGGTGATCAGAGAGAAGCTGTCTAAATAATTGGTAAGATTCTCAGCCGTTTCTGAGATTTCTGTTCTTGGTAGGGTATTAGTGCCAATTGAGGGCAAGAGATGTTTGATTTGATTTCTAATATATATATTATTAGAAATTAGAAATTATTAGAAATTATTAGAAATATTATTATATATATTCAACACGGTTGCTGGAGCGCCACTTCCTTTCTAGTTTTCTTGACGCTTGTTTTAATTCATGTGTCTTGGAATTATACCACGGAGCTAATTTACTATGTTTTATATGTTTCTTTTTTAGAGGAGCTATTGAGTCTAATGTTAATCGTAATGAGTCTACAGAGCTATCGACGAGATGGTCAATCTCAGTGGAGCTAGGATTTTTAATGAATATGTTGTTTATATCGACGGATAATATGGGTTTAAATGTAATCGGAATTATTTCCTTAAATTTAGCTACAGCACTATCAGGTAAACATCTAGAAAATGAGTTCATTATTAGTGGCATATATTCTGATAGTGAAAAATCGAAGGTTATTAAATTATGGTCTGATAGAATTGGATTGCGCGGAAGTACCGTTAGATGTTCAATTTTGACACCGTATGATAGTACAAGGTCAAGTGTGTGGTTACAACAATGAGTAGGTTGGTGTACACACTGACTGAAACCAATTGAGTCTAATATCGAAATAAATGCTACGCTAAGGCTATCTTTATTATTGTCAACATGAATATTAAAGTCACCAACAATAATAATTTATAAGCAGTTTCTGTTGCCAACGGGAATGGTGTGTCTTTCTGTGTAATGACCTTTATCCAGGCATCATATTTAGATGTTGATAGAGAGTTGATCTGTTATTAAAACGATGTACAACAATCTGGTACACACGAATGTGGTAGGACTTGGCAGTGATGCCGGTAGAACATGATGCTTAATGACTGAAACTGGAACACTGCTTTCTTTTCAATGAGTTACATAAAAAGATTAACATTTTCTATGACTTTACTCCTCTGTCTGAAATGATGATGGTGAGAAGCTGTTATTAATGTATCATTAGCCAATTAATGTTCGTGCCTTGAGTTTTTAATATTAAAGTCACTTTAACCCAGTCCTTACTACAATACCTTTGCTATCAGTGACACATGTAAAGCCTGCTGTTTGTGTCTGTTATTGCAGCTCTGTAGCCCTTTTTAAGGTTCCATTATTAAAATTACCATCGTTGAAACAATAAATCATTACAATATTCAATGCTATAATTTAATGCTTTAATTTAGTTATCATGATCTGCATTTGCACAAATTACTCAAACATAAGAAAGGCAATTATTTACACATTGTTAATATCTATCTGTCATCAGCTTTCTAGTTGTACCTGGTAACCTTGGTGGAGATGTTCTTGAAATTACTGGTTAGCCAGGAAAGTATAAATAACAGTTTGCTTCAATATCAGTACATTTCACTTTATTTTAACAAGATAAGCCAGCCTGTATCAATATTGCTGTCCATGGAGTCATTGTCAGTTAACTGAATTCATACAAATACTGAAGACATGAGAATAAAACTTGGGCAAAGTAGTAGGTCAGTAGATGTTTGTTGTGTACAGCTCCGTCTGTCATTTGTCTCACTGATGCTTTTACACCATAGAAGTTCCTAACTTGAAGTTGAAGGACTAACAATAAGTCTATTTTAAATGTTCTTATGGATGTTAGTGTATTTAACTAAGAGTCCTTGGAGAATGACTATGAGATCCCGTCATAAGGAAAACATTTTGGCCAAAGTCAACTTATGATATTGTAAAATAAGTAAAAAGTAAAATTTTGTGAGTCTCTCTTTGCTGTCTTGTAACACAAAAACACTGAATACAGTTATTCAGCCTAGAGAGAACATAACTATAAATGAAGAGTGTTTCTGGTCCTACCATTACTAAAAACTTTGTTCCTTTGTGGTATTTCCATCTACTTTGGTACAGGTGTAATCAATAAATTGCTACATGAACAGTGGTATCTCTATGCATCATTGCTATCATGGAGTTATTCACAATCTTATGTAGAATTTAAGGCAAGGATACAAATTTACATTTTTCCTTTGGTTTATCACAGTTTACTCAGGCACAGTATCAGTCACACTGAAACTGATACTGGGAATAGTCTTTGAGTTTTAGCTTTTCTTGATTCATTTTGAGTCCAACCCCTAAGAGCTAACAAACTATCTAATACACTTTCATAAACCAGTATATATGTTACTGAATAAATCACAAACAGCTTTAGTTGCTCTCAGACGGTGTGGCGGCAGTGACAACTGCCCCCAAACACTTGTGGCAACTGAGACAGCTTCCCCCAAACAGTGTGGCAACAAAGGCAGCTGCCTTTAAACAGTGTGGCAGCAAAGGCAGCTGCCTTCACATTGGCAGTTTCTGTTGACACCGGAAGTGTCTCTACTAGTTACCGCTGCCACCATTTGTGCTTCCCCTTACTGTGCATCTGGCCTGCCCTGCCCTGCGTGGTTACCATAGTAACACAGCCCACTCTTCAGAGAAGACTTTCAACAAACAGCAGCAGGTACTGTTATTTATTTGAACTTTGGTAGCATTTCTCTAGTTTAAGTCACTATTAACAGTTTATGGGCAACGATTTTCTGTCTTGACCCAAATACGAAGACACAGCGCACGTTCTGTAGAGACAACGCAGTCTAAATTAACAATAACGTTGGGTTAGCTCACTTTTCTAAGCTAGCAATAGCTATATATCATTCAGAGCTGCCAAGCTAACTTCATCCAGTAAACAGGACGACATGTCCCTCTGGCTGCCATGTATGAATAAATAAATACAGAAAACGACTATTTCTGCATTCATTTAATTCATTTCTATTTTTATTATTTACTCCTTTGCTTGCACTGGCATTTGCCTGTTTATGTCCATGTATGTTCCCTGTATGTCCTTGTCGATTTGTTGTACTATTTGATTGAGTAAAGTGTTTGACTCGTAAGTATCTAAAATTCTTTGCAGGCATGAGTGCAGATGCAGTTTTGTCTCTTCAAAGCCAATCCACCATCGTTGACTATAGTGTCCCTGTGGAGCACCTGGACTATAATTACATTGAAAAATGCAAAAATGTGAAATACCTGGAGAAGATTCTGAAAGTGCTGAGGTAAAATCCATATGAGCTCGAGGTGTGAAAAGAAAGTATATGATTGTCAAGTTTTCTACTATTATTTGTGTTTGTTAGCTATTCTCCATACGATAATTGCTCACTATCACATAGATTATATATCAATCAAATATACAAAACTTTTTAAAGGGTTAGGCACAACCTAAGTAAATATCTGATACAAAGTTTGATACACTTGACATTATTAGAATTTCAGAAAACATTGTTTTACTTTGTGTAAAGGTCTGGTCACGAGGGCATTTATCCTCACCTGATCGAGTTCTGTGAGAGTCACTTGGAGAAACTGCACCCTAGGAGCCCAGCCCTCAGGAAGGAAAACTTAGTCGCAACAGCAGCCAGCCTCTCAAAAGACGAGTGGAGCCTAATTGCTGAGGAGTTGAAGGTATGAGATGTGAGGTAGTGTATTTTATTTATTTATTGATTGATTTTTACTAGATTTTGTTTTTACAGACATGGCAAGAAGAAACCAAAAAGACTGAAACTTCACTGAAACAACAGACAGTGTTTGATGATCTAGTGAAGGAAAATATTCCACCAATAAGAGGTTCTCATTGCTCCATTCTACTTACTAAGGTAACAGTTGTTGTCACCAATGTACATAACTATGAACATGTATGCATACAAAAAACTGTTCGATGAAATGTTATGTCATCACAGACTTTAAATGCAGAGGAAAAGAAGAATCCTACAAAAAGCACTCCTCCACGTGATTATCGAGAATGGGACAAGTGAGTCATTTTGTCTCTACACTCTGTTACAGCAGCTGCAGCCACTATACACAAAAGGTTCCCAAGAGTTTTACTTTGTAAGATTAGGTGTTGATGATGTTTTAATCATTTTTGCAGATTATCAAATAGCCAAATATAGTTTGTTCTTTTTCCAGCTTTGATGTGGAAAGAGAATGTGAAAGGATTGATGGGAATGTGGTCAACAACAACAATCCTCCAGCCATTATAACCAAAGGACATTCTAAACTCAAGACAAAAGTGGATGCATCATGTAATGTATTTTGTAGAACATCATATTTATTTTGTGGTCATTGCAAAGCATTGTGTATACTTCAGTTGTGTGGGTATGTATGTGAAATGTGTGGTCTCTTCCAAAACTGTCCGTCCAGTTCTGACCCAACAGGAGAAGCTCCTCCTGGCAAATCGTGAAAAGGACAAAGGCAACGAAGCTTTCAGAGTTAAAGATTATGTGGAGGCAGTTGTGTACTATTCCAGGTCAGATTACTTTTACAACATCATTTATTATTGAAAGTGTTTCACGTCTCTGAGGTGGGATTGATAATTTTGCCTGGCATTTAATCACAATGACTTCTATTTTCAATGAAAGTGTGATTTTTTCCATCAACTGTACCTCCAAGTGTTTGTCCATTGTAAAGAAAGGTCTGTTTTATTCGTGGCCTTCCATGATAGGAGCCTTTCCATTTTACCAACTGTGGCTGCATACAACAACAAAGCCCAGGCCGAGATCAATCTCAAGCACTGGTACGATGCAATGTCCGACTGCCAGCGTGTTCTGGAGCTGGAACCAGGCAATGTGAAAGGTGCTTTTCGTTGTTTACTGAACTTCAACTGGAATAGCCTATTACAGTGCTTGCAAACAGACCTACTATCATGTAAAATGTTATGTTGTTTGATGTGCTATAATTATAACTTTAAACACAGCAGCATACAAGAACTTAAGTGTGTGTAAAGTATGAATGTGTGTATTTTTTATGAACAGCCCTACTACGCCGTGCCGCTGTGCACAAGCACATGGGTCAATTTGAATTGGCTGTTGAAGACCTGAGGATAGTCCTTATGGAGGAGCCTCACAATGTAACAGCCAAAGTAAGTCAGCGAAGTAGTTAGTTAGTTATTACCTGCCAGGAGCCCTTTGTCCACTAGATGTCACTGTAGTTGTGTGAGGTCAGGGAATTATATTCAGTGCATCATTCGCACTCTGTTACTGCTGTAAATAGAGAATGACATCAATGATTTCAATAGTCAATATATAATATATATGATTGTGGTATCAATGCATGTATAACCTTTGCTGACTTTTACTTAACTGAACTGGGTTGGTGTTCTGCTGTTGATGAATTCTAATATTTGTGTATTATTTGTGGTACAGAAACTTCTTTCTGAAACTGAGAAGCTGAAGGAAAGTCAACCAGAGCAACAGAGAAAAGGCAAAAAAATCCTCATCCAAGAGGAAGAAGAGGAATATGACAACAGCAACGATGATACAAAAGCAGAAGGTATGTTATTTTTACTGACTCTATATAATAAATATCTATATCCTTGATTTACACACAGACAAAACTCTATAAACAAGCAGGTGACAATTCATAATTCCCTGAATCCATCCAGAAATCTGTTTCTATCCAATCTATTTAATTAAATTAGGGGATTGTTCCCTATTTTAGCATTTTTGCTGCTGTGAAGCCATAAATTGATTGTTGAATGATAATCACTCCTTCATACACCAGTTATTGCTGGCACACTTAAATTAACAACCAAATAACCAAATAATTTAAATCAATAGGCCTGTGGTGGGAAAAATGACTTAATTTGCTTAGTCATCCAGTTGAGTCTGACCAATGCATCTATCAGCCAATAAGTGGCATTGTAATTGTATTACAGAGATGCAAAAGATATGTTTAACATAATTTGGATAGACATCATTATATAGACAGAGCTGACAATAGAATGTCCCACTCAAAACCTGTACTGTAAAGCAATTTGAGTGGTCATCAAGACCAAAAAAGTGTTATATAAATACAGACCGGCTACCACTTAGATTATGTCTTATTCATAATTCTTTAATGATCAAATTTAAATGATTTTTAAAATGTTTGGTTCATTTGTTAAAAAAAGTATCAGCTGACTAAAACCCCTGAAGAGCCTGAATAGAATTGGAATTGCCCTCGAACCACTTACGCTCTATAGAAAACGTGTCGCTATTTTCTGCTGTGCCGCAGAGAGAGGAAACTCTCCTCTGCATAACGTGACATACTATGCATGCGTGTTATCCACCCTGCCCCCACCCACCACTTTGGTCATTCACTGTCAAGAGTGGCTGCTTCCTGGAACTCCCTCTTTGAAGTGGCTGTGTCTTGTGTGTCCAACCCTCCCCCACTGTGATGTAACCACTGACTCCTTCCGGTGGGTGTGCCCACCCCTCTTCTCTCTGCCTCTCCCTCCTCTCCTCTCTCTTCCAGCTTTTCTGGTTGAACCCAGCCAGCCTGTGGGAGGGGAGAGCTCAGCTTCTCCTGCCGAGAGGGGAGACATGGGTAACGCTCAAAAGAAGCCCCACAGCAGAGGTGACGGGGGTCCACACAGTGAGTCCAGCAACTCTCACACAGGACACCGGAGGAGCAAAGGAGGCAGCTCAGACAAGTACAAAGTCACACAGGAGTCCAAGGAAAAGGTAGCCAATGGAACAGGCAAGAGGGGCTCGACAGCTTCGGTCCAGACTGACCCGAGCAGCAGCGGGAAGGGGACTCCAGTTGGAGGAACTGCAAGGGAAACTATCAACCTAGATGCCCCGTGTGGAGCCCTGCCCCCACCCCTGTCCCGGCTAAAAAACGAAGGAAACCTGCTGTTTAAAAATGGACAGTTTTCCGATGCACTGGATAAATACTCACAAGCCATCCAGGGCTATTCGGATTCAGGTAGGTTTGAGGAGTTGTTTATGGTGATGCTTTTCTTGTCGTTATAGTCTAAAGTGACTGTTAATTCAGTTATGTAGTGAGCAAATCAATGTATGGTTGCTGTATGACACCATAGAAAAGATAACTATGTGCCTCAATGTCATTAACATATAATGTTTACACAGTGATATAAACATTCTGACACAAACAGCCTAAATATAACTGACTGATGTTTGATCACCAGTGTCAGCCATATTTGAATAAATGTTGCTTCATGGTTTTAGTCAATCAAAGCTCTTGAGATGGTTTACTGTAACTGGTGTGACCTACTGTAAGTCAAAGGTTTTGCATGACCTTGCCACTAGAATACTAGTGATTTCATTTACATTTTGTTCCTTTTAATCACACTCCAGTATATATTTTGTCAAAAACGAAAACACACATCAAAATGTACTTTCTTGTGAATACCTAAAAAACCGAAACAATATCTTCCACCACCCTCGCATACATACAGTAATGAAATGGTTAAATGATTTCAAAAAGAGTTAAACAAGTTAAAAGGCTGTTTGTTGATGTATGTAGTGACTGTCCCTAAAGTGATGCGTCACAGTGTGTCTGTTGTGTTGCATATGGACAGTGTTTCTGTTTTAGCCTCAGCCTGGTGCTAAGCCTCTCAGCTCAGCTCAGCCGGTCCAGGTCACATGACTGCTCACCACTCACTGTGAAATTGAATCTGTGGGACCACAGCCATAATTCTTACTGAGAGCGAGAGAGTGGTCGATGGAGGCAGAGAAACTGCTGGTCGTCAGGCCTGACACAACATCAAACATACTTTCTCTGTGATCCACCATAATACACTCATTGCCAACTGTGAAAGAGGATGGTTAAGTGATTGGACATAAACATTATCCAAGGTCCATCATCTGACTGATGTATTGCAGGCTACGTGTAGTGCAGATTACAGCTCAGGATAGTGAAGAAGTTACACTCTGGCAACCCTGTTAAACCCACTGAACATGCACATAGACTGTTAAAAGAAACTTAAATGTAAACATCAAATGTTTGGGTATGTATTTGGATGGCCTAGTTAATAACTTTAACACACTGTGTTATAATAACATAACTGTAAGTGTAAGCATTTGCAGAGACATCACTGTCATCATTCCCACACTGTCATCATCCATGTTCTGATTTCATGTGGCATGCTCTGATGACATAGTTCGTAAAGATTAGAGAAGAATGTTACTCAGACCTTAGTGAGGGGCTATCTGATTTGCCCATGTTAGTAATGACACAAATAAATGAATAAGGTGAGTAGAGAGAAAAGCAAATATGCTGTGAGAGCAAGTTGTTAAGGAAAACATCTGTAAACTTGTTAGACAACCTTTTCATTGGACTTCACTGACTGTTTGGTTTTTCATCTTGTCAGTCCTGGAAACAAATGAGAAATTTTGTCTAGGAACATGTGCTCATAATTATACATCTCTCAAAGGCGTATGAGGGTGTAGGAGCAGAAGAAAAGATAGACATCCTAGTTACTCAGACAGGAAGATTGGTGAAACTTAGGAATTTCTGCATCGTAAATGTGTGAATACAACTTTAGGTTATTGTCTTATTATTAAGGAGTTTTGAAAAGTTACACTTCCCACAAATGCGTTCTTTATTCCATCAATACAGGATCACAAATACACACCTAGCACACGATTTTCACAATTTAAAATAAACCTAAGCAGAATTCCCATGTTTCAACAGTTCCTCGGTTAGTGATAAATTAACTGATTCAGCCAACAACCCGAACATTATAAAAAATTAATAAGACATATGCAGGCATTTTACAGCCACAGGCAGTCAAGAGATTCTTTGAAGCCTAGTAGAATTTATGACACATATATCCAGAGGGAAACTATGAAATGTGTTTTCTAAGTATGATATATTTGTGATGATATTTCTCTCCCTGTGCAGGGATTGACAGTCCGGAGGATCTATCTATTCTGTATTCTAACAGAGCAGCTTGTTACTTGAAAGATGGCAACAGTCAGGAATGCATACAGGACTGCACAAGGTGAGATCATTTGTTATTTTGTTTCGTAAAACAAGTGGGAAGTAATGTCTGCTGTGGGTCACTGAGTCTTACCCGAAAATCAAACAGCCCTATCATTTTGTAGAAGATCACTATCATGTTATGAGGAGATTTGCAACTGGTTGGGTTGTGAGGGATTTCCGTTTCGGAAGCGGTTCTATGAGCAGAAATCACAGGTTTACTTGAGGGAACCTCTCTCTTGAAAGCCTAAATACTTAGTATGTTTGCTTTGAATTCAATTTCTAATGAAAAAATAAAGGAAAACCAATGTGTGACAGTTTACTTACAGATACAACAGTACAACTGTGCACCTATATCAACTTTAGGTATATATGTATAGGTATATATTTACTTACACAGAAGAATATATCCATTTGAATATCTCAGATTCACATATATTGACAGTACTACCAGACATCAGCATCTATAACCGAAGCTGCAGACTTGATCCTTTACTTCTATCTCATCCCATCTATTAATACCAACCAGAGCTCTGGAGCTGCAGCCATTCTTCCTAAAGCCCCTCCTCCGCCGGGCCATGGCTTATGAGTCCTTGGAGCGCTACCGAAAGGCCTATGTGGATTACAAGACTGTCCTGCAGATAGACATCAGTGTGCAGGCAGCACACGACAGCGCCAACAGGTATTAGCCTTCACCTCTTGACTGAGCTGAGAGGCCGCAGAGGACAGGAAGACATGAGCACTGAAACACAGACCTGAATGAGTTTTAACATTCATATTCACATTTCTGACTGGTCTGGATAGCAACACAAAGCCAGCCTTTGTCTGTAGGTTATATTGAAATGTCAGCCACTCTAATGATTGTGAGTACCATGTTTTTTGTACAGAGAAAGAGAGCAAAGACCAAAGTGTCCTTACTATCCATTATTTTGTTGAATATTTTCTTCTAATGTTTTAATTTAGAGAATGGACTGTACCTTAACCACAAGACTAAATCAAACCAAATCAAATGAACAAACACATACACTCTAATTACTGGCAAATGGCTTTAGCTTGTGTTCAACAGTCCCAGCTAGAGGCTAAATGTGGCTCGGCATGTGTTCTCTGTTATGCAGTGCAGAAACTCACCTGGCCGCTTTGTGTTCAGGAGAACCAGAGGGTCAAAGCTATAATACATGTCCATGTACTTTATCTGTAAACTGAACAAAGTTGGTTTTAGTTCCATATACATTTCATGCTTATTTTCTCTGAGCCATTCCAATATCCTGTTCATATGGGACTGTCCAGTGTCCAGTGTAAAATCCAAGTAGCAACTTACTGATCTGGCACCTCCTCCAGGATCACCAGGCTACTAATTGATCAGGACGGTCCAGAGTGGAGAGAGAAACTTTCGGAGATTCCCCTGGTGCCTCTGTCGGCTCAGCACCACCGCAGAGAGGAGCCACCCAGTGCAGAGGTCCTCCAGGCACGGGCAGAAAAGGCTGCCAGGGACACAGGTTTGTGTTTTTAGAAGAAAAATCATAAAACATGCTCTGGATAATATTCACAGCAACACAGGATCACACTTATTGGTGTAAACTAGGAGTAGTCGTGACTGTCACATGCTGACAGTGAGCCTCCCATGTAAATCCTTCACTCTGATCTTAAAGTAACCTCTGGATCAGTAAATACAAGTGTGACACAAGGACCAGGTAGCCCTGTGCCTTCTGGGGCCCATGTTTATTTCTGAGTTGAGAAATGCACAGTGTGAAAAACATTTTAATGAGAGCACTATTTCTATTTAAAAGCTTGGGTCCATTCATCCATTAGCTACAGCTGCTTATTCCTCAAGGATCACACAGTGTCTAATCCCAGGTGACACTGGGCGAGAGGCAGGCTACACCCTGTACAGGTCAATAACAGTGCTGTCACATTGAGACACATTCACTGGCAGTGGAGAGTTGCCAGTTAAACTAACCTACATGCCTTTGCACTGTGGGAGGAAACATGTAGCACTGTCACCTGACATAGAAACACAGACTTTAAGCCTGTGAGTCTTCTCTCTGTTTCAGTAATTAAACAGTCATGTGTATACTATATGTAGTACATATATATATACTCAGATTTATTCTTGATATTAGTAAGCAATATTACAAAGTGAAGATTTACATGCATTTATTCTTTATATTTTCCAAAATATAAAGCCCTTTTTAGATGACATAACACACTGGTTCATAAAATCCCACAGTAAAGTGATGAATGAAAGTTGTGTACACATAAAGGCATCGGTAATTATCTGGTAATACAAGATATAACAGTGTAGTGCTCACAGGGTCTGTTTTCTACGTTGGGTTATTTCAAACCTTTACTTAAGTTACATTTTCAATGTCGACTCTTTACTTTGAGAAGGGTATTCTTACATATTTTTTACTCAACTAAAGGATCAAGATATTTCTTCTTCCACTGCTCACATCAACATAGAGGAACTGAAAAGAATAAGCTGATGCGCTCTGTTCCTGTTTCTCTGTCACACCCCATGAGATACTATGGAGGAGAGGGAGGCTAAAGGCCTAACTTTTATATAAGTGGACGTGTTACCTCTGTTCACTGACCATGCAGTTTCTTTATTCCCAAGGCCATGTTGCAGCTATTATTTTGAAACTCTAATGAAAGAATGGAGCTGCTGGCACAGTTTTTCTCCCTGAAGACACTGAAGGCAGCAGATTGATTGCTGACTTAACTCACTCCTCATGTCCAGCCAGCACAACATTGATTTGTTTAAACCTTCAAGCTCTGTAGCACAGAGGACTGACGCATAGCCTTACGTTAGGTTTTGTAAGAAATTCAATTTAAATCTAAGTGTCAATGTGGGTTCATGGCTTCACCAGAAAGGAGAGTTGAACTGGTCTGAATAAGCAGTGGTAAGTAATCACCCCTTGACTTTGTCTTCCAGAGAGGAAAGCAGAAGTTCGTTTCACAGTGTTGAAGCAAGAAGGGAATGATTTTGTGAAGAAGGGCCAATACCAGGACGCACTTGGAAAGTACAGTGAATGCCTTAAACTTAAGCCAGAGGAGTGTGCAGTCTACACCAACAGGTTTGAATCTTCACTCTCATGGACACTGCTGTGGTCCTTTCACTTTCTGTTCCTCTCGGTTTTGTGATACTCTACATTCTCATGGTGTATTTCATCATCAAGCAGGAATGTTACAAAACACCTGGAAAAATTAAGTCATTGGTTTGGCATGGTGCATTCAGCACTGCCATGAATCCCAACCAGTCATCAGTCTGCCACTGGCTGTAAATCCAGATCTATTGTTGGTAAGAGTAGAACAGTCAGGGCTCAGGAAGCAGCTGCCTGCTTCAGCTCTTTGTTTATCACAACTTCTCCTAAAGCCAATACCAAACGTATTGTCTAACAGAAAGCATGGTGCATGCGGGAGGCAGGTCTCACTTCATTCTTTTCACACACTCAACTTAATCAGGCATAGATTGTTGATCATATCACAGAGGAAACTGTGACGTTGATGAAAAATGTCCTATTGTGTGTTCGTGTTTTGCGTGTGTGTGTGTTGGGCTTTGTTAGCCACACCAGAGAAAACACACATATATTACTTCTACTACACAGCTGCTGAGACCCGAGAACAATATATAATATGTATAGTATACATTTCGTCTCTTGCATCGTGTATTTTTATATGAAATGAATTCATTTAATCTGAGTAACAACTGATGAGTCACAGACAAATTGTATTAATTGTGTGTGTGTGTGTGTGTGTTTGTGTGTGTGTGTAGAGCCCTGTGCTACTTGAAGCTGGAGAGGTTTACTGAAGCCAAGCAGGACTGTGACGCAGCACTGAAACTAGAGCCGACCAATAAGAAAGCCTTCTACAGAAGAGCCCTGGCCAATAAAGGCCTTAAGGTGAACAGATTGAACAAAGCTGTCTTATTAATGACAAATGTCATAAGGTGATGTGTTCATTTAAAAGGGGGGGTCAGAGGGAAATCCATTAATTTAAATTTTAAAAAAGTGTGAAAAAGATAATTAATTGAACTTGTTAAAATCCTTAAAATAATGAAACCCGCTTGAAACTATTGGTTTCATGTGTAAAGCTATATTTTGTCTCTGCATCAAACAGGACTACCTGGCATGCACCTGTGACTTGCAGGAGGTGCTGCAGCAGGACCCCAACCTGCAGGAGGCTGAGAAGGAGCTGGAGGAAGTCACAGTCCTGCTCAGACAGAGTCTGGCCCTCGACTCACAAGCCAAGTCCAGAAAGACTGTCCCCATTACAGAGGTATACACACATGTACTGTGGATGCCTAATTTAACCAGGGTACAGTGTTTACATGGAAAGAGCATATCATTTTTCCCCCTCTGCTGGATTTGTTTACCAGTGGGGCGGCACGGTTGTGCCCTCCAGGTACTCTGACTTCCTCCCTCAGTCCTAGGACAGGTTAGGTTAACCGGTTAACTCTAAATAAATTGTAAATATAAGTGTATATTATAAGAATGGTTGTTTGTCTCTATGTGGTGGCCTGTTCAGTTCCCCACCTCTCTCCAAATATGAAGCTACATATCGATAGACAGAGCCTGACTCAGGTTGTCGATCAGTGCTCGGCTGTATGGGTTTTATGGTCCAGTGTAGTGGCCATTGTATGAACTACAGAACACATGCATCCACTGCAAAACGATTTCCTACATGTTACACAGACTTAGAATGTCCTATTTGAGTTCTTACTCTTTCAACCGTTACAGCCTTTATGTTAACACTAAATTCAACTATTACCTACAACCCACTGCAAATCAACACCTGACATGGCAGCTTTTAGCCTCTCACAGCCTTTCACTGGTTCATTTATGTTCATTCATACAGCCCCTCCAGAGAATGTCCAGAGGATCTCCAGAGTTCAGTGCATGTCTGAAAGCAGCTTTAGGATCATAGTTAGGATTTTCTAAGCACATAGAGAAACTTTAATGGAGTCTCCTCACTCTCATCACCCTCCACTAATGATTGTGTAGAAAATATATCAAGTCCAGACAAGCCTGCACACTACCTGCCCCGAAGTAAAGAGCAGATATCCAAAGTAAAGGAGCAACACACAGTGTTCTATATCACAGCTGTATTTGTTGGAGCCATAGACGTGATGCACATGCACCAACTCCTAGACACCGAACACTGAGCAGGATTCCAAAGTTTTGTCTCATTTGTTTCACCTCCACACCAGAGAAAGACCAGATTACATCACAGATTGGATCATGGTGGCCCAACCGAATAATTTATAAAAAAGGAAGTGAATTCTGTAGTATTTTTTTGTAATTCTGTAAATTACGTGTTGGGATCATACCTGGAATCTTTTTTTTCATGTCTGTCATTGTCTTTATGTGTGCACTGCATGCACACAAAGGCAGCACTGTCTTTCTACCTCAAAGCTTAAAACTTCTCCACAACTGAAGTCCTTCTTTTGTAAATCACCTGTGTTGATCTTCCTCAGGTTGAAGGTGATGAGGAGGTGACAGCCATTCCTACCTCGGAGAGCAGCTGCAGAGGAGAAGACATCACCATCAACATTCATCCAACAAACGTCTACGAGTTCGGCCAGGCTCTGAATGCAGCTCGCTGTAGCAGAAATACTGCAGCCTGTGCTGACCTGCTGGCCTCCACAGTTCCGCAGATGCTTCCACAGTACCTGAGCACCCAGCTGGACGGACGCACCATCACCTTCATCGTACAGGTGCTGGACTCCCACCTCCTGGAGAAAGACCCCAATCTGGTCTTCCAACACCTCAACCATCTGCACACAACGGACAGGTTCTCGGTAAGAGAGGTTTTCTCTTCACTGGAACACGCTTTTTTGACTCAGAAAAATGTACAATCTAAAAATGTATTTTCTATTGCCGCACAGTGACTATTACTTTTTTATAAATTTACAGTGTCCACATTGTTTCCAGCAACTGACGTTTTTGTGATAAATGATGATGTGCTGTTTCTGCAGATTGTGCTGATGCTGCTGGAGACGGATGAACGTCACCACATCACCCATCTGTTCGAGCATCTGTCGGCTATCGAGAGCACAGAGTTCACTAAGAACGATGTTCAGAACTTAGCCAACAAATATATCTGACCCTCCTGCCCCTGCTGCATGAGCTGCTGCACCACTACAACTCTATGATCTATGCAAACCACTGCACAAGAACTGAGTAAACAAAGGCAGGAAGCTGTAGAATGTTTCCCCAGAGCAATTCAATGGCACTGGGTCACATTCACTCCACTGATCTGTACTGTAAATGATCACCATATGTTTAAATGACAGGATAAGGAATTGTTCTCTCTGGAAACATTTTGCTATGCAGATTTACTTTTGTACCACCACTTATGACTCGCATTGTACCACAGGCAGACATCAGGATACTATGGACCTTTGACTTAGGGTCCAATGTACAAAGTTATGTAACGCTACAAGCTGTAGCTTTTGCTCAGGACAAGCTCATATTCGCAGAACTGTGCTTAGCTGTGAGCTGGTCCTTGAACCCTGTCAGTCTTCTGATTTGATAACTGAGCTGCTGCCACTAACCTAGATCAGAAAGTTTCAGAAATACCAAGCAAATGAACAAGTGAGGTCATTTGCTACTGAGGAGGTTAAGTAGATGTTCTACGCAGAAGGACAAAACCTTAAGATAGAGAAATTTGATTTTGACCGTATGTATTGTATTTTCTTTGAGGAAGAAATAGTCTTACTGCTGTTCTGCGCCGTATGGTAACAGTATCTCTGACAGGTACCTACTGACAGCGCTGTGTGAGCAAATACAGTTTGTAACCTTACATGACCCAGAGGCTCTTTGGTTTATTCAGCTATGCCCTCAGCATCTCTGGGCTCTGATGTAAAATTTCATTTAAAAGACGACGACAGTCATTCATGCTGTTTGTTACCAAATTAGCCTGCCAGGCAATGCATATCTGCACACTCATTTTCACAGCAGTTCAGCCATGCAGAAGTGCACACACTGGAGAGAAGCAGCATCTTAATGAGATGCGTGCCTTGGATTTCACACTGTGGGTTGCTTACATTTTAGTGAGTGTGCAAATATTCCCTATAAGAGATGTCATTCAGTAAGTTATCAAATGGATTTGCATCAGAAATTATTCATATTTACTAACATGAATGCATTTGTTTAAAATGTGTCATTTGCTCTTTTTAAGCCACTCTTCTTTCTATCCATGTTAATAACTGTTCAATATTTGAGTCATACAAAATTGTTGACTGCCTAAGTTTTGTTTTCGATTGTTTATCTGCTCTACATTATTGTACCAAATTTATTTCATGCTGATAAGTCAGCGGGCAACAGGCAATAATTACACATTCCACTTTCTCCTCATTGTGGTTTTAAATTATATTTTAGTAGTGATGTAAAAATGTGTACAATATTAACAGAGGGCTATTCAATAAACTGGAAACAGATTTTCTTCCTTATGCCGAGTTCAAATATTTGAAAGTTATAACCATTAAAGATGGAATACCTTAAATATGTGAAGCATTGTATTAACCTGAAAAACAGAGGACAACACATCATATATCATATTTTATTTTTCTGATATGCATTTACACGCATATAGTAAAGCAAATTACCAAACAAATATACAATTACCTTAAGCCATTCTGCACAAATTACAAATTATATCTGGCACTGGTGTTCAAATTAGAATGAATAACAGGTTTTTGTTTCGGTGAAGAATGATAAACAGATAATGTTTTTGTATGGATTCAGGGAGGACTGCAGATTGTAGCCTTATCCACCCAACCAAATTGAGGACTCAATCAGTAACAGCCTAGAGTCAAAATACCATTCAGGCTGCTTTTACCTACCTGGTAGAGGTTCACCTGATCCGACTCAGTGGCCTCAATAGAGCTGACCACTGAGCTGTAAAGACAGGCATCAGCAAAACACTCTGTAAGAGGGAAAAGTGCTGGAAACCGATTTTGACTTCAAGTCTGCTCAGCAGCACCGATTGCCAACAAGAATCACAGGAAAATCAGTAGGAGAAGGTAACCCAAAACAAAACTATGTATCCCTATCAACCTTGTGCATTGCAGAATATCAATGTAATAAGAAATAGAGTAAACAGTGCAGGTGCCTTTGGCTGTTGTGCAGCCTCAGTTATTTGCGTAGCATTAGTGAAGCGTGTATGAAACAGCGTTCTGCATGTCGGTATAATCCTGGGTCTTGTCTTCATTCATCTCCTGGTGTAAAAGGATGCACCACACTGTGTACAGCTGACAAGTCAAAGGTATGAGATTTAACAAGAGCCTGAGTGCTGTCTTTGGTAGGCAATTGAAAAGTTTTCATTTACCATGTCTACCACAGTATGTTCTGTATGTAAATGCATAACCCCTACACAGATAGACATTCTGTAACCTACAATAAGTTGCTGTTTGGAGTCTTGAAGACACAGTGGAGAGAGAGACACAAACAACACAAACAACTTCTTAAAGGCACCATGAGTTTACAAAGAAAGATATCGAAGCTCTCTCTTACTCAGTGAGGCGAGACCATCAGCTTGAATAAATCACCTTTGAAAAGTAAAAAAAATCATAATTTTGAAGAACTGACCAACCCATTGGTTAATGTTAATATAATATCTGGACAACTGTGGCCTTCCAGAGACCTTCTCTCAAATCAACGCTCACCCCCCAAACCTATCATCAAAAGCTTTTCACAGAACTAAACAAAGCCTGAGCTCCCAGAGTCTTCTTAGCACTAAAAGCACATATAAGGGTTTTCAGGCTACAGGTCAAAACTCAGTGGATACCAGGCTGCCAAGCACCACTTCCCACAAAGGGTCTACAGCCATCTGTGCATACATCTAAAGATACCATTGGATGTGTTACAGGTCCGTTTTAGTGCTAAACTGTTTAACAATGTTGAGCTCAGTCATTATAATTATACATCCAGGTGAGAAAGAAACTAATAATAAATACAGACAGGAGCACAAAGGCTCCTCTGCGACTTATACATTTTTGAAAAGAAAAAAAAAAGAGGAACTAGTGAGTCACATTGCCTGGTCCCTGTTGTTGTCAACCTCAAGAACTGAAACATTAAGATTACTGCATGGTGTTGCATCTGCATTAAAAAGCCAGAATCAAATAGTAGCAAAACTGGCACCGTGGTTTTATCATAACCTACACAGATCTAAATGAGTGTGCTGTCTTCTGTTACAAGTGGCTAGAAGGTGAACTGTCAGAAATGTGTCAGCAGTCTGCAGGCCACACAGGGAGAAACACCAGCATTCACAACCTTAACTATTCTCACATGGCTGCACTTTGGTAACCTTTTAATACTTCCAGCGAGCCTTTCAACACTCAGTGGGCACAGAGTTCTATTTTACTAAAACGTTTTTTCATGAAGGACACAAATCCCCAAATAACATGTTCCCTTTACAAGGGAGTACCAGAAAATGCAGGCTAAAGTGTAAGCTGATTGTTAATTTAGTGGAGGACAGGATGTTGAATAAAAACAGCATCTGTGCAGCACTTAAGGTATTGAGATTTTAGATTTCAGTCTGTATACAGGAGTTCTTGGGCTGCTGCTGGATTTGTTGCGGTCGGTGGTGGTTGTTGTTGGTTTCTTTAAGCTGCTCTCCAGTTTTGCTGTCCAGCTCAGCCTGACACACCAGGTTGACATTCTCTTCTGTGATGAAGCAGAGGGGCGAGAGCTCTGTGCCCTGGCCCAGGGAAGAGGAGGTGGATGTGGGGGAGTGGGGTGTGATCACAGCTCCTTGTTCCTGGGACGAGAACGATGAAGAAGTGGGGCAGGTTTCCAGACGGTCATTCTCCACCTCAGGTAAGGGGCTGACGGTGGCAAAGCGCATGTTGTAATCGCCTCCACCGGAGCCATGGCTACAGGACGTCTTCATGCTTTCCAGATCGGAGCAACTGAACTCAGAGAAGTGGCTGGAGTGGGAGTCAGCCACCGAGGGCAGGCTGCCGCTCAGTGAAGGAGAATCGAACTCGGAGGAGTTGGTGCTGCGCTGCTCCAGCAGCTGAGCATCCATGTCCTCCCGCGTCTCGTTGATCTTTGTGCCTCCGCAGCCTTTCTTGCGTAGCTTGCCTTTACTCTTTTTTCCCCCGCAGCTGGTGGAGGAGCAGCAAGAGGCCTCTTTGGCCCACTTGGTAGAGGTTCCTTTGCCTTCTGAGGAGGTGCAGCCATTAGAAGGGCAGGTCCAGCCACAGCGGCCAACGTGGCTACCGTCATCTATACTGCTGCTGCCGCTGTGGTGCCGTCGTTTGCTAGGTTTGGATTCAATGTCAACCTGGACCTCCATACTGTTCCCATCTCTGGAAGAGTACAGAGACAAAAAGCTATTAAAAAAAACTGGATGTACAGTCTGTAGGTTTGTACGTGAGAGTGTACATCTTTGTACATGTCACATGATTAAGCAATACGCCTCAGAAAGCTGTAATACTTCTCAAGTCTGCAACTGCTGACATTTGCCAACATGCCTAATACTAAATACTTGCTTAGTAAATAACAAATGCTGGTCTATTCAATTAATGTTTTTTGTTAAAATAACAATCACAGAAAAGAGAACACTATTCAAACACTCTGTGGCAGAGCAGGGACAGGAGCTATGTTAAAAACCCTGATCCTTCAATAGTGAAAACATTGGGTTCAACCTGGCACTCTTTATAGAAAACAATGGAAATTACACTATTGCACCACATTATAATAACATCATGTTTGAACATCTGCAATCTGTTTTATAATAAAGATTTCTGGGAGGACTCCAGCTACACAGAACAACAATCTGCTGCCAATGAACAGACTCTGATTTATCCTAATAAAAAGTTAATCATGCTCACCTGTCTAGGGGCATGTAGGCGTTAAGAATGGATCCAGCCATTGCTTTGGTGCTAGCATTGTCACTGATTGTACCAAGGCTGACGGTGCCAGATTCACCGCTGAGACTACAGCGTTCCTTCTGCACATCAGCCTGCACCTCCAGCCTGACAACATGTGAGGGGGGAGATAAGACGACACAAGAAAGCACCACAAGGTCCAAGGTTGCATTAACGTGTGTGTGTGTTTCTGTTTCAGCACCTGTTCAGGTAGTTGACCATGGCACTGCCTGAGAGGCTGCCAGTGATGCTGGCTCCAGCCAAGGCCATGGTGGAGGCCGTCTCACTCAGGTTGTCCCTGATGGCGCCCAGACGGTCCATGTGGCTGCCACTGGCACTCAGGCTGCCCGTCAACCCCCCAACACTGCCCTCACCTATACTGGGGTTGTTCCTTGTGTCTGCCACGGATGTAGTGTCTACAGAGACGATACCATCATGAAATAACATTAAAAATAGACAAAAAAGGGATAAAACTGTCTGGACTTGAGGCTTTTTCTCCAAGCAGTTGTTGTAACAGAAGATGCACACATTTCTTTAGATTTTCAGTTTTGTTAAAAATTATTTGTTAAACCTGCACTAGATTACATTTAAATCAGGACTCTGTAATGAGCAAAAAACAAACTGTGATGTTTGCTGACTTGGGCATCATCACAAAAGGTGGATTTTGGATGCGAGTGTGGTCAGGGGTCTGTGGGGGCCCCTAAAACTTACCAGTGGCAGCTGCCCCACTGCCAACATTCATGTCATTTTCATCATCAAACTCTATACGAACTCCTTTGCCATTCCCAGCTGAGACGCCACAACCTCCGCTACGGCACAGAGAGATGGGCACCACACCATAGACATACGCAAGCATGATTGGAACGCCGATGCCTGAAGGGTGAAAAAGAGACAGGGAAAGGTTAGACCATTCTTCCACTGGACCATCCTTATGCGCAACTCTCGAGACATCCAATTGACTTTGGAAACAAACTTTTGCATAATGTGAACACCAAAGGCAAACAAGGTTATGTCAATGAAGATCTCCAGGCGTGCAGAGAGTTACAGCAGGGCAGAGACACACAAGAGACACAGGAAGGAGCTCGGCGGTATTAGAGAACAAACTGACCGACAGTGACTGCAGCTACCACTGGTGACACAATGACGGAGAGCGTCACCCCACCAGCAATCACCAGGTTCCTCTTGTGGTTGGAAATATCTTTGCCTTCGTAGCGGTTATGGATCTGATAGAGAAAAGGGAACAAACAGGTTCTCACAGCAAGGACTCAAACAAACGGTCTTCATTTAAACATCACATAAGAAGAACACTAAGGTTCTTCCTTTTCCCACCTGTTTGCCTACTTGTCTTTTGCTGGGAAGTGTGATGCTTTACTTACCTCCCAAAAAGACTACTTGTTGCTATTATCATACATCAGTCAACTTATAAGGGACAACGTAAACCTACTACAAGACTTAAGAGTATGAGGCTGTGACTGAGGGGGGTAGAGCAGTTGTCCTCCAACCAGAATGTCAGTGGCTCGAATTCCAGCCCATGCCGAAGTGTCCTTGGGCAAGATGCTGAGCCCCAAAAAATGGCCTAAATGTAATTGTCAGTCACTTTGGATAAAAGCGTCAGCTAAATGACATGTAATGTAATGTAATATGACCATACAGCAAGAAATTGGCCCTGGCTTTGGTGTAAACAGATTCAATACCACGTCTGGGCAGCTACATTTGTTCAGTGCATTAAATGCGGGTGATTCATAATCAGATGGTTCAGATGTGTCAGGTGATCACAACTGGATTTGCTCTGGATTAGTCAAAGGAAAAAGTTGGTTGATTCTGCTTTCTTCTTCGCAGGCGAAGGAGGGGAATTCTGCAGTCCGAGTCTGAATGCGTTCATTTTATTGCAATGTCAAACTGTAATTACAGACCTAAACTGATGTGTGATACAACATAAGTGTGTAGACAGACGCAAAGGTTGGAAATGTCCTAAGCCAGCTTTCATAGTCTGAGAAACAGACGAAAGTCGCTTTCTGTATAACTGGTTAGTTAATGATTTATATGTAGTACTTGTTTCTGGTCATGTTTATTACCATAACTGACAACGGTGATATGTACGATGTTATGCAACACCATAGAGTATATTTACCACTAAAAATATATTGCTGGAATTCTGTGTAAGAAGGTGAATTCCACAACAAGGGAACTATTCAAATGATTAAAATGAAACATTGAGAATGAAGCCCAATGTTTTATAATAATCCATCCAGCTCAATACAGTCAAGTGTTAGAGCAGTAAATCTTAGCAGCGACTGAATGAGTCAATGTTCAATCATGTAGTAAGAATTACGAGCAGTGGAACTTGAATATACTAATACAAACACTGTGCCTATCGAGCCTCACCTTCCTTCCCACATAAACAGGGATGCCGATAATCATGGCGGGAATAGCTATGCCGGCTATGAGTGCGATGCCGACAGGGGCCCCCACAAGTGTTCCCAGTTGCCACAGGATCTTCTTCTTCCTGCTCCATGGCTTCTTTCCCCAGAAAGTACAGCCTGATGGACTGAAAGAGAAAAAGAAAAATGTATATTAGTCAGCCATAGATTAGTGTAATGGCACTTCAGCTTTTACATTTCCTATCACACAACTGAATGAAAAAACATTTTCCAGATGTTGACTTAAGATCTTCACTGTGCTGACTTGCTTTTGATTGATTTAATATATTTTATTGTTATTTAGCCAGACAGCTCAACAGTTTGAAGAGTAATAATCACTTGAAAAGATCTTGTAAACTGCCACAAATAAAAGTGACACACAATCTCACAAAACCAAAATAGTACGTAGTTTAGTTCTTATTGGCCTGGACATAATTTGAATGACCGTTATGATTGGCTTATGATATTATGTTGGACATTGTACATTGATGTGTACTTAAAAGGGATAGTTCACCAAAAAATGAAAATTCACTCACCACTATGCCAATGGAGGGGTGGGTGAAGTGTCCACAAAACACTTCTGGAGTTTCAGGGGTAAACTTTGTTGCAGCAGAATCCAATACAACTGAAGTTAATGGTGAGTCCATTCATATTCTACTCGAAACGAGGTAATTTTACACCATGTTTTTAGCCTAATGTCCACTGATCTTTCTACAAGGTGCATTCATGGACCCTCGGACACACCCTTGTGTGGCTAAGGCAGCTAGCTTAGCCACTTCCTGTTGACTTTTAGGCTTAAAACACGGTGTAAATGACCTCGTTTCGAATTGAATATGAATGTTGAGGCTTGAAGACACTTGGATAACACCACACGAGCAGTATGGAGGCATGTTGTGTTTTTTTCTGTTTTATTACGCCTGAAGAGGGCTCATTGGATTCTGCTGCAACAAAGTTTACCCCTGAAACTCCAGAAGTGTTTTGTGGACTCAAACACTTCATCCACCCCTCCATCGGCATAGTCGTGACTAGATAATGAGTGACTTATAATTTTTCGATGAACTATCCCTTTAAGAAAGCGATGCGTTTGTGTGGATTTACTGACCTCAAGTAGTGCAGGTCTGAGATTTCCTTCATACAGAGCCAACAGAACTCACAGCCGCAGACGGCGCAGGTCATGTGGTTACAGCTTCCATCATTCATCTTGATGATGTAAGCAGCACAACGCGGACATGGCTTGATGTCATCAGCTGAGAGACAGAGAATGAATGTTCATAGGGTTCAAGGTTTTTGTATGTATGTGTGTGTGCACTTGCATGCGTAGGCAGCTAACCTGCAGCTCCGCTCTCTTGACTATAGCTGAGGGAGGATGAGCGGACGGTCCTCAGGCGCAGGCTTTGCGCTCTCTGCTGCCGTGCTGCATCACAGGTTTGGTTGGGATGCCACAGCTGCTTACAGTGGTAACAGAACTCAGTACCACAGCCCTCCCTGCCGCACGTGATCTTAGGACAGCTGGCACAGCCGAAGGCTATCACTGCATATCTAGTAGAGGACAAACAAATCATATAAATACCCACACGCATTATTTTATCAAATGTTTTTCAACTTCTTTCAGTTATTCAATGGTTTGCTTCCAGTTTTCAAAAGAACAAGATCCTTTAAAAGGGGACCTCAGATTTAAAATTAAAAAAGCTTTGCTCCATCTTCACTGACACCAAACTTTCTGTTCAAGATGACTCCCACAGAGCTGATACTCTGAACAGCTCAGTCCGTCTCTCACGCCCTGTTCAGACCTGGTTTAAACATCCATCTCAAATGATCCAATCACAAGTGGACAGCTCTAAGTGCAGGTGTGAACGGACCCAAGTGAGTAAAAACTTACTTCATTGTAAAGCGAGATTCACAACATTGATGCAAACAGCATCATTTGCGAACAGAACATAGTGTGAGGAATGAGATCCAGTCACAAGTGGTCATAGGAGACACAAGCAGGGAGGTATTCCAATAGCAGGTGTGAAGTGACGTGCTTGTGATCGGATCGCTCAGGATTCATGTCAATACCAGGTACGAAGACTACGACCCAGTGGGTGATGCTTCTGCAGATTCGTCATCCTTGGAAGAAGAAGGACAAGACCACGGCGACACCACCACCACCACCACCGGACTCGTGGAAAGAGAGACCTTCCCGTCAAGAAACGGGGAAATAACATGGTCCTCGAGGGCGTATGGCCGAGAGGAGGGCCGCTGCTCCTCCTCCTCTGCTGCGGCTCAAAGCAGGGTCCCCCCGGGCCACACGACGTCCCGCACCGGTGACCTAGCCTCGACGTTCCGCCTGTTCATCACGCCGACGGTAGAGAACATCATCCTGGAGATGACGAATCGGGAGGGTCGTCGAAAATACGGCGACAAATGGAAAGGGATGGACGATCTTAGCGGGCGTGTACAGGTCCTGGGGCGAGGCCGCCGCCAGCCTGTGGGACGCAGAGAGCGGCCGGGCGATATTTCATGCCACGATGCCCCGCGTGGGTGGCGCGGCTGCTGCGCCTCTACAACCCGGGGCCCAAAGTGACCGTGGACGAGCAACTGGTTCCGTTCAGAGGTTAGTCTTTTTTTTCCTTTTTTAAAAATATTATTATTATGTTATGTTATTTTGTTGTGTAGATAGCGGCTGCTAGTCCTCGTCCTCATCTCCTCTCCTCTCATCTCTTCTCCTCCTCTTGTTCTCCCTAGGCCGGTATCCTTTCCGACAGTACATGCCCAGCAAGTCGGCGAAATACGGGATCAAGTCGTGAGTGGCCTGCGATGCAAAATCCAGCTACGCTTGGAAGATGCAAGTGTACACCGGAAAGCCGAGCAGTGGACGCCCAGAACGGAACCAGGGGTTGCGGGTAGTGCTCGATGTAACGGAGCACTGCACGGTCGTAACGTCACGTGCAACAATTACTTCACCTCCTACGAACTCGCGCGGCAGCTCCTGGAGAGGAATATCACGTGGTCGGTTCGGAAGAACAAGCCCGAGCTCCCAACCGGGCTGCTCACGGTCAAGGGAAGAGCGGTGTTCTCATTCACGCCCACCGCCACTCTGGTGTCCTACATCCCAAAGAAAACAGGAACATGGTGCTCCTGAGCACGCGGCACGCCGAGGCCGACGTCAGCGACCGCGAGGACGGGAAACTGGTCATCGTCCTTGACTACAACCGCAACAAAGGTGGCGTGGACAACCTAGACAAGGTGATCGGAACGTACAGCTGCAGGAGGATGACCGTGCGCTGGCCCCTGGTCGTCTTTCACAACATTCTCGACGTCTCTTCCTAAAACGCCTTCGTGATATGGAGAGAGATCAACCCCGACTGGATGCGGGGCAAGCGGAACAAGCGGAGGGTGTTCCTAGAGCAGCTGGGAAAGGCTCTCGTGACTCCATTCATCGCACGAAGGGAGCGCATCCCCCGCACGGAAGCGTCCGCCGCGGTTGTGAAGGCAGTAAAAGCCGCCGCCGCACAGAAAGCTATTGACCACGACGATGACGACGCTCGACCCGAGTGTCCGGCCTCCTCCATAGCCCTAGCGGGGCGAGTAAGAGGTGTCAGATATGCCCCAGGAAAAAGGACTATAAAACTCACACCGTGTGCCGCGGGTGTAACAAATACATCTGCAAGGGCTGCTCACTTGTCTATTGCCCTACGTGTGCGTCCTAATATGGGGTGGGCTATGTGAGGGGGCCAACAGCCGGGGGAAGCAGGAACCACACAAGGGTTAAGAAAGTGCTTTAAAAAGTATTATAGACTGTTACTGTTATTACAATTGTGATTCACAAAATAAAGTTTTAAATTCAAAAATCTGACTACAACAGTAAGTCTATGACAGGGGTCAGTGCTCTCCACACTGATTTGACATGCATTCAGTTCAGACTTGTGTGCTGTACCTAAGGCTTAAAAGGACAAACTCTGATTATATATTAGTTACGTCTCTTGTTGTGTAGCAGGTTTAAACATGTGTCTCATAAACTCTAGAGCGACTCAAACAAACACAAAGTAAACGTCAGTCCTGTACGTATCCTAATAACTTCTGATCAGTGCTGGTGTCTATTGTTAAAGTGTAAAGTGAACGCAGGTCAGAGGGGTAGTGAGGAGGAAAGAGACTACGACAGGAGACTGCGACACAGGACGACGGGACCTTAAATGTGCATCTGTCCTGATACTGAAGCATTGCTGGTTATAATTATGCAGCGGCAGGACATCCCTAAAACAATGAACGTAACAGAAACATGAATGGATTACGTTCTGTCACTGCATCGATTCAGTCGTCCAGTCAAGACATTTTCACACCTCTAGTTTTGATGTCTTTGTTTTAGAAGTCTTGTTCAACAGTCTCTGCAGCAATGTTCATTGCTTCCTTGAATAAATCGCCATCTGTAAAAGGCTTCTTGTCTTAAACCAAAAAGTGATGAAATGATGCTTCAGTAGCAGCCTTATTTTGAGCAGGAGGTTTTGTGAAAAGCGATTGCTGAGCCTTCAACTCGAATTCGATTTTAGCTCGTCAACTTCCTAGCACGGAAAGTTGATGGGTAGCGGTCTTTGATTTTCTGTTGGTTGGTATTGTGGTGCCGCTCCAGATGTCCTCTTTTAGACAGTGCTTGTGTTTGCTGGCACAACATACACTTGTCTTTCACCAAGGTAAAAAGAAATTCCTCTTCGTATTCTGAACGTTTTCACCTTCTTTTTAGGAGCCTCAGCCATGCTAGCTAACTGTTAGCTACCCAATACCGGCGAGAGCCGTATATTGACGTTTGCGACAGTTAATGTGCCGGTACTTTAACGCAGCACCTGCTACTCTGAAAAAATACAACAACTAGATAGAGAGATAGATAGAGATTACAGTGTAAATAGGCAAACGTTTACTCTAACTGTGCTGATACAGAATTTAATTTTAAATTCAAAATAAATAACTTTACTGTTAGTTTACACTGAAATTCATTTTGGATCAATGGGCAGATCCATTCAATAAATAAAAACATAAATTAAACATACAATAACACAAATGACAATATTTCAACAACATATCACACAATCATATCTACTGGATTCAGAACAGGAGGAAAGGATAGAGCAGAGAAAAGGAAAAACTAAAAAGGAAGGGCACTGTAGTTTCCTCAGAACCCAAACCAACCTGTTGTTGCACAAGAAACACACTTGCTTTCTTGTCTAACAAACATAGATGTGAGAGGAAGCAAGGCGGTGGCTGATAAAAACACTGTGTACTGCAGTGGTACAGCCAACAAGTTTTTATCAACATAAATTCTATCTCAGTCTATCTGAGAAGAAATAGCTGACCTGTCTGATGAGTTGCAACTGCTACCGTCAAGTTTTGTTTTCCTTGGCTATTTTTGACACATGGTCCTGTGATCCCATATGAAAAAACATTAAAGATATACAGAATATAATAAATATAACTGGACATATTCCCATCTAAAGTTTTGAGAAAACCCCTTTTAACAAGTCACAAGTGTCAATCAAAACATTAGTGGCGTACTACTGGTCTGCTGATCAGCTAATGAAGGTGACCCTCACAAATGTCATTACAACCAAACATTTTAGAGAACACTCATGTCTATTTGTATGCTTACCCACAGTCTGGTGCAGGGCACCAGCGGCAGTCAGGGTCAGCCACAAGCCATCTCCTCAGCATGAACTCCTCATATTTCTCCATGAGTGCCCGATCACTCAATATCATGCGGATGTCGTGCGGGTTGAAGCGCTCTGAGCACTCTGGGCAGCTGATGTTGACCCGTGACTCTGAGATTTCAATGCGCAGGTACTGGCGCAGGCAGTCGATGCAGGACCGGTGGTGACAGGTCATGATGTCAGGGAAGTTCTCCCTTGAGTGGCGCAGAAGGCACAGCGGGCACTCCAGTAGCTCTGCTCCCACCCCACCCCCTCCCCTTGAGGTGGAGGAAGAGGAGGAGGTAGAGGAAGAAGGCCCTGAGGCAGATGAGGTGGTGGCAGCAGCAGCAGCAGCAGAGGCAGAGGCAGCTCCGGTCCCAGCCACATAGAAGAAGGCAGAGTTCTTGTCATTACACATCTCAGAGTGGATGCTCTCGATGCTGGCGATGCCATCCACCCCTCCAAGGCTACTAGGTCCAGGTTGCTGGAGCTCTCGGGACCTTTGGCGCCCTGATTTGGGCTCCCATCCTCGCCGTCTGAAAAGAGACGTCAAAGAGAGGCGCCTCTTCTTGGGGGCCTTTTTCACCGAGGGCAGGGAGATGGAGGAAGCAGTGGAGTGCAGGTCCCGGTCTGAACCCATCACCCCACCACTACCACCACTCAGCGGCTGGTGCTTCTGCAGGGTCATCTCTCCTGAGGGAGGGGAAGGATGTGCCAGTGGGGAGCCAGGGTTAGGTAGCCTGTCCCTCACATGTCCAGGGAAGTCTGGGAGAGGGATGGGGATTGGGTAAGGGGTAAGGTGGTGGATGAGGGAGGAGGAAGATTGGCCAGGGTGGGGAGATAGGGCTCCAGAGGGCCCGTCTGTGTTTAAGACATGGTGGCTTCGCCTTATCAACCTCGTGGTCACATCTAATAGCCGGATTTTGGCGGAGGGGTGGGGGTCACCTGTTGTGAAACTAATGCAACAGAACCTGGAGAGAGGAAGACAAGCAAAGTGTGAAAAAGATATGTTAATATGATATCGATTTGAATAATTCAGTCATAGTATGAATGCGTTTGAATAGAAATACAATGCAATTTTTTTGTTGGACACATAAGCATTCTTCAAAGTCAAAATTAAACAATATTCAAAGTGTCAAAACAAATCAATATTTTATAGCTGGACACTGAGGAGAGAAGAGGAATTATCAATCATTCTGTTGTTGGCAGCCAGTAGGTACACCACTGTGTCAAGAATAGTCTTTAGCTGAGTTAATAATGGCCTATTACAATTGAGCATAAAACATTAATTATGAACATTTAATTTTGACTATATAAAGCATCATCTTAATTGAATTTTGATAAACAATGGTCATCAGGAACAGTGATCATCGTGTGACAAGTTTATGATGCAAGATCTAAAACAAATATTATTGTATGTTAATGTCATTGATAGTTGTATGCATTTATTTCTCTGATAAATGCTATCCAATCCTCAGTTACAATAAACACTGTGGTTTTCCAACATAGTTTTAGACACTTGGCTCATTCGGTATCACAGCTGTCAGGGTACAGGTTTGCATAGTTGATCGGTGCATCAGTAAAAAAGGTGAGATGAGAGGACAAAGTGTCAACAACCTTTGACAGAATTGATGCATACATAAGATCAACAGTGACAATGCTTTTTACTTGATGGACTGGTTTCTGATTCACCAGCAATTCAGGAAGTCACAGCAGAAATCACAATTCCAAAGACAGATGAGGTTAATCATATTAGGTTGAACAGCAATAAAAAGCATGTGCTAACTTTAATACCTGTCTCACAAGTCTTTTGATCAAGAATTTAAGTAAAGCTAATTGATCACACCATCAGTTGAATGAAGAGCAACATACATTGTTTGTTAAGGGGGATGTTTGCAAAAATGACATTAACTGTACATAAAACTCTGCAGCAACAATTAAGTGTACTGTATCCAGACGCAAATTTACAACATCTTTATTTCATATTAACTATAATTTAAATTATCATAAATTAAATAATAAAAAAGGGGTCAATATTAGAGGGTGTATACTCTACCCAAGCCTGACGTTTGTGTTTGGTTCAGTCACATCAGCCCACAAACATTTGACTTCTCTCTGTTGAAACAATCTACCCATAGCCTATGTACAACAATACCTTCTCAAGGTCATTTACACACTTGCAATCAGGATAAACAAGCAAGCTGTGTCCATGGTAACAATAACAGTGTGACAGGGTTAACAGCTAACATGACTTGCATTAACTGCATCGTGCTCAAGTGGCATTCAGAAATAAAGTGCCTGTCGGGTACAGGCAAGTCTTGGTTACAAATCTCTGACTTAGGTCAGGTTCAGACACAAATATGTGTCCTGAGCAACACTCCAATCTATGTTAGATCAAGGATAGTTGGGTATAAATGGAAATATAAGATAATACAAAGACACCTATGACAAACTACACTGCTCCAAATAATTAAGGGACCACTTAATCGTCACAGTATAACACCAAGTCAGGTAAACTTCAGGCATATCAAGTGATTGTGAATCAATTTCACCTGCTTTGGTGGAAATGAAAGTGACAACAGGTGCAATGGACAGGCTAAAACAAGACAACCCCCAAAAAGGGAACAGTTTTATATGTGGTGACCACAGACAATTGTTCTCTCCTTATCCTTCCTGACTGATTCTTCTCTAGTTTTGTGTTCTGCGAGTGTCCTTGTCACTTCTGGTATTCATGAGGCTGTACCTGCAACCCAATCAGGTTGCGCAGGTAGTCCAGCTGCTCCAGGATGGCACATCCATACGTACAGTGCCAAGAAGGTTTGCTGTGTCTTCCAGCATAGTCTCAATAGCATGGAGGAGATACCAGGAGACCGGCCGTTACAAAAGGAGAGCTGGACTGGGCCTTAAAAGGGCATCAACCCAGCAGCAGGACCGGTGTCCACTCCTTTGAGCGATGAGGAACAGGAGGACTACTGCCGGAGTCCTACAAAATGACCTCCAGCAAGTTACTGACGTGCATGTTTCTGACCAAACTGTCAGAAACAGACTCCATGAGGGTGGCATGAGGAACAGACGTCCTCTGGTGGGACCTGTGCCCAGCCCAGCACCATGCAGCTTGATTGGCATTCACCAGAGAACACCAGAATTGGCAGGTCTGCCACTTGTGCCCCATTCTCTTCACAGATTAGAGCAGGTTCACACTAAGCACATGTGACAGGCGGGAAAGAATCTGGAGACACCTATGGGACATTATGTATTGGTGTATGCGATGCCACCAAGTACCACCACAGACTGTCCAGGAGCTCACTGATGCCCTGATCCAGGTCTGGGAGGAGATCCCCCAGGACACCATGAGCCAACTCATTAGGAGCATGCCCAGACGTCATTGGGAGTGTATACAGGCACGCGGAGGCCATACACACTACTGAGTCAATGTGATGAAATTCACACAAGGTGGATCAGCCTATGATTTCATTTTACTTTGATTTTTGGTGTGGTTTTGAAGCCAGACCTCAATGGGTTGATTATTTTGGTTTTCATTGACTGTTCTTTTGTTCTCAACAAATTATACAATGTACATCAGTAAAGATTTCCAACTTGAATAATTCATTCATCAAGATCTGATATGTGATTTAATTTCTAAATTAATTTCTTTGAGCAGTGTATAAGAGCTGAAGAAGTAACAATTGCCAATAATTAGGACCTAGATTTACATTGTAATCTTCTAAGACCTACAAACACACACCACTTTCATCTGAATTCCTACAGAAGTTTGCTGGGTATATCAGCTCATTTAAATTTCTTGTATTACACAACATAGTTACTTCCTTGTAATCTCCATGTCTGCATGGATGTGTGTTTATGTGTCTATTGTACTTCACAAAATGAGCCAATCTGATGAGTGTACTTCACACATTTGAACAGGTGAGACAAACAAAAGGTAGAAAGTGGAAGACTATGCAAACAACAATGAAACAATGCTGCAGAGGCAAAAGAAACTCAAGACAAATTAACAGCAGATCTTTAAGATTAGGACACATTTTGCATTGACTGCTTAAATGTAAGAGTAGGCTTAAAACCTTCCTTTACGATAAAGCTTATAGTTAGAGACGGTCCAGGCTTGTCTTGGACCTGCTCTTACTTATGCTGCTATAGGTCTAGAATGTCGGGGGACACATGACAAACGGAGCTTCTCTTCCCAGCTTCTCCTTCCTCTTCTCCCTCCTTATCACATAAGGTGGTGGCAGTGGACAATAACTGTGTACTATGGTGGCATCCTATCGTGATGGTGGATCATGATCGTGGTGGCTGCTGACCATGGACTATGATTACAACAAGACTGCTTGATATACAATATTTCTCCTCAGATACTCGACCATTACTGACAATACTCCATCCATTGATTGACCTTCTATTATGCTACAAAGTGTTTATTCTAGTCAATGCAGCAAATACCCTTATCTTTCTGATGTTCTCCTTTACATGTGGCATCTATTGCACTTCTCTCCGTCCTGGGAGAGGGATCCTCACATGTGGCTCTCTCTGAGGTTTCTACGTTCTTTTTACCCTGTTAAAAGGGTTTGTTTAGTAGTTTTTCCTTACTCTTTTTGAGGGTTAAGGGCAGAGGATGTCACACCTTGTTAAAGTCCTATGAGACAAATTGTGATTTGTGAATATGGGCTATACAATTAGAATTTGATCGATTGATTAAATGTACCGGGGGGGGGGCACAAAAATAAAATAAACCAACAGAAAACAAATATTCACTGGTGAAATAGGGATGTCACACACATAGAAGACACAGACGAAGATGTCAAGAGAGTCTCGCCTGATAATGCGGAGGATTTGTTGCTGTTGTGAACACGTCTGTGCAGAGAACCTCCGGCTGTGCTGTGCATGTGTGAAAGGCATACTGCTCCGTACACTCCGTAGCCAATTCAGGTCTGAAAACAGCTTTAGCGAGGAAACTCATAGGCATAACGCTTTTGCCAGCCCCTTACCCTTACTTAATTCTAACCCTAAGCCTAAAACGAAGTCGAAACCCTCAAACAACCACAAAGGGAGGATCGGCCAAAATGTCCATTGTTTGAAATGACTGTTTGACTGTTTGACTGTTACTGTTATAACAATTGTGCCGTAATTTAAAAAATAAGGTTTTTCAATTCAAAAAGCAGACTACAACAGTAAGTCTATGACAGTGGTCAGTGCTCTCCACACTGATTTTACATTCATTCAGTTTAGACTTTTGTGCTGCACCTAAGGCTTAAAAGGACAAACTCTGATTATAGCCTTTAATGTATCAAGGTGGCCCCACCTGGCTGAAAAAAACTGCAAAAAAAGTCCAGATCCAGTTATCCGGACCTCCGCAGGACATGACTGAACCCTACTTAAGTGTTGAGCACTTCTTGTAACCTTGAGTGAAATTTTAAATGGTTGAAAAATAATAACTCAAGTTTTTTGCTGTCACCTGGAATTAATGAAATCCTTTATCAACTTTGCCCTTAGTTAAAAAGTGGTTTCCTACCATATGATTACCAACACCTTAATTCCTGCTAGTGTGCTACACCCACATATAACAAGTCCATGACAGTTATAGCAACTTCAGAAACTTCTTCATTCTTACATAAAAAACTGTCACTTTTTTTCTTCTCTTTCTTTGCATTGTTCTTTTCCACGCCCTTCCCACAAATACGCAGTACAGTGGTGATTGGCTATTTACTTTTGCCCAAAACCAATAAGTGAAAACCACAGAAGGTTTTATGGCCCCTTGTTAATTGTCTCTTTTAAAGAAAGAACAGTTTTTCACTGTTCTTATTTTTCTGCATTGCCTCACAACAAAATATACCTTGGATAAGTTTAAAGGCCCTGCAGATTTATAATCATAGCATATTGTCATACAGGGAAATCCAATGGTCCTGAGAAGTTTCTCACCATTAAACCGTGTGATGCTACTGCTAAAACGAAGACACTGGAAAGAAGAAGTAAACATGTTTAATTGCTCAGATAGTGCAAATATAAATGCACTTCATAGAATCTTAATTGTTGTTGCTAATAGAGCATGTATTGAAGGACAGGCAGAGCTGTTGTGCTGCTAGATATACCACGACAATGACCACACAAATCAAACAAAAAGGTTCAAATCATCAATTCAAAGACAGGCTTTATGACGTTAGTTGGACTTGGGTATGACTAATGAGTAGTATGAGACTGCATGCACACACTCTGCATAAGTGTGTGCATGCATAAGAACACCAACTGAGATAGCAGATAGAAAGATGAGAGCTGGTAGGCATACCAAATCGTTCCATGGGGACGGAGTTCATTCGGCAATCCAGAGAGAGACACATCCATTACTGACCTCAGCTGACATACTGCAGCCTGGGGGAGTACGACTCTCAACAAACACTGAGAACCATGCTACAATCAAAAGATTTTCATGACTTCCCCCTAAAATTTCTCTGATCACCTCCATGAATATGGAAAAATATTCAGCTCAGTGCCATATGGTGGCACGACAAAGTAAGGGAACCATTTGGAATCACCTGCATTTATGCATAAACATTATGGTCAGGTCTTCGTCTAACGGTAATCAATCTAATCTATCTCATAATAATTAACAATGATAATAATAATAATAATAATAATAATAATAATAATAATAACATATACTTGCCATCATCAAGGGGAAAATGTATCTCTAATGAATTTATCAATGTGTATTGCAAAAAAGAAAATCTGTATAGCTGTCTGTCAGCTGAAGCTCTGTAGAAATTGAGTGAGGGTAACAACCTTAAAAATCCAAGTAAATCTGGGACAAAATTAGGTCTGCACGATATTAGGAAAACATGCGATGTTGAATACCGATGATGATATGACTTCTGATGAATGAACAAATGCTTAAGTATACAGTGTTTTTATCATGTCTTTCTGCTTTGGTTTCACTGCCAACAAAGACCCCATACATTAAGTGGTCAGACACAAAAAAGAAAAGCAGTATTTCCATTCCAACAAGAGGGTTTTATTGAAATAAGTTCACCTGGCTATGAATACAGGGACTACGGACCACTCCAAAGCCTGAGGGAGAGGGCGCACAGCCCGGCCACAGTGCCATCAAATCAACATTTAAAATTAAGCGAGCCTGAGATTTATCACCTTTAAAGCAGTCTTTTGCGATACGTATATCATGCATATTGCTCTGTCTATAAAAAGATATAACCTCAAGCAGGTTTAACTGTGGTCCAAGCTACAGTGCATACAATGAACATAAAAGATATCATACTAAGGGTTTCCTAAAGCAAAAACATAATGGTGACAGTGCATCTCAAAGTAAAATATGCTTCCAGATTAGTGTTGCACAGTATACCGATATTAGAAAGGTATCACGATACCCAGCCATTAAAAGAGAGTTCTTTATGTTAACCTTTAATTTAATTACACCATTTCTGAGGTTTCTAGTATAACTAAGGTATTTCCTTGTATAAAAGTAGTCCTATGTACTTAAATAGATACCAGTACTATACAGTATAAAGCTGTTCATCTTCCGCTCCTGCAAATATTTCAAAATAAAACTCTTTAAAAAACAAATTAATGAATTCAGTCAACAGAAATGCTGGAGTGCTTTTATTCTGAAAATGGTGGAAGTGTTGCAACCATTTATGTTTGTGACATATTTGACAGCAACATTGAAACTTTTGACTTCACTGCAGCATGAATACAAACAAACAAGAAAACGCTCAATAAACATGCATAAATGACTTTGTATGTCTGACATTTCGTGTTGATGAAGCTCAAACCCAGGATTAGCTTGCACACTACTCTCACAAACTAACTAGGCCCTCTACTATGACAAATTTATCACCAAAAATGTAGAGCCCGACTTATTTAACAGTTGGCTGATTAGAATCAATTAGATGGCTTTCACAGACATTTGATATTATTGTAATTTCTGCCGACATGTGATTAGGACTGGGCAATATGGAAAAAAATCATATCGATATTTTTTCCCCGTCAATAAATAAATCAAATCCCTAGTTTTGTCATTTCTGCTTCAGATGGTAAAAAAAATTGCGGTATTACGTGTCTTTGCAGGAACATGCTTTCGACACAATTTGCAGTACACACTACTCTGCTTCTTGTCTGACTTTAAATAGTAGTAATAACACTACCGAATACTCTGACCCTTCTAAGGGTCTAAACTAAGTATGCACTGCAAGGCATTATTCCACAACAAAGAGTAGCCCAGCCTGAACTCCTAATCTCCCTTTTACAGTCCCATACAAAATCTCTTCAAAATAAAATTTTGTTAATGAAAATTTTCACTGATATAAAAAAATATTTTCTACAGATTAAACAATGCAGAAAATTATACATTTGCATTATATGTTTATATTTTACCTAAAAAAAATTAAAAAAAACTTCATTCAGGCTCTATATAATTGTGTGTACTTCTGTTTTTTTATTTATGTTTATTTAAAATAAAGTTTAGAGTTAACCATTTGTCATTTTTTTAATTATATTTCAGCAAATGTATTAGTATTTGAACTATTTTACTCCCTTTTATTGGTATCAGCATCGGCCACCCCAAAAACACATCAGTCAGGCTTTGGAAAAATGTAATATATGACATCAGATAGTTCTCATTTTATTTTTTATATAGTTTTGTTTTGATTGTAAATATAAATAAATATTTTTCAGTTTTCGCTAACAATTTGAAGCTGTCTACCAGCACCTTTGGTTAGTAGGAGTAGGGAAAAGAGAGGACCACCCTGTGAGACTCAGCAGTGCAGGAGAATGCTTGTTATTTCACTGAGTTAATTGATGAGGGAATATACTAGGTTTAAAGTTAGCCAGCACAGACTCACTAGTCAACTGTGTTTCTATAAATGGTAAGCAGTGTGTGTGTGTGTGCACTGTTACATATGAGTGAGGCAAGGAAATCAAAAACAGACTGAAAGGTCTATTAGCTACTGTCTGGCATGGTATCATGAAATTAGTTAACCTACTATATTTCACATAGTATTAAGTAACACATACAGAAGAAGCGCAAATAAAGGAAATTGATACAGAAGGTGATAGAGATGCAACTAGGAATAAACAAGACACAATAGACCGAAGGACGGACTGATAGATGAAAAGATATACAGACAGGGAGACAACAGTGATGAAAGGCACACAGACAACTGTGACCAGTGAAACATGCAGCAGCTGAGCCAGTGTAGTCAGTCAGTCAGTATCACTTCAGCTGCATTCCTGACCTGCCTGTCTCCTGTGTAATGTTGCCTCTATGCACATTCCTGGGCCTCTATGGGGCTGGGGACAGCCACTGCATCATGTGCAGACAGAGGACATCTGCCTGGCAGGGAAATTGATCAGCTATTGACTGTTGTGGGATGAAAGTCAAACAGTGTCCTGTCCTGCTCACCAAAGTGTGAAGCAAGCGGAAACCTTTGTGCTAGTGTGGTCAGTGAAGACTTTCAAAACATATCAGTGTTATTAACTGAATATCTCCCTCTTTTTCATGGAGTAAATATAAAAAATATTCAGTATTCAAAGTAGAAGAAAAATATATAAAACCTATATTTCAAACAATCAAAAACCTGGCCATGCAGTATGTTTTGCATCTGACCCTTAAAAATGCAAAGAATTAAAAACAGTGAAAACATCCACCACAACAGCAGTGCTAACAGGGAAAACAATGCTGTACAAAGAGAGACAAGGCAGGCCAATAGTGGGAAGAAAAGGAAAAGTTTCCAACCCCAACAATGCCAGTACAGTCTCCAACTGCCCCCTCCTCCCAGACTTCCCCTCTTTCCTCCCTCGCTTCACTCAAGAAGGGAGGAAATGAGGTAAGCTTCCTAGCATTTCTGCTGAGCTGAGAGAGCCAACAGCTCAGGAAAAGGGTGTGAAAACGAATGAAATGAACTGATAAATTGGGAGTATGTGATACATTTCCCCTGGTGACACTGAAAAAAGAGACAAAGAAATTATTTAAGTATGTAAACTGAAGGTTTGGTGATAAAATGAAGATGAGCACATGAGCATTGTTAACCAGTAGAGATTTTGTATTATTGGCTCTTTTTAAACGACCAATTTTAGTGTGCTATGCTAAAACACAAGCATCTGTCACTTGAATAGTGTAATCCGAGCTGTGGCCACACTGTATTTGGTAGGTTAGGGGGTATGTCAAAAAATATTATCACAATGATATTGACCAATATTATTTATTAACGGTATATATTTAATACCACTGAGGCAGAAAACATATTTGTTACAACTCAAGAGTACATACAATGTGGTATGGTGAGTAAAGATTTGTCGTTAGCATTAAGAAATGGTACCTATTCATTTAAAGTGTGTAGAATTCACATAGAATACAATGTTTGTTATTGTTCTAAATATGAATTAATATATTTTTATCAATAATTCATCACCTCTGTAATTAATTGGGTAAAAGATGTATGGCCATTAGATTCATGTAAGCCTGTGTTGAGCAGTTAGACCACAAGTTAGTAGTGGTGGCAAATTATACCTGCAGTTAACCACTTTCATTAGATAATTCCATGCAGATCAGAATCAGGTTTTATTGCCAAGTAGGTTTATACATACAAGGAATTTGCTTTGGTATGTTTGTGCTGACCATACTTATAAAATATTGAAAATATGTAACAGATTACAAAAAATGTAAAAACAAATGACAAAAAACTTCAGATGGTAAAAAAATTCGCGGTATTACGTGTCTTTGCGGGAACATGCTTTCGACACAATTTGCAGTACACACTACTCTGCTTCTTGTCTGACTTTAAATAGTAGTAATAACACTACTGAATACTCTGACCCTTCTAAGGGTCTAAACTAAGTATGCACTGCAAGGCATTATTCCACAACAAAGAGTAGCCCAGCCTGAACTCCTAATCTCCCTTTAACAGTCCCATACAAAACACTTCAAAATAAAATTTGTGCAAAAGCTTGTTCCATTTGATTTAATTGTGTAAATTATTTCTTCTATATTCAGTTCCTCATGACTCAGCTTGTTCCCTCTCTTTCTCAGACCGACGGGCACAAAGATTCCGACAACATCGGACATAAAAAAAATGTTAATTTGCATATAGAGTGAAGAGAAGTGTCATCCGATTACAGATGGTAACAAGGAGTGTGCGAAATACACAGTGGCAGTCCGAGGGTTGTACTGAAGTACCCCCCACCCCTAGATCGTAATCTTAACCCCCCCCTCAAAAAGAAAATAAATAAATAGAACAATAACATAAATAGTGCTGATTATATTTTGATTATTCTGACGCTCTCCAAACAAATGCACTAAGCCTTGAGTGGGGAAAAACTCTGTTTATATAGCCTTAACAGTATCCAGTTGTCCCTGCTGGTCATCAAGAGACTCTGCTCCTCTCCTCTTCAGAAATAGAAAAATGCCTCCATAATGCTCCTGTGGTATCATCCAAGTGTCCATAAGCCCAGAATTCAAGTTGACTCAAAACAAGGTAATTTACACCATGTTTTGGGCCTAAATGTCCACTTAAAAAACATGGTGTAAATGACTTTGTTTAGTTTTTCTGTTGTTTTTCGACGTTTGAAGAAGTGGTCACCATTTGGTCAATTGTATTGAATTTGGCTGCAACGCTTTTTACCCCGGAAACTCCCAAAGTGTTTTGTGGACTCAAACACTTCACCCACCCCTCCATCGGCATAGTGGTGAGTAGATAATGAGTTAATTTTCATTTTTGGGTGAACTATCCCTTTAACCAACAAGGCTGAGGAATTGGTGTCAAAGTGAAAAGGAAAGGCGCATATTTGGCACCATTTTGGATTCGACCTGAAAGCCAAAAGGGAACCTGGCAATATTAATGAGGCAATATGCAAACTGTCTGATGAAAGTGTCAGCATCTGGAGGTACCGCTTCCAATCTAGACACACACCTTCAAGTGCACCACAAGAGTGAGACTGCATGCTATACACCTACTGACCCAACACATGTCTTCTCTAAAATGTCTGGTGTAATTGTTTGTGTTTAAAACCTGGTCATTATGTCATCCCAAACTATGAGATAGGTGCCTGATCATCCACGATGCATAAATGCATGTCCTAATCAATGACAGCAACATGTGTTAGCTAGACCACCACCACCTAGCTTAGCAGCTATGTTTAACATAAAGCAAGAAAGGGAGGTCACACACAGGTCCTGACAAACACACACACAAAGAACACAGGCCAGGTTGCAATTCTGGCCTGATGACCTTTCTTTGGAAGAACACACAGGTCTGGAAAACATGTTGCTAAGCTTAGATGGGCCTCTGACAACCAAACATTGATGACCCTGGAGGGCAGCCTCTAGCACTCGTATCATAATACGAGTGCTAGAATAATTGAATGTGGGGAGTCTCATTAGAATTTGACATTAGAGAAATCTGTAGTGCTGAGCTAGTGTTTAACTAGAAATTAACTAGACTCACTAGGGTACCTGTAAAAGTAAAACATTAGCTAAGCACAATTTACTGACCAAACTAATATATCACTAGCTTTGTCACATATTTATTTGTTTTTGTAATTTATTGAGATAAAAAGGTCATTATGTTGAAGAGAAATTTTAAGATATCAGAACAAAATCTTAAGTCAAATATATTGATCCGTGGTTAATAATTCATTGAATTCAACAAAATACAAGTCAAGAAATAATGGTCTTAAAATTCTACTGAAATTATTTGCCCTACTATCACCACATCAGCTGTCCTACGCATGTTGAGAACACACTCGATTATGTTTCAACTCCTTTCCCGGATGAATACAAGGCCCTCCCTCACGCCCCTTTTGGCAAATCAGATCATGTCTCAGTTCTGCTGCTGCCTTCCTATAGGCAAAAACTAAAAAATGACAGGCTGGTGACTTGCACCATTCAGCGGTGGTTCAACCAATCAGAATCTGCTCTACGTGACTGCTTCAGCACTACGGAGTGGTGTCGTTTCAGGACAACAACATAAACACATACACGGACGAGGTCATCTTTTACATCAGCAAATGCATCGATGACGTCGTACTGAGGATTACTGTACGGACATTCCCGAACCAGAAGCCCTGGATTAATGGTTACGTCCATGCCAAACTTAAAGCACAGAACGACGCCTACAACTCAGGTGATCTGGAGGAGTACAGGAAGTCCAGGGACCGCGCTATTAGCAGTGGTAAGAGACAGTACAGGGACAAAGTGGAGTCTCACTGCCAGGGCTCCAACACAAGGAACATGTGGGCTGGACTAAAAACCATCACAGACTACAAATGAAGGCCAGCACTGCTGAGGTGGTGTCTGCATCTCTCCCAGATGAACTGAACACCTTTTATGCTCGCTTTGAGAGTTACTCCCCGGCTGTGGAGGACCAAGAGGCCCAGGAGGACCGCTGCCTACCTGCAATATCCAGGGCAGATGTGTGGAGATCACTTAAACAAATTAACACACCCAAGGCACCTGGACCTGATGGAATCCCTGGCCGAGCTCTCAAGGTGTGTGCAGATCAGCTGGCAGATGTGTTCACAGACATTTTCAACCTGTCACTGCTTTAGTCTGTAGTCCCCACATGCTTCAAGGAGACCATCATTGTCCCTGTTCCGAAGAAACCCCAAACCCTCTGACTGAAAGACTACCGCCCGGTAGCAGTCACCTCCACCATCATGAAGTGATTTGCGCAATTAATCAAATCCTTAATCACCTCCTGACTCACTGGACCCACTTCAGTTTTCCTACAGGCCAAATAGGTCGACTGCAGATGCCCTCTCCCACCTCGACCAGAGGAACACATATGTGAGAATGCTGTTCATTGACTAAAATTCAGCGTTCAATACCATCGTGCCCTTGAATCTTTTCACCAAGCTCAGAGACCTTGGGCTCAACACCGCCCTCTATGATGGATCCTGAACTTCCTGATGGGGAGACCCCAGGCTGTGTGGATAGGCAGCACCACATCCTCCACTCTGACTCTCAACATCGGCGCCCCCCAGGGCTGCGTGCTCAGTCCTCAGTCCTCTCCTGTACTTCCTGTTCACGAATGACTGCGTGGCCACCAACAGCTCAGACACCATCATCAAATTTGCTGATGACACTACCATCATAGGCCTGATCACCGGCGACAATGAGATGGCCTACAGAGAGGAGGTCAGAGCCCTGACATCTTGGTGCCAGGACAACAACCTCCATCTCAACGTCAGCAAAACGAGGGGAGCTGATTTTGGACTACAGGAAGAGACTGGGAGAAGAACACCTCCCACTCTCCATCAGCGGGACTACGGTGGAGAGAGTCAGCAGCTTCAGGTTCCTCTGGGTTTACATCAGTAAGGACCTGACCTGGTCTCACCACACAGACTCCATCACAAAGACGGCCAGACAGCGGCTCTTCTTCCTCCGCAGGCTACGGAGGCTCAACATGGATTCCAGGATTCTCTGCAACTTCTTCAGGTGCAACACTAGAGAGTATCCTGACTGGCTGCATCACCGCCTGGTATGGCAGCTGCCCCACCCTGAACCGTAAGGCTTTACAGAGGGTGGTGAAGTCTGCTCAGCACATCACCAGGATGGAGCTGCCATACGTGGAGGACCTCTACACCCAGCAGTGTAGGAAGAAGGCCAACAGGATCATTAATGACACCCATCAACCCAGCCATAAACTATTCTGTCTGCTGCCGTCTGGCCGACGGTACCGCAGCATCCAGGCCCGCACCACCAGGCTCAGAGACAGCTTCATCCCCAAGGCCATTCTCCTGTCTGTCACTCCTCTGAACTTTGCACCTTGCAATATTTGCATAACCCTATCAGTATTACTTACATTCATTCATTCATTGTACTCTGCAAGATACTTTATTTTAGTTTATAATTTACATATTTAGGTGTGTTTTATATATTATATTTTAATACTTTAGATTTATTTTATTATATTTTTTATATTCAGTTTTTTTTTTTTAGCATAGCTGGAAGGGAGCCTGTGACACAAGAATTTAATTGCTAGCGTCTGCTGTATGTAATTGTTGTGCACATGATGATAAAGATAATGATAAAGAGTTTGTGGTTTTAAGAGCTGACGACGGTGTCTGGCTGCTGTAAACACGTGATCTCGGCAGCAGAGTTAATATGTCACTTCCTGCCTCTGTCGGCTGCACCCGGTTGCTCCAGCTCTTGCCTAAATAACACAGAGGATTTGATGCTGTTGTGATCGTGCCTGTGCAGAAAACCTCCCGCTGTGTTGTGCATGTGTGAAAGGCAACCTACGGGTAAACTCCGTAGCCAATTCTCCGGATTTTAGGTCATGTCTGAAAACGGATCTAGTGTAAACATACTCACTGTATAATGACAGACTTGGTTAGTATAGTATATAGTATATAACATAATTAGAAAAGGTAAATGAGCTTACATTTGTTCTTGATTAGTTCCATCTGCATACTGAATTATATATGCTCTAACTTAGACTCAAGATTTAGGCATGGTGCTGATAAAAAGCAGCAGAGTGGCAGCTTCATTAGTATACATGAGTCCCTGGCATACAAATATCTAAGATATACCATAGGGCTGATCATGTTGACCCAAGGATCATGGCAGTTCTTCTACTGCTCTAAGTTATCAGTTGCTAATTCAAAGCAAATGATGATGTCTAGTCAAATTCACATATCCATGTGTGTTTTTAATTGTTGAAATTGAGCAGTGGGGTCCATCTAAATCTCAGACTGGAAGCTTTCACAAGAAGCAAACTCATACCAACTCTGACTTTCTTAAATACAATTATAATTATTCATAATAATAATAATAATGAGAAACATTAAGCACTCAGATAAATCTGAGACATTTCTCAAGTCTATCACTGACACATAGCCCTGTTTTACATTTATGTTGAGAGTGTAACATACACAACGTAACAAACCCTGTAAAATCACAGCTTTTTCCTCTGGCTGCTTGCTGTTTTATGGTGTCATGGCAGTCATTAGCAAACCAGCCCTGCTGCCCAAGTTGGACACACTGCTGAAATACTTAGTTGGTTTGATGCTAGTTCAAAACTCAGCGTCTATAATTGTCTACATTCTAAAAGTATACCAAGTCAAATACTACTAAGCATTAGATATGATTCAAAAGGCTATGATAGTACCAGACGTGCCGTTTCAGATTGCTATTTGACTTCATAATAGCGTTAAACCGATAGCTAGGTTAGCTTCATAGTTAATTGTGTTAAATGCCACTTTACGTTACCTCATAATTTACCACAATCAGATACACATGACGTTAGCAAAATGTAATTACGTTGCATTGGTCTAAGCTTGGCTTGTTAATGGTATCTAGAATACCAACCAGCTAACTACCAAAGATCGAGTGTTAGCGGCTGGCTAGCAAGGTTAGCTCCAAACGATGAGAACGTACCGTCTGTTGCTAGTGACACTTGTTCCGAAGACAGCAACAAAGAAGAAAGGACTCGTTGTGCTTTCCAAAGACGAGTTTAAGTTCAGTAGTGACTTGTTCCGCTGCAGTGCCGTGAATTATGTCCTCTCTGCCACAATCACTTCTTTTCCTCAGTCTTAGGTCCCACCTATCTGTTCCGTTCCGAGCGACAACAGCTCCTCTGGAGCTTGCTCTGTTGTTCACTGTTCTCGTTGTAGCTCACAAATTCAAATGGTATCGCGAGATTTACATCATAGCTGCATGGGCCTGAAGGTCTGGCAGATTTCTTTGGAGCTGGCATGTCACCTACAAAGCATAAATACTAATATTATTAGGTCACGAGCAAGGACCTATTGTTTTTGCTAGGATTGTTTTACTTCTCCTTCTTCCCCTTCTTCTTCTGCATGTTGAAATGCCTTTTTGGTGCCTTAACATACTCAAAAACTAACCAATTTCTGCGGATGCGTCAGGTCTGGTGAAAATGTACATATTTTAATGTGCCCGGGAATGTTCGTCCAAAAATGCCACAATAGCGCCCCCTACAAATTTCAATGAGGGTCTTCTTATTCATTTACTTTCGCCTACAATTATGAGAATAGGCACATGTGTATCATGCCCAGACGTACAAAAAAATCCCTCTACAAATTCGTACTTCTCCTACAGATGTCATGCGATCGACTTCACATTTGGTTTATGTCACGTTAAAGACTCTCATATCAAAAGTTATTAACTATAAACTATGAGGTTTCGTCAGGGGGCGTGGCCGTGGCGTGGCAGCGAATTTAGATGATTCGCCAGAAAACAATAAGTGCTTATAACTTCCATGTATATTGTCCAATCTGCCAAATTGGCAGTGAATCTCGATGACTCGCCAAAAGCCTTCAAGTAGCTTTAACTTCCATGTTTTTGCTCTAATTACTGTCAAACTGTATATGTGTGATAAGGAATCCGCCCTGAAGACTTCTATTTGCAAATATACTCTAATAGTCACATTGTCCCCTATCTGTGACAGGAAGTACCCTGTTTTATACTTTGAAATGCTCCGCCTACATTTTTCAATTGATCCACCTCAAAATAGGTCAGGGAAGCCTTGAGAAGCTGGTGACGCCATGTTGTGACACTTAAGCCTTTACATTGAACCGCAACGGCGTGCATTTCGATGGAACGCCAACAAACAGGAAGTGGTTTTAATGTCACTGCACATGCCCCAATCTCCCTCAAAATGGACATGTACAATGACCGTCACTATGTGAACACAAGGACAATGTTTGGCAGCTGAGGCAGAATGGCTCAACAGCGTCACCTACTGGAAACTGCAAGTAGTCCCTCTGGTTTCAATATGAGTTGGATTATTGAGTCAACAAAGTCTAGTGCTCATGAAGATATTGAGTGAACAGATGCTCTCTATTTTGGTGAGGTATGTTTTACTGAAAATGGAAAGATCTTTTTTTAACCAAACATAAAGCCTACCTTTACATTCATCCACTTTGTTAAAAAAGCAGGTCATGTTCAGTCAGATCTTTTGTTTACATAGATATCAAGGCAATTCGTCAAAGTTTTAACATATAATTTATCACAAGACTCCAGAGGCCTTTGAAAAAAGACTGATATTCTGCATCACAGCCAGAATCTGATGTTCATCTGTACGAAACAAGATTTATGAAGTTCTCCCTTTTTTTTTATCATCATACTCAACATTTCTTCAATAAAACCTTTCTGATCATCAAAATGAAGTGAGGTACCATGACATCATGAATCATAGCTTGTAATGTTCTAGAATAAAGTCTCCCATGACTTCTATGAAACATCCCCAAAACTAAATGCCTGAAAGATCATTAAGCAAAGTTAAATCACAAGCAATGATTTTTTGAAATTAACAAATAGAATGATGCTCTTATCATTATACAATTCACAATTCTATTGAAAATGGGCAAGTATGATCCAAAATATGGTCATAAATAAAAAAATAAATCACAAAAGGTGATGTTTGTGATTGACATTTTTGGAGGTCAAATTTTGTGATTGGTTATGATATACAACTGCTGCATCACAAATCACTTCTCAGGCGTCACATGTTGCTGATTTAGTTTCATTCATTCCGGTGATTGGCCTAGTCAAGGGACAGATGAATAACTGGATGTTTCAAGTTCATATTTAAAAAGTCTTAGTTTCAGTGTTGCATACTTTATGTAGACAGGGTATTAATGGTACATGAGTAAATATATAGTAGCTGTATTTACCACAAAGCACAATATTTGCTTGTAATAAATCCTTTGATCGGGTCTTTAGTACTCAGCTATATCACAGTCAAACATTTAAGAACTTAATGTTTTTTTTCCCTTCTACCTAACAAACCAGTTGTCAGTTGAGGGGGCTGGGGTTCCCTGTCCAAACCATGTCCCCCCCCCCAGTAATATAATGCAGTTCAACAAAGACACAAATAACTTTCCAAAAGGCCCCTTTTATAAATGACTGGTATAAAATAAGATTAGTTAGCTTTCACTGCAATGCCCTCAGGATTAAGGACAGGATACCGCTGGGATCTGGTATCAACATTTATAGATCCTGTGTATACAAGAGGCAGGTAAGTGAAAAATTAAGCTGACACCATGTTATATGGTCCACAAAAATAATATAACAGTGGTTAGTGTATTCCTGGATGTTGCCCTGACCTTAGCCCTTTGAGACATTCATAATTAGTTGGTTCTATTAAGACAAACCCTGTGCTCTGGTTGGACGGATTTACCAGCACCGAATGACACTGACACCTGGTGGAAGACAGCTCTCCCACCAGGTGTCAGTGAGAATCATCTTGGTACACCAGACCATCATGCTTTCAGATATGGCAAATATGACCAACACATGAATTCTATCCACTAGTGTAAATGTGTGCATTACTTTTACAGAGTATAATAATGGCAATTCATAGGGACAATAACCAGTCATAAAACAGGCACATCTTTTGAATGAGAATTTATTACAGCCTGTAGTTTACGATACAAATCACCTTTCAAAATCGCTCAGCTACCACTTTCGTGAACATGGCTGATATTCTTTGCACTGACAGTAAAATGACATAAAACAGAGGAATGCATTCAAATTCATAAATTCAATTTTCTCTATTTTGCTATTTTTTTTCCCAACAAATTTTTATTTATGATCAAGGTCTAGTCAAACCATCCCTAGACCTGGCAAAGTCAATTGTTTTCTTTTTTTATAAGAAATAATTTATCATTTTGCGATGTTTTCAGAGTTTTAGGTTTTTCAATGTTTAATATTTTTTTTCTCTTTTTCCATCGGTGAAGCAGGTTTCAAAATGCTCAATCTGTAAGAGAGAATATTGATAATGAAGTTAACACTTTAATTAACTTGTGAATTTATAAAAACAGAATTCCTCCTTGCACACACCTTAGACACTGGGAACACCAGCAGGGGTGGTGGACTTCTGAGCAGCCTCCTTGGCCTGGTGGGCCTGAAGCACAGCAACAGCCTCATCCACCTGAAACAAGTAAATATATACAAATACTGCATATGGAGCATTTCACATTTAACTTTCAATTTAAATAATAAGCTCAAACTATATGCTGTCCATTCATGAGTATTGCTTTATGTAGACGCTAAATAGCAACCAGGCTAATGGTAATTCTAAGAAACAAATATTTTAAAAATGATCAAATTCTAATGACAATCGCAGCCAACTGGCTTCGGGAGATAAATCTGACATATTAGCCATTAACTGACCTTTGAGCGCAGTGACTCAGGTGACTCGAGCATGTGAAGAAGCTCTGAGTTGTCGATCTCCAGTAGCATACCAGTGATCTTGCCTGCCAGACTGGGGTGCATGTTCTGGATCAGGGGGAACAGACGCTCACCTGAAAGAACAGTTAGCAACAACTATTATGAATACTATTGAGGTCAATGTAAGGAACCAGACACAAGTTGTCAAATAACTTGGTGACTTTATATTAGTTTAACCCCCGAAAAACTAATGAAGTCAGAGCAGGTTAAGTACTAACCAAGCATCTGCTTCTGTTCCTGAGGAGGGGCAGCAGCCAGCATGGAGGCAGTCAGGGGCTCCTGTCCTTGGACATGGACAGCAGGCTATAGACAGGGGGGAAAAAAAAAAAAAAAATCAAGGAAAATGTTAAAGAAAACCGAGCAGTTATTACAATCTAGTTCTAGACTTTATAAATGACTGAATGAGTAGTGTTGAGTATTGTTTGAATTGTCTGATTCCTGTGTAAATTCAAATTATGTTTATTACCTCTGCCAAGGAGGTTATGTTTTTGCCTGACCATTTGTTCATTTGTCAGCAGGTTTACATAAAAGCTACTTAATATTTCCCCAAACAATTGTTAAAAAAAGAAAAGAAAAAAATAACCCATTAAATGAAGTGGCAGATTTGGGCAAAGGGGTAAATCCACATGTATCTTGATGAAAAAACAGGCACATTGTGGGGACTAATATCTATTTGGTGCAGCTTCATTTAATTTATGGGGACTAGTGGGCTTTGGTGGAGGTATGAATGTTATTCTAGTTGGCACTGTTTCTTGTCAAATCCATGGCATATTAGATTCTTAATAGCAGATTCAGAATTCCAAATTTATTTGTTTTTTTTAAATGTAAATTAAGTCTAAATATGCCATTGCCATACACAAGCTAAATTCTCAGTTTCAGTTCTTAAATTTAGTTGGCTATAACTAAGGCAGGTTCTAGAGTAAAACAACCATACACAACTTATGAAATGCATTCCTACACCATCCAATATGAAAGCAACTGAATTTCACCTTTTTATGTCTATGCCCTGAGTAAGCCAGCTCTGACCTGCCACACTAAATACAGACCATGCTTAGCCAGCACCACAAACAGAAACGGTGGTTTAAATTTTGCTGTCAGTAATCACCAAGTACAGTCAAGTTTATTTAGTATTCAATCACCACATGCAGTTGGAAAACATGAAACCTATGTGTTATCACCTTGTTTGGAAAAGAAACTGCCTTTTTTTCCTTCCAAATCCTCATATTGAGGCAATGTAAGTTATAGTGATTTTTACCTGCTGCATGGTGACCTGTGGCTGGGACGCCATGTGCTGCTGGGGGTTGCGCACACCAGCAGCATATTTGTACTGGGGCATGGCACGCACTGGGGCAGCAGTGGCTGAAGCACTGGCAGGGCGCTGGCTGAGGGCCTGGGTGGCTGAGGTAAGAGAGGAGGAAAAAAGGCAATTAATTACATCTATTGACAAAAACAAAGTGACAGAGGAACAAATTATAGCAGATTCTTTTGTTCTTTAGACTGAAATACTTACGCATGCGCTGAGAAGCCATCATGCGTGGCACCTGAGTGTTGGTGGTAGAGGTGGGACGGATGGTGTTAAAAGTCTGTGGCCTGGGAGCTGATGGGCGCATGGCACTAGGCATATTTTGGAAGTCTGAAGGAACAGAAAACAGAAGAGAACCAGAATATAGTTAGAATTCTGTTCTTTAGGTGTTAAGAGGTGGCTGGTTAACAATAGTTATCATTACCACGTGCCTGGAGGTTGAATCATAGTGGATTCTGACCTATCAAGTTTAAGTTGCCAGTTGATTATCCTGTCAATAAATGCAGCTCTAGGCTAGATAAAGCTGTTACATTATGAAATTAGTCCTTTTTCTTAACTTACAGCAATAATGCTACATGCATACTTTTAGGGTAAATGTTCTCAAGTGGGTTTATAACACTATGCAATACTGTACTTAATTCATTTAGATGGCCAACAGTTAGTTCAGCAACATATTAAAGAATAATAGCCAGAGGAAGGCTAAACCTTTTGTCATTCTCTGACTTAACATATGGAGCCAGCACATTCCAGTCTGAACTTCATTCTTGTTATGCTTTGAGTATTTTAAGAGCAATTCAACTGTGGTTACTTACGCTGGGGACGCACTCCCTGAGTGGCCCAACGGGGGCTTGGGCGGAGCTGTGCCAGCTGGTTGGCAGAGTAGTAAGCAGCACGGTTCTGGGCCTGACATGGTTGGGAGCAAAGATTCATCATTGTATGGTGTTTTACTTACATGGACCATAATCTTTATTTTACCCCTACAACCAACATATGATTCATATAATGTACACAAGTACTAGGGCTGCATGATATTAGGAAAACATGCGATATCCGATAACGTTTAATATCGCAATGACAATTTGATTTGCAATAAATAAACAAACAGTCCCTGGCTACTGACGCAGAGACCACAGACAGCTCCACGGCCGGGAGAAGGCGCACACAGCCTGGCCACAGCAACACCAAGTCGGGGCAGACATCAGGGAACCATGCACAGCTCCACTATGTCCACTTACAGTGTTAATGTGGGGTTTTTTCCATATACGTTCTGACCGTGAAAAGCATATATTTTTTAAAAAACAGTTTTTAGTGGCTCTGTCTGTAATTTACATCCTCTTGTGTGTCTGTCATTGTTGCTGTGCGCTGCACCAACCTCGTCAAACCAGGCCGAGCACGCAGCCATCTCCTCCAGCTCTACATACATTTACTAAGATTATAAAATTGTTAAAACTAAATTGTTAACAAATGTTTCCGATCACACTGTTTTTGTGTGTTAGAGAGCGAGCAAGACGGATAGACAGGAAAAGAGCGAGCGACTGATGAATGCGCTACTCTGAAGAAAGACTGAACTCATTAATAAAAGTACCAATCATTACGTGATGATCGGTGTTGATATTGTCGTGACAAACAAATCAACTTTAAAACTGTAGCGAATCATGTTAAGCTGAGTAAGTTCAGCTGAGAGAGGGAGAATCCGTGTGTGCTCTATTACTTTTCCCTCAGGTTCTGGGATCATAAATAAGCTTCACAATTCTTTTATATAATAAACCGCTCATAATGATGAATTTAACTCGGGACAAAAACTGATCACTAGAAGTTTCCACAGTAGAGTTTCGTTGGAGGAGGCGAAGCGAGATTGACGGAGCCGCGTCGCACTGTCAGATTTCTGTTCTCTCTCGATTCTCTTCTTCAGATGATTCAATACCGCAAAACCTGGTAATCATCTCAATGTCTCTAAATTACCATCTAGGGCAGCAGGGCTCCATCTGATTGGCCAAATATATTGACATGCAGAGTGTGAATGCGTGGCGCAGGACACCATTTGTCGCAGTTTTTGCGAAGCCTCTGTTGATATACCCACATGATGATATCAAGATGACGATAGATTTTCGATATATCGTGCAGCTCTAACAAGTACATGAATATTTTTTGCAAATGGACTGGCTCACCTGAGGTATAGCAGCCATGAAATAGCCTGAGGGTGGGGCAGGCTGGTATGGGTTGAGGACAGGGTTGGGCACAGCACGGACAGTGGCCATCCTCTGCATGTACTGATTGGTTAAATGGGCCTGACGCTCCTCTTTGCGCTGTGCCAGGGCCACATACAGAGGCTTTGTGGCAACAATACGACCATTCATCTCCGTTACAGCTTTAGTAGCCTCTTCTGGGGAAGAGAAGCACACAAATCCAAAGCCTTTGCTGCGGCCACCTTCCATCATCACCTAGCAAAGGAGGGAATGATTAGCATCTATTCTGAAATAATGTCATCTTGCCAATAAAAATTAAGTTAAAATGAAAATCAAAAACTCAATTAACAAAGTAATGAAATATTTTCACATGATATATCAAGTGCTGAAATCTTTACCTTAGCGCTTGTTATGGTTCCAAAGGGAGAGAATTCTTTACGCAGACGCTCGTCATCCAGACCATCATCCAGGTTTTTTACATACAGATTGACACCCTGGTGTACATTAAAATTGACAGTTAGACTAATCTCAAGAAGTCAAATCAACTCTTATCTTTGTAGCACCAACACTGTAGCACTTGAGACAGAGCATTTGACCCAAGATTTGAATGGCAGCAAAATGTGCCATTGACATAGCTGTACTTTAGGCATTTATTCCAATATTAGAACAGACACGTCCATTTAAACCACCCTTGTGATATCATATACTGAATTTAATAACTCTGAAAAACTTCAAAAGTTAAACAAACCTGGTATCTGGTCATGCGATCTTGTTTCATTTGCTCAAATTTGCGCTTGAGTTCGTTCTGGCGCTCCCCTTTCTTCTGTGCGCGGCCCACATACACTTGTCTGCCATTCAGTTCTTTACCATTCATTTCATCGACAGCCTACAATTAAATAAGCAGAAGTCCACTGAAACAAGCTTAAACAAGAGCCACATCTATATTGATTCAAAGCCAAAAGCAGAGGTACAGTGACAGCGTAGCTCATTTTATATTTTCCTGATAGACAAATACATAGGAAGGAGGCCATGTCTTCGAAGAACATGGAGTAGATCCTAACCTTCTGTGCATCTTCGTGTCTCTCGAAACTAACAAAGCCAAATCCCTTGGATTTGCCACTTTCATCAGTCATAACACGGATACTGAGTGCCGGACCTACAACATACAACAGTGTATCAAAACTCAACACGCCAAATCACACTGGTAACATACTTAATCGTAAACCTGTTGACTTCTAAATGTCTTTGTCTTACCATATTGGCCGAACAACTCCTTTAGCTTCTCATCATCCATGTCCTCCCCAAAGTTCTTGATGTAAACATTGGTGAACTCTCTGGCACGTGCCCCAAGCTCAGCCTCCCTTTCTTTACGGGATTTAAAGCGTCCAACAAATCTGTTGGTCAAACGGGAAAGTTAACAACAAATCACTCATGCTGTGACAACCTTTAGACTTTTCTTAACTCCTAAGTGATGCTAGTATCCCACTAACTGTTGCTCAAATATCAAGACACTCCAGTTTTGTTCAATGTTGAAAATAAATATTTAGTTTGACAAATCAGAATACAATGAAAACTGTTATCTACTAATTGTAGAACAGGACACACTTGGCTTCATCTTGCTTAAAGGGATTGTTCACTGAAAATTCACTAGTTATCTACTCACCACTATGCCGATGGAGGGGTTGATGAAGTGTTTGAGTCCACAAAACACTTTTGGAGTTTCAGGGGTACACAGCATTGCAGCCTAATCCAATATAATGGAAGTAACTGGTGGCCACGTCTTCAAACGTGAAAAGACGTCTCCATACTGCTCCTGTGGTGTCATCCAAGTGTCCGTAAGCCCCGACACTGCAGAAACAGCGTCATTTACACCATGTTTATAGCCTATTTGAATGTCAGGGCTTACGGAGGTATTATAAGTTGTTTTTTTTACGTTTTAAGATGTGCTCACATGTTACTTCCATTGGATTAGGCTGCAATGACGTTAACCCCCAAAACTCCTAAAGTGTTTCACCCACCCCTCCATCAGCAAAGTGATGAATAGATCATATATCAAAGAGCTCATAACACCATATTATCCAAATAGATCACTTCGCTCCCAAAACACAGGCTCTCTTGTGGTTCCAAGACTCTGTAAGAGTAGAACGGGAGGTAGAGCCTTCAGCTACCAGGCTGCTCTCCTGTGGAACCAGCTCCCACTCTGGGTTTGGGAGGCAGACACCATCTCTATATTTAAGGTTAAACTTAAAACGTTCCCATTTGATAAAGCCTATAGTTAGGGCTGGATCAGGTGAGTCTTGAACCATCCCTTAGTTATGCTGCTATAGGTCTACACTGCTGGGAAAATTCCCATCATGCACTGAGCACTTCTCCCCTTCTCTCTGTCTCTCTAATTTCTCTGGGATGTTTGTCATTCTTAACTGGGTTGTTGTATGAAGACCCGAAAAACCATCTGGCATTAATGGTAGGTGTGTTTGTGGACAAGATGCAGTTCAACACAAAAAACAAACTTTGATTAGATATATAACTCTTGTTAATCAGAGGGGCCCCAAAAAACACAGACTTAAACATTGACTGTAAATGTAGTCCCACTTACACTTTTCTGTCATTGAGCAACATGCCATTCATTTTCTCAATGGCCCGCTCAGCAGCCTCGTGGGTCTCAAAGTGCACAAAGCCGTAACCCTTTGAGCCATTTTCATCACAAACCACCTTGGAAAAGGAAGATTTGAGCATGTCAACAACCCTGAGCACCATGCAGTGTAAAAAAAACACACACAATCACCTTTAAAACAACAGCAATCTTTAGTCGTGCAAATTAGTGGGTTTTTTAATCACTAAAACAGACAAGCAGACAAACTTAATCATGTATTGCCTACCTTGCATGAAAGGATATTTCCAAATGCAGAGAAGGTGTCATAGAGCGCCTTGTTATCAATGGACTTGTCCAGGTTCTTGATGAAGATGTTGCCCACTCCACTCTTCCTCAGGGAGGGGTCACGCTGAGACCACATGATGCGGAGAGGTCTGCCTTTGATCACATCAAAATTCATGGTGTCCAGGGCTCGCTCAGCTGAAACAGATGACAATACCTCTGACATTAGCTTCAGGACTGCACAATGCAAAGACTTCTGTACCTGTAAAGTGGATTCATGCCATTCATAACTGTGTCTGATATTATTACACCACGTCACAACATATTGACTAAAACAATAGTGCTAATAGAAACAAATGCTTTAACATGGCATGCATAGTCCTCGTTCAAAATGGAGTAGGATGGTGCCACATTCATCTCGCTAGCGGTCCTTACTTCATTACGTGACGGTACACCTACCATCTGCAGGCTGCTGGAAGTTGACATAGGCATAGCCGAGGGATCGACGGGTGATCATGTCTCTGCACACTCTGATGGAGAGAATTGGTCCAGCTGGGCTGAATTTCTCGTAGAGCATGGCCTCTGTAACGTCTGGATGCAGGTCTCCCACATAGAGGGAGGCCATTGGGTAGCTAGGCGCACTGGGATTCATATCCGACCACGCGTGTTCTTAACCAGACAAATGTGGGATTGTACTAGTTTGATATGTCTAAAAAAAACGTCAACCTTTGCCAACCCTCTATAAGAAGGGACTGTTTGCTAAGTCTCAGTTAGCTTCACAAAAATAAATGGGAGCGCCAACACTAATGCTAGCTTTTTAAGAGTTAGCAACGTGGGCTAGTTAGCTTGATTAGCAAATGTCGGAGCGTGGCCTAATCAATGTGGCTCGCACACTACACAATTCTGAATCTGTTCTCCTCCACAGTCAGTATACGACGCAATAGTCCTCGCTTATAATACAAACAGGGATGACAAAGCCCTAAAAGAGAAAAATAAGTGGTTAACAGTACAACCGGCTAACGTTAATCACACACGTTTCAACAATGACGCTAGCTGCTCAACGTGCTACCGTTCCTCTCGTTCCGTCTTTCGTTGTTTTTCGAAGGCAGTGTCTTCTTCGCGTTGCTTGGGCAAATTAAATCCTGCTTCACCGATTTTAATTTTTCTTATAAAAATATGTCTGCGTGTGCGCTCTAGCTTTTGGTTTGTTTCATAATAATAAAATGTGTGCCGAGACTAGCTCCGGAGCACACCCTGCGCAGACGGATTACGGGAATGAAAGGAAGGTCGGTAGAGGTTGTTTCACGATTGCGGTCGAAAACTGCTGCGCTTTCACCACAGAGATTGACGTCACACATCTCGCGATATTTGTCATTTGAAGGAACGTGTTTGGTTTACAGGCCATGGTCATTTCCCTTTATCTCTAATTCAGTTAAACCTTAACACTATAATGTATTCCAATGTGAAATATGTACTGCCAAAATCTGTGATTATTTTTTGTCACCTTAAGATAAAAAAATCTAACAAGAAATGTATTTGTGCTGTTTTGAAATCCATAGTTTTCTTTATTATAATCGAGGGTTACATTTTTATTGAATGGAGTCCCTGTCCAGTATGGATAAGGCATTTTCAAAATGTATCAAATGGCCTATTCCTCAAAAGGTTAAAATAATTTACAAGGTTTACCCAGTGGCAGAATCCCTGAAAAAAGGTTAAAGTTTGAGGTGGATTCTTTTGTAATGAGTTGACGAAACATTAGAACACATGTTTTTTTCTTGCTCTGTGTCTTGTAAATTTTGGCTAGATATTAGAACTTGGTTATCACCTAAAGTAAAAAACACCTTTTACATTTCCCTTATTCTTTTTTATTAGGATAGTCTAAATTCATTTGTTTTTTAAATGGTTAAGGTGATAATCCTAATAATCAAATACCATATTCATTGTAGTAAATGCAGAAATTCCACACCCCCAATTTAGCGTTTATGAAAGATTTTATCTTGTTTTTTCATAACTCAAGAGAATGCATTATGGTAAAGCAAGGATGTTTTATGAGGATATATCTAAATTCTTGTTTTGATTCACGTTCCCCTTTTTTGAGGTAAGGTATTCATAAGCAGGCTTTTACTGGTGTACACACTGAACCTTTGTCTTTATTGCTAGTTTCTTGTATGTGTCAAGCCATCTATTGTTATATATGCCCCCTTTCATATGCTTGACAACATTTAAATTGCCTTTGTCTATGTGTGCTCTCTGCGAGTGGTTTGTGTATGTTCAATAAAAAAACATCCATGGTCCTTGTGTAACAGCTATCACTGTGGTGTGCTCTCTTTATTTTTAACATATTATGTTCTCAATACCTTGTTCATTTGTCACAGTAAAACTGTAACAATTATATATTGTCTTAATAACCACTGAAAATGAAATAAACATTGTTATATCAAAGATTTACAACTTAAATCCACTCAGAACGAAAAGATGACAACATATGTAAAACAAGATATAATCAATCAAATTTTATTGATTTGTATAACCCATATTCACAAATCACAATTTTTCTCATAGGGCTTTAACATGGTGTGACATCCTTAACAGCCCTTAACCCTCAACAACAGTAAGGAAAAACTACTAAATCAGCCGCCACCACGATCAGGATCCACGATCACGATCGGTTGCCACCATAGTCCACAATCACGATCCACTGCCGCCATCAGGATCCACCATCAGCTGCCACCTCGATCGTGGTCCACCACCAGTATTCACGATCAGATGCCAGCACGATACAGGATCCGCCATTACGATCACGATCTCTGATTCGCGATCCACCATCATGATCCACGATGTGGCCTCCGGGGAAGAAGTCACAAAAATGAATTGATAAAAATAGGGGTGATGGAGATGTATGTGAATTTAAAATGAACTGTAGAATGGATGTGAAAAATGGAGTAAGTCATTATTAAGTGATTTGATGAAGGATGATTTGATTAAAAAAGTAACTTACAACAGTAACAGGTAAAAAGTCAGTGGAGCTGTCAGTCAAATGATTTGTGCACACCTATGTAACCCTGAGATACGGGGCTCCCTGGTGACTTTGGGGAAAAACCAAGTCAGGTAAACTTCAGGGATATCAAGTGATAGTGAATCAATTTCACCTGCTTTGGCGCAAATGAAAGTGACAACAGGTGCAATGGACAGGCTAAAACAAGACAACCCCCAAAAAGGGAACAGTTGTATATGTGGTGGCCACAGACAATTGTTCTCTCCTTATCCTTCCTGACTGATTCTTCTCTAGTTTTGTGTTCTGCGAGTGTCCTTGTCACTTCTGGTATTCATGAGGCTGTACCTGCAACCCAATCAGGTTGCGCAGGTAGTCCAGCTGCTCCAGGATGGCACATCCATACGTACAGTGCCAAGAAGGTTTGCTGTGTCTTCCAGCATAGTCTCAATAGCATGGAGGAGAAACCAGGAGACCGGCCGTTACAAAAGGAGAGCTGGACTGGGCCTTAAAAGGGCATCAACCCAGCAGCAGGACCGGTGTCCACTCCTTTGAGCGATGAGGAACAGGAGGACTACTGCCGGAGTCCTACAAAATGACCTCCAGCAAGTTACTGACGTGCATGTTTCTGACCAAACTGTCAGAAACAGACTCCATGAGGGTGGCATGAGGAACAGACGTCCTCTGGTGGGACCTGTGCCCAGCCCAGCACCATGCAGCTTGATTGGCATTCACCAGAGAACACCAGAATTGGCAGGTCTGCCACTGGCGCCCCATTCTCTTCACAGATAAGAGCAGGTTCACACTAAGCACATGTGACAGGCGGGAAAGAGTCTGGAAATGCCGTGGTGAATGTTATGCTGCCTGTAACATCATCCAGCATGACCGGTTTGGTTGTTGGTCAGTGATGGTCTGTGGAGGCATATCCTTGGAGGGTCGCACAGACCTCCATGTCACAGTCAATGGTACCCTGACTGCTGTTAAGTACTGGAATTAAATCCTCAGAGTGATTGTCAGACCATATGCTGGTGAGGTGGGCCCTGTGTTCATTCTGGTGCAGAACAATGTGGCCACAGTGTGTAGGCAGTTCCTGGATGATGAACACATTGATGCCTTTGACTGGCCCTCTCGTTCTCCTGACCTAAATCCAATTAAGCACCTATGGGGCGTTATGTATCAGTGTATGCCCCGCCACCAAGTACCGTCCAGGAGCTCACTGATGCCCTGATCCAGGTCTGGGAGGAGATTCCCTAGGACACCATTCGCAGACTCATCAGGAGCATGCCCAGATGTTGTCGGGAGTGATTACAGGCACGAGGAGGCCCTACACACTACTGAGTCAACGTGATGAAATTCACACAAGTCGCATCAGCCTGTAATTTAAATTTTTACTTTGTTTTTCAGTGTGGTTTTGAATCCAGCCCTCAATAGGTTGATGGATTTTGTTCTCAACAAATTATAGAATGTGCATCAGTAAAGATTTTCAACTTTAATACTTCGTTCATCAAGATCTGATATGTGATTTAAGTCTTCCCTAATTTTTTGGAGCATTGTATAAACCAATGTCTGGTTGGTTAAGTCAATCAATATTTCCTGGTTTCCAGATGCGCCAGGCGCATCCTGTCACCTAGGTATCTCTTATAGAGGCTACATAATGCAATTAAATGAAAAGTTAAATTTCTTATCCAAGAAGCTGTTGTGAGATAATAGATTCTTATCTCCTGGCAACAAGTTATTTAACTTTCCAACAATTTAATAAATTGTGGCTATAGGACTTACCGGGGGACTCTGTACTTAAAGGACGTGGGTGGACTGCAAGCAGTGACAAAATAGTTCCCCCCTTCACTGTAGGTCGTGCACTTCTTGGCGAACAGCAGGCATGTTGAGATAAGTAGTAAACAAACACAGGTGTTTACAGAGCCTTCATTTATGTGATTAGTTACACCTGTGTTGAGCAACTATTTCAAATCAAAATGGCTGCTGTGAAAAAGAGCTGTAACTTTAGGGGATCACAGAGAGCGAAGAATAACACCTGAACGGCCATATTTTCTATGGATACAACCCTCTATCTGAGGACTCTGATATGGCCTAGGAAAATACATCATTCATTTATTAAATGGTCACTATAATCATTTAATTCATAATGGTAAATGGTTTGTAATTATATAGCGCTTTTCTAGTTTTGATGACCACTCAAAGCGCTTTACAGTACAGTAGTTTACAATTCTTCATTCACACACACACATTCATACAGTGCATCTATTAGCAGCACTTTTGTTTTCTATGAGGGGCAATTAGGGGTTCGGCATCTTGCCCAGGACACTTCGGCATGCAGATGGGGAAGACTGGGGATCGAACTGCCGTCCTTCAGGTTGGAGGACGACCGCTCTACCCCTCAGCCACAGCCGCCCCGTGCATGGTGTATCATTTATGAATTCTAATGTTTATACAATTGTGTGTCATGATAAAGGAAGATGTTTATGTGGGTCTCCCCTGCTTCCAGACTCCCCTTACTATCAGAACTAATAGGCGACCACTACAGCCAATCAGAGCATAGGATAGGTTTGATTCAATTCTATTTGAATAGTGCCAAATGAGGTGACACCTGGGAAAAACCAATAAGTCGTGACCACGATTATTATTTCAAGGCACTTTAGATAAGTCCACAACGAACAAGCACTTCAGCGGTTGCAGAACTAACGCCTGTTTAATTGTAAGAAACCTCAGGCAGAACCAAATACAATGTGGGCGGCCATCTGCCTCAACCATTTGGGGTGAACAGATAAAAATGGGAATGAAAAGAGAAGGGGGACATGAACAGTTGTGAAAGCAGTCATATTTGAGCTCTGTCAGACTGGTTGTGATAAACATAAGTGATATTTATATATGTAATCATGTTCTTAAGGATAGCAGCAGTTTAATAATAGTTTTGGTGTTGTGTCAGATTTGGATAGAGAGAGAGAGCACTAACTATGGAAGAGGAAAATCAAAGTCAGTGACATGTAGTTAAATAGGCTCACCGTGTCCCTTCTCACATTTTGTGATCAAATGTAGTTTGGAGACCAGACCTGGTGAAAAAAATGTGTGATCCCTATGCTATGCATCTGAGAAAGAAAATACCCCATATTGATCAGGATGGACACATAATTGATTCAGACGTTAATGATGACGTCCCCCCAGTAAATAATCTCTTAATATAATTACCGGCCTGCTGTAGTATGCCTCTGCCAACCATTGCTTTTTCTCAATTTACATACATTTTTTCTAGAAATCTAAAATCAGTTAATCTTTGAGTCCAAGTTTCCAATTCATAAACGCAAATTATAGATTTTGGATCATATGTTACAATCAAAAATCTATCCACTAAGGGCTACCAAAATGGATCAAAACAGACAAATCAACAGAAGTTTGTTTTCTTTATTTCACCTACATGAAATTACACATTTCTCCCAATAAAAGTTCTCTATGGTAATCCCAAAGACAAAAACCCTTCTTGCATTTCCAGAAACTACGTATCAACATGCAGTTTAGGCAAGTACTGAAAGAAAAAATTGAAAAGGCAGAAACAAGATAAACATGTGGGATTTTCTTACTGCCATATCATACAAAACAGCAACAAGCTTGTATGCTCTTTTGTTCTTCCAAATTTTCTATACCTCAAAAGTGAAAACAGAAATACAAAAGCAGGTCACCCAAAAACAGAACAAAATAATAGTGAGTATAAAGTTAAGCAACTGAAAGTAAATGGAATGTAACCTTTGTGTTCCAACAAAACCCTGCCTTCTTTCTACCAATCCCCATCATTTCCTTCACTGCCCTCAACTTAGGTCATCAAGTCAAAACGTGATTTTGTAAACCCACAAGTTTGACAAGAAAAAGACCATTATTATGAATAGAATACATACAATATAACCTTTTTTTGACTCTAAAAACTCCACCTGCATGTTTCATGAGTTGAAAACGTGCCTACTCTCCCACCACCACAATAATACAATAGCTATATTGTTACCACACACAAGAGGTCAGCAGACAGGCAATCAACCCATACATTTGAGCCCCTGATGTGGACCCACCCACCAAACAAATTAAACTATACCCTTATTCCCAGTCCCCTTTTCTCACAGTTACTACAAAAAAGGAAATCGTAAACAGATGAGAGATGAGTGTTGAGACTCCTAAATAGAAAAAAGATGGAAAGAGTTGGACAATGATAGTGAGGTGGTCTCAGTGTTGAGGATCATGATACAGATGAGCCAGGATGATAGTAGGCAGACAGGGGGTCGCCTATGCCCCCATCTGGCTCAATTTTTGGTTTCTTCTTGATCATCTGCATCAGAGTTCCACAGCTGAGGAAAGACAGAAGAACAAAAAGGAGAATGAGAGAAATTTCATTTAAAAATTGTGAATGGATGAATATGACTGTGTGAAGTGCTTGGAGTGGTTGTTACAAGTAGAAAAACGAAATAAAAATTGAAATTTAAAAACTAGACTAACAATGAAAATAATAGGTTGTAGTTGAAATGAAACTTACTGTCAAGTTGTCTCTCAATAACTGCATGATAAGCGTACTGTCTTTGTACGATTCTTCACTCAGTGTATCGAGCTCTGCAATAGCATCATCAAAAGCCTACAGGAATTCAAACAAATTTGTTAGATTAGCCGGAAATAGATGGCCTAGAACAGTGGTCGCCAACCCGTCGATCGCGATACTGGTCGATCTATATCTACTGGTCGAACTCGACATTCTTAACCGTCGATCCCCGTAACTCTCTGGACTCACTGGCTGCGGTTGCTCTGCAGATCAGCTGTGTGTCAGTTGTCTGTTGTTCACAAGCGCCGTGTGTCCGCTACTGGCGGCCGAGCTGCAGGTTTATCTACTGCATTTCCTTCAGTACAAGTCGGATTATGTACTAAACATAATGTCAGGACTCTACAGTATGAAGACAGCATCTTCCGGTCTGTCGATAACAATCAAAGCCCCGTTAGAACAAATGAATGGATTCAGAAAGTGAAACGCTGGAGTGCTTTTACTTTGTAACGGGTTCAGGAAGTGTTGGAAATACATTTGTGACATAGACAGATAAACATTGTGGTTCACAGCAGAATAAACAGAGAAATGACCTTTCACTGTTGAATTTATGTCACAAACAAATGGTTGCAACACTTTCTGTATGCGTTCCAAAATAAAAGCACTCCAGCCTTTCTGTTGACCCAATCCATTATTTTGTTTAAAAAAGTGGTTTTATTGTGAAATATTTACAGGATAAGAAGATGCACGGCTTCATACTGTATAGTACCAGTATTTATTTGAGTACACAGGACTAATTTTATACAAGGAAATGTCATTTGTGGCCATATTCAAGTCAAAGCCTATGTAAAAAACATTGTCCTAAAGTAGCAGCTCCTCTGCAGAACTTATTGTTGAACTGAAGCTAAATATTGTGCATTGAACAGATGCTGTAAATATAAATTGATATTAATGTGAATATTGTGCATCAAACAGATGCTGTAGATATTGATATTGTGCATTGAATAAAGTTGCACAACTACCTTTATATGTGTATATTTATGCTTGTACATTCAGCCTTTAACAGAAATGGCAAAAAATTATGCACAAGACCTAAGTGTTTTTTTTGGAGGGTATCAGGGTGGTAGATCTCGGCTTATGTTTGGAATTGGAAAAAAAGTGATCTTGGGCTCGAAAATGTTGATGACCACTGGACTAGAACAAGCTGTGCAGTTATGGAGCAGTAGAATGCGTATGCATTTCAGGTTGGTTTTCACAAAATCAATGCAAATATCAAAAATGATTGCATTTAAAATACTCCCAAATAAGAAAATAAAGTTAAGTGGTGTCATGAACTCACTTGTTTGGCCAAACTGCAGGCATCTTGAGGTGACTGCATGATTTCGTAGTAGAAAACCGAGAAATTGAGTGCAAGACCAAGGCGGATTGGGTGCGTGGGCTTTATATCGGTTTTGCTGATTTCAAAGGCCTTCTCGTAGGCCTCCTTTGAGTTTGTAATGATTTCTGTAGGGAAACAAAGAGTATGAGTACTGTGGACTCTAAGCATAACAACAAATGGACGTGTAAAATGCTACAGTGTGCGAAAAGAGACCAAGAAGGATAGAAAAGCCTGAAACGGACACAACACACTTAAGGGATAGTTCACTGAAAAAGGAAAATTCACTAATCATGTACTCACACTATGCCAATGGAGGGATGGGTGAAGTGTTTGAGTCCACAAAACAATTTTTAAGAGTTTTAAGCCTAAATGATATCGTCCTTCAAGGTGCATTCATGGACCCTCAGACACACTACATCTGCTAGTTTAGCCACTTCCAGTGGACATTTAGGCTTAAAACATGGTGTAAATGACCTCGTTTCGAGTCACATATGCAGTATTGTTCAGGTCCTAATAACTTTTGATGTGTTCAGTGTTTATAGTTAAAGTGTAATGTGAGCGCAGGTCAGCAGGAGTGTGGAGGGACGACAAATTTACAATGATTTTAAGAGTAATAAACCTCTAGAAGCCCACACACAGATGGTATAAAAAAAGGACTTGGAGCTTACCATTCCTCTCTTCTTTTGTAGCCACCTCAGCCAAGTAACGGTAGTAATCTCCCTTCATTTTCAAATAAAAGACCTTGCTTTGTGGTTTGGTGGCATTTTTAATGAGATGATTGTCCAAGAGATTCTGTGGCAGAAAACAAACAAAACAGACTGTTAGAAAAGAAAAAGCACCACTGTCCTCATGTTTAAACAATTTTTCTGGCAAAAACATTACTCTTAACAGATAGAGCCAATAATCAAATGTAAGCAGTCTCACCAACACGTCGTCGCAGATTTCTTTCAGCTCGCACTCAATCTTTTTCTTGTACTCTTCGACAATGAGCGCCTTCCTTTCGTTTTCTGTGTTTTTAGGCTCGATGCTGGACACCACACGCCACGAGGAGCGTCGGGCACCCACCACATTCTTGTAGGCCACTGACAGCAGATTACGGGCATCATCACTCAGCTCTTCTGTACTTTCCCCTGCAACCAACTTCATTATAGCAGCCATATCATCATATCGCTCAGCCTGCTCGGCCAGCTTGGCCTTCGTCTCAAGACTGCTCATGACTGCTCACTGGAAGAAAGAAAAAAAAAGGGGAAAAGAACCACAGATTACATATTATTGAGAAGCAAGGGGGTAATTTTTATTTTCGACTACAGATATTTAAATGAATACCCAAAATAAATGTGCAGAGCAAAGTCAAGTGGAAAAAAAAGAAAGAATTACTCTGTTCTGTAGTTATATGCTTCTGCCAACCAGTGCAGTTTCAGTCTACAAACATTTTTTAAGCCTTAATGTCTGCTGTGATCCTCCTGCCTGGAGCCGTGTTCACGTTTGCCGCACAAGCTTGCGTCTCTATGCTCTTGCCCAAGGGGTACGTGACGACATCAGCGATACGAAAGCACTAACTGCAGCTATGCAGCCATGCTACCGGAACTGGAGATGCTACAGCGCACCCCGCGCACACTCTCGGGCGAGAGCTTGTGTGTGGTGTGTGTGCATGCGAATGTTAAGCGGCTCCGGAGGAGGATAAGAGTGGACATTTAGGCTAAAAACATGGTGTAAATGACACCACAGGATGATATTAGAAAAACATGCAATACCATTGTGGAATATTGCGATATATAAACAAATGCTTAAGTATACAGTGTATACAGCCATGCACAGCTACACCAAGTCCGCTGACAAGATCATTTTGGGACTTTTCATACATGTTTGGACTACAAAAAGTTATGTTTTACAGTTTTTAGCAGCGCTGTCAGTAAGCGCTGAAGAAAGATGTAATTAATAAAATGTTTGATCATTATGTGCTGATCAGTGTGATATTGTGGCATCATTTTAAACAAATCAACATTTAAACTGTAGCGAGTAAGAGATGTCAGATGAGAGCGAGAAAGTGAGCAGCGGAGTCAGTGTGTGTGGCATTATCATAAATAAGCCACTTAATTATTTTATATGATCAACTGCTCATAGTGATGCTTGGCACATGGAACACCATTTATCCCAGTTCAAGCAGTCTTTTGCGATAAGTATATCGTGCAACCCTAGTTTAAAGAAGTGGTCACCAGTCACTTCAATTGTATGCTGCTTACCCCGGATACTATGCTGTTTGAAGTGTTATGTGGTCTTTAACACTTCACCCACTCCTCCATCAGCATAGTGGTGAGTAGATAATAGGGATGCACGAGATATATATATATATAAATAAATAAATAGGGAATTTTATATTATTATTTATCGGAAATGATAGCCGATAAAAGGTCTGATAAACATGACATGATGTCATACATCCGTGCCTGTCAGTGATGCATTTATCAGAGGCTTTCAGTTCTATAAAAGCCTTTATTTTTTAATGCACATTATTTTATCTGAATTACTATTTTAATACATTGACATGTCCTATTTGAGATGTCAAAATATTTAATTTATTCAATGTAATTTAGTTTTCTGTTAACTATAGCTTTAATCTGTGAGTCTAAGTGAACATTTGTGCCAAATTTGAAGAAATTTCCTCAACAGATATTCTGTTCATAAGAATATCATGGACGGACAACCTGAACACAAATACATATAAACTGACACAGAGAAATAGTCTGTGTTGGCTCTGGTGTGAATATCAATAAATGCTTATACTTATTCCAACTAACAAAACCTATAGCACATGACGTAACTACTGTCCCTGAGGCTTGCTGCCCTCTCCAGGAAGTACTTGTACAAGGAAATGTGATGCACACCAAGGCAGTTCAAGGATGTGGGTGAGAAGAACATAGCAAGTTAGCACAAAAGCAACACTGCACTATATTCAAACTATAAACTGTTTTTTTATTTGAAATGTTAAATGTTTGTTAGCTACAAAAGGAGAGGGTGTAGTAGGTAAACATACAGTTGTATTCAAATTAAATCATGGCTCTAAGACCTATAAGCATAGGAAGTTGAGAAAACGTGCTCTGGCTGCGCTATTAAACCCTACTGTCGTACAGTATTAGCCGAGTGAGTTCCTAAGCAATGTTGAGTGCCACAGGGTTGTAAGAGGAGAAGTAATGTACCAGCGCTCACCACTACACCATGACCTACATCCTTTTGACCTATCCAAAATAGCAAACAGGCTTGAACAAAATCAATCTCATTAGTTTCCATTCCAGAGAGCATGCAGTTTGACATGTTCAAGATCTGTCCTGAGATAAGGAAAATTAAGCCAATTCTAACATAGGTACAAACCTCTCACAAGTTGGGCAACCAAGTAAACTGAAAAAAGAGCCAGGAAATGAACTAATGACAACCTGACAAATACCAGAGGATTTGCAGTTTGCACTGATCAAACCTGGGTTGATTCAGTAACTGATTAAGGTACATCTATGGCTTCCACACATAAGGACTTATGTTAAAGTACAATGCAGTTAACAAGTTCTGTTGAATAGTAACCCTGAAGACAAATGCATTGAGTGCGTTAAGTATTCCATTTATATTGCAGCATTACTATGACCACTCCAAAACATTAACACACACACACACACACACACACAGCGCTTTACAATGACCTTTTGATGATAATTATAATCAAAGGGATTTGGTCAATCAATAAAAGATGCAACATGTTGGACAACGTGACACGTGAACATGATTGAATAAGACTCACGGTTATATTTCCATCAGTAAATAACTTGCGCAGCAAAAAGGGTTAATAAGTAGTCACGTATTTGGAATCCACTCGACAAAAGAATGCAAGCTACAGCCACAGTACAATAGAAAACGACATTTTCTCCAGGGCAAACGTCCCCGTTCTCTCGCCAACGCACACACCACACCCATCCCTCTACCTGCGACTCGCCCAACAGGGAAGTGAGGAATTTATGTGCCTTCAGACTTAGCCTGCTGTGACTATTAGCACTATGCCTTACTAATATAGATCCAGAAACCCCCATTACTTAGACAAACTTGGTTGTAACGAGGAGTACCATGTAGTACATCAAAATCAACCTAAACTGCTTTCCCATAGGCCCTCGTGACCACTTTCAAACATGGCGTTGACTATTTCCTGAAACGTAAGCATTCCTAGCCAAAAATCTTTAGTAAATGATTTCTGCGTTAGATTCCAAAATGAGTCACCAATTATTGTTTATCTCAACCAAAGAAAGTGTTACCTTGGTTTGATAGCGCGACACACAACCCATAAAAGGGTTGCAACTTAGCCCGTTAGGTAGCAGTTTAACTCGTCTTTCTATATCTTTGTTAATACACTGATAGACACATAACATTAGCAAATACAACCGATACTGTCTGCGAACTTGTAATATTACAGACGCTAAACCTGATTTACATTTATCGTTACCCGCAAAATAACAGACACATTTCGCCAAAGCTGTCTGTTCGAATCCAGCCATTAGACATATCCCGAACTATAGCAAAGCTAGCCATTGTTCATTGAGCTGATATCTGTCGCAGCTAGTCGGGGCAAAGGCGCTTCCAATAATGCTATATTTGTTAGAAGGTCTTACAATAACTAATACAAACAGAACAAATCATTTCAAAGCCCTAAGTGATCCCATACCGGAGTGCTAGCAGATGTCGGCGTAGCCAGCAACAGCTGATTCTCTCGGTAAGTCTGCGTGTGAGTGCTGAGTGTGGTCCACGGGGTCTCCCTCCACCACTCCAGGCCAAGGCAAGGCCCGAGGGGAGGGGTTAGTGGTGACGTCAAACGTTACCGAGGCAACCGAACACGAGAGCCTCTGGAAGTTGCAGTGAACCTTCCTGTTCCTGCCCCAGTCTTAAAGAGGCGAAGGGCTGACAAGTGATTGCAAATAATGTAATTAACGTGAGGACATTTTGATTTTCATGGTAAAATAATTGTTTTATTACAATTATGACATTGTGCCATGGTTTTGCATTCCAACAAGTAGAGATGCAAATGTATGAAAACCATGCATACCTTTGAACATCACAGCAAGTTTAATATGGAAGTCATCACTGACAGATTCAAACACTGTTTTACTGCAGATCACCCATATGTTTCAAGACAGTCTTCTCACTGTAAAAAGACTAAGGCAGAAAGTAATTCTTGCATCTTGAATGACACCCGTAATATGGATCCTATGACAGAGATCATGGCTGTGTGCAGATAATATTTTATTCAATTCTTAAAAAATGGGACAGGTTAACTCTTAAGCTGCATAATTAGATATTACAATTTCTCACACATTTGCGGAATTGTCTAGAACAGCATCAGAATTACATCAAAAAAGTAGAACACAGGATATTGTTTCTGAAGGGGAGAGAGTGGGTTATTTTTGCCTTGTCGTGTTTCCCTTATAGGAAAATAAAAATCCTGTATTTCATAATTATGAGATTCTAAGTCATAATTATGAGATACTATCTCATAATAATGAGATACTAAATCATAATTATGAGATACAGGATTTGTATTTTCTTCATCACAGTGGCGGAAATGGGCTTCCATAGCTAAGAGAACGATTTCAAGTAAAGAAAAAAGTAAAGAAAAAAAGGGATACCCTAAAGATGTGTAACCGGTTAGTCCACTTCTTAAAAACCTTAACACACACATAAATGTTTCTCACCAACATTCTTCTGCAATATTATTCACAGTAGTCATACTTAAGCCTGTAAGATCCATTCAGTTTCTGTATGTTGTAATAGTCAAATAAACAGTGAACTAATTTCAATAAGCAGTATTTTGGGAGATTTCTAATGTAAAACTCTAAATGGTCCTGGGGGTGTAAAGTATTGTCAAGTTGAACACAACATTAATACGTGCTTTTTAACTTATTTTTTTATAAAGATTCACTATGCTCCCAAAATGTATGCTAATATGCAACTAGTCAATGGTTAATAAGTGAACCTTATTATTATTTTATAAAACCTATATGGGATGAATTGGATGAACTCAGGAATGTGCTACGATAAGTTTTGATATTATGCCTGTCGTTATAGTCCCAGACTACATGCTAAAACCTTTTCCCACCAACCTCATTCAAGCAACATCTCCCACCACTGTGTTAGCAAGCACACATGTAATAAATGCTTCATAGGCATTTCCAATCATATTCAAACAGGTTCAGGTAACGCCTCTGCTCAAAACACCTTCACTTCAAATGAAGTATCGGCTGGTCTCATTACTTCCATTCTTATCTAAAGCTATTGAAAGGGTAGTTTTCAAACATAGTTCAGAGTTCCTCTGAGAGAACATCGTCATTGATCCAAATCAGTTGAGCTTTAGGAGCAGCAGCTTTATGGAAATCTGTGACAGAAACTCTAAAGGCAGCTTGAGTTGCAGTGGAGTCCTCAGCTCTTAGTTTGGTATATTACAGCAGCCTTTGATACAGTAAACCCCCACATCATCCTGCTATCTGTGCTCTCCAATATGGGCATCTTGGGCGAGGAGCTTTCTAGTTTTGAATTCTGTTTTACTGGGCTTTCCTTCAATGTCTCAAGAACAATGTGGCAAGGACAAATGTCCTTATGCTTCACCCACCCACCCCACTGGAGTGACACCTGGGGCCCCTATGAGAATGACACTCATCTCCCTCCTAATCAGTTCACATGAATCTCAACTGGCTTGTCTAAATACAGATGACGGAGCCTTATGGTTAAAGAAAACCAACACTTTAACTTCAAAAGAAAAAATTGTTGTGTTGACTATTCTCTTTTCAGGCTTCTGAGGAACTCTGAATGTGCATTTTCAACATTCCCTTGATATATCATATACTTCTCAACTCATATTCTTCCCCCAACAGATCCTTATGACTGCTTACTAGTAAAATTGGTGATAACTTTCATATAATACTTAACAAATATGTCACAACACTTGTATTAGTTTTTAATTTATATTAAATATGAACAAACAAGCACATGAGTGCCACAAATAGGATATTTATCAGCCATGTCAACAAATATCAGCCAGATAAAAGTCGGTTGCCTTTAACGATGAAAACTAGGCTCCAAGTTTCAGTGTCTTTTTTTCTGTCCAGAAATGTTCAGATCTGAGTGAAGATCTGACAAACTCAGGAAGTTCCTGCAGAACAGGTACCTGTTTAGCAGGAGGTTGAAAGAGTCTGCTTCTTAAACTTCAGACCTCAAATCAATAATTCCGTTTAAAAGGATAAAACACCTACATTAATTTCATAGCACTTTCATCCAATTGTACTGTACATTATGCCTTTCATTCATCTGTACACACACACATACACACACGTTTGTACAGCTGTCTCAGTGAGGACACTCATTGGCATAATGCATTCCTAGCCCCTTACCCTAACCATCTAAACTAAATGCCTAACCCTAACCTAACCCTAAAACCAAGTCTTGACCCCCAAACTGTCCATTAAAGTGGGGTCACAAAGTGAGGACCGGGCAAAAGGTGATTACTTTCCCAAAATGTCCTGACTCCGTTGGTTGTAGGCTCAAACTGGTCCTCACAAAGATAGCTGTACAAGACCACACACACACACACACACACACACACACACACACACACACACACACACACACACACACACACACACACACACACACACACACACACACACACACACAACAGGGTGGCCTAGGGATGAATGGTTCTCAATACAGTCAAGTCATTTGCTCAGATTCAGCAGCATCACAGAGGCTTGCTGTCAAGGCAAATGACCAGAGAATATCGTGTCACAGAAACTTACACTATGCTAAGGAATGGTCACATTAAAGCAGTTTTGTTGGGTGACTGCTCTGCTCATGTGGATGATAAAGGTAATGATAAGCAGATTAATTGGAAGAGGGACTACATAATGATAAAACAAGCTTACAAAATCATTATTTAGAACAGGTATTGTTAACACCTGGTAGACCAGGGTTACTTTTTGAGGAGTTTCCTGAACAGAAAGTGGAACGACCTGAAGTTCTATACTCAGCTTTTCAAAAGGTTGTTAGAGCCTGCTCCCTGGCAAGGCTGTCGGAGGCCTTAGTAGCATCTAGCCCTAGGTCCTATTTGCACATATCTGGCACTAGATTGTTCCTTTGTTATCTGGAGGGCTGGCAAAGCTAGCTATCATATTAGTGCTTTTCAAAAATATGTTTAAAAACACACACATAGAAGATAGTGACAGTCAATATATAACCTTTATTAAAAGGCTATACATTACATTGCATGGTTAAAGGTATGAATATTACAAAAGTAAAAACAGGGCTGGTTGTCTGTCAAGGCTTATGCACAGTGATACAATGTCAGTGGTAAATGACCAGTAGGTCCAAATTGTTAATCAGAGTTCCAAATTTGTAGTTAGTACTTTCATGAGACCTAATTGATATATTGGCTATCTTTTCCCTTCCTTTGAAGGGTGGTGCCCCGAGGTAACTTTAATCAATTAAAGTTATTATTTATATGAATTACTAAATTTACATTTTTAATATTCTATTTTTTCTGATAACCAAATTTATTGAATGCCCAAAGGCACACAGTTTAATGGTGTAACGCCTAAGGTATCATATGCACAACAATTGATATGCAGCTACATACCATCCCTGCATTAAACACCCATGCATCAGTGACGGAATTAAGCAGCATAAGGAATAATTGAAGCTGGTTGGAAATAATTTCAACTGAAATACTGTCAAACATAGAAGTCTGGCCTGAATCAACCCCAATTGTCTTACTGAAATGAAGGGGAATCTGTTACACCTCCACATCGTCCAGGTTTGGGGGCATTGGGGACTTTGGATGTTTGCTCTCAAAGTGGTGCTTAAAGGTCTTCGGGTCAGGCATTTTTGTCTAAGAAAATGTGGAGAAGACAAAATAAAGAAAAATTCAAAAACACAAATACAGACAGCACATGAAACACACATTCAAAAAAAGCTAATAATTTCCAAGATACAAGGCACCCACTCCATGTCTTGGGTATATTTTCAGATAAATTGTCATTAAATACCTTGGCTTAGGTACATCAACACCAACAGCACCATAACGGTGGATATATGGTCTTTCACAACAAGATCAGTCAACAGGTCGAAGTATACATCCATGATGTTAAAAAAGGCCAGCGTCTTAATACTCTGCCAGAGTAGCTACAACCAGCTTTCAGAAAGGAGCTTTTCTCAAGAGTGTACAAGGGGTATACAGGTTTGAAGATTTGTTTAAAGATCCCTAAAGAAAGCACAGACAAGGATCAGCTATGGTTTATCTATCCATCTTATTACAATATTACTGTGAAGAGCTGCAGGAGCCCTCTGTTCTATTTGCAAAATACAACACTAACCATTAACTCCAGCCTACTGATCAACAATATATTGTAATGACATTTTTTTTAAATCAGTTGTTCTAGGCAGTGTAGCTATCTGCTACAGGGCCAAAGCAATACATAACATGAAATGATCTGGTACGGGTGTTACCTACATCATGCTTACACATAATATAAACTCTTTAATACATACTTTCATTGAAAAGTCAAAACTTTAAGAACAATTTCATGTTTCAGAGCAGGAAGGCATGAGGCCCTTTGCCTGAGTGCTATCCTAAGGTCATTGGAGAATAATTATTTTATGTTCTTCACCTATGCACATACCCGACACATGTATACCCTTTGCTCTTCTTGATCTCTGACTGCTTTTTGGCATTCTTCTGCTGGGACTGGAACTTCTGGTGCCCGCGGGCCATATTCGATGCTACACCTGAAGAACTGAGGAATTTGGTCAGCACAACACCACAAAGAAGGTGATGAGCCATCAGCTGTGAGAGACTTTGCCTGTAAAGAATGACTTCCAGGAAAATGGAAAGCACCAAGGGACTGAAGGTTGCTCTTATTTGAAATGCAACGCTTCCACAGCAGCTAAGGCTTCAGATAAAATAACCTTGATGATTGATAGTTTAAAGAAAGCTGTCTCAAATACCACTTACAGTCCTAAAAAGCAGCAGTGGCTGTGAACAATCTTTTAAAACTAGGTTAAATGTCATGTTTTGGGGTTAGAAGGATAAGGCAATTAACTTTGATTTCCCCAAAGAAAATCAGACTGCAGATATTTATATGGACAAAACACTAGAACTAGGCCAGGGCTATGGTTCTATAAACTATATTTCTGACTGATGGTGACGATAGGGGGACATTTTTTATCAGGACCCTGGGGGACGTAGTGTTACCAGGGGCGACCATGATCCTCTTCTCTAGCACCCTTTTACACTGAAAGGTATGTCCACCATTAACGTTGTGGGTGACGTGAGTAGGTCTCCGAAACGCATTGCTCTCATTCGTGAAACCAGACTTAAGCTAACACTACCTGACAATGCTGGCCAATCAGTAACGTTAGGAACTTTACCGATGGTTTAGTTTAAGAGAACTTAACTTAGAACTTACTGAGGAACAGAGCCGTCTTACACTTTGTTAGCCGGTTGCTATTATTGAAGCTAGCAAGGTAGAATACAGGTACACAGACTTTGATAGATATTACAAGTCACAATACACTTTGTAAATGGCTATTGGTGAAGGCATCCAACAAATTAAAGTGAAGAACAGACTCATTAACTCCTCTGGACCTCCCACCACTTCCTGTGCTCAACTTCTTGTTTGTTGTCGGAGCTTTAAAGGTTTATACCGCCACCTAGCGTGTGGGTTAGTGTATAGTCATGGCATTAGTTCATCTGAATTGATTGGTCTGGAAAAAGCACCCACACCAGTGATGGGATATAACAGACATTTACTATGTTACTGTACTTAAGTACATTTTTCATGGGTCTGTACTCTAACTAATTATATTTTTTTCGGGTATTTTTAGTACTATAATTCCACTACATATATCAGCAAATATCTGCAATCCCTTCTCCACTACATTTTCACAATGCATTACTTTATATGTCAACATCGTATTTAATTAATCATTAATGAGAGGGGACTTCGCAGTGGGCAGGTAACATTAGACCCTGCCTCCTTCAATGAGCGCAAAGCTGCAGCACTCGCATTACTGGTCAAGAAACAGCTCAAATGGATTTGGAAGAGGCCACTGCTGAGACTCAGCCATGAATTAGTATGACAATGTAGGTGTTTTCACTAGGGACGGTGAGCAAAGGCAGAACTGTCGGGTTATCAAGAGCTGCATTACAAATCCTCGGGGCTACACTCTACTGTTGCTTACTAACAATTAAGGACAAAACAAAAGAAGCAATTAATGTATTACCTTAAAATTTACAATGAGACAGAGATAAAAACAGATTTTAAATAAGACAAATGATATGAAAACATTTTATTCAAATCCAAAATGGAGCACCAGCACATATAAACTAAAATGTAATAGACAAAACTGTGTGTCAATATCCATGTAAATCAATGTTTAAATGAAAACCCTGAATGTATGTAATATAACATTAAATAGAAGGTGGTGTGATAATAAAGTCAGAGCTCGATTCACTGTTTCTGTATTGCCAGCTCGCTTGAAATGAGAATATGTTTTTCAGGCACAATAAAGACGCAGAGCATTTTGTAGTCACTGGGAGACAGAGGACAGTGTGTGGACAGACTGTGAAGCGGCAGAGCTGCCCTCTCTGACTCTGGCCGCTAGCTTCTGTCTCAGGTCTCTGATTTCCTTTAGCAGTTCTCTCTCACTGCTGTCCAACTGGGCCCGGCCTCTGTCTAAGGAGACTTACAGAGTAGAGAGAGAGAGATAAGGACAAACTGGAATATGATTAACTGATACAAAAAATATGTCAAAATAATAACAGTCATTTTATTCACATTCTGAATGAAAAAGCATATATTTTTTTTAATTTAATTTAATTTAATTTCACTTTCTCAAAAAAGTAAAAGGAGATCTCTTTTGCTGTTTTAATCTATGGTGACTGATTAATATATCTTGCTACATTGATTTTGTGGTCTCTGAAACTGACCATTATCTTGCTGCGATTGCACCAGGAAAACACAATAATATGACAAAAATCACAATTATAAAATACATTACTGTAGCCTTTAAAAACAAGAACATATATATAGTGACTTACAGTTGGTAGAAGTGCTCTCTGAAGGTGAGTTGCTGTTCAGACACACCATGTCAGTTCCTGCCTGTCTTGCAGTGGTGGCAGTGTTGAGTTTGAGGGCCTGACCAGCTCCGTTGATTTCAACATGAACAGCAGCGGTGGTGCTGGGTCTAAGTGGAAGTCCTCTGATAAAACCTGGTGACCTCGTCCTCGTATGTCTCTGGTCCTCTGATACAAAGCAAACACTGTCATACTACGTCCAAATTTCAACTCACCAGCCACAATCAACACGTGTGTGTGCATACTGTATGTGTGTTAATACCTGCGTCTGCTGAAGACCAGGCCTGTCGCTGCTCCTGTAACTGGGCTCTTGCACTCATCACTTCATCCCACTGCAAAAGAACAAATACTGTCTAAATGAATAACAGTAGACAATGAACTTAGGCCAGTGCTGTGGTTCTATTATCCCACAGTTTGTCTTCAGTGATAATTCATAATTAACTAGGGCAGTGCCTGTTCTAAACCTGTATGCTTAGAAAGTGCTGTTTGATTGGCCTGTGGTGATGCTGGTTGCAGCTTTCTGTCTGTAACTGTGAGTGAGTGAGTGAGTTTCTGCCACTGTGCTCCTCTGCCCAGTCAGTGTGCTGTGCAGGGGGTGGTGAGTAATGTCCAGCAGTTTGTTTCTGGTCTTCTTTCTGCCACTGATATGAGGGATTCCAGCTCCGTTCCCACCACAGAGCCAGCTATCCCCACCAGTCTGTCCAGCCTCATAGTATTTCTATTCTTCATGCTTCTATTCTTACACCACAGCATAAAAGAAGGGGCTTGCAACAACTGACTGGTAAAACAAAGGACCCCAGCCTCCTCCTTGTTCCGTTTCTGTGGAGGGTGTCTGTGTTCACTGACGAGTCCAGTCTATCATCCAGCTGCAGTCCGAGGTATTTACAAACTGGCTGCAGATGTGGCCACCAGACTCCTGTACTCTCCTCCCTGTCTGTCCCTGAGTCTCCCCTTGTCCAGGTGAGAGTCAGCCCTGTGTAGCAGAAAGAGGATGGCGTCTTCCACAACCACTTTCTCCTGGTAGGCAAACTGCAGTGGGTCAAGCCGAAGGTGATCGAGAAAAAGCCTTTCCAAGGTCTTCATAATATGAGATGTAAGTCACCTGCAGTAATTGAGCTGTGGCCAGTAAAGACCTGCTGCTGGACTTAGTCCACAGAAACCTGAAGCTGCACCACAGCTACAGCACAACGAGCTGTTTATTCAAAGTTCTGTCAAGCTCATCTCAGTACGCAGAACATGTATGCGTGTCATGAACACACTTGTTGTCGCGGTCGACAATGTCACTTACGTGGATGAGTCCCAGCTGCTGCTGCTACAGAGTGTATGTCCTCTATTTATTATTGTTTAAGTTTATTAATATTGATCATAACATGCCAAGTGTGAAGCTGATAAGATGAACTGTTCTCGAGATATGTGAGCCACATAAAGACTTTTTAAGTATTTTTAAAAATTTGTTCTCAAGTAGTTTCCTACGAAAACTATTCTAAAGTTCTAAAATTGCAGAATTGTTCGCACATGTGTTCTTATATTGATGAATGCCACGAGTTCCAAAGTTAAAAGCGAATGCCATTTTTTTCTAATTAGCATAGGTAAATGCCCCACCAATGCCCATAAAAGGGTATGAGACTACAGTGCTGTGTGCACACACAGAAAACACAGAAACTGAAAAAAACATTTAAGAAGCCAGGGGTGATTTAACGAAAATCGAAAGACAGCGCTGCACCAGACTCAAACCGTTATATTTTGTAGTGTCAGAAGCGGAAATAAAATACCACAAACCAAAATCACACTCAGTAGATCAGACACCATTACCTCTATGCCTTTTTTTAACTAAACACTGTCCCATTTTAGAACATTGGACAATATGGAGAATATCCCTTGTACGTTCTGCCGCACTTATTAATGCCTACCGCCAGTAGATGTTATCTGATGTTAGTGACCACCAGCAGATATTAGGGACATGTCTTCAGCTGTGTGCCTTAGTGTCATCAGTTGTTTCCGCCTTTAATCACAAGACACCCTCTTCTAAGGCAGGCCCACCACAGGTTGATCAGACCTGGGTGCATGTCCCTAGCCTTTTGGGGCCCAGTTGGGATCTGTCCTCCTGATCCAGAGCCATTGGCTACAGTGTTCTGCAGTGTGTGATGTTTCTTTTATGGTCTGGTGCAGGACTTGTCCATGGATCCCCAGATCTTTGAGCAACCTGATGGTGGATGTTTCAATGAAACCCCTGCAGCCAATCTCCACAAGGCAAACTATTCCCCTTCAGCCATGTTGTTTTGCCTCAAATGCCATATCTGCATACAGCAGCCTTTTCTTCTCATTCGCTTCATCAACAGCATCCTCCCAGGGTACTGTCAATACTACAGACTAAATGATGCACAGGGTGTTGGACCAGGGTACCAGGTCTGGTATCAGGGTGGTAGTGACAATATGTGATGGGACTGTAAGCTGCTGGCCAACATCATCCAATCTTTTCCAGTCTCATGTCTGTAAACGGCTAAACATACTCTTGTTGTTCTCACCTTCCTTCCTGCCACATCTCTCATGGTGTCAGCCAGTCTCTCCTCCTCTGCCAGGGTTTGCCTGTGAAGCTCTGCCAAACTCTCCCTCTTCCTCTCCTTCTCAGCGTTGACCTGCTGCAGCCGGTCCGCTATGTCTCTCTGCCAGTCTGACTCCAGGCCCAGCTGGCATGCCTCTGCCAGGGATTCCTCCAGGATCTGCAAGCATAGAGGAGGAGATCATGGATACTACAATATGATTGTGAGGCTTTCTTGTAAAACCAGATGTGGTATTGAGATATATATATATATATATATATATATATATATATATATATATATATATTTAAAAAAATATATACTTGTATATATACGTATATGTATATATACATACTGGAAATTGTCATTCACCTGCATGTTTGTCTCAGGGCAATGCAGCAGCTCTGCAAGGCTCTCCTCCTCTCTGTCTGCCTTCCTCATTCTTATCTCCACCTCCTCTTCCACTTCCCGTCCCATGCGCCCCTGCTCCTTCAGCAGGTGCTGAGGGCAAATGGTCATGGAAAAATAGGTTTTTAAACGAACACGGTCAAATTTTCAACTAAAAGTCACTGCAATAATCTCAGTGCCTATTACATCAAGTTAACAGCCGCAACTTAACATCCTAAGCCTTACTGGCTGACCGGTTACTACTGTTACACTATTTCATTTGTTCTATATCTAGGAGGAAAGCAGCTATAACTTATTACATTTTATGGTATTACAATTGCAAATAGGTTTCTTGGTTGATAAAAGATATTATTGAGGAACAAAAGTAAATACAAGCCACAAAATAGAGAAGAGTTTAAAAACGAGGCATTCATCACCTGTTCAAGTCTTTTCCTCTGAGCCTCTAGCTCCATCTGCCTTATCTCCAGATCCTGGACTGCTGCAGCTGATTCTTGCTCTCGGAGATCCATCTGTGGCAGAACATGGATGTTAGTGTTTGTATCCTTAGTAGGAAACAGCTGATTATTAGCTGACATTTATTTTGAATGTGATCACTTATTTATAGACCAAATTAAAGTTAAAATGAGGTAGCATCAAGTCACAGAGGGTGATCATAGACACAGGCAGGGTAACAGTGTTCAACTTGTGCCAGCAGTAAATAACATGATCCATCCAGTGAGTAGTTTTTAGCAGAAACTTCCAAACTACAAAAACTATGTTGAGGATAAAGAATAAACTGACAACATTTATTACAGTTATGATTCGCTGGTGAGTTTGGGAGCTCATATAATGAAATGCTGTCAATTTTAAACCCTACAGTTTTGGTATGGTTACGGTGACCTGGACCCACGACCACCAAATTCCCAAAAGAAATTCCCTCAAGGTGTTCTTGAGATATTGGGTTCACGACAATCAGAGGACATATGGACAGAGGGACAACCCCAAAACACCTCCGCTACTGGCTGTTGTTGGCGCAGAGGCATATAAATATATAAACTACATGTTGTTTTTTTGACCACAGAACACTGTGTTTACCTTTCTTCTGATCTCCTGGTCTAGTCTTTGTATCTGTGAGGCTCTCAGGTCCTGCTGGTGTTTGAGGAAGCGTCTTCTAGATGTGTCCAGCAGCTGTAACTCCTTCACCTTCAGCTCTCTCTTCATGGCTGCCAACCTACAGAGGACAGAGAAGTTTCAACAACCAATTTCAAAACATCAACATCGTTTTGTTTCTCATAACTAAACTATAGAATTGTCTGTGTCTTGTGCTTTTACTTTGCCTTCTGCTGTGTTAGTTTTTCCTCTTCTTGTGCCAGGTTGTTTCTGCGCTGTTCCTCCGCCTTTTGTAGCAGCTCCTGTGTTCAAACCAATCACGTACCTTGATTCAGTTTACTTACTTTCCGTGCAAAGCCTGTGTTTCATATACAGATACACTGTATGAGCAAGCCAACAACCTACACTACAGTAAAATCTACTTTTAGTGAATTTTGAAAAGCTGCACAACCAATCAACCTGTTGAGTGTAATATGCCTCCTCTTCAGCTTGACGACGAACGAAATCTGCCCGAAGCGCTGACACCTCCTGCCTGTTTAAACAACACATATACACTAACATGTGATGCATCTTTGCATAGCATTCACTTTAAATGTTATTATCCAACATGAGCTTAAGTTAAATAAATAAAAATCATAAATTATCACCTCATTCTCATTTATCTCACCTTTCACCGAGATACTCCATCTCCTGCAATCGTATCTTCTCCCTCTCCTGGCTCTGATATTCCACTATGAATTCTGGGTAGTGGTTGAACACGGGGTACTGGCCTTTGGTCAGTGGTGCGAAATCAGACAGCAGAGTCCTGGGATGGATGTCTGCAGGCGTGCTACTCAGCAGCCGGTAGGCCTCCCTTATCATGGCTCCCACATCCAGATTGTTTCGATGGTGAAAAAAATACTGATAAAGAGGTAAACAGGAGAGATGAGGGAAATTTTAATGGAGGAGGAGAAACCAAATATTTTGTTGAGTGACGTTGGGAAACCCTTATTTTCAGAAGAAAGAAGCAGAAAAGAGAGATGGGAGAGTTGTTACCGAAAAATCCTGTTTCTGGGAGCAGAGAAGCAGTGGCTCACGGCAGCAGGTGATGTAGGCCACACAGGCCATGATCAGGAATGACGGATGGTTGGAGAAAACGTTGTCAAAGAGTCTGAGCCACTCCTCTCGAGTCAAAACCTCTGAGAACAGGGTCTCCATCAGGGGCCACACATAAAGCTGGGGGAGACACAAAGATACAAAATAATGTGTTTAAAATTAACCAGTCAGAGATGTAGTCACATAGATGTCTATCTGACCTCTCGTCCACCTTTCTATTCCACCTGCATGTAGCTGTGTCTTTAAGATACCTGGGAAGTAATGCCACAGTCCACCAGGTGTTGTAGCAGCTCCTTGTCATGATGAGCCAGTACGTTCTCCGCCATGTTCAGGATGTTCAGAGGAGGGTTAGGGAAGTACTCGAACCAGTGCTGGCACCAGTTCACTGCAAAACATCGCTGAGTAAACAAAACTCCAACTAGCATGTTTAATAAACTGACAATAACTTAACATTGCCACATGACATTCGGTGACCTCATAAACAACAATGAAAACTGTAGTTCAGAATTTCAAAAAATTCTGTTTAAAGCAACAGAATCTAAAATGACAAGTACCAATGAGAGTTGCCACCACCTCGAAGCAGAGCATTGGGTTGTTCTGGAAGAGCTTCACAAAGGGGAATGCCACCAGGGGAAGGTACTCCACCTCTCCAAAGATGGCTGCCCAGTGAGCTAAGGCAGACAAAACCCTGCGAAGTAGAGGCAAATTAGGTCTAAAAAATATTGGAAAATCTAAATAGTGAAAAACTTCTACAATTAAAGGTTCAACTCTCTATATATAGCAGGTTTAGGTTAGAGTTAGGCATTCAGGCATTTGGGAGTGATGGTTAAAACACGTTTAATCTTTACTGTTCCTCTCTCCCTCATTACTGTGTGTTCCTGTACTTTGTGAGGACCATTTGAAGCATAGATCCTAGTACATTTTTGGATGAGGTCATTTTGACCAGTCTGTACTTTGGTTTTAGGGTTAGGCATTAAGTTGTGATAGTTAAGGTTAGGGTAAGGGGCTGGGGAATATATTATGTCAATGAGTGTCCTCACTAAGATAGAGGTACAAACATGTGTCTGTGTGTGTGAAGGAGAGAAAGAGTACCTCTGAAGTCCTCTCTGTAACTTGTGACTTTTGATGGGGTATTTATCGTGCAGGGTGAGGTAGGCTGAATGCAGGCCTTTATCAGTCAGACTGCTGTATGCTGCATGGTTCTCTGGGAGACACAGCAAAGACCGCCACACAAACATCCTGCAACACACACACACACACACACACACACACACACACACACACACACACACACACACACACACCATAGAAATCTTTAAAATACATAAAGTATACGAAAAACTCTTAAAACTTGACTGGTATGCATTTTTTGGTCAACAGACACAATTTAATCCTACATTTACCTATATTTAGCAGGATATTCTCCAAAGGCCTTAAGCAGAGCCACCAGTCTCCTCTTATTCAGACCAGCTGGTAGTTCATTCTGTTCAAAGAATGATACAGTCACTACACCTGGTCAGAGAGGGGGGTGCTTTGTTTGTTAAGTGAAGATCTTAATGTTGAAACAAAACATTGCCTTCCATAAAGAAAATTGAGAAAATGACAAAATATGCAGTGAAAAAACACACTTCAAAATAAAAAACACTTACAAAAGAAAACCAATGTGTTGGGACACGTAAGTACATATCTGTATGATCTCATACCTCTTTATCATCAGTAGGCACAGCAGGAGGTCTAAGTATCTTCACCCGTGTCCTACCTGAGCTCATGACTGGTCTTTGAACAACCTCTGACCTGACTGTGACCTTTGACAATTCCTGGTGAGCATCACCATCTGAAACTACTGCCACCCTGGAGGGAGGAGGCTGGGTGAGGGCCAGAGAAAAACGCACACACCATGAAAAAATGAACACTTAATTATCAGCAACATATCAGAAAACTCTTGTAGATCATTGCACTGTTGTCACAACTGCCTCTCACCTTGTTTAATTCCTGTGTGAGACTCTGGACATTGTAGATATTGATGCTGCCATTATCCATGATGGCCGCAACATGTCTTCCGTTGGGGCTGACTGCCACTGTGGTAATGGCATTGTCATGGGAACCCATGTGGAAAAGCAGCTTGCAGGTTTGAATGTTGATGAAACGCATTACACCATCCTGGCTCAATACACCTATTGTCTACACAGATGGGAAAAAAAGCCACGAACGCATGACACATATAAACAGACTACAGGCTCACCCACAGACACACAAACAGAATCTCTTACAGGAGAATAATGTCAAATATTTCTGAAACTGATACAAATGTTTGAGACCCCATAGCAGAAGAACAGAGGAGATGAGAGAGGAAGTGAAGTTTACTGGTCATGTTTTCTGTGTACCTGGCTGGCTCCTCTGTCAAAGCTGTCTGGTAGAAATTCCAGCTGTCTGACTGTTCGGACCTGCGTGGGCATCTGTATCACCCTGACCAGCTGTTTGCTGTCCAGACACCACAGGTGCAGCAGGTTGGAGCGCCCACCTGCTACAAGTCTCTTTCCATCACTGTCAAAAAAGTCATTGTTTGGTGATCCCTTCTGATCCCTATTTACGCTAACTTTTAGTTTGCTTATGAAGTGTAGTGTTATGTAGTCAGAAAAATACAGCAAAGAGCTCACTGGTTGTGAGGTGAGAGACCCACCGTGTGACAGCAAAAGCCTTGTAGGAGATTTGGGGGCCACAGTCAGGAACAGGGAGCTGGTATTTGCACAACAGTGTGTCACTCTCCCAAGCAAAGATGGAGTCATCACTGAAACAGCTGAGTATGGTGTTACTGTCAGGCAGAAAAAACACCTACAACACAAAGAACAGCATTCTATTACCATAACAACAATGAAAAGGACAATTCATTTAAACCATTAATTTACAAGGTTAATTTACTTTGACAGACTTCCTCAGATGAATGACAACCTTCATCAATTGATCAAACTACTATTTTTATACGCAGAGTTTGAGGAAAGGCAAAAGGAGCATTGCACCATGTGATAATATGCTGTGATGGGCAACATTAGATATGAGTTTACTTGTTTTTGTGCATTCAGTGATTTAGCTAGCTATCTTTCTGTTATAAAATGAGCAATGATGAACATTTCTAAAATGTAGAATTTCAAGTAAAGGTTCAACAATTATTGAACGTGACTCAAGCTTTACTTGAAATTTACTTGAAAAAAGTTCACTTCATATCTCAGAGACAGGCAGGTGTGTGCAGCAATGTGTGGGGATGTTTGTATCCACCCACCTTTTTCGACAATTTTGGGCCACAGAGAAACTGAGTGGCACACAAATGTCACAGAGTGAGACTTCTGGAGTTTAGCAGCCCATGCATGGGCTTGGGCAAAAATGGAGTTGAATGCCTTACATGAAAATTCGTAAATCAATCAATCAATCAAATTGTATTTGTATAGCCCATATTCACAAATCACAGTTTGTCTCATAGGGCTTTAACAGGGTGTGACATCCTCTGCCCTTAACCCTCAACAAGAGTAAGGAAAATCTACTAAAAACCCTTTTAACAGGGGGAAAAAACGTAGAAACCTCAGAGAGAGCCACATGTGAGGATCCCTCTCCCAGGACGGACAGAAGTGCAATAGATGTCAAGTGTAAAGGAGAACATCAAGATAAAGGTTTTAGCAGCATTGAAGCATAACTGAAGGTCAATGAATTGATGGATTATTGTCAGTAATGGTCGAGTATCTGAGGAGAAATACTATATATCAGGCAGTCCTGCTGCAATCATAGTCTATGGTCAGCTGCCACCACGATCATGATCCACCATCAAGATCGGATGCCAACACGATAAAGGATTCAGGTAAAGTAACTGAAAGTTCCCCCTCTCCTTGTTGGAGCAGAGATGGATCTTGTTAAACGTGAGCATCTTCAAAAGGCACTGACTGCCTGTTGGTTCTGCCACTTCTGAGAGAAGTTTATCTACAATGAGGAGAATTTGGAACTCGTTCCATCACTTGGGGTTCTTCACATTGAGGTTGACATAACAGCAAAGCTATCGCTTGAGATGATAGTTCAATTCAATTCATTATAATTGTAGTTGTATATCGCCAAATCTTGTTTACTTCTACACTAGGTAGGACACTGTTTATTTATTGTATATATTTTACAAGCCTTTTGTATCAGGCAACACTATTGCTGAGCATATTGATATCTCACTTTTAAAAGACTGTGATTCAGTTGTGTGCACTCCTACAGCTCAAAGTGGTCAGAACCCCCCCCCATGGCTAATGTTAAAACACTGCCTCTGACTATTTGTAATTATTGTTTTCACTTAGTATGTCTACACATTTACCTTCTGTATGCAAAAAGACTGTCTGATGTTCAGCTTCCTCTTCCTCTGGAAGGTGTCCAGGTCCCAGAGCTGTGCCGTGTCTGAGGACGTGGTGATGGCATATCGGCCTGAGCTGTGGACAGAGATTGATGAAACTGCTCCCTCATGACCTCGCATCCAACTGACCAGCTGCTTTGTGTCTGTGCAAACATACAGAGGTAAATTGTATTGAACAAGTTTATTTACAGTTAATTGTGGTGGTGTGGAATGGATGAAGTGAATGCATCATGAATGCTGATTTCCAATATAATTGGAAGGGGGGGGGGAAAGAGAGCAGCAGAGAACAAAGAATAGCAACTTTGATTTAAAATGAACGATAAAAGTTGTGACTTGAAAACCTAAAAGCAGAAAATATCCCTTATATCAAAATCAAAATAACGAAACAATGTGTTGTGTGTATGTGTCCATCATACCCTTGTCAAAGCACTTGATAGTGTAGTCAGCCAGCGCCACAAGTAGCTCTGTGGTCCTGCGGAGGCTGAAAGCCAGAGCAGTGCAGGCCTGTCCGGTCTTCTGCACCAGACGAAATCTACCCCAAGAAGAAGCAATAAAAAAACAAAACAAAGGAGTGGATAAATGGGAAAGCATGCTGGGTTTCAGGGTAATGGCTGACCACTGATTGTGTCCTCTAAGTTGAAAGAAAAACCATTTACACTGACATGTACTCATTTGGCTGATCCGTGTATCCAGTTATTTACTACTGAAGGACAACACTAAAACACAGTAAGAACTAGTTTAGGATGTCAGATGTGTTAGAAGAGGAGGTGCTGTCAGAGGAGATGAGTCCTTAAGGGGTTCTTGACGATAAACAAAAATGTCCCTGTTCTGATTGCAATAAGTACAGTAGTTTGTTTCCACCATTGGGGAACCACCAACCAGAACAGTCTGGACTGTGATTGACTTGTGTGCAAGGATGGCAATAGCAAACAACGTTCTTTGAAGAAAGGCAGTGACTTTAATTTGGGTAGCCAGTGGAGGTCAATGAGCAGCTTAGTGATGTGCAGCTCTTTTTGGCTGATTGAAGACCAGCCACTCCACTGCATTCTGGACCATGAGGTTGCATTATGAGTGAGGTAAGGCTGGATTTTTCTTATGTTGTATAGTGCAATGTTGCATTACTGGGAGAAAAATAAAAAATGTTCAGAAAAGGAAAGCTGGTCATCAAATATCGCACCAAGATTTCTCACAACCTTAGTAAGGGTGAGAGATGAATAGGTTTTTTAATGTTGAAATGGTGCTGGAGAGAGTAAGTAGATTAATTCGACTGAAGAGATTATATACATTGCAAAGAGAAGGGGCCTCAGCACTGAGCCTTGCGGGATCCCTGTGGCCATGAGACATTAAGGGAATGTCTGGTGATATGAATCATTGTCATGTTTATATAGATGAAATGAAAGGGTGTTTTTTGCGTCATTAGCATGATTGTCAATCACCTGTTTCTGCTGATGTCAAAGACATAGATGTTTCCGTGGTGATCTCCAGCCAGAAAGGAATCTCCTTTGATGTCAAAGGTCACATGGAGGAAACGCACAGTCTTGCCCCGCTGAGTTGTGCGAGCAACTGTCACTAAAACACTGAGGAAGACAAACAGCACATGTTAATAACAGAAAAGGAAATTCAGACATCACTGAAAATTAAACTCAGTGCTTTTCACTTAATTGTGGTGGCTCTCTGTGGTTATAATTTACCCTGAAAAAAGTGGCAGAAACGCTTAAGCAGCTTGTCTCATGATCAAACTTACGTTGAGTGCAACTCATCAGCATTTTGTAATTAAATATGGCCAAGTCAATTCCTCCAATTCTCAAAAATTGTTAGAATTTAATTTTCTCTTGCTATTGATTAACCAATAGCCGTACAACTGGACAGTTACAGAATGGTTACAGCACAACAATAACTACCTGATTACTTATCCATGCAATTGTGAGACACAGCAAAGGGTAATTTGATATTAGACCATACAACAGATGATATCTGATTTAATCAGGATTCTATCTAAACTCCACAATTTAGATTGGACTGCGTGGCTGAAGTCCTGTTGCTGTATAAATAAATCGGACTTGACTATATGACATTATCGCGTAGTAGTCTATCTATATTGAGTTTTAGCTTTGTATATCTGTATTATAATTGTCACCATGAATGCACAAGCAGTGCAACAAGTGTGAGTGAACAAACTCCCCACACAGTGATCATATGCTTTCACAACACAGTCCAGACAGAGCTGCCCCCCCTCAGCGTCAGATACAACAAGAGACCCATCTTGTGTCGTTCAGACGTTTCAAACCCACCTCTTTCCTGCTGTTGGTTTCCGATGCCACACGTTCCCCTCTTCTTTGTTTCCTATGTCCGTCACCTCCATTTTACAACGCTTTATAGAAACCAAGTGCAAACTTTTGGAAAGCAGAACAATTGGCACTTTACTTTGTGTTTCCGCGACAGCCAACAGAAACACGGTGGGCTAACAGGCTAGCCGGCGAATCTCTGTTCAGGCGGGGCAAATAGCGCTAAATTTGAAAGAGCAGTATTGGCGATAAATAACGACCAGAGAAGACGCAGAGGTTATCGATAAAAGCTCGGTTACATCATATAATATTATTCAGAGTTCTACAGTAACCCAAAACTTTAGGGGACATTGTGCTGACAATTTTCTTCAAACTGCAGTTGCAGTTTTTATGTTGATGACGGTTATTGTGTCGCTTAAAGTTGACGTAAGAGGTAAACAGAGTTGGGCATTATGGGAAACGTAGTTCAAAAAGCTCACGGAGTCTTTCATTGTAAACCTTTAGGTCTTATTCTTATTCTTATGATTTTATCATTAGATCTAAACATGCTTAAAATGTGTTGATGGCTATGATTTAATAGGAAATTGCAGCTTTCCCTAAAATATACGAGTAGATCAAGCTATAATTTTTTTAATCATACTTTAGCTTTCAGATGCCTTATCAAGTGAAAGTTGTCTGAGTATATGTGATCTGAAGCTGCTTGTCGAATAGCACACAACACATTCTATCATTGTGATGTTAAAAAGATAAAGGAGTGTGCTGTGTATTGTTTGCTGCTCATTGAACTCCAGCTGCGTGGTGACTCCTCTTCTACATGAACAGTAAGATGCTGTGATGTGCAGAGCATCACCAGGTCAGATATCAAGACAGTGGACACCTACACACCTCTCATCAAATACAAGGCCACGTTTAAATTTGATGATTCCTTTATTCAGACTGACTATGTTTATAACTAATGTTAATACATGCATTACTTTATTGAACGAATGCAAATTTGCATCAGTACAAACAATACTAGCAATCAAACTTTGATTTGATTTGGAAATGACACCAAAACATAAAATGAGCCTCACTTCCATCGAGAAGCCTCGAGGCCATTGACCAATCAAACCTCAGAAAAAAGAACTTTCCAAAACACAAAGCAGTCACAGTCATGTACCTGCATGGTGCAAAATGAAATGAAATGTCTACCACAAGGTGTCAGGGTGGAGACAACAATGCAGAAACGCTGGCTAAGAACAGTTACTTTTGACCTAACACATATGATAAAGAAATGTGATTTAGCCTGTGTTATAAAAACGAATCATATACACAGTCTCATCATCAAGTAAGAGAAATGGAATGTAGCTATTCATATCAGTAAACGTCTGTTTGCCTCTGATTAATCCACCACTTTCAGTCAAAGTAAGTTATATTACTGTTGTAAAACCTGATTGAAGATGTAGTCATTCTCTACTTTCATGCTTCATTGACACGTTATATAAACTCAGTTGGTAAAGACAGAAACTGAATTTTAGCATTTTCTTTTCAACATTTCCCTCGTTTTCTCTGCTGATTTTTTAAAGCTTCATCAGATTAATACCAGTACTAAAAGTTATGGTTTTGTTTATGAACATTACAAATCTGAGTGCTTCAGAACACCCCTAATATTTGCCTATTTTGTATTAAATTACAACATCTACATGAATTTGTTTCAACAATAACAATAAACATAAAATGTTACTATAACCCCTCAGATTTGGGGGGAAATCTGAGGGGTACAAAATCTGATAACGTACAAAATACACAATAAATTGATGTTATCATCTCCCTTATACATTTTTGTTTGTATTTCTATTCCTTTTTTTACTTTTTCTTTCGTATTTGATATGAGTCATTATCACAAAATGACAACGATGTGATCAGGAGGATGTATACGCGTGTATACGTCAATGAAAAAGAAAAACAGGTCACGCCTCCTCCTGTCTGTGCCACCTGTGTAGGAACATTAAACCAATCAGCAAGGACACTTTTGTTTTGTTGTTTGCGCCGCTTCTTCCGGTTCCGTTGTTCCCTTCTCTTTAATTTAACAACTTTCTACACAACACATTCATCCATGGTGCTCGACTATGTTTAGTTGCGCAATGATTTCATTGAATGATTTCATTGGCTGTTTGAATTGAGACGTTAAATACGACCCGCCTCTTGTGGGCCCTGTTTCGTCAGTGTCCCACACGAACTCACCTGCTCCAACTAGAAAGTCCAGTTTCTCCAGCGAGTCTCAGACAACAGCAGAGAGTGGGGAGGCAGCATGGACATGGACAGGTAAGACACAAACACTCACCTAACAGTTGTTCCGTGAGAGATAAAATGCCCTTAATGCATCACAGAAACAGAGTTTACTTGATTAATATAATGGTGATGTTACAGGTACTAAAGATTTGACTTCACTCTGCATATTAAAAACTGTGCCTTTCTGGGACTGAGAGCTTGTTTCTTCTGTGCTGACTAATAACTTATAAATTACATATTTACTTATTGATCTTATTTATTTTGATCATGAAACAGTAGCTTGACACTTTCAGCACTGACTCACTATATTTTTCTGTTATTTAAATGTGGTAAATGCAAGCAGTTGTTATTCAGTGAACTTAAATAAACACACTTCACATGTAGCAGACAATTAGATGGAGGTTTGGTGAGAAACAGCCTGGGGCAGACTTGGTGGCTTGGCAGAAGAGGCTTCGGAGAATAAGTAGTGACAACATGTCTTATTGTCTCTTCCCTTTGTTCTGCTGTCCTCTCAGTAAACGGCTGGTGGTGGTGTTACCCAACGAAGCGTCAGCGACCTCGGGCAGGGTGTTTAGCAGTGATGATGAGGCGTGGAGGGGCTACCTGGAGAACCCTCTGTCTGCTGCCACTAAGGCCATGATGAGCATCAATGGAGACGAGGACAGCGCAGCTGCTCTGGGATTGCTCTATGACTACTACAAGGTGAGAAAAGTGTTACATTACATAAAATAATACCAACACAGTGCATAATGATTTGTTTCTGATCCTATTTTTTTGTATCTGCTATAACCTTGTCAGGTTCCTAGGGAGAGGAGACTTGCAGCCAGTTGTGTAAAACCCACAGACCCCTCTGCTCTTGGGCCCAATAACTGTGGTAACTTGGAAATACTAGATCAGCGTCTTCAGGCTCTTAGATGCATGCCTGTCAACCTCTCTCTAAACAACAGCACCACTATAGAACACCAGGGCTCCAAGTACGACTCTACAGGCCTTACAGGAGGCATTAGAGGAGGAGATGGTAAAAGTGAAGGTGGGGTATATTTTGCTCTGGTCAAGACAGAGGGACAGAAGCCTATGGGAGAGTCCTCCTGTGGAGGTTCCTATCCAGCAGTGACCGGAGAGCAGAGAGAGATGGTTTACAAACAGAGCTGCTATGATTTGTCCTTGTCTGGATACTTGAAAGATGAACAGAGAAGCACTCCAGACAGCACATATGAGGAAGCTGTGGAAGGAGAGGTGATATTATGTCTTGCTTTACATTATTTGTACTTTTTGCTTTATGTGTCGTCGTTTCCTGTTTTCCTCTCGGAACACAATGTATATCTTCTTCTTTTACAGATGTAACATTTTGTTTGTGGGCACACAGAATACTCTGATACAGAAGTATTGAAAGATAAGACGGTAATCCTCTATAGTCACTGTTTTTGTCAAGTCCCATGGAAAGAAAAAAACAACAACAATGCGTTAAATACAGCTTCCTCTGCCTTCCTCTACGCATAACACTGGAGCACTGGCTACGGGGGGACCCCCCCAGAATGCCACTGTGTATTTCGCACACTCATGCATAGACCCCTGTCAGACTTGTTATTAACATTTGACCTGCGTGATCCAATCACAAGTGATTAGTTCAGGTCTCAAAGCCCCCAAATGTGTCCTGAGATCCGATCACTCAGATGCCATTCGAACGTGGTGTAGGAAACATATGTCCACATTCTTTTTACTGTGTGACTACAAATTGCCTCTTGGGCCACATATGGACAGTCCAGTCAGCTGGTATCCTCTGACCCACTACAGTTTCATCTGCTGGTTGTCGGCAACTTATCATCAAACTAATGTGGAAGACCTTTAAATGTCAAAGGGATATTCACCATCTTGTCCTATGCTTTAAAACATTGAATAAGAATAAGAAGTCATTTGGGGACTAATAATGGACATGGATAGAACATGAACATGGACATGAATCAAACATATTTTTACTTTTCTCAGTGCCCATACATTATCAGTATCTACACTGACTGCCACATAGTGATTTCTATTTTTTTCAAATGGGTAAAATCTTTCTTCATAGTAGCTCTAACACAGCATTAATTATTTCACTCCCTCCTGAATCTGCTCACTCTCTTTCTCTCTTGCTCTGACACACACCCAAACATTGTCATCAGACAAATCTGTAAACTCATACTGGGTTAAAATAACATAATTTCTTTGTGAATAGAAATGACGTATCTGAAATGTAACCACCTCCTCCTGTTCAACACAGCCATCATGAAAGCATACTCGTGTCATTCAAAATAGTTTGGTACACCATAAGGACCCTGAATACCCTGCAACAATCACCTCTGTCCATGTAGATGTTTTGCAATTTTTCAGGCCTCCACACTGGCCACAGCCACTGGCCGGACACATTATGTTTTGGGATTGTCTATCCGTACGTAAATATACTGCACCGCTCTCGAGGGAATCTCCTTAATTTTGGTGCAAACATTCACTTGGACTGGATATGGGTGCCTGGGGGTCAAAGATCAAGGTCACGACTATGTCATGTTCCTGTGAATGTGAGATATCAGCATGGCCTGTAGGGAATTTCATTTCATTTCATCTGGCAAAATTTACTTGAACTCATGGATGACTTGATTAGAATTTGGTAGTCAAAGATCAATGTCACTGGTATCTGTGTTTTGCCTTTTGAAAGCGATATCTCAGGAACACCTCAAATTGTGCACATGTGTTCACTTCAGATTCTTTTGGACTCACGGATTAGCTGAGTCGATTTTGGTAGTCAAAGGTCACGGTGGCCTCACAAAACACGTTTTTGGCCTCTTGAATGTGATATCTCAAGACCGCCTTGAGGAAGTTTCTATATTGATCAGTTGTCACTTGAATTTAAACATGAACTAATTAGATGTCAAAGGTAAAGGTCACAGTGACCTTTATTTGAATCTGGACTTTTTTTTTAATGTAGATGGTAAAGGCACTGGTTGGGGGACGTATCCAACTGCAGTGCAATATTTCTAGTTATGTTAATGAGCTGTTCCAGGCTTTACCAAAAAACAATTCCACCAGCTTGATTGTGTGGTCATTGATACATTTTTCTGATATGATTATTTGCATATAGGGTGGGTAAGTGAAATCTGATCTAGGTACTCACAGCACACACTTTAATGCCAGATGTGAACAGACTAACATTACCCTGTCCACTGGTGATCTTAATACTGGGTCTGAACAGGTTGGTAATTGTTGCTGACATCAGTGATGTTTTAAGTTGTTTGATAATTAGAAAAACATAGAACCTTACTTGGGCTAAATCTTAAAAATGAATTGGTGTACTTTTTATTTTTTATTAAAGGTGATACCGTTTGTTCCCATTTTTATTTGCACTCATGTCAATTATTATTATTATTTTATTTATTATTTTATCTGTGGAGATGTTCCAGATGTGCATCTTAATGAGGGGTTGTCAGATGGTTCCACACATGCTTGTGTTCTTACAGCAACAGTTTCCAGTACAATCTGGAGGCCAGCATGTCGCTGCGGCAGGGAGAGGGACCCATGGCTTACCTGAACCGGGGACAGTTCTATGCTCTGACGCTGTCTGAGACCGCCTTCAGTTCAACCCAACGTCAGCACAGAGGCAAAGTGCGGGTGAGTCGACCTTCACCCTCACAGGGGCCTGATGGGAGCTCATGCAGTAGTGAGCAATGCACCATGGGAGGCTCTGAGCTGCAGTGGGACAGTATTGTACAGGTGAGGGAGGGGAGACAGTGTAGAGGTATATTTCTGTTAGTTTTTGTTGGTTAGCATGAAACCATGTCCTGCTTAGAAATGTTATATTTCTTTTAGATTTTTGGCCTAATGATCCTTTATCCTGCACCGCAGAGTGTTATCATGGTCGTCTTTGGGGAAGACAAGTGCAGAGACGAGCAGCTGAAGAATTGGAAATACTGGCACTCCCGTCAGCACACTGCCAAACAGAGGGTCCTGGACATTGGTAAGATGATTGCTGTTGTGCTTGTCATTGACAGGATAGTCTCCCATAGTCAGATCTCTGCAGCACTGTGTCTTTGCTGGAGAACGGTCTGGCTGCAGACATTATCATTCTGCTAGAGGAAAAAAAAACCTTTTTGAGTTTCTTCAAACAAATCTCTGTCTTTGGTGGTGATAAGCTCAGGGTGCAGCCTCAGTGCCACTGCAAAGTCGTGTTTTTGGTGAGAGGGACTTGTTTCGGTGTAACATTTGCACTTGGAGAGGCGAGGACTGTCATTAAAATGGCAAATCTCAAAATGTAAACAGGCAGAAACTTACCTTAAATATGCGCCCAGATATAGATTACTCAGATATAGATATTTTGACACCTAAACTGCACAGAACCAGGCGTGAAAAGAGACTATGCAGGTCTAAACTCCACAGGAAGGCTGCGTGAGAATCCTGTCACATATCCTGAAGTGCAACCCTATATAATTTTAATAACTGTCAATACTCAATCCTCCCAGCTCAGTGTCGAGGGAGTCGGTAGGTCTGCATTTGCATAGATGTTAACTGGAGAAGTAGGCTGGGGCCTGGAGGAAGGCCATGTCCTCTCAGCAAGAGACAGGCCTCAACCTGTGGTTTCAAACTCTAAGGAATGAACCACAGATTTCACATTGGTGACTTTGTCTCTGGCAAGTTAATGTCAACATGAACATAGGTTGAGAGGAAATGGCAAGGGCATTATGGGAATCTGTATCTAGCTTAGCAAATTTGTCAATTTGTTGGCATAGTTATTCCGTGAGAAAATGCCAGATTATTATCCGAAATCAGTATTTCCAATTTATACTACTTTACACCTCCATCCCACTACATTTTGGAAGGAAATACTGCACCACAACATACATTTTAGAGCCATAGTTTCCTCACATATCAATTATAAGCTTATTGAATTCAATACAATTCTAAAGATGGACCTTTTTGACCCTGTGATACTTAAAAAAACAGATCAGATTCCTCTCTTGGAAAGTAATTTGGACTAAACTAGCCAACTGTATCCAAAGTAGCCTGTATGAATATAGATGTATGTGTGTACTACTATATTTGTATGTAGTACTATATTATGGAAAACTTTCACAGTCAGTAAAACTGCATTGATAAAGCAGTATTAAAATCATATACACTACCGTTCAAAAGTTTGGGGTCACCCAGACAATTTCGTGTTTTCCATGAAAACTCACACTTTTATTTATCAAATGAGTTGCAAAATGAATAGAAAATATAGTCAAGACATTGACAAGGTTAGAAATAATGATTTTTATTTGAAATATTAATTTTGTTCTTCAAACTTTGCTTTCGTCAAAGAATGCTCCATTTGCAGCAATTACAGCATTGCAGACCTTTGGCATTCTAGCTGTTAATTTGTTGAGGTAATCTGTAGAAATGTCACCCCATGCTTCCTGAAGCCCCTCCCACAAGTTGGATTGGCTTGATGGGCACTTCTTGCGTACCATACGGTCAAGCTGCTCCCACAACAGCTCAATGGGGTTGAGATCTGGTGACTGCGCTGGCCACTCCATTACAGACAGCATACCAGCTGCCTGCTTCTTCCCTAAATAGTTCTTGCATAATTTGGAGGTGTGCTTTGGGTCATTGTCCTGTTGTAGGAGGAAATTGGCTCCAATCAAGCGCTGTCCACAGGGTATGGCATGGCGTTGCAAAATGGAGTGATAGCCTTCCTTATTTAAAATCCCTTTTACCTTGTACAAATCTCCCACTTTACCAGCACCAAAGCAGCCCCAGACCATCACATTACCTCCACCATGCTTGACAGATGGCGTCAGGCACTCTTCCAGCATCTTTTCACCTGTTCTGCGTCTCACAAATGTTCTTCTGTGTGATCCAAACACCTCAAACTTTGATTCGTCTGTCCATAACACTTTTTTCCAATCTTCCTCTGTCCAATGTCTGTGTTCTTTTGCCCATATCAATCTTTTCTTTTTATTGGCCAGTCTCAGATATGGCTTTTTCTTTGCCACTCTGCCTAGAAGGCCAGCATCCCGGAGTCGCCTCTTCACTGTAGACGTTGACACTGGCGTTTTGCGGGTACCATTTAAAGAAGCTGCCAGTTGAGGACCTGTGAGGCGTCTATTTCTCAAACTAGAGACTCTAATATACTTGTCTTCTTGCTGAGTTGTGCACCGGGCCTCCCACTTCTCTTTCTACTCTGGTTAGAGCCCGTTTGTGCTGTTCTCTGAAGGAGTAGTACACACCGTTGTAGGAAATTTTCAGTTTCTTCGCAATTTCTCGCATGGAATAGCCTTCATTTCTAAGAACAAGATTAGACTGGCGAGTTGCACATGAAAGTTCTCTTTTTCTGGCCATTTTGAGAGTATAATCGAACCCACAAATGTGATGCTCCAGATACTCAACTAGCTCAAAGGAAGGCCAGTTTTATAGCTTCTCTCACCAGCAAAACAGTTTTCAGCTGTGCTAACATAATTGCACAAGGGTTTTCAAGGGTTTTCTAATCATCCATTAGTCTTCTAAGGCGATTAGCAAACACAATGTACCATTAGAACACTGGAGTGATAGTTGCTGGAAATGGGCCTCTATACACCTATGTAGATATTTCATTAAAAACCAGACGTTTCCACCTAGAATAGTCATTTACCACATTAACAATGTATAGAGTGTATGTCTGATTAATTTAATGTTATCTTCATTGAAAAAAACAGTGCTTTTCTTTGAAAAATAAGGAAATTTCTAAGTGACCCCAAACTTTTGAACGGTAGTGTATATTCTCAGCAGAATCAAAATGATTATTTTTGATAATTGAAGTATATTTGCTTCAATATCTGTATACTTTTAGTTAAGTGGGATTTTGAATGAAGTACTTTTACATTGTTTTTATCATTGCTTGTGTCCTGACATGTCATAATAAGGGTTGACACCAAACTTCCCTGAACCCAAAAGTGTTTCCTCTGATCTTCACTTCTCAGCCGACTACAAGGAGAGTTTCAGTACAATTGGGAATGTGGAGGAAATTGCCTACAATGCTGTCTCTTTCACGTGGGACGTCAGTGAAGAAGCCAAGGTAAATAACAAGCAAAAGAAGAATTGTGAGATTGTACTGTGATTAAAAAGCTGTTTTTCAATCTTCACTGGATAACCCATAATGACAAAGTGACAAACTTTATAAAATGTATAAAACAAAAACTGAAATATATTATTTATTTATCTCTTGCTTATTTGCTGTGGCTCTCCAAATTATGGTCAGGTGCATCCCAAGCTATGAAGTCCAAGGAGATCTCTGTAGAAATTTGCGATAAAATAGCGGCAAGCTATGAGGTATAAAATCATTTCTAAGGCTCTGAGCTTTCTCAGAAGCACAATTATCATAATAATTGGGAAATTTAAGAAGTTTGGAAACGCCAGGACTCTTTCTTGAGTTGGTCATCCAGTCTAAGTGAGGACAAGAAGGACCCAACGGTTAATCTATCAGAGCAGAGATGGAAGAACATGCTGAATGGATGAGCACCAAAGCGACACCTCATCAGTCACACATTGTATGGTGGAGTTAAAGAACTCTGAGAATGTATGGAAAACTTTCTCAGCTCTGATTAAACTAAATTTGAACCCCTTGGACAGAAATATGTCTGGTGAACACCACGTACTGTTCATCACCTGGCTGATAGCCTCCCTGAGGTGAAGCATGCTGGTGGCAGTGTCAGACAGAGAGACTGGTCAGTATTGACCCTAACATGGGGTCAAGTCCAAAAAACACATCCAGCATTTCCCATTAGTAAGTCAATTGCATTTTTTCAACTGACCCTCTATATGGTTGACAACTTTAAATTTTTATTTTAATAATAATTGTATCTAGTTTCTGCATTACTAAACAATTTAGTACAGACCTTCAAATTCCCCTCAGGATGAACATTAGTGACTTTTCATCAAGTTTTCCAGTACTACAATACCTGCAAGATGTGTGTACCAATATCTGTAAAACATTCTCATTAGCCTTAGCCTCTTTCTTGTTAACAAGTGGCTGCATGCTCACACTCTAAGGTTAGGATGTAAACATATAAACTTATGCTAAACAAAATGATAAGAAAATGATCAGCGGCCAATGGCTCAATATAAAAGCCTTTTTAGCATGATTTGGTCTAAGTGTACCAAATTAGAGATTTCAAGATGATCCTTATCAGGCCTCTCTTAGCCATACTGACTAACACAGGACTAGGGCTCACTGTAAACACGTCTGTTATTGTGAGGAAGTATGCAGGCTCACATGTCTCCACTATCACTTCCCTCCTCTCTCTGTGCCACAGAGACATTTCGGTTTCCATTATTATTAAATCCGAATCAAATTGTTGTTTTTATCCCAATCATTTGTTTTGGCATGGCTTTGCTGTTGCCAGGCAACAGTCATCACCCCCATTGTAAATTAGTGTGAGATGTATTGATAGGGGAGATGAGCCGCTTCCTGCAGGACCTCTCTGTTTTGTTTGTGCCTGGTTGAGCGGACAGCAAAAAACAGCCACTTTATTCTGCCCTCATGAACTCGTGAACACACACACACACACACACACACACACACACACACACACACACACACACACACACACACACACACACACACACACACACACACACACACACACACACACACACACACACACACACACACACACACACACACACACTTACTTGCAGCAATGCGTTTACCACTTGTGGAGATTTTTAAATGGCTTGGGTCTGTGGAGGTGTGGATTTGCAGAGGTGTGTAGGAGGCTCGTTTGTGCTCCAGGCCTTCCCAGCGATCAGCCCTCTCCACTGCAGGTTCCAACACGATGCTGTTGGTGCTTGCATAGTGGGAAAATCGCTGTGGAGCCACGGGGAGGAATCTCTACCGTTATCTGTCTTCACCGACCTGTTGCTCAGGCTGTTGATCCTGTTTAACTGGAGGATTAATGTTGGTTTACATGATTTGGCTTTAAAAAAAACCTTGTCATCCCTCATTGGTAATCTTCTCCATAATGTTATTTAATATGTTAGAATAACCATATGTCAAAAGGTGGTCCGTGGACCACTGCCAGGGTGCTCGTGAAAAGTTTCCAAATTCATCCATTAAAATGATCATGATATATTGATAATTAGTGTTGACATGGTTAAAATATTTTTAATACATGTCTAACATCTTTCAAAGATATTTAACCTGTGTTGTTCTTTGGGCTATGTCAATTTATTTCAAGGGTTGTTTTCCCTGGAAAACGGAGAACATCTGGTTCAACGTGTACACTTTACAGTTTGAAGTGGTTCAATATTTGGTTGTGATTTTGAAATTCAATTGCTAAGCAGCTCCACTCTGCTTCATCAGGTCAGGAAGAATATTAAACAACTGGCAATTCAGTTGATTCAGTGCCGATGTTACACTTTCCTCTCAGTCCATATTTCCATATTTCCATATTTCCAAATTTCAAGCTTGTTTGTTGGCATGTGAAATATTTTCCAGAAGTAATGTGTTGAGAAGTGGTGGAGTTGTCTTGGCTGAGTGTTGATTCTGGGGCTGCTGCTGTTGTGACTCAAGACCCTATGACCCTTTAACTTGTCACTGCACATTTTATGAGTCAGGTCAAGATTCACAACAACAGGTTATAAAATTATACATCAGCTGATAAGAGGTGAATAATTGGTTTTAGTTGTTAGAAAAAAGAGTGATACCTTTTCAATATCAACTGTAATACACCATCTGCTAGTGGGAGAAGATCAGAGCTCAGCCCATACACCCTGTTTGACTTCACATCTCATTCAGACAAGAATAAATGACGGACATCACTTTTTTATTCTTTACTTGTGACCGATCAACTAGTTAGGTAATTTAAGGTTTCAGATAAGATAGTCAGATGTACCCAGACAGATGATCTCATGTATGTTCATGTTCCATTATGTTTAATTGTTTATTTAAACTATTTAAACATTGATATGCCTCTCAATTTATGGCTGACACTGTCGTTTCTCATGAGGGTTTTATATATTGTTACTTTGTTGATGTGCTCTGTTACACGCAACATCGATTGCACTTCTGTCCATCCAGTGAGAGGGATCCCTCACTTGTGACCCACTCAGAGGTTTCTGTTATTTTCCTCCATGTTAAAAGGCTTTTTGTTTTTGGTAGTTTTCCATACTCTAGTTGAGTGTTAAGGGCAGAGGATATCCCACTTTATACAGATTAAGCAGCCCTATGAGGCAAATTGTGATTTGTGAATATGGCCTATACAAACATTTAATGTGACATGTGTTCATTGCTATAAGCTACATATGAACTTACTGTGCACTTTACTAGGAGCATGTGTCCACTCATGCATTCATGCAACTATCCAATAGGCCAATTGTGTGCCAACACTGCAATGCATAAAATCATGCAGATATGAGAGGTGCATTGATTCCCAACACTAATGCATGATCACTGTGATAAACATCTCTTCCACTGCTTGTGTCAAAGACCCCTCCAGAAATGAAGCCTCTGTCTTATGTTTGTTTCTCAGGTCTTTATCTCTGTGAACTGTCTGAGCACAGACTTCTCCTCGCAGAAGGGCGTGAAGGGGATGCCTCTGATCATCCAGATCGACACCTACAGCTACAACAGCTGCAGCAGCAGACCCATCCACAGGGCCTTCTCCGAGATCAAGGTTTTCTGTGACAAGGTGAGGAAGGCTGCCGGCACAGTCCACTGCCTGGTCGGGCCAATGATTAGAGAATGGTTCAATTCTTTACTTTTACTCTTTGTAAGCATTCTGCACTTCATGTCATTGTAACCTGCTGTTGTTTTGCAGGGTGCTGAGAGGAAGCTGCGTGATGAGGAGAAGAAACATCTCAGAAAGAGGGTGAAAGGTAAAAAAATAAGTTTTTCCTTCCTTTATTTGCCAGATAATAAAATTATATTAATTTCCATTATGTTTATCAATGATTAGTCACCGAGCTTGATTAGAATTTTGCCGAAATGAGGTTGTAAAGCACTTTCTGGGAAATCATGAAATTGAATAGAGAGGACAGTCAGTGTAATCAAACCTGATGGGGCCTTTACTTGGACTTGTTGCCTGGCAACAGTTGCTGAATTCACACTCTCTGGGTATTAGGGAAAAATGGCAGCTCGGGGCCAACCTCTAACATTAAGAGGACTGACTGCACGCTGTTCAAAGCCATGACCGACCTGGACTCCCAGCCTGTCCTCTTCATTCCTGACGTCCACTTTGGAAACCTGCAGAGAGCAGGGCAGGTAACCCTTTCTGTGTCTCTCTCTCTCTCACACACACACACACACACACACACACACACACACACACACACACACACACACACACACACACACAGACAGACAGACAGACAGACAGACAGACAGACAGACACTGTTCTGGTGCAGTGTGATTCATAATGTTTTTTTCTGCTATTTGCAGGTGTTTGCTTTTAACACAGAGGAGGTTGACAGAGATGGGTGAGTATTATCAGTGCTGTTATTTACACACAACTGGTTTTCTCTAAATGTTCATGTGTTGCACATAAATCAGTGTGATAAGAACGACAAAAAATGACAGAAACCATCTTTAAGAAAAATGTAACAGGTCCAGGGGGCCATCAAGATAATTTGGTGAGCTGTCATGTCGTCCATCTTTATCGATCAATCAATCAATCAATCAAATTTTATTTGTATAGCCCATATTCACAAATCACAGTTTGTCTCATAGGGCTTTAACAAGGTGTGACACCCTCTGCCCTTAACCCTCAACAAGTGTAAGGAAAAACTACTAAAAAAACCCTTTTAACAGGGTAAAAAGAAGTAGAAACCTCAGAGAGAGCCACATGTGAGGATCCCTCTCCCAGGACGGAGAGAAGTGCAATAGATGTCAAGTGTAAAGGAGAACATCAGAAAGCTACGGGTATTTGCAGCATTGATTAGAATAAACACTTTGTAGCATAATAGAAGGTAAATTAATTGATGGATTGTCAGTAATGGTCGAGTATCTGAGGAGAAATATTGTATATCAAGCAGTCTTGTTGTAATCATAATCCATGGTCAAGATCGGATGCCACTATAGACAACAGTCATGATCCACTGCCGCCATTAGGATCCACCATCAGCTGCCACCTCGGTCGTGGTCCACCACCACTATCAGATGCCAACACGATAAAGGATCCGCCATTATTATCACGATCAGCCAGATTTATATCCACTTAATGATGCTGCTCAACAAACGTGACATAGTTTGACTTTAAATGGTGTCTGTATGTTTATGTACATATGTCAGGAGTGTTGTGGTGAAGAGGATGTCCTGTGTTGATGAGGAGGCTGTCTGTCCCCCTAAGAAGTCCAGAGTAGACCATGGAAGGAAAGGTTTGTCTTTTGCATTCTCAATGTTTTTGTTGCATTTGAGTAAAAGATATAACTGCATATAAATATTTGTTTGTCTTGTTTACCCTATGCCCTATTAGTCCTCCTGTATGTGAGGAAGGAGTGTGATGAAGTGTTTGATGCCTTAATGCTGCACACCCCAACACTCAAAGCACTGATTGAGGCAGTGAGTATTAAGAGTTGTACTGTCATGAGGTTTTAACTGCAGCATAGAACATGTTCTAAACATTAGATCGATTGTGTTTATTGTAGGATTATCTTATCTTGGAAAACTAATATATTTTATTAAATAGTTCAACTTTGTTCCTTCACAGATCTCAGAGAAATATGCACTGCCTGTTGACAAGATGGCCAAAGTTTACCAAAAAAGCAAGAAAGGGTGAGTCAAACTGCCCAGAAAGGACACAAACACTAACAGGCTGCTAACATGCTCACAATATGAATGCTCACACGCTGATGCTAAGCAGATGATCTTGTTCATCATCTTTGTTATCGTTTCTGACGATATAATGTTTGAACGATGAGGACTTTCACGTTTCTGGTAGCAATACCATGATGATATCACAGGCGCAATGTTAAACCAAAACTTACTGCATGGAGTGTGATCGATGTAACAGAGACATGGTCCTTGGTTTGGACTTCCATTTGTGTAATGCCCTGGTAACTGATTATAAATGTCAATCATTGTTGAGACATTTCATTTTAAGCCACAAACTAGTGGTGGCGCAAGAAAATAATCAAAGGATCACCAAAATGTCTAGGGTACATCATCTAAGAACCATGAATGTGGAAATTTGGTGCCGATCCATCCAGTTGGTCTGTATTTATACAGCACTTTTCTAGTTATGATGACCACTCAAAGCACTTCACATTACAGTTTTGCTATTCACACACACATTCATACAGTGCATCCATGTGCAACACTTTCTCTATCACTAACACACTGCTTGCACAGCCATCAGGGCCAGTTTGAGTCATACTATGGTTCAGTTTCTCCTGCACAATGGGGGAGACGGGTATTGGATGACTGCTCTACCTCCTTAGCCACAGCCGATATTCTTGATTTTAATAGAAAAATACAAACAGAATATCTGACAGCGTCATCCCTGGAGTCACCTTATCAATTTGACTGACTCTGAGAATCAACCAAGTGATGTTAATGTGTGTGTTGTCTTCCTCAGGGTCCTAGTGAACATGGATGACAACATCATCCAACATTATTCCAACGAGGACACCTTCACCCTGGCTATCGAGAGCTCAGCAGACTCCTTGCGGGTGACTCTGTCAGAGATCTGACGGTTGTTTGTCACAGCTCTGTACTCTTCAGTCAGACAGAGGGTATCAGTGTGGGCTGAAGCCATGCCATGTGTAATAATTGTGAATAGTGATAACAGTGTTAGATGACAGCGCTATCATCATGGTAACAAACATTTCTGTACTCTTCACCTGCTGGAGTACGCGTCGACAACCTGCAATAAAAAGACAGGCTGACTATTAAAAACTCACGGATCTGTTTTTAGGTGGGAAGAATCTTTTGATCTTTCCTGGATACCAAGCTTCACACGTTTTCACTAGCTTCATTTCCTGACACTTCTTGTCTGTCTGTGACTGAGATGAGATCACCATAAATCATCCATCCAGCCAATTTGCTGTGGTTTCACAGGAAGAGGACAGTTGTTTTTAAATTAACAGCAGGGATGCTGCTGTTTGTCTCCTCCGCTCTTCTTCCTCTCACATCTTTCAGCAGCAGGAAGCTTTTTAATGACTTGACCCAAGCAGGTTTGTTATTTGCTGAAAGTCAGCTGTTTAAGGTAACAGCTAATTGTTTTATATGTTCATAATTATTTCTCAACTTGTCTTGAAAGTGAAATATAATCTTTATTGGTTGTCCGTCTTTGTAATTCATTTGTTTATATTTTTATATATGTTGATTAGTTTTCTGTCCATTTGCTGCCAGTGAAACGAGGGTTATCCCAGGTTGCGATTACATGCTGATCTCTCACAGTCCATAAATACATCAGGCATGCTGTAAAATTGTTTAGCTCCCACTGTGTGTTATGTTCATTGCTTTTTCTCTCACTGAAGAGGCTGCAGTCATGTTTATGAGATCAGTTTTGTAGATATACACAACCTTGTCCAAGGCGACTGTGAGACATCAGAGCTTCAGTCTTAACTGCTCTGTCCCTGTTTCCACCTGATCCACCCACAGCTTCTCCATCCTCCACATGTGTCATGCACTGTCTTGTATTTTATATGAGCCAATAAATAGTTTTATATGTAGTCACCTGTTTTTCTTTATTTTCTAACTATTATTTGCAGTTTTATTAAAAAGATTCTGCATCTAAGTTCAACTTTGCAGCTAATGTTGTCTGATAAGACGCCATCTATCAAGGCTTTTTAAGTTGTAATTAATGGCTTTTATAAATAAACTAGAAATACTGCACTGAGGTTCTATGCCTCTACCAAGTTTGTGAGTTTCAGTCCACATACATTTTTTCCAGACTTCCACAAGGTCACTCTGACCTTTGACCACTGAACTCTAATCAGTTAATCCTTGAGTACAATTGACAACTGATACAAATTGGAAGACATCCACTAAAAGCAGAGATAAAATATACTCAAAAAGCCCAAACATGTTCTGTGAGGCCACCGTGACCTTTGACCATCCAAATCTAAACAGTTTATCTGTGAATCTAAAAGAACATTTGTGCGAAATTTGAAAGGATTCATTGAGTCACCTTGATCTTTGACCTCCAATTTCTACTCAGGTCATCAAAGCACTGATGGAGGCCCCTATGAGTGTTCCTGATACACCAAAACATTAGGTCACATTGACTTTGACCTTTAACCTTAGACCACCAAGATCTAATCAGTTCATCTTTGAGTCAAATTGAACATTTACACCAAATTTAAAGAAACTCCCTTAAAGTGCTTCTGAGCAGATGCATTTGTCACAGTGACCTTGACCTCCAAGATGCTTCCAGCCATTGGCTGTCACTGGCGTGGAGGCATGAAAATATATCAGTCATAATCCAGTAAAAACACATGCAGTAATAGTGCAGTTATATTGGTATCCAATTATAATTAAATAAATATATATATCTATATAATCCCCATTAGTAAAAATACATTTTTTGTGCCCAGGCCCCATAAATCTTGGGGGTTAGTGGTTTAAACGGAACAGGTGCTGTGTGTGTATCAGTAAAATTTAGTTCTGAAATGCTGAAAAATATAACACAATTTTGTACTTTTCCTTACAATTAGCACCATGTGTGACATTCCTAAAAGCCAGTCTTTGTCTTGTCATCTTCCAAATTAATTGAGAAGGGCACGGCAACTACAGACAATGTTGGAAATGTGTATATGGTAAAGTGACATAGTCTGTCCCAAAACACAAACTCATACAACATGAAAAAGTTCATGACGTGATGCGTTCAGCATAAATACATCCACATTCGTGTTTGTGTGACCCATCCTGATGTTCCATTTACCTTCAGTATATTTACTGGAGCCTGCAGCTTATAAAGAGTAAGATGTAGAACAGACTGTTTCTCTCGGTGCCTTCTTGTATTGGAGGATCAAAGTCATGAGATCAGTGTGACAGAACACAGAGATCTTATCTTTTGAAAGCAATGTTTTCATCTGAGAAAAATGGCTCTGAATCTAAAGAAGGGTTTGGATGGTTTGGGTCGATCAGAGCTGATGATGATAATGCCATTTCTACCTGATCAGTAGGGGCAGCAGCGTTGGCCAATCCACCACTTTGGTCCAGACATCTCAACAGCTTTTGAATGGATTGTATTTTTGTATGATTTTTGTTTATGATCCCCAGTGGATGATCCTACTAATTTGGTGATCCCCTGACATAACCACTAATGCAACAATGAGTATGACAGATGTATTAATGACACCTTTCATAATGTGAAAGCTTTGATTGTCCCAGACCTTCCAAACTCCAGTTCCTTTTCATTTTCAGATGTTGACATTTTTGTGAAAAACTGTTGGAAGAATAGAAGTTGGTTCAGACTTTATTTTTGTCTTGTGCTATTCTCAGGTTAGAATCTGATCCAGAACTTTAGATTTTGGACAAATACCTAAAAAGCTTATGATATTCCCATTAATTTGTTCTTGCAAAATGATGTGTCCATAGCAATCGAATGAATTGGTGGTATGTTTCCTGCATGTTAGCAAGCTGACATGGATTATGATGATGGATCGCGAATCAGAGATCGGGATCTTAATGGCAGATCCTGTATCGTGTTGGCATCTGATAGTGGTGGCGGACCACGATCAAGGTGGCAGCTGATGGTGGATCCTGATGGCAGCAGTGGATCATGACTGTTGTCTATGGTGGCATCAGATCTTGATGGTGGATCATGATCGTGGTGGCTGCTGACCGTGGGCTATGATTACAACAAGACTGCTTGATATACAATATTTCTCCTCAGATACTCGACCATTACTGACAATAATCCATCATTTAATTTACCTTCTATTATGCTACAAAGTGTTTATTCTAATCAATGCTGCTAAAACCTTTATCTTGATGTTCTCCTTTACACTTGACATCTATTGCACTTCTGTCCGTCCTGGGAGAGGGATCCTCACATGTGGCTCTCTCTGAGGTTTCTACTTCTTTTTACCCTGTTAAAAGGGTTTTTTAGTAGTTTTTCCTTACTCTTGTTGAGGGTTAAGGGCAGAGGATGTCACACCTTGTTAAAGCCCTATGAGACAAATTGTGATTTGTGAATATGGGCTATACAAATAACATTTGATTGATTGATTGACATTAGCATTCAGCTCAAAGCTGCTCATTCATTTGCAGCATCGAAAAAGTTGTCAGCATGGCTCTAGCAAAGGGCTGTTAAATTTGGTTGCTGCTATGCATAATCCAAGATTGCCCCCCACCCCTGGCTAAATTAACCACCCAGGCATTAAAAAGAGACTGTAGTAGAAAGGAAAGAAAATGGAGAAAACAGGTTTACATGTATCCTATGACATCTGGAAATCTGCAATGATAACCCACCAAGCGACAGTTGAAGACGCAAAAGCATCCTTCTTTTTTAACTTGATTTTAATCAATTAATCTAATCCCAGAATTTTATTTAAAGTAATAGATTCCATCTATCCATCTCCAAAATCAAACCATTCACACCCAGACTTGGAAAAAGTAATTCATGCACTAGTCTTCTCTGGACTGGACGACTGTAAGTCTCTCCTCTCTGGCATCAGCCAAAAGTTACTCTCCCACCTCCAACTAGTTCAGAACGCAGCTGCCCGGCTTCTCACTGGTCTTAAAAGGCAACATCACATCACCCCGATCCTTGCTTCTCTTCATTGGAATCTGTCCATTTTAGAATTGATTTAAAGATTTTACTGATCACTTTTGAAGCATGCCAGGGTCTGGCCCCAAGCTACATCACAGAATTACTGACCCCTTATGTGCCTGCACGCAGCCTTAGATCCTCAGGTGGAGCCCTGTTCGCTGTTCCAAAGTCGAGGTTGAAAACCAAAGGTGACCGTGCTTTTGCCATCAGGGCCCCTCGGCTTTGGAACAGCCTACCTGAGGAGATAAGGCTCGCAGAGTCAGTGACTTCTTTTAAATCACTTCTTAAAACCCACTTTTATAGACTTGCTTTCATGTGATACTGTGATTTTATCGTTTTCTTTTCACCTTTTACTTTACTTGTTCACTTATTTTTATTGTAATTTTACTGCTTTTACAAGTTTTAATTTACTTTTCTTGCTTTGTTGTCAAAGCACTTTGTAAACTCTGTTTTTAAAAAGTGCTATATAAATAAAGTTTATTATTTATGTTATATAATGTATCGTACTGAATAATCTTTTGACTGTATATAATATACAATATAATACAATTCATATACAGTCCATGTTATCAAATGATAGTGTTTTTCTTCTGTTTAGCTGTAATGCTCTAACACAAAAGCCTCTTCAACAGGAGGAATATGAAAAAAATTGAACTACACTGCAGCTTGACCTGTGGTGGAAAGGAACTAAGAACACATATGACAGTACAAATCTTAGGTACTTCATTACACTCACTACACACTGGAATACAGTGAAAATTTGTTAGCACCCCTGGTCAATGGACAATGCCAAGTTTAGGGGGACTTGGAGATATGAGCTTTTACCAAGTAGCTTCTTAGGGCGAAGGCTATGGCTTGTTCATGTTCATCATGGTTGGAAAAGGCAACATGATTAAAAGCTTGTGACTCTTAAAACCTTGTTCCAACATTCTGCAGCCATGAGCAACTGGAAGATGCTGTGTAGCACTCTGAAAATGAAATGAAATGACTCAAGAGTGTGAAGTGCATTGTTCTACACAAATATGACCTTCATGGAATCAGACCAAACCTTAACTGTGTTCTCCCCACATAGTTCAGCATTTGAGCTTTTCAAAGAAATGTCAAAACACACCTGATGCAGTCCTGTGGACTGATGAAGTTATACTAAAGTTTTCTGTACAAACTATGTAAATGCAACACTGTCCCTGATCGAAATTATCTTCAGCTATGGTCAAACATACAAGTATAAACCAATATGATATCTGAATAATAACACTGGCCATGATTTATTCATCATGCTAGAAATGAAAACCACAATTACACAACTAAACAAACATCATTTGAATGGTTGCACACAATAATTTGTAAATTTAATTCTAGCCTTTTAAAGTTGACAAAAAACAGAATCCTTTACCAAAAAACTGCAGTCACTAAAATACAGAATACCATACAAAACCTACAAAATGCGACAATTACAAACATTTTGTTCAACAGATAACATTTGTACAGTATAAATTTATACAATACTGTTTTTTGTTTTTATTTGGCACAAGATGCTATTTTGTGTTTTAACAGAAATGTTTTACCTGACACTGCTTACAAAGGAACTAAATTATAAAAATACAGTAAAAGCAACACATTGTGACAGTGTCATTGCAGTAGTTGTGATTCTCCGTGTGTTTGTCTGCATCTTTTTCTTCTTTACAAAAAAACAGCAGTTATTTAATAAAACATTCAAAGCTTTTCTAATCGGGAACCAATGTAAAAACTGAAACAGCTTTGCTCAGGTACGTTCCCGGCTCCTGGCTGAAATTCCAAAAAGTATCTAAGGGGGGAGCAAGGGAGCTTCCTCCTCTTTGTATATGTTTCTAGTTGCAGCTGAGCTAAGAAGGACGGCGTGAGGAAGTGAGAAAACCTAAAATCAATGATTTGTTGTAAGTGTTTTATTAAGTGGGACACCAGCACTTAAGTTGCCATTAATTTGATGTAATACTATAAATTGTGTAGATGCCATTTAGTTGATAGTATATACTTAGAATTGGGCAATTTTAAAAATAATTACTGAGCTCAACTGCAACAGAAAAAATATATCTTTGCTGAATAACCAGCATCTCGGCTGAACAGCATGTGTCATTATGTGTCGTTTGGTGTGCATGGCGTTTGTCCTCATGGTTTCCCTCCATAAAGTTATGAACCTTCAGATGTGTCATCTTTGGCAGTCCATGCACCAACAACACTGACTACTGGTCGTACTAATGACAATACCAACATACAGAAGTGAGTACAGAGCTGGGTGGACGAATAGTCGCCGATAACCATAAACACACATTAAAAACACACACATGCGCACGAGCCACATGCATATGTTATTTAGTCTATGCACTGCTGTACCCAACTGTTCCAACAACTGATTCAACATGCAGCATTTAAAGAAACCTGAACGTGACTGTAAAGAAATGTGTGTCTGTTCTTCACATAGTACATGTCGAAAATAAAGAAAGTGGTTTGCATGCTTGATATCCTGCAACAGCTTAAATACACAGACAGATTTTTAAAAATTATTATTTCACAACATCTGTTATGAACTAAGCATTCTGGACTATGTAAATTTGCTTTACAAATGTAGTTACACTTTAAAATATCTACACTACTCATAATACTTTAATAACTAGTTTTCTATTTGACCTGAAGATAGAGCACAGTGACACTGTAGCTCTATAATTTGTCAAATTCTAACTGGTATGAAAAACCACTGGAACAGATGATGGGGATAGATTTCATCCTTCATTACATCAGCGACAGGTCACAAAATCAGACTTTTGATTAGGGTGTACTGTTTATGCATAGTAGCATAATATAACATGTTCTTGTTGTCCCAGAACAAAATATGAAACAAAATCTATCAAGTTTGCAAAAATACTCAAACATGCGTACACATTCTCACAGTAGAAAAGAGGAAACTAAAAGCAGTACTCATTCTGAGTGAAGGACAAACCGTCCTCTCTGTAGATTCAATGATCTCACCTATGATACGTGCTGTTGTTCAACACCATCATCCCTCGTCTGTTGTCTCATGCACACAATCCATCTATGATACATGTTTGAGTGATGGAAGCTCTGTGTCACCCTGGCTGGAAGCTCAGGGGGCACAGAGAGCCAAGCAAAGACACTGATACAGATACTCCAGTTTATACTGTATATATACAACCTACTGTAGACCTTCTTCACACTCTGACATGCCTAAAGGACAACTGAGGATTCCTGGTCAAATACAATCAACGGGGTTAGAAAACCTGATGAGGATGTGGGAAAGTCTTCAGGTTTTTGTTGGAGTTTGGAAGTTTTAGAAAAAAACATCTTTAGGTGAAAAAACTGTAGGATGTGGCTCCTGTGTCTGTCTTTGAAGTCCTCAGTGCAAATTGATGGCCTCTCTTCATCGTCATCGTCATCATCATCATCATCATCATCATCATCATCATCAGCTCATCTTCCTTCATCATCAGTCTGCTCCATGGTGGAGAGTTAAGGGCATTTAGAGTCACCTAATGAAGCAATGCGAGGAGACAAGGTGAAGATGAACAGTCAGATCAGCACTGAGACACACAACACAACAGGTCAGTGGCTGCCAGGTCAACAAACGCTGTAGCCTGGCTCCGCCCAAAGAGAATAATAGTGCCCCAATCCGCATCTCCATCTATTACAAGAAACACAAGCTGTGGATTTATGGAAAGTAGCCAATTGGAAGTAGGAATGCATTATTGGACTCTAGAGTTATAAACGCATGCATCCTATAATATTCTGTAACTGTTCCTTTAAATTATGAAATCAGTGTTTGGTTCCTTAAAATGTCTCTTTCCTTCTAGATCATTTGTAAAAAGGCTACACACGCACGCATACATACACACATAGGACAAAATCATCATCCATGATAACAAAACACTAGAACTAAACAGAATTAAAATAAATCATGTCACAAGAATAATTTACACCTTTACAACATGGACATTTGACATCTCATGTCTGTCTACAGTTCATCATTACTAGACTTTTCCTCGCCCCCTTTGTAACACAACTTCTTTATTCATCTATCTGTAGTTTGAGGGAATATGTGGTAGTTCGAAGAAGAAAAAGTCCAAGCAAACTCTAGAAGACCTACTGTAGTCTCCCCCAGGAGAGAGAGGGCTCTCACTGCTTCTTGTAGAAATAATAATCATCATCACCTTCCTCATCGTCATCATCATCTTGACATTCAACTGAGAAGTAAAGTTGTAGCCCAAGTTCACAGAGTGATGAAAGAAGTAATCTCTCACTCATCAGAGCTCAGGGTTTAAATAAACAGCTATGGGAATACTGAGTTTTTAAATTTTTTTTTTACAAGAGTTGCCCACAAAGACAGTACTTCAAAAATCCTACACATGGAGGCTTTACAAAGAAGAAACTTCTTAAACAACTTCGGTGCATGTTTCAAAATACCAGGCCACCTCCTACAAAGTCTCTCATATCGGTCCATGAGCTACAAATAGTCACACAGCCAGTGACACTGTGGATGACCCATCCCACATCCTGCACAGTGCACGCAGCCTCTGAATAGCTTCCCTCCAGCAAGCCTCTTCACTGCCTGGGAGGCACAACTGTTCGTAGGAGAAACACCTTCATTCCTGAAACCTGAACTTGAGCTTTCCAACGGACACGTCCTGTTACAACACCAGTGCACTTTAAGTAACTATCACCTCTCTGAACCTGCTGAGCCCTGCAAATTTTTTAACATTTCATTTTAAGTACAGGGTGAAAGTGACATATGCTCTATGATTTTGAGAGTGAGTTGCTGACTGTGAGACCTACAGGTTATGTCCGAGCCTCAGGTTTAGAACTGTCCTGCACTGCTGGGGTCGCACTGCAACAGGCGGACGATGGAGGGGTCGCTCTTAGCTCCTTTGATGAACTCCTCCAAAGACAGTTTACCTACAACACAGACAAGACCAGTGTGCAATAATCATTTTGTTATTTTTGTCATTTAATATATCTATAAAACTGATGGATAGTAAGGAAAAAAAGTCTGCATTGATAACATGTAGGATTGCAAGAGCTACACTTCTTTCAACACATAGTTTGTTTCCGAAACAAGCAGATTCTGACAGTATGATGGTGCCTTTGACGTCCTCATTAAAGCTAGGGTTGGATCCTGGAAAAGCTGGCAATTGCAGGCTACACTGACTGACAACTGCTAGAAGCCGACTTTATCATGACTTGCTCGCTAAATTCTGGCTTTCATCTCTGCTTCAACGTTGAATGTCTCTCCGCCTTCCCAGCTGAAGGCTCCGGTCATGTGCATTGAGAGCACTGGCAGAGTGTGCACAGGCCGGCAGATCTGTTGGTGACAGACGGGTACACCAGCCAATAATTTAATTCAATCCAAATGTAAGGATTGGTCATGTTTATCACGGCCCTATGACAGCCACAGACATTTTATTTCCAGGCTACCTCATGCAGTGAGGAAGTACATGTCCATGTCAGTGCAATTCTCTGGACCGTGGAGCAGAAAGACCTAAAAAACTTTAGACCCGTTTGCTGGAGCGGCTGATGAAATCTGTGACATTTGAAAAGTAATTTAAATGTGAATCTTCTCTGTTCTCACTTGAGATTTCACCTCCTTCATAAGTGACTCTTAATGATGTCCCTTTTCTCACCAAAAGGTGGCAGTGTTGATGATGTTCTTCTTTCTCTTGACCACCCACCATTGTAACAGAGACACTCGAGCTTCCTCTCCCCCGCTTTTGAAGAGAGAGCGAGAGCGAGAGCAAGAGCAAGCTCCTTGCTACTTGTTATTTTTATCAGAAAGAAAGATAAGACATTTCCATGTCCAGTCCCAACACTGTCTTTCTCCCTGTTGCACTTCTGCTTCCTTCCATTTCCTCTTCTCTCTCCACTATCTTCCACTATGTCTCCTCCTCTAATTGTCCATCTCTCCTCCTCTTATTTCTGTGTCTCCTGTGCTCAGGATCACCTTTGGAGTTGTTCTGCTGTATGAAAGGGCTTTCTGAGTACATGCACTACAATTGTGTGTGACTCAAGTGTGTTGTATATGACTGGAATCAAAGTGTGAATTCTGCCATCAGTGAAAAGCTGCTTCAGACGGGAGAATGCCTCAGGTGTCAGAGACCAACTGTTCAATACATTTGCTTTTAAATGTCTGTAATGTCTTAATTCACTGAATTCACTATCACTCAATCAATCAAAGATTTCTAACCCTAACCCTTTTAAAGGGATTTTCCGCATCCTGATAGATAAACAATAGCAAAATATAAGGAAAATATGTGCATGTTGTAATGGCAGATTTTGCATTTGTGTAATGTTTAATAGAAGAACAGATATGTATTTAGAAGAAGTAGATAACAAATGTGTTTCTGTGACTTAACTACGGGAAGTTGCAGAAGGAAGTGTTTATGGCCCTCACGTGTGTGTCTTAGCAAATGCTTCACTGCAGGGGTGTTACTTAGTGTGTCTGATAGAGATGGGTGAGGGGAACTCTGCATTGTATACAGGACTGGGGTCTTTTGATGTTGTAAATCTAGATAGGGGATCTCGGAGACAGATTGTCTCACACCAGAGGTCACACCAGGGGTCTGAGACGGAGATCTGAGACAGGAACTCTGCCCAACCTGGTCAGACATCAAGAGGCTGAAGAATACCTTTTGGCTCCTCGCGGGGAGGGGCTTCTGATTGTATAAGTGAAGTGATTCTCCTGTGCTCTGTGCTCATTCTATACACGTCACACTAGGTGGCTGTGTGGGGTGAGCCCACCTGCAGGTGTTTTAGTTGAACTTTCCGAGAGACAATGTTATGTGTGTATTATTATACAATAGAGTATCATTATTCTACAGAAACTGCCACCACAATTTTGGCGTTGTCGGCAGGGTCCCTCGTGTGAGCAGACACTCTGGATCTCAACGCTGAGGAAAGTCTGGGACTCATACCTCAACAAAATGAGGGCCGAATGCTTGAGAGCCAGGAGTGCACTCACTGAGGTGATCCAACGGACCTGGTGTGGAAAACAAGCATTGTCTCTCGGGTAAGTAAAATTAAAATGTTATGACCTTTAGGAAAAGGTCCAATGTTGTGATCTATTAGGAAAAGATCCACATTTGTTATGACCTTTAGGAAAAGGTCCAATGTTATGATCTTTAGGAAAAGATCCAGGAAAAAGAGATTCACTCATTCATTGTCAGGGACAGACGTGTCTGCACGGCAAGGTTTTGGAAATCGGTGTAGGATCCATGAAGCTTCGTTTCGATCTTTAGGAAAAGGTCAAAAATATTATAAATAAGATTGGGCTCTGATGTCGGGCTCATGACTAGTAGTTATTATTAATATATAGTAATATTATTATTATTTTGCAATAGAGGTGTAGCTGGGACAGAAGGACCAAGGCCAAGTCCGGATCGTCTCAGTACAGCAATCTGTTGAAAATCTGATAATTCCAGTACATGTTATACCTGCATGCGTGGTGCTAAAGAGAAGTGTGGATATGAGATTTCTCTAAGGCATTATATCAGGCAGAGTATTTAAAATGTATTAAGGAATCAAAAACGTAGGAACAATAATGGAGAAATTTGCCAAGTGATCAGGAATTACAAGAGGTAATTACAATTGGCAACATTATATTGGAGATGGGTTTTATTGTTCCTTACAAAAGCATTTTTTGAAGGTTGGTTGAAGGTTAAAAGCATTTTGGTGTTGGTTGAAGGTTTAAGGTTACTAACACTAAAACACTAATAAACTAAAACTTAACAAATTTTGTTGATGATATGTGTGACTGTGAAAGAAGAAACATGTAGAATTTGATGAAACTGAACTGAGTATTTAAGCTGAGGATTTCAGCTGAGAAAGCAGAGGAGAAAAGAAAAAGAGAGGAATCTGAGAATCCTCAAACTGGAGAAAAAGGTGAGTATATGTTTAAATATATTTCGGGTATAATTGTTTTTTTTTAAAGGCTAATATTAAAAGGAAAAATAAACAACCTCATAATAAATCTTAAAATATTTTTTTTTAAGAGAGAGAAATGATTTGGTTAAAAAATTAAATTAAGAGACTTTTAAGTTCTTTTCCCATATAAGCAGAACTTTATTTTCCAAATTTCGTATTCTGCTGAACAAACCAGAGTTAAATTTATAAAATAAGAGTCGGGTTCACAATTGCTGAGACAACCTATTTGAGAAAATAGGTTTAAAAATAGAGAGGATGACTTTTCCGAGCATGGGAAGTTTGAGTTTAAATTATCTTTGGTAACTAAAAACTAAACTGCGTGTGAAAAGAGAGAAATAAAAAGAATAAGAACGAAGTAGAGAGGACAAAGAAAAAGGAAAAATGAAAGTAGGGATATTTGTGCTGGATTGAAGAGTGTATGGATGTTGTTTAACTGAAGTGAATATGCAGGAACTGAAATAATCTCCAGTCTCAGTGTCTCCGACTAGATTCTGATCTGGACTCAGCTCCACCAAGAGGTGGGCAAGAGAATGCCCTGGGAAGCAGCGCACACAGTGCAATTTGATTATCGGTGAGCTGGGGACAGTGAAGGAATTCATCTGGTGAGGACACTAAGATGGAGAGAGAGAGTTTCAAGCACGTCACTAAAGTAAGAACACGGTTACACACACACCATGTGAATTAATGTTAGACATAGAACAGATGATTAAGATTGCTATTGACCATTGTGAGCTTGATCAGAAGATCAGTAGAGAGAGGCCTACTGTACTTTATGCTAAATATTTTCACAATGATGTGTATAAACTAATGCCCGAACACACAAATCACAGTGAGTGGTAGAAACATCACATATATTTGTAGATTCAGGAACCGGAATCAGTTAATAAATGTGAAGAGTGTGATATTACTCCTAAAATGAATGTTGGATATCTCATAATGATTGGAGCAACAGGTACAACAGTGATAGAGAGATGCACTGTACAATTGCTATTTTTCATCATGTGGTTGAAGGGATTTTTAAGATTCATTTTTGTTGTCACCACACTGCCTGATAAATCTTATGGGTAAAGATTTGATGTGTTCATTGAGTGGTATGTTAAATTTTAAACACCGCAGGGCATTAGAGGTAACTGGAGTCCAAATAACATCTGCATTTGTTAGATAGAGAAAGGGGGATTTGACACTAGCATATCAATGGGAGGTCTAGACTCTTTTCTACTCTCTGGAAGTAACACCCTCTTGCGAAAGGCAGAGGCAGAGAGACTTCAGACAAATGTGAACATAGATGTTATTTACTCAGAGAAGCGGACTTTTAAGTAAGAGCAATCTAAGTTTAAGAAGGTTGTAGAGGATGTTAATTAAAGAAAGGATAAAGTAAGTTGGTTGTATTGAGATAGTAAACACTGTGTTGTCTTAGTAGTTTTGATAGACTCATTGGCTAAAAGATTTGTTAAAATATCAACTTTTGATTAAAATACTACTGGAGGGGAAAAGACATTTAATACCAATAAGATATTTTAAAGAGGGTTAAAGGTTAATCGCAAACGATTTTCCATAGTGATAAATGAAATTAGGAGTGTTGAACTCATTCCTGAATGTGGTAAATCTTTGATAAAATGTATTAATATTTTTAGTTTTGGTGTAAACAGTAATGATATTCCTGAGTTGAAACAGGTACCGTCATGTTTGTGGACCGGGCACAAATATGTTTTGGGTCCGATCAAGGGATAAGACCCAAATAGAAAAGAATATCTGAATCCTCGTATGGAATATGTAAAGATTGTCTGTTAACACACTACTTTTTTCCTGTAAGGAAAAACAAAGGAAGCAGAGCTTCAAACAATGTTTTAGAGTTTCGACAACTGCTGAGAGAGCTGTGATATTTGATGTGTGATATGTGACGCTGTGATATATGACTTTACTGGTGCCAATATGCTGATAGGATGATTTTGCTTGAGCAAAATACCTCCCACCTTTTAACAACCAGGTGGCTCAGATATGGGACAGTATTGCCTTAGATGATAGACATCACTATTTAGAGATGCAATGTTTTTAACTATGCGACTCTCTTCCCTACATCAGTGGGGATAGCCACATGATTGCGTAGCAGTTTTCTTAACTAAAGAGAAAAAAGTTTTTTTTCTCCTAGTTTAGATTTAGATTTAAAAGATAAACAGCTGATTATGCAGAAGTGATAGTTGTTTGGTGATAAGTTCAGCATCAAAGGATGCAGCAACTGAGATAACCAAGTGGGTTTACGACTGTGTGATACAATAGAGGCTAAACCACTCCCATCACACTATTGTGCATTGACTGAAGAATGCAAATATGCTAGGGACAAGAGTGTTAAGAGCAACACTAATAGCAGGTTTGCATGGGGGTGGCATGTGATTTTGGCCGAGTTGACTGAATAGGAGATTCATGAACCTATTTCACTTCACACTTTCATCTGTGTGCTGATAGATGCTGTGTTATTATGCAAACTGTATGCAGTCTGCAAATGAGGAGTGCATATTAAAGATTTTAAATAATAACACTTAATGTAGGTTATAGGAGCTATAAAAAAGGGTCAATCGCAATTAAATAATTTTTTTAAGAATACAGATTTAATTTAATAAATTTAAGGAGTAAACTGTTTGGTGGATAACAGTTTGTTTGGTGGCTGACAGACTTATGATGTGGGTCACATGGATGATATTGTTTAACTTATGTATGTTTCTTCATTAGTTTGAATTGACACATGACTGTAGTCAGTGTGTCAAAAGGGAGGAATATAGATATAGGATATTGGGTGTACAAGAAAAACACTCTAAACAATACTCAATAAAAATTTTTTTATCTGAGTCGTGTAATTGAATTACAATTAAAATAGGTAAAGAAATCCAGATTCCACAAAGTGAACAATCCACCACCAAACAAACAGTTTGATCATTTATAGAGGAATTTGATAAAGATTAACTTGAATTAAGTAAGTTAGATAAATAAATAAATACTGTCTTGTTCTTGTTGACATGTATGCTATGCAAGTAGAAGCTTTCCCCACATCTAAACAGGATTCTTCAGCAGTGGCGCAGACACTGCTCGGAGAACTCATTCCACGTTGGGAAATTCCAAAAAGATGTCCACTGATAATGGTACACCATTTGTAAGCACAGCTTTAAGGATGCTGGTGAGTATGGGTATCGACACGAGGCAACATCGTGCCTATCATCCCACCAGTGGCGGGGCAGTGGAAAGAAACAAACAGTGGAAAGAGACAACAACACATTGAAAAAACGAACTGGTAGATATTGTGTAAACCTGTCCCCTGTACTCTTTAAAATCCACAGGCAGGTGATGGACTCCCTACCGAAATCCATAGACAGGGAAACTGCATGATCTGAGACCAGGAGACTGGATTGTGGTGAAGGACGTGAGAAGGAAACCAGGAGAGCACGTCGATGGAACGAGTGCAAACCAAGTGCCTCTCACCACACAGACGGAAGTGAAGGTCAACCTGGAGACATGCAAGCCATTGAAGGAGGATTTCCGGAGCCACGAGTGGATTCTACAGGACGGAGCGTGCGTTGTGTCAGTGTGCGAGCCTTCAGCCTTCAATTGTTTTGTGTTTGCAAGCAAGGAGAGGTGTGGAAATGATTAGGGCCACACGTCTCTAATCTCAAGAAGAGGCAACACTTTGAAGAGGGGTTGGCGAGGGCACTGCTGATACAATAGCGCCGAAGGGGAAAACAACGACACCTGATGGGACGACTGGGATGCAGTTCGAGGGAAAAGATGGTTTCCCTGTTCATGAACACCGTCATCGTCGTCCTGCCACCAATAATATGGCATGTGAAACCTTGGCAGGAAGAAAACCACGAAATATAACCTGAGCATCAAAGTCAGGACAAAAGGAGAACTCATGTTCGACTTCCCTGATGAACTGACAAAGCCTGGAGAATGCATGGTTTGAGACCATGAAAATATCAGAGACCCAAGCTCACTAACAGATTCAACTCATTGTGTGTAATCAAGAGATAAGAGTTCCACAGTGTGAGTGTCTCCAGATGAAAGGTTTTGAGGACTTGCCCTGGGAGCACTGTGAAGAACACACACAAACAGATGAGTTTGCTCTGGAGATGGAAGATTAACATCTTTAGAGGGGGGCTGGGTTTTCAACTCTTTCTCCCACTATCTAGAGTCAGGAATGACTCTGCATCACAGGATGGCTTTGAGAAAAGATGCTAGCCAAGAAGGTGTTTTGTCACATAATCAGGACGAATTGTGGCACATACACAGTGAACATTTTTGACAATATGATGCATATCGTTTCAAATTTTTAAATGACCTATTGTCCAGAGAAAGAACAAGGACACTCAGATTCCTGAAGGGCGGAATTGATGGTCACGCCTACTTTTGAATGATTGCAAAATATGTTATTGAAGTTTGTTGAAACCTATTTGGATTTTCATGTGTGTACTAGTGTTGTTGAACTGTTGTATTGTCTTTTGAGTTTAAGACTATGGTTATTTCCTTAATCAAGTCTATGATTGGACGATATGTTCAACTTCCTGAAACTCATCTATCCTGGATGCTTCCTTCCAGGATGATGAGATGGTATAAAGATGTATAAAGGATATTGAGCCTTTTAGGCTCAAAGGGGGAATTGTAATGGCAGATTTTGCATTTGTGTAATGTTTAATAGAAGAACAGATATGTATTTAGAAGAAGTAGATAACAAATGTGTTTTCTGTGACTTAACTACGGGAAGTTGCAGAAGGAAGTGTTTATGACCCCCACATGTGTGTCTTAGCAAATGCTTCACTGCAGGGGTGTTACTTAGTGTGTCTGATAGAGATGGGTGAGGGGAACTCTGCATTGTATACAGGACTGGGGTCTTTTGATGTTGTAAATCTAGATAGGGGATCTCGGAGACAGATTGTCTCACACCAGAAGGTCACACCAGGGGTCTGAGACGGAGATCTGAGACAGGAACTCTGCCCAACCTGGTCAGACATCAAGAGGCTGAAGAATACCTTTTGGCTCCTCGCGGGGAGGGGCTTCTGATTGTATAAGTGAAGTGATTCTCCTGTGCTCTGTGCTCATTCTATACACGTCACACTAGGTGGCTGTGTGGGGTGAGCCCACCTGCAGGTGTTTTAGTTGAACTTTCCGAGAGACAATGTTATGTGTGTATTATTATACAATAGAGTATCATTATTCTACAGAAACTGCCACCACAATGTCAAACCAGTTCACAAGTTACAATCACAGATATTCTCTAATACCTGATGATTTTCGTTTTTTTCAGCAGCAGAGTCAGTTTTAACTTGATGCAGCATGTTTTGGCTTTAAGCAGAGTGGTGACGCCAGTGGGTGTTTTTATGATCTTAATACAACATAGTCTTGTCATCAAAATGACCAACATGTTGTTTTACAATTATCAATGTGAAACTACCTCACTTAAAATAAGATAATCAGTAGATGGAGTTCAGCCTACCATCCCTGTTGGTGTCCATCTGCCTGAAGATCTTCTCTGTCCTCTTCTCAGGTGTAGACTCATCCTCAGGCATCTTCATCACTGAGGAAACCATCTTATAGATTGCCTACATGGAGACACAAGTGAGATCATTTAATCACAAGAACTTTAGTAGAATATACAGTATACATATATATCTGTGTATTTCCATCTGACTGTATCTGACAAGTGTTGCAAATTTAGGAATGCATTTACTCCCCAACACACTTGATCCTGTCAACTATTCATCTTTAATTTTGATAGTGGTTTTACTGTGGCACATGTATGCGCTCTACTAAGTGGCATTGTAGTTTTGTATCACACTATTTTAACCCTTGAAGGTTTACAAGATACTGACAGTACAGTTGCAACGGTTATACATTTTGAAACATTTCATCTCAATTCCAACACTAATGGTTATTTTAGAGCTCAATCTTAAAAATATTCTGCCTTCTCTCTTAATCTTAGCAAGCAAAATCTTTACAGAAAAAGTTTCATTCCCTAAGCACAACTCAAGTTTTTCCATAATGTTTCGAAATAGAAGAAAATAACATTAATAAAAGGTAAAAAGTATGTTCCTTATGTCCTCATAGACAAGACAGTAGACTTTCCAGTTTGGAAAGAAGAAAACACGTTTGAAGAGTTCTTTCATGACATTAACTCTCTGTCTGTCTTTAAATAAATATTAAACAATAAAAACAATGCTAACCATGGTTCTTTATCAATTCAGTCCCTACATCTGCACACTTAAAAGATCTCACTCTTTAAAATTAGAAAATGTAAAATCTGTCTCTGTAATCAGTCACTCAAGTTAACTTGACATTTTAAGTTTATTAAACTTAAGATGAACTCATGTTTAGTTAACTCTAGTTTAACATTTTCAAAGCTCATAAAGTTACACAAACTCAATTCATTCATACCTTTAACCTTTAAGTTTACTCACATTTTTAAGGCATCAAGGGAACTTGAAACTATTGTTTGGGTTTTTCTGTACAGATATTTAGTCCCAAAGATGCTCAACCACAATATGAATATTAACTTCTTTTCTTCTGTGCTGAATAGGAAACCTTCACCATACTTTCCTTTTCAGCTTGCACAGTTGCTGCTGTGCTACAGTTTGTTCACCTGAAGATTAATTCACTCTCACAAAAGGGGAGCTACACCGTTTTCATTTGTTTTTGAAAGAATTAAGAGAAAGTGTAACAAAGAGTGTAAAACAAACAGATGATAATTAATTTACTGAAACGAGTAACATTTATTATGCTCTTTCACAAAAACAAACACAGGTGTGTCATAATAGATTCTCAGAGTTTGCACCCACTGACAGGAATGTTTTCGTATATGTCAGCTCGTAGCACTGCTTCACCGCTCTGTGATTACATTTTCACAGTTTAGGTGGAGGGGTGGAGACAAACATGTGCACATACACAATCCCACACAGACTATTCATCAGTGTTGTGTCTCCTCTGCTCTCTGTTGCATTACAGGCTGTTTGACAGTAAACAGTGAAATCACAACCCACTCTCTAATAAAGAGGCGGGCTTGAAGGGAATGGGAGCTGACATGTGAACAGAGGATGTTTGATTGTAATTACAGTACGGTGGGAGCTTTAAATAGGTGCTGGCTATGCCTCCTATTAGAGGCAGGGCGGCTCAGCTTCTGGGTCAAAGTGGAGCCGAGAGACAAGCAGCATCCATGGTTAATATCAGCCTTCATTTCTATTTGGAGCTCGGTCAGTCATTATTCAAAATCCTTCAACCTGCTGGTGAGTGTTTAGTACATTTAGCCAATATAACATCATGGGGATTTAGCTGCTTATCTAAAGCTATGCAGTGGAATGAACTTAAACTTAAAAATCCCAAAATTACAAGCAACCGATACAAATTTGAATGATCTGCAGCTTATAGACACAATATTTCGGACTTTTTTGTCTCGATGCTCTGTATTCTACACTGACATCTAATGAATGATTCAAATACACAACAAACAAGGACTGCTTGATTTAAAGTACAAGTCTGTTGATGCCATTATCTTATCATTTCTTTTGTGTGTCTCATACATCTTATTTTTCTTTGACACTGAGTGCTACTGCCATTTAAAAACTATTAAAACAGTAAGAAAAAACACACTGTAGTTTATTTAGACTCAATCCCACATGCATGACCTGGTGGCTAAAGGTGCCAACCAATTCTGTATTAACCTGTGGCTGAAAGCAAAGCCTTGTCACTCACATTTAAAGATTTACATTTTTGCCAGGAACAACTGTTCCAAGAAAGGGATGGAACTAGGGTTGGCTACCAAAGTCCGTACTTTTAAGGGTTCTGACAAAATTACGTTGGTACAACTGAGAAATGATAGATGTTAAATGAAATGGTTCCAAATTTTGGTAGCTAAGATCAACTTCTGGGTAAGAGAGTGTAGAAAGAGAGAGCGAAATTAATTTAAATCCACTTTAAATCTGGAAATTTATTTAAATCCACTGTGGCGATAATGCACCTGAAAGCTGAAGACGACTAAAGTGATATGCAGTGAGTCATTACACTTTTCAAACATGGACGCAGGCAATGGTTGCTGCAATATTTGTTATGTTAATGCTAAAGTGGCCAGAGCAACATTTATTTTTTATTGATATTATATATTTTATTGACAGTTACAAAAATAGAAATAAATGCTGCAATATCATTTAGAGTCAGTTTTTAGATCGCATATTTGAGGGTGTTAAATTATCGGGCAGATTAATTCTCTTATATCTAAAGTAAAACCAGTGTAATTCAGGTTTCTTCTGTATCCACAGAACAGAATCTGTGTTGAAACTGTTTGAAGCTTCCCATCTTTTTTCCCTCTCAAGATGCCCTACCTGTGAGGTATCCTCCCCTGTATCCCGGCTCCCACCTTATTCTATACATTATTCTTTATTTCTCATAAATCTAACAACAACACCTCAACCTTTTCCCCTCTCTGTCAGCAATCTTTCCTTTATTTTTTGGTAACAAAATGTACATTTTCAGACAGATTTCACCAAGCAGCATCCAATCTACAACTTGAATGCTCCAAAGAGAAAAACAAAGGTTCCGTCATTCCCTTTCAGCCAGTGAGTGCGGAAAGAGAGAATAAAAGGGACAATTCCAAGGGCCCAGCACAGACAGGGGCCCTCAGAAAACACTATTATTGTTATTATTATTAATAAGTTAATGCAATAAAAATTATATATATATATATATATATATTTTATACATGAAATAAACGTGTGTTTTTCTCTCCATATTTGTCAAAACAGGATAGGCTTTATATTTCACCCCTCTCTCTGTTCACTGCATGGTTCAGTCTTGCTTGTTTTCCAGTGGGCGCTAGAAGCAGAACAGAAGGTGAACTGTCAGGCCCTACCTACCTAAATACCCTTTTCTAATTTTTATGCATCATTCTCCAGGCAGCACTTTATGACTAATTTGTTGATTTGTGTTTAAAAAAAGCATTTTATAGATATATTGCCCATCTCTATCGCACAATAAAGTCCATAACTCACTTTTAAAATGTATTGAGTGGTTATCTAGCTCATTTGGGGAAGAGTGTTGTTCTAGTGCACTGTTTTCTGTCTTTCTTTCTTTTTTTCTATTATTAAAGGGATAGTTCACCAAAAAAATGAAAATTCACTCATTATCTACTCACCACTATGTCGATGGAGGGGTGGGTGAAGTGTTTGAGTCCACCAAACACTTTAGGAGTTTCAGGTGTAAACAGTGTTTCAGCACAGGCGACCACTTCTTAAAACAACCGAAAAAACCTACTGCTTGTGTGGTGTCATCCAAGTGTCCGCAAGCCCAGACATTCATATTCGACTCGAAACGAGGTGTTTTAAGCCTTAAAGTCCACTACCGGAGGTGGCGATGCTAGTGGACGCAGCCACACCATGGTGTGCCTGAGGCTCCATTAACGCACCTGGGAGGACACTATCAGTGGACATTTAGGCTAAAAACATGGTGTAAATGACGCTGTTTCGCGTAGAATATGAATGTTGGGGCTTGCAGACACTTGGATGACACCGCACAAGCAGTATGGAGGCATGTTACGTTTTTTTCTGTTGTTTTATTAAGTCTGAAGAAGAGGGCACAATTAACTTCAATTGTATTGGATTCGGCTGCTATGCTGTTTGAGACTCCAGAAGTGTTTTGTGGACTCAAACACTTCACCCACCCTTCCATCGGCATAGTGGTGGGGAAGGAGTGTCCAGTATTATATTCTTTAAGGGGGCCCGACATTTCTAGCAACTATGCCTCACTGATCACTGATATTTGTGTTTCACACTGAAGGTAGGAATAGAAGGTTAGAAGTGAAAACTATTGAGGATCGGATGAGACGGATTTATCTTTCTCCCTGCTTTCACATTTGGTCATTATCTGAATAGGATGCGCCAGGCTGGCTGTGATCCATGTCATTCAATTACTCCCACAGCAAGGCTAATTATGAGCATCACCAGCATTTACACACACTCTACAGGAGAACATTTTCTACCCCCCAGTCACTACAGCAAATGGAGGTGAGTGAGAATAGAGAACATGGAGAGCACCGTGGGAGGCATGACCGGGCCCTTTCGGTAAAGCATTGGAAAAGTGCTGCCCACAAATACTGGTGTGACAGAAAGAATAAACTAAAAAAACTGGGCTACCTGCTGTCATTTGAGGATTCAAATAGTTATTTCTGTAATGGCCAACAATGCAACAGGCTGCACAAACAAGATTCAGTACAGGAATAACAGTCTACACTATCAAATGAACTGCATGTGCAAAGAATTCTCCTAAAACCAGAATAACATTGAAATATCCTATATATCTTCATCAGAAAATGCTAGACATTTTGATGTTTATTTGTCTGTTAGTTATCAGGATTAGGCAAAAATTTGTGAATGGATGACCATGAAACTTGATGGTAGGATGTGGCATGATCGGGAAACAACCCATTAAATATTGGTACGGATACAGATCCAGGAATTCTTTCACTTACTTTAACGTTGCGGGAATAAGCATTTTTCAACCATCAGGCATATTTAGAGGAATAAAATCTATGAGTGTATGTATGTGGTGCGGCTGGGTGCCAGTCTAGTTTCTATAATCATTATTATGCTAATTATCTTGTATGTAAGCACACCTGCAAAAAGAATGACTAATGAAAGAAACTAAAATATTGGACAAATAAAAACTTTGATCTAAGTTCATACATTAACACTTGTTGGCTTTCAAGAACTGAAAAACGGTTGTTTTTGCTTCAAACAGCGTTTCCAGAATTAGCTGGTTAGCATGGATGTAGCCAACAAACCTGCCAACAAGCTCGCTAGCGTTCGCTCTCAGTAAATGCCTGTCCCTTGAGTGTACTAAAACTGAAGAAGGTTATCCATTGTCAGCAGAAAGAGTTCATAAATAAAATGATGACAACTGATGGTCGACAATATTTAAATTAAACTTTTCAAGAGAGCAACAGCCTGGATGCTCCACTACACCAAAATGACATGGCACCATCTAATCGGATGAGTAAAACACAGAGTTCCTGCTGCTAAATTGCTACAGCTACAATCACATTTGAGAGTTAACTACAATACTCGATAACAAATGCAACACACACACACATGCAAATTTATTAGGCAATCAAAAACCCACTCAACTTTTCAACACTCTTGTTCACTCACATTAATAAGCCCTGCAGAGAATCACGTGAGCAGCGACACAATTTATTTATTACTTTCTATCCTTCTGTGCAGGGGAACCGCACCACCCTTTAATGAAGAGTAGGTGGAGGGTTTACATATGTCATCAGGAGGCAGATAGAAGTGACAGGCTTCAGTCTGAATCACTGCAGGCGGTCTTGAGGTAGGAGTTTAATCTTAAATTGACAGTAGGTGTGATGCATGTGAGACATTATAAACTGATATTTACTTTGGAGTGGCTACTTGGACATGACTCAGAAGACTTGGCTTAATTAGCACAACTTTATAGCTACTGTAACTATATAGCAGTGGTTCAGAGAAAGCTTCTAAAATATAAACCAATGCTCTGTGAGATTATGATGGGAGTGACATAAGAAGAGTATTTACTCAAAACTATAACGCAGCTTTAACACAATGGAAAAGGTATATAACGATGGACGACATGATGGCTCCTCAAAAGTGAAGCCCCGATTGCCCTCTTGTGGCTGACTGTATATAGGTCATGAACCCTGCCTCCTCCATGTTAGTTGATGGGATATGGGTGAAACATTGACAACTGAGACTGACTCACGATTGGTCGATTGTGTATCGGCGGGACCTCGCTACTACGGCTTCATCCTCCACCGATCGCTCCTGCTCTAAATGCACAACATGGCAGCATTCGTATTCTAAATATATTTTGGCATAATTTCTGGATAGTGGTAGGAAATGGAAAAACATTGTCCATCTACTGTATACACAGTCTATGGTTTACAGTTACTTCTAGCTGCGAGGTTAAAGACATTTAGCATGTATATCATCTGAAGAACTGAGGAGCCATGTCTCCCATCTTACAACACCAATAAAGTCAGAGTGTCATTGAAAAAGAGTAAAAACCTACAAAAAAGCAATGGTTCGAAGTTGCACGAGGAGTTATTGGTGGAAATATGTCTTTTGATAAAAAAGTAAGCAGGGCCCAACAGTTTAAAATCTACTTATTACTATGAATTCCACAATCTGTGTACAATGTCTATGTTATATTAATTTTTCTGTTTGAGATATTTGTTTCTTTACTATTAAAAACAAATTTGCCAGCTCTATGGCTTGTCTCCAATAAGTAAGTATGCAACTCATTTCCTCACTTAGGCAAACACCTCATGTTTATAAAAGGACTCCCAGCATAAAGACAAGGTGAGAAGAACTAAAAGCGAGTTGAATTTGGGTGATACTGAGGCGAGAGAAACCGCCTGCTGTTACACAAATGTCCAGGAAAAAAAAAAGAAAAAAAGATGAAAAGCAGGCTGACACACTCACACACACACTTAGACTAGACTAGATATACTGCATTTGGGTGTGCGCGAATGGTGTGTTTACTTGAGGAGCTCTTGTACAGGAAATGCCAACCTAACCACTCCCCCTTTTCCCTTGCTGTTTTCTTTTTTTTCTTTTTTTTTTTAAAGGTGAGCTGTGCCCTGCTATTGAGCTCAGAAATAAAATGTCAGTTTACACACAAAAAGTATGTTTGCAAGATGTATAAATCATGTTTTGGTCATAGGAAAAAATAACAAGGGTTTCTGAAATTCAGTCAGTAATATCTCTTTTCAAACACCAATATCTTGCTATTAAGTTTGAAATCCATCCGAGTCGACTGACATGTATCTTTATTACCTTTATGAATAACAGGTTAATATGCAGGCTGGGGTTTAAATATCCTTCCTCATGTTTCCAGCATAAGGCTGTTTTTGGCAGCTAAAAAAGAAAATAAGTAGGCTTTACAAAATATGCCAATGCTTGTGATGGAAAACAATAGTCTTAAAGTGATAGCTAAAGGGATAGTTCACCCAAAAATAAAAATTCACTATTTATCTCACCACTATGCCGACGGAGGTGTGGGTGATGTGTTTGACTCCACAAAACACTTTTGGAGTTTCAGGGGGAAACAGCGTTACAGCCAAATCCAATACAATTCAATTAAATGGTGACCGCTTCTTGAAACGTATAAAAAAACAAAACATAAAATGCCTCCATACTGTTCCTGTGGTGTCATCCAACTGTCCCTAAGCCCCGACATTCAAATTTGATGGTCATTTACACCGTTTTTTAAGTCTAAATGTCCTCTGATATCCTCAGCCCAGAGCCGTGTTCACAGAGGACATTTAGGCTAGAAACACGGTGTAAATGACACCATTTCGAGTCGAATTTGAATGCCTGGGCTTACAGACACTTGGATGACACCACAGGAGCAGTATGGAGGCATTTAATGTTTTTTCAAAAACGTTTTTATACGTTTAAAGAATTGCTCACCATTCAAATGAATTGTATTGGGCTGCAACGCTGTTTACCCCTGAAACTCCAAAAGTGATTTGTGGCCTCAAACACAGAGTGGTGATTAGATAATGAGTGAATTTTCATTTTTGGGTGAGCTATCCCTTTAATGCAGACATTAAGCCATCCTTAGAAATGTTCAAATGGAAGAATGTATACACTAAACAGCAGACATGGATTAGGCTAAGGTTTACTTCCGTTTGCTCCTGTAAATGGTGCGGAGCAGATAGAAAATCTATCATTTTCCTTTCTTGATAAAGCTACAAGCCACATGTAAAAAAGGAGTAAAGCTAATTAACCACGTTCTGAAACTGTATCCATGTGCAGGACAAGGAACATTTCAAATGAGTCTAACTAGTCCTAATATGTAATTTTGAAAAGCACTGACATGAAGCAGAGCCATAGGTCCTCCTGTTTTTAAAATGCCTGTACTGTCATAAAGAGTGTGTTATGGATACACGGGCCATACTGTTAATACAACGGTGGTTAAGAGTCAGTGGCCTGGCTAATGTCACAGTTGAGTGGATGTTTGAATATCTGTGATTCACGTGATTGCAATTTTTTTCAGAATTGAATGATTCGCAGTCAAAGGCCACCTGAGGCCTTTATGACATCAACACTTTCTTCTTGGTGCTACAATTTTCTTTTTTGCACTTTTCAGTATGTTAGACACTGAGAACTTTGGTTACTCATTATCTGTTTAATATGTACTATTTGTGTACACAGATAGCATGCACACTCACCTGTACTATCTCCAGCATCTCAGCTTTACTGATGTACCCGTTCCCGTCCAGGTCATACATACTGAATGCCCATTTCAGCTTCTGCTCCAGCTTGCCACGTGATGTCACACTTAGTGCAATGATAAACTCCCGGAAGTCTATTGTCCCATCACCGTTAGCATCAAATGTGCGAAACACATGCTCGGCGAACTTTGAAGCGTCTCCATAGGGGAAGAAGTTACCATAGATCTTCTTGAACTCCTCCATGGACAAGTTCCCGCTGGGGCAGTCCCTTAGGAAGCCCTTGTACCACTCCTGGATCTCATGCTCGGTGAAGTCGGTGCTCTCAAGCAGGTCCTGCATCACCTCAGGACGGAGCTTGCTGTTCTGCTTTCCCATGTCTGTCAGTCCTTTTGATCAATCAGCTCACAGCTGGAGGGGACAGAGAACAGAGAAGGAGATGCTTTTAGGATGAGATACATGCAGATATCAGTTCATATCCTGAGCAGCACTATGGCCTTTTGATTACTAAGTCCCAGCTGAGCGACAGAGATAAAAAGAAAAACTGTTTACACATTTAATTAAACAAACAAAATTAATTAAAAAGAAACTTTTCTCTATAGGTGACAACATCACAAAGGGAGGAAAATAAACTTGAATGACTGAGACCTTATGAGCATATCCACATGATGAGTTGTTTTTGTGACCCAAACTGCATGAATTTAAAAAAGTAATGGTTGGAAGTGTTCAATATTCCAATAAGTGCAAACTTTGCTCTTAGCATCTATTTGGTCAGAGAAATTTAATAAGCTGGTTGATGGTTTCACATGCCCAGGTACCCCCTTCTATCCCCTGCTTTGCCCTGGTCCAGGTGAAGTGACACAAAAAATACAACCTCCATCAGGGTTGTATGAATTGCTTTGAGATTGACCCCTCCACGAGGACTAATTTTCTTTGGAAGACTCTACCAGGGGCTGTTGACCCGACAGTGCAGCTCCTAGGATCAACAGGACACTACATTATTGTGGTGATTTTCAGATGAGAGTCAGCACCTCTAAGTCTGAGGACCTGGTTCATGGTTGGAAAAGGGTTGGCTGCTGCCTTTGGGTTGAGAGTCAGTTGATGCCTCAAGTGAGGAAGTTTAAGTATTTCAGGGTCTTGTTCACAAGGGACTTTTGTGTAGTGACCGAAAGAATGACATCGCAAATACATGCTAATTTAGTAAAATGATGGGATTAAAATTCCCTCCTTGGATGGCTGGGTTATCCCTTGTAGATATAGGAGCTCAGATATCGGAAGGGAGCAAGGAATAAAGCTGTGGGTCCTCAGCCATTTTAGGTGGTTCAGGGTAGATCACTATGGTTGGTTTGTAGGAACTATCCATTCAAGTTTTTTTTGGCACGGTCAACTGGTAGGAGGGCCCTGGGAACACCTTGGGGTCCACCAGCAGAAACTAGAAAACGCTGCAAAGGAAACAACATCTGGACTACTCCACCTGCTGCAACTGTGACCAGTCGCAAGCTAGACAGAAAATAAAGGGATAACATTTTGTGGCAGTGTGTGGTTTTACCACACATCTAACTGGTGTAATTCTTTACACCGTGAGCCCCAAAACAAATAACTGGTAATTTTACCATGTGTCCTTCTTTCTGTGCCATTTCTTTCATAAACTACAGAGTAACTGTATCCCTGTTAAATTCTACTTTACTTCAAAAGCGTAGTTTAGCAATTGGTTCTACTGTAGGGTGTTGGTTTTGAGGTCTGATTCTGATCCATGCATCAGCTACATAACCACCAGACTAAGCTGAGGAAGCAGCTGCTGCGTCCTCAAGTGGTTTTGTCGAAGTATAAACCAAAATGTAAGCAACCGTTCTTTATAAACTAAAAACTCCAAAGTGCCATATGCCTAACATGGATTTAATTAGTCTATAAAATCTCTAGACACACATTAAACTTGGCTTTAACGCACAGGGAGGCAAAAGATGTGTTGTCAAATGACATTTAAACTGAGTTGCTCGACAAACACAATTTAGATTCTCTTCCTGGAACTGGAGTATAAGTGTTTGTAGTGCCAATCTTTATGAACAGGATAAAGCTTATAATCCCTCTTCACAGTCAATTCAAATGTTCATTTAAAATGAGAAATAAAACATTGACTCTGAATATTAACAATGATAAGTCATCATCTATATGCAGTTGATCCAGCCACATTGCTTTACTTTCTAACAATAAACTCATGCTTATCAAAGTGACTGTTTTCTGTCTGCCATGTTAAGTGATTAACATGAGTACACACTATTCTGGTAGGATACTACCATTCCATATTGATATTATATATCATATCCATATTTTATGTCTGTGTGCATTTATGTACCTCTTACACAATGTGTATATGATGCTAGTCATAAATACATATTTTATCACTAAATTACTGCTACTGTTTTATTACGGATATTACTATTCTATCTATCCATCGATGGATGAATGGATCTATCTTTTTCATCTATATGAGACTATTTCTTATGTATAAATACTTTAAACATTGACACACCTTTCCATTATGCTAAAATCTGTTTATTCTAATCAATGTTGTAAATATTGTCATTTTGTTAATGTGTTCAGCTACACGTTGAATTTATTGCACTTCTGTTCTTCCTGGGAGAGGGATCCCTCACATGTGGTTCTCTCTGAGGGACAGAAGGGAGTTTTGGAGTAAAAGAAACATTGACAGTGACGAGAGACACAGTGAAAGAGTTCTGAGTCTGTTTTCTATCTTCCATTTTGTTAACACAAACAGGAAGTGCCTGCTCCATGGTCTCAGTGATAATGTGCTCTAAAGTAACCACCCTCTATATTTTATGGAATAATACATTATTATATTTTATCATGTGTGTTATAACAAGTGTTTCTGTAAATACAAGAATCATAAACATGTTTGAAATGAGACATGCAGTAGTATTATTAACATTCTTTTGTGTTTCTTGTGTGTGTTCAGGTTGTATGGACATGTACTGTATTTATGTATGAGTTCAGCCCTGTGCATTGCCCTGTTTGCCTTGCTCTGGCCTACAACTCTCAGAAGATGAGTCACTTGTGTACTCAAATGTAGCAAGGTCTTTTAATACTACTGCACTTCATGAAACCATAGGAAACGACAATAGCTTTACTGCTATAATTTCATATTGGGAGAATGGAGAAAACTGAGCAGTTCAATGTATCATCAGCTCAAGTTCAATTATGACAAATAGTTAAAACACTATTCTGCCCCCAAGGTTCAATCAAGGCTACCACTGAGTAGAAATTCCATACAGTAAGCAAGGATATTTGAGAAGTGATAACATATCAGAGCCTCTCAAAGTCTAATGGAAAATCTCCAGCTCCTAGCGTTCTGTAAAACTCAGTAAAATACCCAGTGAGGTGTTCGACAGCTTCTACCTGTTTTTGACAAACAGGATGATGAACACAGCTCTTATGTATGGGTGGGGCAGAATCATAATGAGAGTGAAATCACTTGAGTGGCTCATGAATGAATGCAAGAATGATTTTCACAGAGCATTATTTTTTGACACTCTCCTTTGTTTACCTCTATCACTAACTTATTTGTACAGTCACACTGAGCTCTGTAAAATCAACTGATCAACATTTAAACAGCAGCATATGGAAAATGTGTGAAGGGAGATAACATGGAAATAGATAACATTTCACAGGCTGCACATACAGTATATCAAAAAAACAAGATAACATGGAGACTGGAATTAACACAAGGGAAAACTCTTAATGCCATGTGGACGTTAGAAGTTAGAACCCAGATACTAATACACATGGCAAAGCATATTTGAGTAAATGTTGACAAATTTAATAAGACTGAGAGTCAGCCATATTAGCAGGTCTGTGAGCCTGTGTTTAGTTGTACACTGGTGCTTGTAGCTATATGCTAACAAAAGCATGCTCACGAAGACACTATGTTTAGCAGCTATGCTTATCATATTTTATTGTATATGAATGCCAACATTTGCTAATTAACACTAAACACAAGTAACATTTGAGGCTGATGGGAATGTGTAAATTGATATTTTCACCTGATGAAAATTTAGAGGATCAACAAAGATTGTACATATCATCTCGTGGGAAACATGAACCTGTCTACCACAGTTCATGGGAATACTGTAACTGTCAAGACATTTTCCTCAAAACAAAGTCATTCGGATTTATTCTATAAACCACAAAATGTATTGCAATTAATCCAATAGGTGCTGAGATTTTCAGTCTGGATTAAAGTGGTGGACTGACCAACAGACCATCCAGCCATGCCACTAACCTGACTAAAAAGTAGAAACAAACTGCATGACTAAATGTGGATACAATGCCATTTGAGAATGATAAACGATGAGGTAGTAGTAGTAGTTTCTACACTAAGTCCAGTGTTACAATTTACAAATACTATTCAGACAAGAAACTTAATTACTTTTATGCATGTTCTCCACAGTAATTTAAATTTATCTGCTTGATTTTTACTGAATCTAGTAAGCAAAGAAAGCGCAAGACCTTCTAAATGAAATAAAGGGGTACAAAGATTTTACATATTGCCTTTAAATAACATCTTTTGATTAGTAAGTTTTTGTTGTTTAGTTACGTTTTATTGTCTTTTAATGGCAAAAACTGCAAAAAAAGAAAAAACTACTTTTTTGCCAATTACTGTACTCTTTATAATACTGCTACAGCGACTGACCCTCAGAGTGATTACGGTAATGGAATGACATACAGTACATGTGCACACACATGCACTCACACACACATGCACTCACACACACATGCACGCATGTACGCACAGGCGCGCGCGCGCACACACACACGTACATCTTAATTACTAACCCACTCTGCTCTGTCACCTGGTATGAGGCACTTTCCAGTCCACACACAACTTTAGCTATACAACCTCTGATGACATGCTCAGCCAACTGAGCGTGAGTGTAAACTCAGCAGAGGAGATGAGATGAGGAAGTGGCACGACTCAATCAAACACAGACATGCAATCTGGAGCCTTGTGAACATTGTAAATATTATTATTCTGTTGACTTGCTCTCCTACACACAACATCTATTGCACTTCATAACATCCTGGGACAGGGTTCCCTCACATGTGGCTCTTTCTGAGTGTTCTACTGACAAATCTTGGACAGCAGATCACAAATCGAAGCAGCATGATAGGGACTGCTTTGTTGCACAGAGGCAACTCAATAAAGAAATTAAAGTTAGTGTTATTTCCACACTGCTGTTGCATCCAGTCAAATTTTGTCTCTTGAAGCAAACTACCGACTATCTCTACAGCCAACAACAGATTATTGTTCAAATCGAGGGTGCAGACAGTGATTCAGATTCTCACGGGCCTGAGACCCGCTGCTCACGCAGGCAGTGTGGACACTCTAACCTGATAACATGGGTGCCTAAATGAAAAGCAAGACGATCAGCGACGCGCATGCGCAGCTCACGCAGCCAGTGTGGCCTGTGTGTTAGTTTACAAAGACACACCAGTTAAGCTGCTGATGTTTTCCAATCACTTCCTTTTTGGACAAAGTAACTTGACTTAACTATGAAAACACAAAGCTTCTCAATGATGAAAGGCTGTGTGGACTGTGATGATGTTAATGACGTATGAATACATGTTTATAATCTATTACAGTATTTATTCCATTTTAATTTATAAGAGAGAGAGGTGAAGAGACTGCAGCAGTGAGAGTAAGAGGAGACAGGGAGGCAAGATGAAAACAAATGCATACTGTATAGTGTGTATGTGTACACGTACACACACACACAGACACACAGACACACACACACACACACACACACACACACACACACACACACACACACAGTCTACTCAACCTTGTCTACACCTTATTTCATACTCTTTATCCTCAGAAGACCAATTCACTCCCTTATGAAGAAATATTATTGCAGTCACCATAGTAACATACAGCAAAGTCTTCCAGCCATTGACTAGCTTTCTGGCCGAGCGCATACACACACACAGTCTCTAACTACAGGATGTGTGTGCCAGTGTATGTAGGTGTATGGGTAGTTGTGTGGGTGCATCTCCAGTAAGAAAACGAGTTAAGTTACAAGTAGCAAACTGTGATGAACACATGAAAAAATTCAGAAAAGTAATGAAAAACCCAATAATCAAATAATAACTGAGACACAAAATGATCAGTCTATTTTGCATTTATCTTTTCATCTGAAGCAGTTTTTTCTCTGATGAATTACAATCAGCAGTATATAGACAAAGTAAAAAAGGAAAACCTTTACAAACAATTCTCACCTCATTTCTGAATGCAAGGATGCATTAACAAGGGGGACATCTCAGTCTTTTTATTGCTAAAATTTTCAAAATCCATATATTCACAATTAACTTGACAGAGTGTTTGCAGTTTCCATCATGTCTTAGAGCTACAGTCGCCAGTCGCCGGACTCCCTTGCAGGATATTTCAAATACTTTATCTCTTTTTAGAATAACACTGGAGAATAGCAGGGCAGCAAATATGGATGTGGGCTCTCTATTGCAGCTGTACACAAAGGCAGGCCCCTGTCAATGACTTAAATCTTTGGATCCCACTGTGCAGAATGCACACCTTCATCTGGATTCAAAGAACATTCAGCAAAGCCTTGGTGACCTAGCTGCATTCTGGTCTACTCACAATGTGCAAGACTGTTCAGTTTTACACAATACAAGACATGCAGAAACTATACATAGAATATTGGTATGAGTATAAAAGATATTTAGAATTAGTATTCAAATGGCTCATGCCATAATTGTACTAATAAATGTAGTAACTCAATATACAATAGCCTTTTTTAAAAAGTCACTAATGTATGAATACATATGGCACTAATTAAAAAGTAATTAACCTGTATCTTTTTACTCACTGAAGATATTTCTTAATGAAAAACATTAAGAAATAGATTTAGTTTGTGGAGCATAAATGAGAAAGAAAGAGCCCCCCCTTTTTGTTTTCTTTCCAAAAACATATAACCACTTTGTTTTTCTAAATGAAAGGCAGCAGCTTGAGTCTTCAGGACAACAGGCAGCAGGACTGACAGGAGTGGGAATGGGGAGGAAAAAGACACACGCACACACCAATCTATCCACAGGGTTAGCCGTCAATGTATCTGTTTATGCTTTTCCAGATAAAAAAAAAGTCCAAATGCATCTTATTCTACCCATTAAGCTATAGCCTCGGTTCCAAGGAGTCCTTCAAAAGGAGAAACATCTCCCCTCAATGCTCTGAATCTGGGAATTGAAATAGGAAAACAGGCAGTGGCAAACAGCCAGGCAGTAGCTGGATAGAGAAGCTGGATAGAGGGTGAACCAAGAGGGGGGCAGATGAGTTTGTACTACTTGGACTGAAGCCAACATTTCTAGGATCGGCTCCTTCATGCTTCCCTTCCCTTTTGTAATAAGGCTGACCGTTGTGTAAGCTTCTTCCAATTAAATGAACTCTGAACCTGATACAGGAGACAAACAGTGTGTGACTCGAGTCAGAGTGATTGGTGGCTGCTACCTGGTGAGCGTGATGCTGTCGTCTTCAGCCCTTATACTTTTAAATGGCCCTCTTATCCTTCATTAAGTTGCTATGGTAACAGACCTGAGAGGATGTTGTGGAGGAGGCAACCACACATTGTGCCTACTGATTCTGGAGAAGAAGAGTGTACCAGTGAGAGGCAGATGACACACTTCCTCAAGTCAATTTCATAATCAACTTTAAGGGTTATGCAACTTAATGTGTGAAGCCCCAGTGCAGAGGTCCGTAGTCCCAGCTATGTGTAATTGTTCAGGTATTAAATAAGGATTATATAACAATGTTACTATTTATACTGGCGTCCATTAGATATACAAATGTGTAAAGCTTTACGATAACCACGGACTAAACATTTACTCAGCTGAGTCACATTTAAAACTATTCTGGTGTACTGTTGTAAGAGTCACATCTGTTTGAGTCTCTGGGTGGACTCTCCTTCTTCGTCCAACAGAAAATAACCCGTCTTGTACACAGAGGTCATAACTACTTTCTTTGGCTCTTTGTCTGCAGTGCCTTGGTGGGAGCTCCCTGCCTGCCAGGCAATGGATCACTGGACCTGGTTAATTGGATGTCTAACTGCTGGGTCCCAACAGGGGGGAGACAGTATAGATATCCCCCTGTCTCTTATAAATTATATTACAATTCTCTGCCGCCAACATCAATAGCTTCAACATGAAGCCTGACTCGTCTGATTCATGTCACTAAACATTTGCAAAGCCCAGCCACATTAGTCAATAATCGTGACAGATTTCTAACTTTGTTTTCCAAATGATTTTACTTCCTGCTCACACATATTAAACTGGAATTACCATGTTACAAGACGTAACTGGTAATATAGTCTCCTGTAATATACGTGATTTATGGCACTGAATAATGTCCAGAAAAGTGTTTTGATGTCATGCATATAGTTCAGAAATGTATTCTTTTGAGGTATCCCTGCTTCCTATAGGACTACAGACATGACCTTAAGCTGAGAGATCAAAAATGTATTTATGATCATTTGATAGGAATGATGCCGTCATGATATAACCATGAAGTCAGAAAGTAACGTCATATAGTGAGGCCAGTAACTTTTGCAACAAATAAGTTAAACTAGTTAATCATTTGTCATCATACGGAATAAAGATATCATGATGACATCATTATGAAATGTTGTTATTACAGCATAAAAAGTTAGCAGTGCCTGATTGAGGTATAGATGGTGCCCATGCAGTAAATGCTTTTCATTAGTCCTAGTATTCAAATGCAAAATGTAAACAAAGAATGTTAAATAAATTTCTTACACTTCTCCTTTTGTAGTTTGGTTTTGGAGAGGGTAAACAATAACAAACCACCATCAAAGCTGTGTATAAACTAGCCATGCCTAGCTACACTTTGTAAGCTAGGACTGGATGTTTGGTGTTCAGTGTCGTGGCTTAGGGAACTGTCAGACAGTTAACCTTACATGTGCTCAGTTACATACCCATCTGTGTATTAAACACATCTGAATAAAATGCTCCTGACAGACCAAAGATAATGGATAACTTTCTATAAAAACTTTCAAAGAAACTGATGGTGGATGATAACAAAAGAACTGCCTCACACCTGCTGGACACACGCACCCATTAGTATTGTTAAAGTTGAAGTGAGTTGGCTGTAAAAGGAGACAAAGAACCATTACAGATAAGAGTTGTTGAGAGCAGCTGGAGAATGAATGGCTGTTACAGGATGAGTGCAAGGTCTATCATGTCTTATAGTGTATGCTTAATAAGAGACAGAGTGTAAAAAGAGCGTGGGACAGTAAAAAGAAAGGGAAGGAGAAAACATGGAGATGGTTCTGATTGAAGACTGCCCCAGGGGATTCAACAAAGCTTGCTCTGTTTCCTGTGGTCAAGAAAAATATAGAAACAGGATACAACATCATGGAAAATAACAGAACGGAAGTTACATCACAGTAGAGGTCATGGGTCACGATGAACATAGGGAACTGGGATATGCTGAACAGTGAACATGTATTAAAGCCTAAAGGTTACTGAGAATTCACATTAGTGGACAGTTACACTGAGTGGTTTTCATTGTTGTGAAATCTAATAAAAAAATTGGAAACGGTTTAATGTGTATATGTGTAATTATGGTTTTGGGCAACCATCAAAGTAGCTATATGTCACACCACGGGCACTGCTGCCAATCAATGATAATTTTCACTTTTTGGCAATAATGGATTTACAGGATGTCTGTGTAAACAAAGTAAAGTAACTTGGATTGAATGTATAAACACATGTACAAAGTCATAAGTTGTGAGACAGAAGGAGCTAAGAGTGGTTCTGACACGTCTACCACTGCTGTTGTTATTCAAACTCAGTCGTACACAAAGAAAAACACACTGACATAGTATGTAATCACAAAACTAATTCAGGATCTCCCTTCCACATATTGCATTCAAGTTACTTTTAAGTGAAGATTCAGACATGGCACTCTTCTCCTTCTCCTTTCGCCTCACATATAAGATGTACATTCTGACAGCCAAAGATATCTGCAAGCACTGAGGAATTCCAAGTAGCTGTGTATTAGAGATCCATAACCTCCCTGCTGCTACATAGTCATTTACTCTCATCCACAGTGGCTGAGAGCTGTGTCTGAGCTCCATCTGAAAGGTAAAAAAATCGGATAGAATCAAAATAATGTAGTGAATAAATTGATTTTTTTTTGTTATTCCCCCAAAAAAGATCAAATTTGATGTTCAATTAGGTGAGGAGTGAATTATTAAATTATTTTATTCCTAATATCTAATGTGTTTTCAGTGACCCAGTACCAAATGTTCTTTCATTAAGTCTTCTATATCCAAGTCTTGACAGTAATCGAGAACCATGCCTCAACAAACATGAAGAACATTCGGGTCAAGTAAGCACATAAATTAAATTTAGCCTTCAAGAAACGCTTGGAGATTTGTGATCAGAACAATAGACTATGGTGCAAAAGAGCCAAAAAACATGCAGATAATTCATTCAATAACTATGCTAAACTTTTGTTGCAATTCAGTATCTTGCTAGACAGTGGTTTATTTTATGTACCATGAATGACACAATTCAGCTCCTTACCTTATAACTGAGGTTAAAACTATTTTCTGCATGGTACCTGTCTAGAGCTGGAAGTGTAATTATTTTGCTCTAGAAATTCAGTTTCCTCTTTCCTTTTTCTGACAAATGCTTCAAAAATGTTGTTGAGGCTGGGGGTTGGGCTGGGATATGGACCCAAATAAATGGGCAGCATCAGGAATTGCTTTCACCTGCACAAAACAGCAGCTGAAACTATGAGGTCAGATTGTCTGTGTGGTAACAACTTAATGGATGATAGCGTGTGGAAAATAGTGAGCACAGCAATACAATGCAGTGGCAGAGCAAAACACAAAGTTCAAGATCTTTTATGTGATTATAAGAAGTGTAAAAAAAAAAATTAGGGTTCATTATGAAACTTTGGCAGGGCAAATAAGAATATGTCTAGAAGGAACACTGCTTTGAGCCCACTTATAGTTCAACTTTGTCCCTACTGTGTGGGACAGAATGAAACTTGGTGGAGTAAAAGCTACTAAACTGAGTCAGTTCCACAGCTGGTAATTTTGGTATTGATTGTTTTTCCTGCTAAGAAAATAGCGAAGAAATTAAACTGAACTCACTTAACTGGACTTTTCAAATGTTCTCATAGTAGGCTAACAATCACCTACCTGACTAAAGCAAACCCTAACCCTTTTTTATGACTGTTGTAGGACTGCATCCATTGATTAGTTTTTCTTAACAATTATTCTGCTGATTAAAGAAACTGCAAAAACATGCCACTCACAATTTCTTTAGGTGATGTCTTCATATTGCTTGTTAATTTAAAAGACCAATACTCTAAAACCAAAAGATACTCAGTTAACTATAATATAAAAAAAGCTAGTGTTCTGTTTAATTACTGAAATCATTCATTGATTAGCAAAAATAATCCAAACCATTACTGAAAATGTACATTATTTGTTGATTGACCAATTATGAATCTTTTGGACTCAATGACCACAAAGCAGCCTTTAATAAGTACTATCAGATATGAAGATTCCAGTGCATTGTTTTTTATTCTGAACATTGATGATTTTTTTGAAAAAAGAATTAAAATTACAAATTCAAAATAAAACTTGGATGAGAGTCATTTAGTTTTGTCTAAATATCTGTACAGCACTATCACATGCTCAGATGTTGTCGTTTTCCCATGCTTCCTTTTCAACATTTTGCAAATTGTTCCCCATTCCCACAACACATTCTCTTTCCATCACAACAAGCAGATACATAGAAACACATTCCTTTTATCTGTGTAGCAGTACATTATTGCTTGTAAAAAGTCACTGCAGCACCAACTACCATAACTAAATACCTCATAACTAAACCTCATAGGGAATGTTCTTCAACATTATGACAGGGGACTGAAGGAACACATTTATCAAGTGCCTGGCCGTTGCCTCAGTTGCTGCACTGTGGCTTCAAAGGTTAAACAACAGGTTTAGTTTCTGGCAAATCTTTTCTTTTTTTCGATTCACAGAAGGTGAACTTTGAGTAGTAATTTCCAGTGTAGTGAAACTGACTCAAATTACTTCCCTTACTATAGGGTGCATTCTCAGTTATGGCAGCCAATAAGATCTTGTTTGAGCATCAAGTACAACCAAGGAACACAGCGACAGGCTACAGGAAAAGAACTTGTTTTTTTCCCGTGTGTCCTGCATGACACAACAGTCTGTGTGAATTCCTCTCTGTAACTAGAAATAGAACATCTGTTTCCCATAGTTTGCCTAAACCAATGCCTGGCAGCCTATAGACCTAGACTTTCCCTTAAAAATGATATATGTCAGCGAGTGTCTGTCTGTGTGGAACCTTTTAACTGCAGGCAGCCTGAGAGAGCATTCTACAGCCTACTGAGGCTGGATTTGGGTTAAATGACCTATGACCTCTTCAAATAAACACCCATGGGAGAATGACAAAGAGCACGGATGACCAGCTGTCCCTTGAAACTAGCTCTAACATGTCTGTCCATAAGCAATTGCTCTTGCAAATCACAGAGATCACGACTTTCGCAGAAGATAGAGAGTGCAATTATTTCTACATGGCTGCTCTGAAGGAAATTTGTTTTATTTGCTACTATTCCACGAATAAACTAATCTCTAGGTCAATTACAGCCCAGCAAAACACAACTGAGAAAAACTACTCTTCCATTATCCAGGCTAACAATGACCAACAATACAGAGCATTGCTGTTTGTCCAACGTGCAGTGAACACATGAATATTTCCATAAGTGTGGCTGATGTCATATTTCTAAATGTGTTTTTTCCTCTCCTTACAATCACTGATGAGTCCCAGGCCACAGCTGCTCACACAGGCAGCTTAAAACATCACAATACCTTGGCAAAGAAGTGTAATTGTACCCCAACTGTCCTGGTTGCCCTGTCCCTCTTGTTTTGACCTGCATGAGGAGTGCATTCAAAGTAGTGAAATATGTCACAGCCAACTCAGTGACGGGACCATGATGTCTGACATTTCCACAATTCAGTTAAATGTTTGAAAATGTTCAATACATTTGAATTAACACTGTACAAACGCATTAAATGCCATTGTCATTGTTGAATGCCCTTTTAGTCACTCAGGTACACACAGAGACAATTATGTGGACAATGCCCCATGTCTCATAGTTTATCTCTTTGATAAAAAACAATGGCTGAGTGGTAGAGCGATTGCCCTCCAACCAGAAGATCGGCAGTTCGATTCCTTGGGCAAGATGCTGAACCCCGAATTGCCTCTCATAGAACAAAAAAAAGTGCTGCTAATAGATGCACCGTATGAATGTGTGTGTGAATGGGTGAATGGCAAACTGTACTGTACATCAAGACTAGAAAAGCGCTATATAAATACAAACCAAAAAAAAACAAGTATATACCAAGCCTAATGCTAGAATGTGCTCGGTGAGGGTATTCTAATGCAACAATGTGTGACAAACATGTTACCGGCTTGAGACCTCCAATTCACCCAGGGAAGCTTTTGTTCGGCTTCCGACACAAGACACAGTGTAGTAGAGGGAGCTCTTATTGAGTGGGTGTTTATGTGAGAAAGCCCACATTTAACAAACTCTTCCAAGTGCTTCACAAATCATTTGTAAGTTGTACCATAAAACTGTGAGTGGTGCTGTATAGCAGTGTCTTGATGAGTAGGTTTGTATTTTGTGTCATGTATGTGCAAATGCATGATGCAATAAATAATTTGTTTAACCATTTTATGTGATGAAATAAATAATTTCAGCTATCTGGCGACAGAAACAGAAACATTTCCTTTTATAATAAAGTAAATATAATAACAGCCAGTCCCTTCAAAGTCACTCCTTATCTACTCACCACTATTGAGGTAAATGGGACCCCTTCTTCAGACGTAATAAAACAATAGAAAAAAACACAACATCTCCATACTGCTTGTGTGGTTTCATCCAAGTGTCCATAAGCCGCGGCATTCAAATTTGACTCAAAACAGCGTCATTTACACCCTGTTTTAAGCCTAAATGTCCTCTGATATCTTCCTCTGAGGCACGTTTACGTTCTCATGGGCACACCGGAAAACCGCATACACTGCACACAAGCTCTCGCCTAAGGGCATGCGTGGGGTGCGTTTAAAACACGGTGTAAATGATCTCGTTTCTAGTCGAATATGAATGTCGGGGTGTGCGGACACTTGCAAACTTACAAATAACAGCGGTGAATCCAGAGGGTGCAGGTGATTTGTGTAGGCTTCTTGTGATAATAACTGTTAAGTAGATAAAAACACTTGCAGCTTTAGAGCTAGAACCAGTTGGTAACTGATGTTGATTTATTATGTTATTCTAGAACCCCCTACCATGCCATTTTTTATTTTCAATTCACCTGAAATTCCTGGTCTAGTAGTATAGAAGACAATTCTTCTGCTACATCTAAAAACACACCTGGGGCCTCATTTATAACTGAGAAAGTATATAACTGAAAGTTGCATACGCCACTTCTCACGCAAACGTTGGGATTTATAAAAACAAAACTTGACAGGAGAATGTGCGAACTTCTGACCCATGCGTACAAACATTTTGGAGACGGGAAAATGACGATGCTGATGTGACTTACATTAAAACCAACAGCGTTATTGGTACTTGCTTGACATAACTGTTCCATACGAACAACGAACAACTTCAATTGAAAATTATATAAAACAACTTACAGCAAATTATATTCCTATACCATTTAACAGCAGAGTTGCAGAGTCATTAATAGTTTGTCATAATATCTTCTAACAATGTGCGTATATAATCAAGTACAAGTGTGTGTAAAAACACTTGTGCGTAATTCTGCGTGATGGTTGCACTGGCACTGATAGAGTACGCAAATGGAAGGATTAGGAGGAAACAAGAGTTCAGTGATCACATATATTTGTTGTCCCATGATGCTAACTAATCAGCTGATATAGATTCTATAAATCTGTGATCTTGGACCTTTGTGCTGAGTCCAGTATTACACAGATCGACCCGACGGAACCGAACCATCCCAGTACAAACACAAGCTCTCACCACTCTAGTTTATTAGCTGACAGGTATGTGTGTAGCATGATTAACACTGTATAATATTCACATACCTTCTATGTAGAGCCTCTTTTAATCATTAAAATAATAATTCTGTTAAATTTTATAGATTGGGGACATTTTTTGCCTTCACCTTTGAATTAGATTTTTTTTACTTATTTCAGGCTCCATTCTCTTGAAGTCACTCTCGCTCACTGTATTATCCGCAGCAGCAGCAGTGTATCAGTGTATTTCTTTATTAATGACATCCCTGCTGTGGCCACCAAACAATCCGTCTGTCTTCAACTGCAACTCACTAACAAACACCTCGATGTCGGTGTCAGAAAGTTGCTCTTCTTCTTTTCATCGCTTAATGCCACGATTCACCATGGAAACCCATTGGTCAGCAGGACAATTTAATATTCATGCTTTGCATTGACCATTTATGGTTGAATGTGGGATATGAGGCAGATTCACGTACGAACGTTTCCAGGTGGACTGTGATTTATACAGGGAAAATTCTGTTCAGGTGTGCGTGTGCACGGTTTTATAAATGCGATTTTTCTTTTGCGTACAGCATTTTCCGTTTTCATGCGCATGTACATTTTTCGTATGAATGCTACGCATTGTTGTATAAATGAGGCCCCTGGTATTTTTAGTTCCTAAAATTGGATCATTATCTGTGGTTGATGATGATAATGATGATTTCTAGTTGTGTGATGTACTGATGGTGACAAAGTAGTCTTTGTCTTTATTAAGTTCCTTATGTTAAAATAACGGCAGCCCTGCCAGCTGTGTTGCTTCGAGGTGAAGTGTTGAAATTTACCAACATTTTGGTAAAGCAAGCAGTTTCAAACATTGTGAACCATGGCACAGGACGCTGTAGCTGTTTCACATTTCCAGGTGGAAACCAATGGTTGGTTAGTGAAAGCTTCATCTCAGAACAAGTTGCAGGATGTGTTAAGTGTTTAAACTGCAACTCTAAAAAGCAGTAAGTTCTAGCAAGTAAAATTGTTTCAACTCTGCATTATTATGCTATCCATCCCAGTTGGATGTAATACACTGGTGTTAAAGATATAAAGAAGTGCTTATTTATAATTTGGATGTAGAAAAATATACACAATATCAGTAAAGCAGTTTTGTTGTCTTCACACAGAGGATCTGACCCAGAGAAAAGGACAACCACAGAGAATAAAGCTGGAAAAAACCTGACGTGACACGGTGTGTGTTCTTTGTAACCGAAAGGCTGAGAAAAAAATGAGAAAATACCATGGTAACCATGTCGCCAATTTTACATGACAGATTTAAGTTAACTGTTCAATACGTAGATCTAGCACTTGCATGCGTTTGTGTGTGTGTGATTCTGCCTCAGGGTTATCTGCTTAGTGTAAAAATGGTTTCACACAATGGTTTTGGCATCACTCACTGTATATATTCATTCTAAATAACAGCACATTCATATATTTTGAATTCATATTTTCATGTGAAATCAATGAGCCATTGTGTCAATACAGCACTACAATAAAAGCTGTCACCGCCTTCATTTTATGAATTCAGTCTCCGCATGTCAATGTTAAACTTGCAAGGTTATACAATTACTTTTTTTAAAGTACTAATTTGGGACAGTATTATATTTATGTATTTTCATCTGTAAATCTGTCTGAAAAACATTCAACAGCACAAACACAACGAGACGCTCCGAGACAATCCACTGCAGCAGGATGTCAGATAAAGCTACAGGCCGAATTGCTAGCGGAGTGTGTGTGTGTGTGTGTATGCAAGTGACAGTGCTGCCAACATGCCACAGTTTATAATGCGCACATGATATGCAAACACATAAAATCTAGATAACAGTATTTTTGTGCACAAAATTGGGAAATGACACTAGTCTCCTAATTCAAAATGGCCTCTTGTGGTATTAATGCAGCTAATTTCAGAACAAGAAGACATTTCGGGAATGATGTGAGCTCAGGCTCAGGGGATTGTTGGAACTGTTGAACACAAACCATAAAAGGTGGAGGAAGACTAACATACCTTATAAAATGTAGCTTGAACAATCTATTAAATGTCACAATTCGTAGAACTTTCAGTCTGCTTCTGAGGATCCTGAAGGAACATTTACATTTTATCATAAAGCAGCAATAAAAAGTATAACACATACCAACTCCTTTATCTAACCTAAAAAAAACTCATTACAATGGACAATATAAGGTAACAACTCCTTCCAAAAAAAAACAACCATAAATCCCATGTGATCATCACCTCAAATTCCAGTTTGTGTCCTTCAGTGATCTTCTACATGTTACTAATGGGCATTCACAGTAATTATAGTCAGTAGATGTGCGACTATGATAATTCAGGTACAGAGACAATGACCTGTTATACGCATGTTTGTTGGGTTGGAGGAGGGAGGCACTGCTGAAGAGGAGGAGATAAAGTCTCACAGCAAATGAAGAGCTATACTTCTAGAGAAGTAGATAGAGAAGAAGGTGGAGTATTGAAGGGAAATCTGGACAATTTGTAATCCTTGTTTCCTTTCCACCCTATTTGGGCTAAATGGGGGCTGGCATGCCTTTGTTTGAGGCACGCAGGGAGTTGGGGGTGTGTATGTGTGTGTCCGGGGGTGGGGGATGTCTCAAGCGTGACATTTCTCGAGAAAATTCCTCAAAGAAAAATAAATAAATAAAATAAAATGACCTGATCTCACCCCAGTATTAAATATCTTTACAAAAACAGAATGTCTAAACTGACCTTGAGACTATGAGCGTTACATTTTTGCAGCACATACCTCTGAGGCTTTCCCATCCCCACTGAGGGAGGGGGGCAGGTGGCAGCTGCGCTGCCCCTCTCCCTGCCTCTGATTCTCTGGCAGACAGAGCCAGCAGCTCCAGCCCACACTACTGCCTCTAACATTAGCAACACTTTGGGGGAAAAATGTGGAGCTGCCCATCACATCCAGCTACATGCATATCACACTCAGCCCCCATAATGATCAACCTCCCCTTCTCTATGCCTTCTCTCATCAGTCATTTCCTGCAGGGTGAAGGGGGGTTAGTGGTTGAAAACAGATCTGGCTGCATTTGCCAGGAAATGAAGCAGCTAGTCTTCTCCCCCCCCATTGAAACCTAAAACATTGCACTACATGTGTGCACTAATTCGATTCTCAAGTTCATCTCGGCCATTACAAAAAGAGTTCCCTCACATTCACAGAGACTCATTCACTCGCTGTCTGACTATTCATCTAAAAGACAATCTCCCCTCTGCACAAGTATGTGACTCAGAGGCAGGAGCTACAAGCTCTTCTGGAAGAAACCACTGGCTTCTAAAGCACACAAAGAGAAAACACAGGAAGCTTACCTCGCGTTGTAGCAATGTAGCTGCTCAGCAGTCCATCACCGAGCACTTTCTCCCTAGACTAAGTTTGTGTCAGCAGCAGCTGCAGGACAAGCAACAGGCGAGGAAACAGAACTGCACAAGAGAGAAACAAAGATGAGAGGAAAAGAAAGGGAGCTTGAACAACAGAGAGGGGGGGTGAAGAGCAATGAATGAATTACTGAGACAGAGCTAAAAGGTACACACAGAGACTCCTAGCTTGGGCAAGAGGTTTGTTAAAAGCCCACAAACTGACTAGCTCTTCTGCCTGCCTGCCCAGCTTGACGTCAGAGTGGTCACATGACCTCAGTCTAGTGCGGAGGGGAAATGAAAATGGAGGAGAGACAGAGGGAGAGAAGGACTGAGAGACTGAGAAGCCTGCGTTGCTGTGGTAACAGGCATACTGCACCGCAATGATTTCAATAGGTCATCTGACACACGCACACACGCACACACATAGATTGTAACACAGAGGAGCGGGTAAAAGCCAAGCTGCGTGCTGCACAGACAGACTGACCCAGACAAGATGAACAGAATGAAGCAACTTGAGAGAAATAAAGAAGAAATTTAGAAACTGAGACAAATTTGTTTCAAGTTTACTATATATTGTTTTCAAAGTTCTCAGAAACACATGCAATCAAAAAAGGAATGTACACAAGACAAGCTGCACTTTTAAACTCGTGCTTAGGCTCCTTGAACCAAAATATATGCATGTTTTTCCCTGATTTGTTGCTTAAGATGAAAGGGCTGATGCGTATGTGACAAAATAAAAAAAAAATGGCTTTCGTTATTGGAAATTGAATTAACCTATATATGTTGCCACTCTAATCCAAAGAATCCCTTACTCCATAGGATTCCAGTTATTCATTCAGCACATGACTAACAAAATAACTATATATACACAAAAGAGTATGGAGAAAAGTAAATAAGCAACTAAATAAGTTTCATTACTCATTCATTAAGAGGAAAAAAAAGTAGCTCCAGTTAAAACATTTTTTATTTCACACACACACACACACACACACACACACACACACACATATATATATATATGTATAATACTGTGACATGGGAAACAATCAAACCTTAACACAAATAGCTAGGTTTAACACTATGACCAACAGCTAACCGGCAATAAAAATTAAATCAATGGTAACAATTAAGACTGGGGTATTGGTATGTTTACAATGTATCGTCTCATTAGAAGAGTGGACGTTATGTTGTCACTAAGGCACTTGCTTTATACAAATTGACAAAACCTGCACATTAAATTCTATTTTCACAGTGAAGACATCCAAAATCAATAAAGGGTGCAATGTCAAAAAAACCTTAAGGTCTGTTTGAAATGTCCAATTGCAATTTGTCAAGTATTAAATCAGCAACTTTACAGATAACTGAAAAAAAATGTATAGTTCCATGAGTTCTCAAATGTGTGACACCGACAAAAAAATACAGTTTGGACAAATCAAGGAAATATTTTCTGATGAATCAATAATTCAAACATTTGTTGGTCCCAGCCACAGTAGTGTGTACTTTAAAGGAGCTCTATTCAGAGCATTCACAATTTTAAGATTTTTAAATGCTGGTGTATGTAAGTATCAGCCCCGCTCTAGTTCAAAACTTCCGAAATGTGCTGTTCATTGGGTCAACTTTATCAGTGTGTGTGTGTGTGTGTGTGTGTGTGTGTGTGTGTGTGTGTGTGTGTGTGTGTGTGTGTGTGTGTGTGTGTGTGTGTGTAGACTAGACAAAGACCAGTTTGAAGAGAAAAAACATTTCTAGGCCAACCAAAGACCCTCCTTATCCCACCCTCCACCATGCTGTGAGTATGAACAGCTTTGGTCTGATTACATTCATTTGAATAGCATCTGCTGGCCAGTTGAATGGAGTGCTGTGGGGCCCAGAGCAGGGTGGGGTCGTGTGAAGGGTGGGGCTAAGGTCAGCCGAGTGAAACCCCCCCCCCCCTCTGGACGACTGTGAGTAAGGGTATGTATGACTGACTCAGAGCCACATGGACAGGGACACAAGATGAAATGCCACAAAGGGTAGAGAGAATTTGCAGAGGACTGTGAAAAGTAATTTAATGAAGCCTGCTGCCTGGATAAATATACTGAGGAGAAGCAAGAGGCAGGACTGAAAAGCCAAAGCACAGAGGCTTAGATGATGTAACAAAGTGAAACAAGAGTCTGTGGCTTAATTGACAGAGGGATGAATTATAGTTAGATTAAAGCCTTAGATTAAATGGTACTTGGATTAGTGGGCTGACTGGTGATGCCTTAATACATGGTCTTTCAGAATAAGTTTTAAAGAAGCATTATCTACTATGTTAAAAAGCTAAACTGTATATACTGTTTTATAAGAAGTGCCTCTGAAGGTCCTCATAATGAAGGGAGGGGGAATGATAAAGGCAAAGTTTTAATTGGTATAGAAACAGGCTTTGGAAAATGGCAGCAACATTCAGTTACTGCACTGCACAACATTTTCACCTCCCATTGATAACTGAACCCATCATTGTGGAAAGTGGGAACAACTTATAGGTTTGTATTAACTGTAGACCACCTTTTGTGACTGTGGATCTGGAACGACAACCTTATGTGACTTTTTGAAAGGTGCTTCACTGCTTTGAGTCTCTTTTGGAGGAGCAATTCTGTAGAAGAATGGTAACAGCTTTCTCTATGTGTGAGTGTGTGTGTGTGTTTATGTAGGGTGGGTTAACAGGCGCTAGAGGGAATTCCTTCCTCCAGAAGGCTCAGGAAGCAACAGCATGAGAGGAAGTGAAAACAACTTCTCTTTCCAAGGCAAACCCTTCAGAAGTTGTTCCTTTGGAAAAGGAAACGCTCCCTGCGCTGTGTCAGTGTTCTCACTTCTAAAGACCTCCAACATTGTCTGCAGCATGTAACTATAATCAGTAGTTACATTATAGTTAGACAGGTATGAAACAGCAGGCTCAAACTCACACATTTCTAGTATCTTAAATGAACCAAAACAAGCAGTTGTTTGTGTAAATGTATGTTTCAAATTGGAAGTGGTTTTGTAAGAGTTAATTGTTATGCCATTGTGAGACCTTGAAGCTCAGGGTTAGACCTGTATCAGAGAGCTGTCATGTAAATCTCAGTGGATTGGGGGTATTACAGATTATAAAATAGATTAGATAAATAGAATAGAATCCCATCACTTCCCCTCTCGACTGGATTATGATGGATATTCTGATGGGCATCGGCCCGTCATCCTAATCCTGTTTGCAACTGATGCAGATGCTCTGGCTGGAATACTAACTTGTAGCAAGAACTCACTGTACTTGCATCCCTACACTGGCCACTGGTCAAGTATAGTATTGAGTGTCAGTGTTCTTTCTTTGTTTCTAAAGTTTAACATGGTCTGTTGCCCCACAACATCTCTGTCCCCTTTCTATCCCCAGATCTCTCAGATTCTCAGACCAGTTGCTCCAGGTTGTCCCTTAGTTGACGTGAAGGGGTAAGGGCAATTGTGCGTTGGTTGTAGCTGCCCTCAACCTTTTGAACTGTTAACAATTAAGTGTTCCTCCACCATAGACATGTTTAAGACCAAACTGAAGGCCCCACATTATTTCTCAGGCTTATATTCTCTTCTTCGCTTCTTATCCCTTTGTGCTTTACATTTTTAAACTGTTCCTTACTTGTGTGTGCACCTATTATGGGACTGGGCAATAAAAATATATCAATAATTATCGCTACATAATTTCCATCAATAACAATTTAAAAAAGGTTCAATATATACCACTATATTGCCTATTCATTGTGCAAGAATTCTCCTTATGTTATATTACGAACACTTGGCTGTTATATGTCTATGACTTATCAGCTGCCAAGGAGGGACGGCCCAGAGATGTTAACAAGGTTTGAGTGCTTAATGTAACGAACCAACTAATGCATACAAGAACAAAGTGATTCCTCAACAGGTTTGAGATGAAGTAGAAGGTGATGTTGGTGTTTCACCATTTCGCTCAATGGTTTAAGAGCAACATGTGGGAAGCATGTTTGTAAATGCATCTACATCAATCAATCAATCAATAAAATTGTATTTGTATAGCCCATATTCACAAATCACAATTTGTCTCATAGGGCTGAACAAGGTGCAACATCCTTTGTCCTTAACCCTCAACAAGAGTAAGGTAAAACTAAAAAAAAACAACCTTTAACCGGGGGAAAAAAACTTTGAAACCTCAGAAAGAGAAACATGTGAGGATCCCTCTCCCAGGACAGACTGAAGTGCAATGGATGCCGCATGTAACTGAACACATCAACAAAATAACAGTATTTAAAACATTGATTAGAAGAAACAGTTTGTATGAATTGAAAGAGTTGTGAATGAATGTCAGTCATGATGAGTATGTGAGTAGGTGTATTGTATGTCAAGCAGTCTTGTTGTAGTCATATTCCAAGATCAGATGCCACCACTATCCACAATCCATCTACATGCTAAGTTTTGTAGCTATGAAAGGAAGAAAAGGGATCAGAGCTCTACAAGTAAACTTGTGGACAACATGTAAACTGAGTCTCAGGAACATTTGATTTAGATTAAAGCTCTTAAATCAATGCTGGATTTTTACACCTGCAGCACCCTGTACAGTGAGCAAATGTAGCCAAAGTCTAGTTTTACTTGATATAGGCTCTCTCACCTCAGTAACTTAAGCTGTTAATATACTTTAACTACATGTTCTCATGGCTTGATGGAATCCAGTATATCCAGTGTTGTTGTTGATCATTTTAAAACAAACTTTCAAAAGCTGCACAATTATCCTTAAATACTACAGTGATGATAAGAATGTGGTGTTGCACAATTAATAAGTGTACCCTCTCTATGTAGCTGCCAGTAACAACACATAAATCAGCAAAAAAAACTAGCCAGCACACAGGAAAGTGACTTCATGTTCTACACACACCATATGGCTATGACATGTAAATGTGCAGCCATGCATAACCTTAAGAAACCTTTTTTTACAGAAGCTTCACTGTGTAACTCTATTATCACCAATAGAGACAACCTCTGACAATACATACTCCTTTATACGACAGCACTAATACTCAGTCTCTTGATAACAGCTGCTGTTCTCATACTTTTGCATGTATAAGTTAATTCATTTAATTAGCTGCTCACTGAAATGAGTGGACAAGATTGTTTAAAAACAAATCTCATTTGTTACATTACTGTGGTACATGAGGTGGGCGAACTGATGCAACTCACTCATCAGGCTAATCTAATGTACGACAAGGCTTACCAAAACAAATAGAAAGAAAGTATCTTAAAGGTCTATGTTAAAGGTGGGGTTGGTAGGTTGTTTCTGAATTATTTTCTTTTTCTTTGTTGAATTCAACTTCGATGATTCATTTGTGAAATTAACGCATGCGCAGAATGACCCGCTCCATGTACCCATACCTGCCCCCACTCACTCGCTCAGAGCGACACACGCAGTGAGATCAGAGCTCGTTCACGTGAAGCAGCCGATCAGTGACTTCGTAGAAGAACAGTGAAATACAGAGTTTCTCTGGTCAGAGCTGCTCAGTGATCAGCGGCGCTGCGTCATGATCAGAGCAGAAGCTGCAGTTGGTTTGTACCGAGCTGGAGTTTCTGTGTCCTCCTCCACTCTGCTCTCACTGTAACTAATAAACTCATCACTAGTTATCAGGACCTGATCAGCACATGAAGTCACTTAGTGTTTGTTTGATTCGCTCCAGAGTTTATGAGGCTGCATTTAAACATCATGAAAATGACTCGTCAACATTTTGTGCTCAGTACAACACGAGACGTGACACTCAGTCAGGACGCAGACATGATTTGACACCATGGATTCCTAACCAAACACATGACTGTACGTTTGTCACCTTAATCATCCCAATAAAAAATGAACTATGAACGTGAACCAGTTCATTTTCACCTGCATGAACTGAACTTGGAACTCGTTCTTTTTAAGTGTGAACTGGCTCAACACTGCTTCTACAGATGGGCTCAGATTCAGATTTCACATTCACATTTAATTGTGTAAAGGTTTGGTTGTTTGTTTGATATAAAAAAGAAAAGAAAAAAGTTTTATTCAACCATCCTATATTTGCTTAAAAAAAAAGAGAGCAAAGGCTAAGATGCCCCAATTGTTAAGGAAAAAGGTTATCTTTGAGTTTGATAAAAAAAAAAAAAAAAGTTCTAAATAACATCATCCTATGTTTGCTCAGAGGCATAGCAAAGAGACACATTTAATTATGGTGTGGTATGTTTTAGTTTGATATTTTTCAATCTTAATAACTATCATTTGGACTTGTCATCAATAAAAAAAACAAATGTTAAATGTATATATCTTTCCGTTACCACAACAATATACAAAAATGGGAATTTTTCGGGCATTTAGAAATGGTGGTTAATCGTGATTAAGCTACCCTGTGATTAATCTGATTAAAAATGTTAATCGTTTGACAGGCCTAATATACACACACACACACACACACACACACACACACACACACACACACACACACACACACACACACACACACACACACACACACACACACACACACACACACACACACACACACACACACACACACACAAAAGTGCCCACTCTCGCTGGAGTGAACGCCGCTCATGTTCATCATTTGTAAACTGATTTGTTCGGTTATATACAGTACCTACCTACTTTGAAAACTAAAACATAATCACTTTATCTTTAAGTCTACTCCGCTCCTCCGCTCCCTTCACTGGTTACCGGTGGCTGCCCGCATCCGTTTCAAAACATTAGTACTTGCGTACCGTGCTGCGAACGGATCGGGTCCAGTCTACATCCAGGACATGGTCAAACGTTACACCCCAGCCCGTTCACTCCGCTCTGCTTCAGCCAATCGGCTTGTTGCTCCCGCACTGCGAGCTAAACACTCATCAAAATCACGACTGTTAGCTGTCCTGGCTCCTAAATGGTGGAATGAGCTCCCCATGGACATGCAGAAAGCAGAAAGTTTAAACATCTTCCGCCGCAAACTAAAAACACACCTTTTCCGACTATACCTAGAATAAAATTTGAAACTAACAGTTTAGTAGCACTTAAATGGCACTTACTTATAGCACTTTGTAGTTTAGCTTTTTTGAAGAAATTGTACTTTCTTGATTCTTGTTGTTCTGGGTTTGTACCCTCATGGTTGAATGCACTTATTGTAAGTCGCTTTGGATAAAAGTGTCAGCTAAATGAAATGTAATGTAATGTAAAAGTCCAAGTGACAACTCATCAAAAGTTGAAGAAATTCCCTCAAGCACTCTAGAGATATCAAATTCAAGAGGCAAAAAACACGTTTTTGGAGCCACCGTGACCCTGACTACTGAAATCTAATCAATTTATCAGTGACTCCAAGTGAATAGTGCCAGCGGTAAAGATATTCCCTACGGGCAGTCCTAATATATCACATTTATAGTAACATGAGGTCACTGTGACCCTGACCTGTGACCTCCAGGTACCAAAATCGAATCAGTTCATCTTTGAGTCCAAGTGAAAGTTTTTACCAAATTTGAAGACATTCCCATAAATTGATCTTTAGATATCATGTTCAAGAAAAACATAAACATACTTTGTGAGGCCACCGTGACCTTGACCTTCGGCCTTTGGCTACTTAGATGAAATCCAAGCTCAAGTGAATGTTTGTGCCAAATGTTAAAGGATTTCCTCAAGGTGTTTCAGAGATATTGCATTCACATGTAAAACATTTGCTTTGTGAGGTCACAGTGAACTTGACCTTTGACTTTTGGCCACCCAAGTCTATTCAGGTCATCCTTGAGTCCAATGTTTGTGCCAGATGTGCCGGAATTCTCTTTGGGCATTCCCGATATATTGAGTTCAAAACAATGCAAGGTCATGTGACCTTGACCTTTAGACCACCAAAATGTAATTAGTTCATCTTTGAGTCAAAGTTAATTTTTGTACAAAATTTGATGACATTCTCTCAAGCTGATCTTAAGACATACTTTGTAAGGCCACTATGACCTTGACCTTTTACCCTTAGCTACCAAAATCAAGTGAGATAATCCTTGATTCTAAGTGAATGTTTGTGCCAAATGTGAAACCCTAACCTGAACCCCCTAACCCGAACTGCTTGCATACCTATCCGTCATTACCTGGCAGATTTAAGTTAACTGTTCAATACGTAGATCTAGCACTTGCATGTGTTTGTGTGTGTGTGATTCTGCCTCAGGGTTATCTGCTTAGTGTAAAAATGGTTTCACACAGTGGTTTTGGCATCACTCACTGCACATGAATGGAATCTTTAGCTGGGCAGACATACATCGCTAAAGCATAGACGAAAGCCAGTGAGGGAGAGAGTCACAGAAAAGTCGGCTTTTAACCAGTTGTCAGGCAGTGTGCATTCATGTTTTGAGAGCGTAGCTTAGATGAGAGGGCTGCTGGGAGGGATGGGATGTATTGTGGTATGTAATGTGTAAAAAACAGAATATGATGTACATTTACCTATTAATCAAAATCATTGAATATTCAAAATTACATTTAATTTACTCAATCTGTAACAATAAAAGAGGTGCACACTCTAAAGAGATGCACTGAATCAACATTAGAAGAGGTATTTAAATAATTGCTGATGGGAAATGGCACAATATGCATTTAAGCTGATGCTGCTGTATTAAAACTGTGAATAAATTTAGTAAAACTTAAATTAAGAGTGCATCTCTACGTATATTTTTTTGTCTTTCTCACTCAGATATTGTGTGAATTATGTCTTCTGATCCAAATCTAGGAAGAGAACTGTAACTGCAGTCATCAGCCAAAATAATGTCTGCCCACAGAGAGGAAAATTATCTTTATTCTGATCAGTAGAGGATATGTTATCTGTAATGACACACTGAGATAATACCATGAGGGGAAAAGATGAAGAAAATCATTCATCATTCAAACACTTTTGTCTACTTAAATGCTACGCTTTTACACCCTTACATGACCTGCTTTGGCAAATCTAAACTTAAACTTAGAAATAAAAGATTTTTTTGAATTCAGAAAGAAACATACATTGCCGGCCATCCTCCTCCATCTCTTGCTTCATACTTGCTTTCCATCACCCTTGTTCAACCACGCTGACTAGACACACTGCTGCACTAAAAGGAAAAACTTCAAGTTGTCAGAGCTCTGGGCAGTTACAAATATCTTTTCTTTCATGCTGAAAGTGATGACCGCAAGATTTTGTATCAAGGATTTTTATGGAGAGTGAATAGTTTGGGTGCTCTGACAGAGTAGTCTTAAAGGAGGTGAAAAAGACAAGGATACCATCATGAAATCTCATTTCAGCAGAAGAAATATAGTACTTGTTGGGCCATGGTTCTTTGTGAAACCACACTTCGGCCTACATGTGCCATCAAAGCCTGAAGCAGCATGTTCCCCCAGGACTCAGTCTCCCAGGGGCCATCAAAAACCAGAGCAAGGAACTCAGTCTCCCAGAGGGCATCAACTTCACACAGAGGGGTGAAAACCCCCCCAGGGACACAGGTTTCAACTCCCATTGGTCAGTCTGGACCCCATGACCTGTGAGGTCACCGGGCCAATATAAGCCTGTTTTCCCCCTCTTCTGTTCTCTTTCTACACTCCCTCAACGGAGAGAAGGCTGTCGAGCCTTTTCCTGCCTCTTCCCACAATCCTTCCACAGGAGGGAAGGCTGTGGAGCCTCTTCTCCAGCTCACATCTTCTCTTCCCATCCAACTCTTCGAGAGGAGCACAAAGGTGCAGCTTCCAGCTCATCTCACCAAGGAAACCTCCTCGCCCTCCAAGCTCTACCAACGTCCTAGCAGCTATGCGATGTCCTGCTTGAAAACTTCCGCCAGCAACTGAGCTACACAGCTCAACAGAAACCAGCAAGACGACACAAAACTGCGAAATGCACAGCAACTTCCTTTTTCCCCTTTCTACGGACTGGTAACACAACTGGGCTTAATAATTATACTAGGCTAAGCAAGACTGTTTATTCGATTCTGTGTGAGGTTTATAAGTTTGATTTGTGGTGTTGTGATATTTTGGGTACAAGTTATTGAGAAAGTAATGTTAGTCTGTTATGCTCTTCACAGTCTTTCGTTGCATCCAATCTAGTAACTTCCTCTAATTTGGCACACACACAGACACACGCATAACTCTTCACCTCATTATCTCTACAGGTCGTAAACATTCCAATAGGGGGGGGAAGGGTGTTATCTTTTTGGCCAGCCACCATCTTGAAAGCACGCTGACTCACACAGACACACACATACCTATCTTTGTTTAGCAATTAGACCATTAGTAATTTGTGTTTTTATACTTTATTATATTCATAATAAATGTTTTTCTTTCACAAATGTTTTTTCATTAATGTTGCATAAGTGAATTTTGCCAACCTCTACACTGTCAAGAACCCCATATCCTTCAACTTAGCTAACTATCTATATGGTAATTTTGGTTATAGTTATTAATTTAATTGTTAATCAGAGTTCCAAATTTGTAGTTAGAACCTTTATGAGACTTTATTCAATAAATTGGCTATCTTTTCCCTTCCTTTGAAGGGTGGTGCCCCGAGGTGACTTTAATCAATTAAAGTTATTATTTAATATTAATAATAAAATATTAATATTTAATATTTTATTTTGATAACCAAATTTATTGAATGCCGAAAGGCACACCATTTTATGGTATCACGTTTAATGCATTATGGCACAACATACTATTAACAGGTGGAGATAGAACTCAAAACAAGACAATGCAAGAACCCACTGTGGTCAGTTTGTGAAATTGAGGATGAAATCTGTTTTGGAAAAGCTGTAAACAACTACTCTCGGTGGAAAGGGTTGAGCAATCATTGAGCCAACACCGTGATGCCCAAGCCCTCTCATTCGACACTGACATAGGGGTGCAGCCTACCCGCGCAGACTACAATTTCAGTGTCTACTATAACTTAGAAAAATATATTTATTACTTGTTTGTGGGATTTCCCGACAGATCAACTTGAGCTGTAGAACTGATGAATATGTAGGCTAGGCTACTTTAACACCCGGGGGACACAGGCTGCAGTTTCACCATGGAATGGCTATGCCACGGTTCTTCTGCATGTCTTGGTTTTATGTTGTTCACACTGGCACGTGTCTGCTGCTAGTATAATGACTGTATTTCCTCGAATAAAAGTCGGGTTATGTACTAAACTAAACGCAACAAAAGTACAGTATGAAGCCGTGTATCTTCCAGTCTTGTGATAAGAACCAAAGCCTTGTTAAAACGATGAATGGATGCACTGAAAAGCAAGTGCTTTTTTTTTTTAAGCGGGTACACGAAGTGTTGCAAACAATCATGTTTGTGAAACATTCAACAGAAAAATACTGAAACTGTGCTGAAAGATCATTTTCACAGCCAATTCTGCTGTGAACCTTGCATGGTACGCAGAAAATCGGCGAGACCTCAAATCTCGAGAAGAGCAGCGTTGCTTCTGCGGCTGAACTACAGCTGAACCGTGGCAGAACCGCAGGCAGTGTGGTCACTCTAATCTGTTAACATGGGCGGGAAATGAAAAGCAAGGCATCACGTGGCAATTCCGCGGCCGTTCTGCAGCCAGTGTGGCCTGGGTGTGAGAGCTATGAAATGAGAGATCTGTATATTCTAATTATTAGCCTATAGTAGCTCCTTACACCTGATTTTTACATAATAAATCATTTTAAAATAGCTGTTGTTTGGGCTACATTTATGTCTTCAATGTTCAACCAGAGAGAAAGTTAGAGGCTCATTTAAGTCTATTTGCTCCATTGCAAACAATGGTTCAACTTTACTCCGTCACATGGCATTCAGCTGGCCAATGGTGTAAAACTCAGTCGGTCACTCAGTCATAGATATTCACATTTCTAGGGCTAACCTCACTCCTGCCATCTTGGCAACAACACTTAAGCTTAGTGCTTGCGTACAGTTCCTGTCCTTGCGCACTGCGTCGGTTGCCAAAAATGCACCTCTCATGCACCTGCCCACTTTTTGATCTTGCTGCGGGCGGCGCTGCTAACATGGATGAGCTGGAGGCAAGAGTTTGCCAACAGGTCTGTCTCTACAGAGATCTCTCTGCTCCTATGCTCCCTCCAGATGGCTCTTGGAGGGAGATTGCAGAGACTGTTGGTAAAGACTAGGCATTCTGCAGGAAACTATGGAAATACCTCTGTGAGTATAAATCGAAGCAAAGCGCACACAAGCCTAAAGCAATGCTCCTGGAGGAAACAGGCCGGTGCCAAAACTGTGTTGTGTTTCTTCTTCTTCGCCTCAGTGGCCACACCTGTTGTTTAGGAGAAGACTGCACTGAGTCACCGCACCTCTAGCACAAAACAGAAAAGTGCCTTGCAATGACAAATCTGTCAGGGATAACTGTGACTTAGGCTTTTGAGTGTGGCTGCTCCTGTACATTACAAAACATCTGATTTGGTAATTGGACTGAGAATATTTGTCATACAAAACAGCCTAGTTACAACTACAGTCTACAGTCATGCTAGCGGCTCTGTGAAATGTGTTTCCTGTTTTCAAACAATCTAAGATGCAGGCACATCTGAATGAGTTAAAAACACATTTTCTAACAAAACTAAACAAATAAAATGAATCTTAATGGGCTCTTGAACAATCAACATAGTCTTTCTTCTCAGGAGTGTCTACGCACCACGACGACTCTTCTCTCCTGGTAGTCCTTGTAATTACATTAGTGTGTATGACTCAACCTTTGATGTGTCTATATTTCTTTACAATCCACAGAGGCGAGAAGAAAATTATTTACAGAAAGTTTTATTCAATCCAATTTGTAGCTGTTATACAATCTACAGTGTCACAAGAGTTTCTCAACAGCATTGCAACCCACTCCATCCTTGGTGATTCAGGAGCTATAAACAGAAGCCAGAAGAATAGCCTGATGACCAGTCTGTCCCATCTATTGTTTTTCATGGCAGACAGCAGGCTGGATGCAGGGCGAGGATTAGCCAGAGCCCACTGTCTCAGTCTCTCTCTTATCAGAGAGCAGGTTGAGAACCAGGAGCGGGAAAAAGACACATCACCTCCTCCCTATTAGTCATGCTCACTATACTGATACACACATTGACTCCGCACACATATCAGTAATATTTACACAGAAACAGAGCAGTTGTCCCTGCATACTAATGACTGTCTACTGGCATGGAAAGGATGGACAGATGCAGCCAGCCTATCAAATGTCAGATATTACCAGATTCATGGAGTAAGCAGCAGCCAGGCGCTTCCTGTGAGTCACAGTTTTTTCTCACTTTGGACAACTGGAGATTTGAATCAGGAAGAGTAACTTAACTCTTCTCCATTCACTCTCTTTCTCTGTTAAACCAATCAGATGATTCCCAGCATTCACAAGTCCATCTACTGACCTCATCAAAGATCCTGCTCCAAATTAAGCCTACCCAAGTGGCAACCTACCGTGACGTCACCCATTGGTTTGTGAACTGCCGTTTTGAAGCCGAGAGTTTTTAATTTGATCAGCACCATCTTGGCAGTTTGAAGCCAGAAATGTCCATATTTGGTAAAAAGGAGGAGCTGGAGGGGTCGGTCTAAACGCTGACCTCTGAACCACAGGAGTGTAAACACGCCCAATTACACCAGATACTGACAACATCGAGCTCCTGACTGCGTTGTGAAAACTAGCTATTAACACAGTTAGCTTCCATCATCCGAGTTAAGTTCATAGCTGAATGTTAAAATAATATGAGAAATATGTCCAGATTACATTTCAGAGCAGTAATAAATTGTAGCTGAAGTTAGAGTGTATGCTAAGGTTAATTAGTGCTGTGTTAAATATTTTCTAACATGTGTTTTATTCTGCAGAACATGGAGAGACTTCAGATAAGATGTGGGGCATGCCTTCTGATCATTGAGCAGCTGTTGATCATAGAGGAAACTCTGTGTTTTCACTCCAAGCACAGACACACACACACACACACACACACACACAGACACACACACACACACACACACACACACACACACACACACACACACACACACACACAAAAGTGCCCACTCTCGCTGGAGTGAACGCCGCTCATGTTCATCATTTGTAAACTGATTTGTTCGGTTCAGCATTCACCAAGAATATGAACAAACTATCAATAACTCTGAACTCTCGTAAACTAGCCAAAACTCTTCACCTTCTTTCGCTCTCTCCATGCTCTCTGAGTCTCTTCCCTCCTCTCCTGATACAAAAATACGCATGAGCGCAGGAGAGTTTTCTGAATGGACAGGGAGTGAGCTGTCTGCTGTGAGAGGGGCATGAGAAGAGAAAAGCGAATTTCATGCTGAGGGCTTCAAACATTCACGTGAGAATACGATATAGTCATCTTATACATCACACGTAGTACAAGCCACGATACATTGAGTATATTCGATATATCGCCGAGAGAGAGAGAGAGAGAGAGAGAGAGAGAGAGAGAGAGAGAGAGAGAGAGAGAGAGAGAGAGAGAGAAGTGGGCATTGGAGTCAGTGTGCGTGTGCCGTTACGTTTCCCTCAAGTTCCGGGACTCATAGAGAAGCTATGTAATTCGTTTATAGTAATCAACTGCTTATTGTGATCAAACAGAAAGTTATATGGAACAATATTTAGTTTAAAAGTTGCCAGCTAATTATTACCCCTGTTCTAGAGTTTAAGTATCAAATTGAATGAAATAGCTTAATTTCAATGAGACTGTTTGTGGTTGTCCTCTTAAAAAAGTTCAGAGGTTTCACTGACAGCAAGCGACCTGACACTTGCAGTCGGCCCTTGTTGAAAAGTGGGCCTCTTAACTGGACAAGCTGCAGCTGTCCCTTAGTCTGAGAGCCCCCTCAGGCCAGTGTGTGTGTGTGTGTGTGTGTGTGTGTGTGTGTGTGTGTGTGTGTGTGTGTGTGTGTGTGTGTTTGTGGTTGGCAAGTTAAAGTTAGCATATCAAACCAAAAGTGTGTGTGTGTGTATGTGTGACTTTGTGTAATGGCCTGTGTTTGGAGGCATTTGAGGGCCTGGGAACTGTGTGGAAATCACATTGGGCTTCGTCTGGCTCATCTCAGAGTCATGGGAAACAACAGTACCAGAAACAAGAGGATCTATGCACGATGCAGCTAGACCACCAAACATTTACCAGCTTAGCCTAAACAAAATACACAAGGACTATGACAGGAGAGAGCAGTTTTGATTATGATTATGATACTATAATTTCATCACCAAGAAGTTACAAAGATATATTCAACATGCCACATTTAAACTTATGGGATATTTATCATTCTGAAATTTTAAAAAGATAGAAAACTATGTTTTGAAGCCTTGCATAATATTTTAAAAGGCTGAAAAAAATCTCTGAAAACATTATTTTATAATTGAGTTTTTCATTCTTCAAAACTGTTCACCTATAGTGCTAGTAACTTTGTGGACGTATGACATATTTATCCCTATAAATTCATGTTTTTCCCCATTTAGTCAAATCTTTTTCCCTTACCAGAACAAAATCTCATTATCTAAAAATATGTATTTATATATGTATTTACATATTTGATCTTGTTCTAACTTTGCAAAGCCCTTTTTGAATTTGTTTTGAAAACAGCTATATAAATAAAGTTTATTATTATTATGTCTGTGGTCTCCCACTTTTTGAAAAACCGGTCAAGAGTTGAAACTCCTCTAGTGTGCAGCAGCCCTAGGCAGATCCACATAGTGATCTAGGGTAAGAAAATAAAGTCTCACTTTCATTCAGTATACTCTTCTCATGCTTTCGTATGTCACAATGTCCTTCATGTCATACAAAAGTCTTTGAACCAACACAACCAATGAGCAGTGTGTCCCTCCTGACTGCCCCAATGATTTTTGCATCCACAAAATAAAAAAACCCACAATAAGGCCGTCTATCCAGGATGATTCTCTGAAGATCAAATTACAGAATAATGATAAAAATCTGATTTAAATCTTTTTTGTGCAAACCTTTAGCGTCTTCGTCTCTCACAGTGTAATTTCTGCCGATCAGACAGCACAGTCGGATCTGTGGAAAACAAGGGAAATGTTTCAAATAGTTAAACAAGGCTAAGTGCTTACAGCCATGCTAATACTATGGCACCTAGGGATAAATGCTGATGAAAGCATACTCTCTTTCTGTCTTGGACAGATTCTGGAATATTATTGATTTAGTGCTTTTCTATTAAGGAGAGTAACATTGGCGATTGTCTGAAGAATGACCATTTATAATAATAGTAATTAATATTGACCAATGAACTGAGCAGTAAACTAGATAGAATGTGAGGAGTATATGAAGCTGTTTTTATGGCATGTCCTGTGGAGGATGTCCGGAGAATTGGGTCAAGACTTTCTCCACAGTTTGCATATCAACACACGCAACACGCTGCAGGGGGTTCTCTGCTCAGACGAGTTCACAACAGCAACAGATTCTCCACAGGATTCAGGTGAGTGGTGGTGTAGCAGGCGGAGGCAGGATGTCACATATTAATTTTGCTGCAGGGATCATGTGATTTTGTTCACAACACATGGACGCCTGCGTCGGTTCTTATAACCACAAACTCTATTAACATCTTTGTTGGTGTTTTCTACATGTGTGACACCACTTTTCAATCTCAGTTATTTTATATTTTCTCTCTGTTTTTCTCAGCTATGACAATACGATGCCATTTAAGCCTTTTCCTGTTGGGTGCCTGGAGAAGGGGAAAATATAAAGAAATCTAGCTTCCTAGTTGCAGCGGATGGGGAACACACTTCATCAGTGCTAAGGAATGCAAAAGGCATCAGGCTTGTTTTGATGTTACTTTGCAAACTTACCACAGTACAACATGAGACGTGACGCACACTCAGGACTCGGTGTTAAAGTGAGGGGAGCGACACGCAGACATGATCGACACCATTGATTAATAACTAAACACATGATTGTAACTTTGTGACCTAAATCATCCTGATAAAAAATAGAACAAATGAACGTGAACCAGTTCATTTTTGGAATCGGGAACTTAGTTGAAAACTTAATTTTTTTTTTTACTATGAACGTGATCTAGTTCATTTTCATCTGCATGAACTGAACTTTGAATTAGTTAATTTTAAGTATGAAGTGGCACAACACTGAGTACAACTATATATAAAACCTTATAAGCTGTGTTATCAAATATGTTTTGCGGTTCCAGACAAATTTTATTTGGTGGAAAAGAGGGCAAAATGGCTCTTTTGATAGTAAAGGTTGCCGACCCCTGCCCTAGCCTCTAGTAAAGATGATTGTGTACAAGCCATAGCCCTAATAAGCTACTTAAAGGGATAGTTTACCCATAAATGAAGGTTCACTCATTATCGACTCACCACTATGCTGATGGAGGGATGGGGTATGTGTTTGATTCCACAAAACACTTTTAGAGTCTCAGGGGTAAACAGTGTTGCAACCAAATCCAATGACAAACACAAAATGACTGATGATAATACAGACACAATGTACAGCATGAGCCAATATCCAACAATCACTAAGCCAAGCAGGATAACATCACACTGTGCTACTTTTAGACAATATATTTATAAATAATATGGACGAAAATACAGTTAGCGTGCTATTTATAAATGACATAGTGACCATTTGCCGGTGTTTACAATTTATGACCGTGATATTGAGAAGGACATGGAAGATAATAAAGTAGTAAGGACTGGATTGTTTTGGCCATGTAATCAACGATACAAGCCAAACTTGAGGGTACACTGAGGCTAAAGGTAAATCGGACTGGCTACTGGCTTGTATGGGAGTACTATGAAAGCCATGTGGCCCGCTCAGTAGATCAGACACCATTACCTCTATGCCTATTTAAACTAAACACTGAATATCCCTTGTATGTTCTAACGCACTAATTAATGCCTACCACCAGTTGATGTTATCAGGTGTTAGTGACCACCAGCGGATGTTAGGGACATGTTTAATCACAAGACACCCTCTTCTAAGGCAGGCCCACCACAGGTTAATCAAACCTGGGTGCATCTTAGGGCCCATTTGGGATCTTTCCTCCTTATCAAGAGCCATTAACTGCAGCGTTCTGCAGGAGAGCCTTTTCTGCAGGATGTGCCCGAGGGTAGGTGGAGTTGAGCATAGTGGGCAGGATGGATCTTCGTTCAACCACTAGTGAAGGTTTTTGGGTGAGGGAAGGATGTCATAGGTATCCTGCTTGCTTCCATACCCCACAGGTCCTTCCAGCTGATCTTCGTTTTCTCTATGCTCTCCCATTTCCTCCACTGCCCCTGTTTTGCTTGAGTGACAGCCTTTGCACATCTTGCTGGTTCTTCCTGATGCTGGATTTCCAGGACTACCAATTTTCGCCACTCTGAAGGAGTTGCCTTGTTCCACAGGGTTCTACTCTCCCCGAGGCCCAAACCTCCTCGTGCTGCTTTTGCCTATTAAGTTGCTTCTTTTGGTCTCTATTTCCATCCTGATCGATGTTCTTAAAGCTGCTGCTGACATCCTACTTCAGTTGCTGGACCTGCTCGCGGATCTTTGAAGTAGGCTTTAATCAAATTCAACATTACAAAATAACCAAAGTAATATTAAGGGCATATGGAATATATTAAATAGTATTATAAGAAAAGGATATTTAGTTTATCATTGATTATTATTGATAATGAAAAATATGAATGGTATGGGTCGTGGGTTTAACAACTTTTTTGTCAGTAAGGGACCTAAACTGGCTGATAAAATCAATGAGCCACCACTAGAAGGGTGGAGACTGTTAATGATCATGTAGATAGAAATCCAAGCTCTATTTTCTTAAGAGCAGTAGAAGAAAAACAAATCATGAATATTTTAAGCAAGTGTAAAAGTAAAACATCTACTGACTGTAATGAAAATGATATGACTCTAGTAAAGAAAATCTTTGATGGAATTGTAAACCCACTAACCTATATCTGCAACTTGTCATTCAAAACTGAAAAAGCAGTATTTATTCCTTTATATAAATCTGGTGACTAAACATTACTTCACCAATTATTATATCGCTACTTCCACAGTTCTCTAAAATATTGAAGGTTTTATTGAAAGGTTGGATTATTTTAACACAAACTGTTAGTGGACAGTCAATATGGCTCTAATGGAACTAACCAATGGAAATATACCAATGGTATAGATAATAAAAAATATGCACTGGGAATATTTATTGATTTAAAAAAAGCATTTGACACCATAGATCATGCCGTATTAATCAATAAAATGGGTTTATGATGGTATGGCATCAGAGAGGTTGTCTTGGACTGGCTGAAAAGCTACTGAACCGCCGACAGTTTGAGCAGATGGGTGAATACAGATCTGCATGCTTGGACATTACTTGTCAAGTCCCACAGGGTTCAGTACTAGGGCCAAAATTGTTTGTATTATATATTAACGATATATGCAAAGTATCAAAAATATTGAAGTTGGTTCTATTTGCAGACAATACAAATATTTTCTGCTCTGAAGAAACTTTATAGCAGTGGTCACATCAGAAAAGGGTAAACTATCAAACAAATTATCATTAAATTTGAACAAAACTTATGATGTTTGGAAATCGTAAAACAATTCAAGAAGTTCAAATCATTATAGATAATGTCATCATTGAAAGAGTGACTAAAAATACATTTCAGGGTATGATGATAGCCAACAAAATGTGCTGCAAAGTAACCACATATCAAATACGAGCAAAGTTGGCAAGGAGCATTGGAGTTCTGGGCAAAGCCAGACACATACTGGAACACAAAACATTGTATACTCTGTACTGTTCTCTGGTATTACCATATTTGAATTATTTTGTAGAGGTATGAGGAAACACCTACAAAAGCACCCTGCAACCATTATTCATACTGCAAAAAAGAGTCATGAGGATTGTACACAACGTTGGAAATCGAGAACACACTAACAACCTATTTTTAAGGTCACATGCATTGAAATTCAGGGATCTGGTCGAACTCAAAACAGCACAAATCATGTAAAAAGCAAGAAATTATTTACTTCCTGGCAACATACAAATCATGTTTATGGACAGAGAGGGGGGGTTAAAACTTAAGAGGGAAATTAAACTTTAAACAACTATGTTTTCACACCACTCTTAAAAGCATGTGCATACCAATTTGTGGGGTGATTTTGTGGAATGCACTAGTTGATGAAATCCAACATAGTTAAAACATCACACTTCAAAATGATGTACAAAGATATTATTTTTGCGAGGTAAAGTAATGTGGAAGGCGAATGTAAAGCACGGTAAGGGTAATACTGTTGCTAATGGTTTCTTATTTTTCACACTGTACAGGGGGCAATGTAGTTGGTACATGAAGCCCAATGGTTTAATCTGGGGAGGATCACTGGGGAGGAGGGTGCATTTATGTTATGAATTGAATTATTGATGTATTGATATTGATTAGGAGTAGGGCTGTTTATTATTCATTGTTGTTTTGTTTTTTCTACATATGTTTCTTTTTTAAATGTTCGAAATAAATAAACAAATCAAATAAAAAATGATTTACAAAAGGTTGTACGAAGCGCTGCACTGTTTTGGCTGATCCGCCGGTGCTCTAGAGGAAGGTAGAAGAAGAAGACATTCTGCTCAACAGCTGAAGCCCGTACAGCACATTAAGGGCAATAAATCACAAACATTCGCCTGCTTTTGCATAAAAAAAGGAAAAAGATCATGCTGGAACTTACTTTCATTTTCCTTTTTTAATACTTTAAACATTTATTTATTATTATTTATTTAAAAAATGTATTTGTTGACAGTATCAGGATTTATTATATTTTGATTCAATATAAAGTGTTTATTTCTATTCAACAAATTGCAAGACCTCTGGGATCTTGTTTCTTGTAATAAAAGCAATATTTTAACCACCACACCAGTGTGGGTGTGTGTTTTTTTAAAGACGATGTGGTTTTTGACTCTGAGGGAGTGGTCAGCTCCCCTGTGGAGACACATGGTCACTGAGATACTGAGAGTACTGAGATACAGAGAGATAGAGAGACACAGAGGGTTTGGAAATAAGGTTGTCTTTGAACAAAATGTGACAAGAGGGAGACCTCAGCCTTTTCACTGGTGCCATGGCAACATGTTCCACGCATACAGTAGGTAGAAAAAAGCAGCTAGAATCAGGTGTAAAAACAAGAACACTCAACTCCAAGAGAGCAAAAGCCCCCATTGTGTGTGCAAAACATCAAAAACATTAGCAGCAATGTCAAATGAGCAGGACGAAGCATTAATTCAAGGGATTAACATTTTATTAGCTGCAAACCTTTGGGCTCCATTTCCATTATTCAAAAGGATAACAGATCCTTATGAATGACCAAACCCCACAGCTCAACAAGCTAATTATGAAATCCAAAAACTTAGACATGATTTAGCAATTGTCAGCTATGCTCGTGGTCAGTGTGAGTGACACAGAGATTTTCCATGTGCTATTCATATTGAATAGAATACCATTTGTCATTCCACCATCATATTGTGGTGCGGCACAAGGATCCCAATTGTATGAAAATTACAAATACTTGAAAATTGATATGAAAATGTTCAGCCCAAAAGCAAATCACCAGTGCAACTTATAGCAGCACTCACTGATCACTAGGGCTGCACCTATCGATAATTTTTTTAGCGATTAATCCAACAATTATTTTTTTCGATTAATAGATTAACCTAACAATAATAGTGAACTCTACTGTGTGCTGCCAGGATTTACTACCGTAAAGACGGAAAAAGCTGCGCAGGTTAAAATAAAACTACCGTAAATGCAAGAAATCGAAACGCTCCATCACAATCTAATAACAGTGTCTGGGTCCGTATAGAACGGCTCCCTGGGTCCGGTCCGGACTATTGGTGACCTATGCTAGATGATCGTGGGCGATTTTTTTTTCGCTTCAGCTTGCTCTTCAGGTGAGTCCATGCTTTGACTGTGCGCAGCCACCTTTCATACAACGCGTAGACGTACGTTTTGCAAATATATGTATTTACATAATCGATGATGTCGACAAGTCGCCCCAGCCCTACTGTTATTGACAGATATTTCAAATCATTATTTGAGACAGTCTGACCCACATATTCTAAAATTCTTGAGGTGTTGCACTTATTGCTAAGCTTGTCAACAGATTAACTTTTTTATTTGTTTTCTTAAAAAATAATATACTGACAGTATCTAAATGCAGGATTTCAAATTAGAAACTTTACAGTGCATTTCATTTTCAAAGAACAAATCTACAGACAAAACTTGCCCAGGAAGTTTTCATCAGGAGCACATGTACATCTTTCTGTTTGAATCTGTTCAAGCCCAAGATAAAACTAAGCAAGTCCAATGTTTTCCTCGATTACAGCAACGTGAATCAAGTAGACACCCCAGCTAACGTGACCGAACTCCAATATTATCACATCCTGATATGCTTGCGTCAGGTATCCACACTCTAGTACAGACAGCTAAACAACATTTGGTGTCAGTGGTCCGATTTTCACAAATCAGTATGAATCTTGTGTTGCTTGGTGACATGTGGTTGGTGGACATGCAGATGATTCGTACTAGTGCTGCCAAACACTTGGAAACTCCTTTGATGGCTGACAGTTGACTGATAGATATTCAGTTTTGCAGACACTGCTCTGGTTGACGTTCTAGCAATCAGCACGCTGGCTGCATGCTCCCTTATGTCTAACGGTGTTTGTGGTCTTTTGACGTTCGAGAAGATCTGACTTTTAGATCAATAATCAAGTGAGCAATAATCATCCTAAGTAATTAGCATCTTAATATTCCACACAGATCAGGTCTTGACAAAAAAGGAAAGCTCATCAACATGGATTAAAAAAAAATTGTGAACAAAATTCGAGAGGAATAAACCTTTTGGTGTGTGTGTGCTGAGAAAAACTGTTAAAATCTTTAATTTCAACTTGAAAACAGGAGCAGACACAGAATCTTTTCTTCATTACTGAGGTCTGTGATTATCCTTGAAGTACAGGTGACACACACTAAATGGCCCTGCTTTCCAGGATGTGCGGAATACACTACATTTATCTGGGGTAAAATGTATACATTATCATACTAACTGTATGGCAATGGTCTTCTTGTCACTTAGGAATGGCTGTCTTTCACTGCTCCACTACAAAAACCTCAGGGATGGATACAGAAATGGCAGCAGGTATTAAAAACAACATAATACAGGGAGAAAAACAGAGAAAGACATAACAATGCATTGCCAATCTCCTAGGACGCCAGCCCAGGCAGTGTAGGTGTCTGGACGAGACACGCTTCATCACTGATTCGCTCATCTGCTCAATAAAACTGGGCTGCGGCTCCAACGAGCTGTCGTCCTACCATGTTCGCTGAGGTATACTCCCACATGTAACCCCTCCTCTTATTTACAGCTTCTCTTGCGCTCCCCTACTTGTGGCAGACCAGCTGTCACAGTTTCCAGCCCACTCATTACCATTACTCTCTCATGTAACTGTCGCTCTGCGAAGCTTTCATCCCACCTCTCCTCTACTGTGCACTGGGTGGCAAACTGGAACATTATATAAAGAGAATGTGGGCTCAACTCGTGTGCATGTGTGTGGATGTGTGCATTTACATATGTATATTCACCTCCATTGACAGGTTTATGGATGTAATATGTTAATTATGGTCATAAATGTGGCTTTAATATAACAAACTGTACAAACGTAAGTAAAAACAGAAAGGCCTAATTCTGCAGAGGGAGTTTAATATCCATGATATTGTGTTCTGGCAGAATTTCATTAGTTCTGTTTTATGACAGAGGGCAGAAGATTTCCAGAAGTGTTATTATAGCAACCTCTGTGATATAACCCCCACTTCCAAATAATAAGTCTCTCAAAGGGTTTAGAACAAAAGTAATTCATTTATATGAGTGAATGCAGTCTGCACAAGCTTTTTTTTAATTGCTCATGCTTGAAACAAAAAATCCCACTTAAATAAATGTTACTAGAAATTCATGCTATAGGATTGAAATAACAACCATTTACGGTGCCTAAAAATCCCTGTATTGTCAACTGAATACCCAGGGTTTCATGCTTGTCTGACAGCGACAGGCATTTCAGCCACCATAGAATTCTCACACAGTGGGAAAGCCTTGTGCTAATTCAGGGCATCCCCGTGGACTCTTGGCCAGCCAGGGTGTGAAGCCAAAGCCTCTCAGTAAAGCTCAACTCCTCTTAGCTCTCCCAACACAACCTAGTAGCAAGCGATGCCACCACTTCTGACAATCTGTCTGGCCTTGGTGTAGGGGTGTCAATGTGAAGCTGGTGAGGTAATGAGTGTGTGGTTTAAGGGTGTCATAGTGCATACAACTTTTAGAACATGAGATTAAAAATACACGTCTGTCAGGAACTGTTTGACTCCGTCTGCCTGCCTGTCTGTATACAGTATCTCTGCTTCACCTCTGCATTAATATTTGTAATGAGGTCTACATAAGAAGTCTCCATTCTGTTTTTTCTTCAGTCTGTATTAATATATCAATGTGTGCCTTTGAGACATCAGATAGAGGTTTAGCAGCTGCTGTACAAGCCTAAACACGCAAGTAAAAAGTAAAAAAGGACTAACGGTGTGCTTAGCTTCTGTGCGATTTCTCTCATCTTCACATTCAAGTTCCAAAGCTGCCTTAACAAAGACAAATACAGAATGTGCATATTCATGTGTTTGTTCCAAGACTTCATTAAACCTGCAACAGCAGATTTGGGGCAGCAAAAACAAGCTGTATTGGCCGATTTATGGTTTCTCAGAGCTAGCTCATAAGATGTGGAGCCCGATCCTGTTGGAAATCAAGATTGTGCATTGTTGTTCAAAAATAGCAAAACTGGAAGGCTGAGTTAAAAGCCAGCCACCATATGATATAATGATATAATGATATTGAGTAAAGATGGGGATAGCACTGCACGTTTTCACAGTGTTTCCAGGAAGACGTTCATGGTGGTGCAGTTAGTTAGAAATAATGTACTTTTACACTGTGTAAAAAAGGAGAAAAATATAGAGCTAGAAAGGCTGGTACAAAATCTGGCTTTTCACTCATCTCTGCACAGCTGCCCAATCTGGGCATGAAGTGGGTTTGAATAACAGATTGATGATTTCAGAAAGTTACTGAAAGATCTACTGCAACTCCCTTCTGGCTGGTCTGCCTGCTAGTACCATCTGACCCCTGCAGCTTATCCAGAATGCAGCAGCTCGAATGGTCTTCAACCAACATCACTCACACTACTGTGCTCCTCCGCTCCCTTCACTGGTTACCAGTGGCTACTCGCATCCGCTTCAAGACACTAGTAGTTGCGTACCATGCTGCGAACGGATCGGGCCCAGTCTACATCCAGGACATGGTTAAACCTTATACCCCAGCCCGTCCACCCCGCTCTGCATCTGCCAATCAGCTAGACTGTTTGCTGTCCTGGCTCCTAAATGGTGGAACGAGCTCCCCATTGACATCAGGACAGCAGAAAGTCTACACATCTTCCGCCGCACACTAAAAACACATCTCTTCCGACTACACCTTGGTTAAGAAGATGATGTCTTATAACCACCGTCAACTCTGAAACTCATGAAAAATATATTAAGTTTAGTTTTAATAGCACTTATATATTACACTTACATGTAGCACTTGTGGTTTGGCTTTTTTGAAGTGAATGTACTTACATGATTTTTGCTGTTCTGGGTTAGTACCCTCATGGTTGAATGCACTTGTGAGTTACTTTGGATAAAAGCATCAGCTAAATGATATGTAATGTAATGTACTGTAACGGGTGGACACAGACCTCCCCCGATCCAATATTGGGATTGAGGCTATTCAACATAGACCAATCAGACAAATTACACATCCTACTTCATTCTGACAATGATATTCATAATTTAAAAAAAATATGGAAGCAAATTATAGAGGAGGATTTTTTCATGTCAACAACTCAGACAGGGAGATGAGTCGGGTTCTGAGTCCCAGTGAGGACACAAACAACTGTAACTGTACATCCCAGTTGAGTTTTTAATGTGAAGCCCACACTGCGCTGTGCTGGAGGTGAGTTTGAAGCCACATAAAGAGCAGGCAGAATGACATACAAAGAGAGATGACACAGCTGCAACCCATTAAGACAGTTCGTATGGCTGCACTATGATATGTCCCCACTGGATCAGTTGTTCCACACTTACTGAGAGCACCTGGGTGATGTTGAAAGAGGTGTTTGCCAAAACTATTTCAGTGGGACTACTTGCATTGGGGAATTGAGTCATTTACTTTGCCTCTGAGCAGATGCATGGTATATATCTAGGATACTGGGGCCTGTTTCAAAATGGTCACTTGCTCTAATGGTGCTAGTGTCCTGTCTCACGACTGATGTTGCTTGTAACGTGCAAATAAATATAAAACAGGGTCCCATATTTGTCTCTAGTGACCAAGCGGGTCACCAGTACATTGCTCCTTTGGATTGGGTAAATGTGTCGACGAAACTTCTCTCATGTTGCAAGTTGCATATGTCTAGTATTTCTCTGTCTTGCACATATTCCACAAATCCCTGAGGAAAATATCTGTCTCATTGGCTATTATATGCTCGACAATTTTCCCCAACCTGTTGCTAACTGTGCCTGTCTGTTGTTTTATGCTGAGCTAATAGGGTATATTGGGTTTGTTAACTGACAACACACAGCCTGCTGTGCCTGAACATAATGTGGATGAGCGCGAGATTGAACCAAAAACTGTTATAGGCTCGAAAACCAAACCAATAAGCTGAAAGATGATCAAATGCTCTGTAGAGCTGAGGGGAACTTGAGAGGTTGTTGATAATCACTAAGTGTTTCTACTGTTATCCATTGAAAGTATTGATTATAGCAAATTTGGGCAATATCAAACTTGGCTCAGGTGTTACTGCATGAGCTCAGTGAGTCAGAGTATTTTTTGCTCCACAAAGGTAATCAGTCTTCTTCAGATTTTGGCTGATCCATACAGTTTTCAGCGACCAACAGTCAAATGCAGCACTGACTCCACTCAAATAAGTTTCTGCACTTTTATGATGAAACAGAAATATTCTGCTTTATTTAGCATCAGGCCCTGAAGCCCATCACCAGATTGTTAGACATCGGCAGTTGGTCTCTGCATTTCTATCTGATCCTAATGAAGGAAAGTCATGCCAGACAAACAGATGGACAGAAAGACATGTACAGACACACATACAGAGTTGAGTCTAACTGCCAGCTGGTGTGTACAGCTGACATTTGAATGGGAGGCTGCAGAGGGATGTAGTTTTCTGGGAATATCAACACAAGGGTGCAAAGGTAATCGAGAGCAAATAAATATGATCGAATGTAAGAAAGACCTTCGTGTAAAATTTAAAGATCTACAACCACTGGGAACCACTGGAGAGCCTTCTACTGGCAACAGGACAGGAACTGTTAGGTCACATCGCAAAGACAAACAGACTGGTGATAGCACTCACACTCAGTGCCTGTAATAATACAATAAGAACATTTGTATATCCTTTAAAGGTTATACACAAATAAGTATGTTTATGAGCAAATTCTGCTTAAGCCAGTTCATAATATAATACATTAATAATAGAAGATGAAAAAGGAAAAAGGCTAGTATTGGACTCTTACCCCAAATAATGCAAATGGAGTGCATGGTATTAGCCATCAGAGTTTGGAAGCAAATCCAAAATTACTGCAGAGTACAGGGTCTGTTATCACATCTAATGGCACTTTGTCCTATGATCTAACATAACAGACAGGCCTGCAGTGTATAGGTGTGATGACTCATAGGTCAAAAGATGGCATCTGACATAGCCAGGTGTCGACATTCAAACATCTATGGACTGCAGACTCACTCTGACATCCTCCTCTGGGGCCACATTTACTTTCCCACGCACACACAGCACACACAAGCTCCTGCCCAAGGGCATGCACGGGGTGCGCGGTAGCACCGCTACTTCCGCTAGCATTGCTATTTCCGGGAGAGGACATTTAAAACATTGCGTAAATACGCTGTTTGGAGTTGAATTTGAATGTCGGGGCTTAAGGACACTTGGATGACACCACAGGAGCAATACGGAGACATGTTGTTTTTTTCTGTTATTGGATTTTGCTGCAACGCTGTCCAGAAGTGTCTTGTGGACTCAAACACTTCACCCACACAAAGCGGCTTCTTTTGACATAACCTCACTATGCTTTGATTGATCAGTTTGGCTGCTACCTTACTACTATGCACCTTGCATGAAGGATGCTACAAGATATACTGTATAAGGACAAGAATTCAGACCACAATTGAGCATTTGATGAAAGAAAAAAGATTTGTGTTTACTAATTAGGCAATTGATTTATCACTTTGATGATTACAAAATCAATGCTGAGGTGCACTATCACACCAGTGATGATTTTGACACTGGTTCACCGCCCATAATGCCATAGGTAAAAAATAATAATAAACCTACAAAAATTCTAGTCTGACGTCAACCTCGGAGAGAAGTAGGCAGGCACAGTTAACAATAACAACATTTGGATTGTCAGCTAGTGTGGGTGCAGTAATAGATCCAACACGAGTTGTGGGGGAAAAAAAACCACTCCCCAAGTGTGGTGTATGGAGATATATCATATCATCAGGAAGAACTAATAGCCACAAACCAGTATGCAACGGTGCCACAGAGAATTTCAAACAAAAGGAGGAAACACAGGCAAGCCTATCCTGAAATGTTAACGTTACAGGGGCAGATGGTGGCTGTTGTAGCAACGGTCAACAAAGTGTTTACAAAGGCAAACATCACCTTGTTTAGGCTAATGTAGTGACAGCACATGATGATATCTGTGTGCTCACAATGTTAGGTTACTGTCATCACGGTTCAGTCTGTTCCTTTATTATCCCCCATGGCATAACGATATTTTAAATGAATATATTCACGTCAGTTTACACTACCGCTCGCACACAAACTGGAGGAGTGGGGATGTGTGTTTACGCTTGCACATTTGTGTGTGCGGAACCCTGTTTTAATTTTTTGCTGTGGTTTTGAATTTGGTATAGATAATTGTGGTATTGGTACTGACTATTAAATCTCTGGCAAAATAACACTTCTTTATGGGCGACTGTGGCTGAGGAGGTAGAGCCTGTCGTCATCTAACCAGAATGTCGGCGGTTCGATCCCTGTCTCCCTCATTCTGCGTGCTTTAGTGTCCCTGGGCAAGATACTGGACAGTACAGTTTTGTACTGTAAGCTCTTTGAGTGATCAACAAGACTAGAAAAGCGCTATATAAAAATACAGACCATTTACGATTCTATTGTTAATATTCACAAGGAAATCTGCCCAAATACACCAAGTTTACGGTTGTGAAGTGCTGGCTGAGTGAGTTACTGCTGTTGTTATTGACGCAGTTTACCTGGAGGAAACACAGTGAGAGTACAGTGATCAACAAATAGTACTCCTTAACAGATTTTTCACCCTCAACTGATTTTTCATTATTGCTGACGACTTCAATCATGTTAATTCAAAGACTGTTTCACATGTCAAGGTCACGGCATGAGTGCGCAAAGCTTGGATACACATGCACTGAGCACCCGCTCCTCTCAGGAGCTCCGTGAGCCAGGAGGGCCAGCCTGGCCCCTCTCACCATCCACAGTGGCTGAGTCAGAGTGCGTAAAGAGCGGATACACATGCACTGAGCGCCCGCTCCTCTCAGGTGAATTTCGCTGGACCTTGTTAACAGCCAAGTTATTAATGCTAAATGTCACATTCCCTTGAGACTGGATAGAACTGTTGAAAAACATCCTTTTAGGAGCATAGGCGTACTGAACCACTGAATAAATAGAGTATATCTCTCTATTCTCTCTGATGTGATGGCTGTAACTGCCCTTTGACAAGGCGTTTGATGTAAGATCATGGTGGTGATCTCTTTTCTTTTAAAGGTTCAGTGTGTAAGATTTAAGTGAAAAGGATCTATTGGCAGAAATTGAATATAAAATAATCCTAGGTGTGTTTTCACTAGTGTGTTTCATCTAAATTGTACGAATTGTTGTTTTCTTCACCGTAGAATGGACCCTTTATATTTAAATTCTTTATATTTACATCGGGAGCGGGTCCTCTCTCAGGAGGCGCCATGTTTTTTACAGTCGTCAAAACCGGACAAACTAAACACCATTTGAGTTTTTATGACAACTGAAGGCTACCACAGGTTCTCTGTCATGTTTGGAAAAGGAGGGTGAGGTGAGGGGTATTCAGGGGCAACATGCAACTTCTCCACTAGATGTCACTAAATTCTACACACTGAACCTTTAAGCTGCCACAATGTTTATCAACTTACAGGCATTCCACCTAAAGGAATCTAATATTTATGTTGTTTTTTTGTTGCTTTTTTTTTTTATTCATGAGTTGTCTAGTAGTTTGTTAATGGCTCGGGGGGCAAAGGTTTGGCACCCCTGGTATATTTAGTCCATTAAAACTGTAATACAATTTCATTTCCCAGGCATATGATGTACAATAAATGACAGTAAAAGCTGAAAATATTTTTTTTGTGGGTTCTTTGACACAGTGTGTGGAAACAGGTTCATTAAGTAGCTCTATGAGTAACTAATCAGTCACAGAAAAACCCTGAATGATGTCAGTTGGGTGTTTTTTCTCACTCACACTGGTTGAGACCTAAGACAACTAGTGAAAGTGTTTAATTTTAGAAAGAAAGTTTCGAAACACCAGTTGTTACTCCCACAATGCATGACAGACTAAAGAGTGAGCCATATTTTCAATGTGATAATTCAGCCAACTTTTCTTATTTCTACACCATAGTTTTGGTTTGTAGTGTTTTTATATTTCACTGCAATGTTAACTATAGTGCTCAGGCGACATATTGAAACTTTGATTTGGATTGATGATAACTGCCATATCTGTGAATTACTGGAGCTAGAAAATTTGAAGAAAACATGGTGTTGTTTCAATAATATGAAACTTATTGGCATGGAGTCATGATTGAACCCGAATCTACTATATTCACAAATGATCTGTCTTGAATGGATGGAATGAGGAGGTGTAGTGAGTTAGGCCTTATAGTGAGGGCGGTGGCCAGCACATCATGTTCCCTTGTTCAACCTGTCACCAACGTGTCCATGTTGGCTGAGACCATGGCTGAGACCAAACAGGACCATCAACTATCAGTCATGAAGCCACACTCTGTCGAGCAGAGCAGAGGGACAGGGGAACAAGGGCAGATCTCCCACTGTGTTAGTGAGATGCTGTGATATTTGCCTGTACAGTGGGGCTTCAGGGAGTTTTTTATCAAAAATATATTATATAAATATATACACTGCTCAAATATATTAAGGGAACACTCAATCGTCACAGTAGAAAACCAAGTCAGTTAAACTCCAGGGATATCAATCTGTCCATTTAGGAAGCACAAGTCATTGTGAATAAATTCCACCTGCTTTGGTGCAAATGAAAGTGACAGGTGCAATAGAGAGGCAAAAGCAAGACAACCCCCCAAAAGGGAACAGTTGTATATGTGGTGACCACAGACAATTGTTTTCTCCTTATCCTTCCTGACTGATTCTTCTCTAGTTTTGTGTTCTGCGAGTGTCCTTGTCACTACTGGTATTCATGAGGCTGTACCTGCAGCCCAATCAGGTAGTCCAGCTCATCCAGGATGGCACATCCATACGTGCAGTTGCAAGACGGTTTGCTGTGTCTCCCTCAGCAGGTTTCAGCCCTGTATCTGTTGCACATCTGCTCAATTTAACATTTGATGCACAGTTCAACTGACATTTACGTCTCACCTACAGCTCCTCCGGGTAATGTCTATATGAATTCAGGATTGCAGTGGATGTGTGAACCCGTTCACACAGCGCAAAGCTTCGCTCTGAGCAACCATCTGCTGATCCACCTCTCGGCCTCTCATTGACTGGAGCACAAGCAAACAGAATGGAGCCTCTCATTTGCAAGGCAGTGGTGATGGTTTAGTAGAAGGTTTGTCTCAAAAGTCACTAGATTTATTACTAGGTGCTTTTTCAAAGAAAATCAAAGGCTGCTAAAGGAGTCTGATGATTACATTTTAAAACAGCAAGGGACAAAACTCAGCTAGCTGACCAATGGTGTAAGTTCATCACAAACTCAATTCTATCACTCACTCTGTCAATCAGTCAGTCAATCAGACATTCGGATATGTAGCGCTGGACCGTGGTTGGTCCAGCCAAAGAACAACCAAGAGGCAATGTCAGCTCTCTTGCTTAATGCCTATAAAGTAATAAAAAAAACATCTTCATCATGTCTTTACATGGACCATATCTATAGCTCTTATCCTGTTCACCACTGTCATTTTTATTCATTAATAGTAACTTCATTTTCAAGAAATTTTGAAATGCTGCTGACCCTGTTTTAGTTTGAAAACTCTGGAGTAGTGTTTTAGTCTGATGGGCAGAAACTGAGACTAAGACTAAGACAAAATCCCAAAATATACTTGCTGATAACCACACGTACATGTATGTAAGATGGTTGCTTCACTTATCCTGCGTCTGTTTGGTGCGTAGGTTGTGGACATCCTCAGAAATTAATGCAACGTGTCAAAACCACATAAAAGTCAGGACAGTAGCGAGTACTTGACAGGGTAAATGGGCACATCATTAGCGGCATGTCATCAAGTCAGAAAACGCAGAGTTTTGAAGACAAGCTGTGTGACCAGTTCTGGAATTACCCACTTTTCCACATTTCTGTTTTGATCTTAACATTAGCCAAATGTTAATCTCCTTGAGTGCCATCATCTTAGTTTATGTTTACTGCACACAAATCAGGAAGTGGCAGAAGAGAGCGGTGCACTCTACAAACAGTCTGAGTTCTGTGGTGTGCCCTCTACTGGTTGCCTATGCATGTGCATGGTTTAACAGCGAGTATATCACACCCACATTTTTTCCTGATTGGGTCTTATCAGTCCTGACTCGACTAACAGCTGAATGCAAAATGTTGCTAACAATTACTGTCAGTAGCAATTCCACCTGATCTTAGTTCCGAGAAAAGAAATCCCTGTTCTTATTTTTTATCATTGCTATTTCTCATTCGAAGCATTTTAAGTAACTAAGCAACCAACTGCAGAGTAGACAGTCTGCTTCCTGTTTACACTGGCACACCCATGACCAATGTTAGTGAATGGCCTGGATGTATTTTCAAGTATGTTGGTATAGACGGAGATTACTTCCAACACAGATCCAAAATGTTTGTCTAGACAGAGATTGTATTTGTGTGGATGTAGCCTTCATGTAGTCCTTAACAATTAATTTAGTTTCTGTAGTTGTGTCACTCACCAGATGGAATGTGTAGACGCCTTCAGCCCAGGGGAGAGGTGTCACACTGCTGGCTCACTCCCTCTGCTATCTCGGTTTACAGTGTCCTTCCTTATTCACCACTGACCTTCACTGCAACTTAACAGCACCTGAGGAGGGATGTAAAGAAACTAACTTTTCAATTTAAAAGTATAACGGTACTTTCTGTTTAATCCTGTTAACTAACTAACAGAAAGATAGACAAACAAACGCAGACGAAAACATAACGTCCTTGACAGAGGAAATAAAGAAAAAGAGACACAACTAGGTATCATTCACCTGCAGCTCTGTTTAATAAACAGGTTAGCCTGACTGAAAACATGTCACCAAATTCCTCATCAAGCTTTAACACTAGCAATGAAACTCCTTCCTTTTCAGCCAGTTGATGTCGACTGCAGCTGTGAGGGGGGGATATCACAGCCTGCAGATGTGCGACGTGCCCCAGATGTTGGCTCATCTGTCTCTCCGTGCATGTTATGAACTCCAGAGATGAGGTGACAAATCTACTTTGCACATCCAGACACCTTCCACACTCTGACACTGCTGTAATATGTTTTACTCTCCTGTCACATCACAAGATAAAAACAAATCCTAATCACACTGACTGAGAGTCAAGTGGAGTCAGTTTTTTTAGTGCAATGTCATACCAGAAGTTATCTCAGGGGACATTTCCTAAAGAGATGTGCTCAATAAATACATGTTTTTCACTATTAAGGGAGAGTGATCTTGGACTTGCTCCAACCTTAAATTGGAATAAACAGCTGATTAAACGATTAGTTGATTTTACAGCTAAATTAATCTGCAATGCTTTTAAAAATGTATTTATCTTTTATGTCGCTTTTCTAGCTAAGAATATTTCCCCAAAAAATGTTCTGGTTCAAGCTTCTCAAGTGTGAAGGTTTATTGCTCTGCCTTTTATTACAATGATTAGAATATTTTTGTCATTAATGGGCTCAAGGTAACAGACACTTCTCACAAACATTTAAACATGTCATTATACATCTGCAAAGAAGAGCATAGGCATTACAACACCAAGTTAGCATGCAAAATACCAGGACCCTGAAACTGAAGCAGCAAATAAATTATTGATGAATTATTTGGCCTATAAACCATCCAAAAAATGATGAAAAATGTTCATCACAGTTGGCCCTTTTCCCAGCAGACATTTTGCCATGTCACAATAATACAAAAATGAGTGATGGCTAAATTCTGAGGGATTAGTTGTAAGATTGATCGATATAAAAAAAATGATTGTTCTTACCATTAATCTAAATATACTGTATCAATATAAAAAAAAATACCAGTAGTGACAAGGACACTCGCATTGCCTAATATTAGACCGATAAGTCGAAGCAGGTGTCTCGTGTATACATATACATGTCCATTACTGATATCTATTCATAAGAACTAGATATTTGTAAGTTTAAAAAAAAGATCTGATGACAATGTACTGGCTAACTTTAAAAAACAACAACACATATTTGTATTTTAAAAGAATTGTGACCAAGATGCACAATGTGGGCTGGACATTTTTCTATGTAAAAATAAATAGGCCTATGTCAAATCTCTGTTGAACTAACTATATAATAATGATAATATTTCTGACTTAGTTAAGCATTTCTGTACATTTCTGTACGTTAATATGGCTTGATCAATGAGTGTGGTTGATTTAGCTCAAGCTTCTCACTCATCTTACTGTGATTTAGGGCTGGGCGATAAAACAATATCAAAAATCCTCACAATACAACAAAAGTCCAGGATATATTGATATAATGCTTGTTCATTGTGCAAGCACAGTGAGGCAGTATAATAAATGACCAACAACCTCAGATTTGTAAAATGTTTTGCTGTTTATCAAGTGTTTGCCCTTCTCTGCTCAAAAGGAATAGCTTTAAACCACAACCTTCATTCAGGAGTAATAATCCCTCCGAAATAATAATGTGACATTTAAAGTGACAATTATTGAAATTACCTGATGTGATTTTTTCCCCCGTCTGTATATGATTTTGGCCATATTACCCATGCTTTGGTTCACATAATATATTCAAGGATGAAAGTCGTGGATATTGGTGAAATCTCTGTTTTGGGAGTGTGTACAGAGAGACTACACACATGGTTAAAGACTGACACACACGCACACACACACCTCTTCACTTGAGCATGTACAACACAATCTGAGGAAACCTAGTGGCTCAGGTCATACACAACAGTGAGACACAACACCGCGGACACTACAGATGTAAGTTTGGGAGAAAAGCCGGCGGAGCATTGAAAGGGGTGCAGGGGTGGTTTGTATCCTACGCAGCTCATACTAGCATAACAAGCTAAATGCTACTGTTGATGCTTCCACAGCTACACACGGTTCAACACAGCACAAACCCTGGGAACCGCAGCTAGCTACAGATCTGATAAGCCACAGTGCAGGGACGGAAATGTTTACCGGACTGTTTACATTGTTAGAGGAGGACACGGTGCTGAGTTTACCACAGTAACTGTGTGTTGAGTCTCCAGAGGAATGAAAGTGAAACATGCTGTAGACAGCTGAGATCAAACTAAAGACTCACCGCTCAGGTTCAATGTGTCACCAGTCGTAGCTTCTTCATCTGCCGTGAAATCTGTACACAGCAGCACAAAGCGACACGAACACATGAAACCACAACAAGTGTCAGTGTGGCTACATCAAAGATCGCATTCAATGAAGATGTGCTATGGGAGGAAGATCTGGCTCATCTTCCGGCCTGTGTCCGGCATTACGCATGCGCCCTTGGGAAAAGCACTGATGTTTTGTTTCTGTGAAACGACGGTGTAGTTATTTTACTATATCTATAGATATAGATATATATCTATAGATATAGATATATCTGTGTTTGCATTTGTGGTATTTTGTTAAAGAGCAGAGTAAGACTTCTGTCTTCTTCATTCTATCTATTCACCCCCACAGCTAGAGCGCGATACAATCATTTTAAAATCAGCCTGTGGCGTCATCTAGTGGGCAACAAGGGAAGCTAGACATTTTCCTCAGGATTTACTAAGGCACCATAACAGAATTTGATGATATAACTATTTGTATTAATAATAATAATAATAATAATAATAATAATAATAATAATAATGTATTATTATAATTATTGTTATGGTTATTATTATTATTATTATTATTATTATTATTATTAGACCAAAAACATTGTACGGCATTAATAGTACATACAGATCATCATTATAAACTTTACCTTACATAATAGTCCAGTAAATTCAAGGCTGTCATTGGTGGTGACACTTTTGTGTTGATTTTAGCCAGAGCTTGAGACTGATTTTTGATTAAGGAACACTTTCTAAATCCCTGATGTTTGCTGGTATAGAAATCCACTTCCCCACTACTTTAATTAAGAGAGCAGATTGACCAAAGGTGGACTTGTGAACTGTGGCATCCAGTCACCCCGAGTGGACGCTCTACCCCTACCAGCATTACCACTGCTCTGATAAACATCTTGCAGGAAGAAAAATAAACAGTTATTAAAACTGAGGAAATTATATTTTTCCAGTATGTAAGACTGATAACAACAACAAAAAAATCTATTTATATATACATATATATAAATTAAATTAAATAGCAACAATCCTACATGGCCTCAAAATATAAATTCTGAATTCAAATGCAGGAGGTGAATTGATAAAGAGAGCTGCTTGTCATCCTTCTTGTCTCCCTACGTGTTAACTGTTCCTCGTTATTCATAGACATCCTCAAGAGTATATATGATATACAGTATATATATATATATATATATATATATATATATATATATATATATATATATATATATACTGTATAGTGGGTTGAGGGTTTCCTTTCTTCAGTCTCTTTTTACACTATAGCATTTTCCATTGTTTTACAGAAACTTTGTATTCTAGAAAAAAAGCCTGTTTTAATAAACTTTGGATTAACCGCAAGCACTGGTGTAACAATTTTCAGAAATCATAAGTAAATATAGAAAATGCCCAACATGAGATGTGCCAGTCACTACAAAATGAAGAGCAGTTACAGGGAGACCATCACTAACACTCACAGAGCACATACTTGTGACCGGAGGGTTGAATCGACTCACCAGAATCTTTCTAAATTGAAACATGAATTTCTCAGTCACTTCTCTACCCGGAGACCCCTGTTCTCTTTGGTTCCTGTGCTGGTGCCTGGCTGGGTTTAGTTATCCATCCGCTGCTTTACGGATGACAATATTTTCAATACATGATCATATATATCATATCACAACTGTGAAGAATGGCACCCACATCTCAGAGTTTACATCCTTTAATATTTATTATAGTATGCTGCAGGACTTGGTATGATATCTGTGCAGAGAAGTCAGTGTGAATGAATGAATGAATTAATCAATCAATCAATCAATCAATCAATGTTAAAGGCAGGAAATTAAAAGGAAGAGGCAGGGAGTTGTGTGTAGAGAATACCAGCAGGTGGTGATCAAGTTCTGTGCTCCACAGTTAATTCCCATCTATGATCTCACTTCATCTCATACAAGTTCGGGTGCAAAAGCAACATTAATTCAATCAATCAATCAATCAATCAATCAATTACTTTATTGTCGGTCATTGAAAAATAATGTCTGAAATATGTGTGTGTTTGTTTGTGTGTGTCTGCGAGTGTTGGGATGAGAGGCATTGTCACAGCCAATAGTTTTGGTAAAGCAGGTTTCCTCATATAACCTCTGCCTCTGTTTAGAATCTTAATAATTATCCTCCCCACTTCATCTCAGGCACTTTTTAAAAACATGAATCACGCTGCACTGGATCACATATAGATTTCTGAACATTCTGTGTTCCCCACACACACACACACACACACACACACACACACACACACACACACACACACACACACACACACACACACACACACACACAGATCAGTCAGATCTGTCTATGAATCTACTCTCACTTTAATGGGTAGAGACATAATAAACAAGAAGTGATGCCAGGCGTGGTAATAAATTCTGCAGGAATACTAATTAGGGTTTTGAAGGGTCAGAGGACTGTTCCCATAACAAAAATTACTCTGTCACTTGCTCCTGACATTGTGGTTCTCACATTATGCGCTGATGTCTGTTCTGAGAAAACACTGGATTACTTCAAACAATATTTTTATTATAAAATATATACATAATGTAAACCATTAGAAACCATAGAAACCATAACAACTAGTTATCATGGATCATATCTATACTGCTCATTGTTAGACTTAATTGAAATATTGTTTCTGGAGAAAATCTTGATGTGGGTGTGGTAGAAAGAAATCAAACTGAAGGAGTTCATCATTCATAGGGACTATTGTCCTGGAAGCAAAACAAATCTATGCTTTGTTTGGCTGAATCTTAATTACTGTTAATCACAGTTAACTGGCCAATAAAGTAGATAGAATTAACGGACAGTTGCGGCCCAAATGACCAATCTCTCCTCCCAAACAAAACCCACTGAATGACGGCGAAACATTCTATAATAAGTAAAGCCTGGCGATCAGAGGGGAGCGTAGAAATGGCCTAAAAACAAAGGAATCTGTCCAGAGGGGAGGATTACATTTATCAGGACTGCCGAGCTGCCATGCAGACAGAGACAGGATCAGAGGGGGATAACTCGCAGAAAGCAGGCTTAGTGAAAAGGGAAAGAAAAGCATGAGGAGTCTGAATAATAAAACACTGCATGTATGAAATAGGACAAAAAGGTTTTTAATTATTTCCCTTGCATTTTGGAACATGAAATTGCTAATTATGTCAACAATGATTTTGTAAAATTGTTATCTCCAGAAAAGATTTGCTCACGCCTTTTACGCCGTGCAGCATTTTTAAATGAATTAATTAGGCGATCACAGTAATTACTGTTTATATTGTTGTTAATGAGCCCAAAGGCAAGCGAGCTGCACTCATCCAAATTACAGTCATGAGGCACGGAGCCAAGAAACAGTCCAAACCAGAGTACCGCATGTTAAACATTCCCCCAGTCTTCCTGGTTAACAAGCAACCAAGAGCATGGTGAGGTATTCTTTGATGTTTCATATATTTTTGACCACCCATTTTACATATTATTACATGTCGATACAGAATACTGTTTTTAACCTTTGTTAATGTCATCAGCCCAAAAAGGCACTATTAATCAGATAGCAACTGCAGTTAAATATACATGTAAAACAGACACATCTGATCACAATCACTGTGTCATCTTCCTCATTTCTTTCATTTCATTTGTCATTTTGTCAGACATCTATCTCAGGTTCTTCGTCCCCATTTGTCAGACTTGGTCTCACATTTACTGACAGCATCTTGCCCATATTGTATTCATCAAGCTCTGCAGCTATTTGAAACACAATAGCTGAGCATTGCAGTGGAAAGGTCTTATTATAAATAATCTGTGCACACACACGCACACACACACACACACACACAGATCCATGTGGAAAATCTGTGTTCCCTTGTTCTTTATTTGCAAAAAAATGTCAAAGCAAATTGTCTTTCTTTCTTTCATTCAGGAACTGAAAATGATTGTTCTTTTAAGATTTTGATTGTAATATGTTAATAGAGTAAAAAAGTTAAAGAACATTTTATTTATCATAGGATAACTATACCACATAATTAAGTTTTTTTTTATGCACAATAGGTGAAAGTGAAAGGAAATATTCTGGGACAGTAACAATTTATTATTAATATCTAATAAGATCAGGTAAGTGTACTCCATGATACACACATTCTTTGCAGCTACTATTTAACAATCATGGGCTACAAGAAACAATACCCTGCCCTGACACAGAGACAACGTTTTGGTTCTTTGCATATGGCAAAGTGCACACACTAAAGTCATTATTTTGAATATATATCGTGATTGTAAACATATTTCCTTTTTTTCCCCTGAACCCCCTCCCTCAATTCATGATTAGAATTGAAAATATACCAGATACCCAAGACTGACCACATATATAGGCCTTGTATAAAACTGTGTGTGTGGTGTGCTTTTATTTGAATAACAGACGCTGTGAGAAAGAGAAAGAAAAGCAAGAGGTTGCACCTGCATTTGGGTCCATCCAGAGTTGATAAAGTCTTCCTCCTATAAAAGAAGAAGGAAAAGATATTTCTGTCGCCTTGGTTACCGTCTGCACTAAAGCATTGATAAGGAAACAGTGTGCATTCAGAGAGCACTGAGGCCTTGTGTATGACATCATACTCCTGTGACCTGTCGCACAGCCAACACATGACTGAGAAAGGACCTGCCATAGTTTACTCTTAAATTCAGGTGTGCTTGATACAATGCATTTTTTTGTGTCATCAGCACTTGAAGCAAGTAAAGAATTAACCAAGACCAGAAGAAATTAAATGTGTGTGTGTAAAGTAGCTTTGAAGTTTAACAGTGAAATAGAGTCTTTGTCCCTTTATTTGTACAGAAACTCAAATGAAACCACTGGACACATGAAGCGGAGGCAAAATGACACATGGTGTTATCTGCAGTTGGCTGTGTGGCTAAAAGGTGTAAGCAATACTGGTCCCAGTCTGTGTGCTCAGGCTGAGCGACAGGCAGCTGCAGCACATGAGGACAACAGCAGTCAGTAGCAAGTAGGATGCTGCCACAAACTGTTCTGACTGAGAACAGACAGAGAACGGAACCTTTATTCAGAGGGTCTCACACACACACACACACACACACACACACACACACACACACACACACACACACACACACACACACACACACACACACACACACACACACACACACACACACACACACACACACATTTATTTGTACAGTTGCACCCAAACATGCGTAACATATTCATATGTGTATGTAAGAGTGATGTGTTGTATGAGCTTGATCCGGACCTTTTCTACTGTCCAACCACACTCATTGCTCTGAAGTAAATTAGTAACTTCTGTATGTTGGTTCAAATTACATGAGCCTGTTGTCTGAGGTTGGGATTGGATTATTGAATGATTGTGAGTGTGACTGTGGAAAACATGAATGAATGAACTCTCTGATAGGTGGGCGGTGACGTGATCCAAAGTGTTCACCATTCTATCCTTGATAAAACCTCAGTGTGTTTGAAATTCTGGTGAAAGCACAGTGTTTCACATTTATCAAGGTACTGACAGAGAAATATGTGTAAACTGGATTTTAAATTACAGGAAATGTTGCAGCTCCATCATTGACATAACCAAATATAAATATGCATGGATATAGTCAAAATAAACCAAGGTAATACAAAAAGGAAAAATATAACCTTTCAATGTTTTATTCACAAAACAAATGTCTATAAAAAGATTGCATCAGAAAAATAAAATGCAGAGGTGTTATTTCTAGATATTATGAAAAATGGTGTGTAATTATTCATACTGTGTACATCAATAACTTGCCTTGCAGTCCCTCATTCTCTGTCTCTCCCTCAGATGTTTATCTAAATAGATGCTCTCTAATTAATGTGTCTGGAGGCCGTATTATTCTTTGAGGATGATATTTTCCTGTGATGAAAGGCAGAGAAGGTCAATTTTAACAGAGACCCATGGGAGAGAACAGGACGCGCAGAGACTGTGCGTGTGTCTACCTGTGTGCATGTGCACTATTCTACACTGATTGGTTTTAATGTGTGACAAGATTAATCGTGATGTGTGTGTGTGTGTGTGTGTGTGTGTGTGTGTGTGTGTGTGTGTGTGTGTGTGTGTGTGTGTGTGTGTGTGTGTGTGGTGCAGGTGTCACTCATGTTGAGGGCTTAAAAACAATAATGTAATAGGGACTTGTCTTCCTTATTGGGACAAAAAAGTCCCTATAACCTACATTTTAGGGTGAGAACATGTTTAAAGGTTTGGGTAAAGTCAGATTTGTGTGTGTGTGTGTGTGTGTGTGTGTGTGTGTGTGTGTGTGTGTGTGTGTGTGTGTGTGTGTGTGCATTTTGACTTAATTCAAAATAAGCCGATTCTAGCTGGAACATCTACACTTGTGGCATACTAACGTTTTTATTGCCCTTCCTAATGCTTATTCTGAAAACATTTTACATTTACATAAGCCAAGTTGATCTGATTTAAGTGAGGAAAAGTCACAGTAAAACAGAAAAGATTTAATAGAGTTCAAAATGATAAAGTACAGTGTTCTCCAGAACTGCTTGTGATTGACTTCTTTGAATTTAGGGAAATTGTGTGAATAGCCTGAAACCTTTTTTTAAAATGTGACATGGGAACTCATGGAAAATAAATGAAGCACTTACATGTTGCATTAACTTCAGTGTTAGTATTCTGAAATGGCAGAGAAAGACAAATCACACGAGTTCCAGGAAAATGATTCTCCCTTTGACAGAATTGTAGTTGGTTTGTATTTGGAACAAAACCTTTTCCTCAGTTTTGTTCTAGGATATCATCTCTCATTCTTAGTGGTGCTTAAATGATTGGATATTAGAATTTTTTGATCTGTATATTCTCATCACCATTGATCATCTTGACTTTTCATTACAGCCACAAGGTAGTTAGAGATGATCTATCATACCTTATTTACATCATACTAAAAGGTGATCTGCATTAGAAATAAGAATAAAGACTGCCTTGGAATAAATATGAATGGAATTGCTGCAGTTTAGGTTCTGCAGAACATCTTGTTTGTCCAAACCTCTCTCCTATATTACATTCATATACTACTACACAGATTTTTGCAAAGGCAGCCTTTTTTTAAATTAATGAAAGCGATTAATTATTTATAATATAATTATAAACGGCAGCACAGTTGTCAGGAGGTGGTTGGGTTAGATGGCAGACATACAAAGTGCATCAGTATATTATCCTCATCTGTGGCTCATGCCTTATTAGAAGAAGCATATATCTACTGTTGTGCTGTCAATGTGTAAAGGTCCAGAATGCTATGAAGCTAACCAAAATACATCACTGCTGCCATTTTACATGCAATCAAAATATTCAGAAATATTACTGTTACCACCTACAAAATATAAAGTATTTTAGTGTGAGAACCAAATCTTTTGTTCTTGTATCATGTAAACAAATCTATCAATTGTTACAAACCAAATCCTGTTGTATTGCAGGTAGCACTGTTGCTTGTCCAAAACAATTAATTTATCTGGGCCTATAATCAGCAAAAGTGCTTTCAATGCATATTATTATATTATTCAGAATAGGTCATGGGTCAATAGAGTTATGTTTACGTTGCTATAATGAGGTTATCTTAGAAGTCAAGATCTACATAGCTACAGACAATTGTTTGCATTGCTGGACAAACAAAATCCACAACGTTGCTATTTCTGATATAAAAGGAGTAGAATGTGGCTCTATTCACAGATTTTTCACTAACGATCTCTTGAGAAGCACATGCAGATGTGTCATCCATGTATTACACAGGACCCTTCCATAGGTTGCTGTTTGGAAGCTAACCTTGTCCTGTGACTTTCCACTTATCTAGAGCATTGGGGAACTCTCCCATGAGGTTAAAAGTTTGAATAATTCATCTCATTATCATTATCTAGATTCAGATAAACTGGTATAGCTAGACTTTAGCCCACTTATCCCCACATCACCTGTGTGCACTGTCATTTATGCTATAGTTTATATGCTCTTCAGTTCCTCCTCATAGTTTACCTCTGAACCTAGCTGCTGTGATTGCAACTGGCTGGAACCTGCAATAATGAGACCTGCAATTAGCACTGGCCAATCAATGGGGTAATTGCAGAGCAAGACTGATGGACTATGAGGGGAGAGGAGGGGTTTGCTGCCGGCACCATATCGATTTCCCTAAAACCAATTAGTTGGTTTCTACCACTTTGGAGTGTTTGTCCCCAGCCATCTGCTTCTTTGATACAGAGCAGAAAACATAATGTTGCATAGATTGTATGCTGCACTGATCCACGTCCTATCTGTTTGTGGCTGATGAGGGAATCTAAATTAGGATCTTTGTCCATAAAGACAGTTACATTTAGTTTGTGAAAAGCACAAGCCTTATGCCACAGACACAAACCCATCTTTTAGATGAATGTTTATTATTTTCCTTCATCATGGACTGTAATGTGCTAACAGTGTTTTAATATTGGTTTCCATGTGAAAAGGTAAACTAACAGTTTAAAATTGCTAAGCCCTGCCCACATAGACTGCATTTACACTTGGCAATGAAATATGTCTTATATCCAATTTATCTGTGTATAATGTAAACCTGATAACATTTACACATGGTATTAATGTGACTCCAGTGTCCACACTGAAATCGATCTGTCCAGCTCACACTGGCCTCTGCATTAGTCTTAACTCCATCCACGAGTGTCTCGAATAACAAGAGAACTGAGGAGAGGGCTGCTTTGTGTGTGTAATAGCTAATGGCTGCTAGCTTAAATGACATATGAAGAATTCATTTTTTCAGACAGTCTTCACTCCACGAACTTCCACTCCCAATGAAGTCCTCCATACAGGCCTGGTATTGATTTTGAGTTCCAAGATGATCTTTTTTCCATTCATGCACTAGTAATGTGCAAAAGGCCAGTCAGTCAACCCCCCTAACCCCCACCCCCCAAAGTGAAGCCATTATTGCATGCGACTTGTCCACCCAACCATAATAATAGAGCCACTTGAGATCAGTACTGCAGTTTTTTCCTCTCCGTCTTCCTCCTCTTCTTTTTTCAGGAGCCACAATCAGAAAAAAAATATTTCGTGCTTTTCACGGAAAAGCTAAATGGATCTCTAATTATAATGACCTTCTCTGAAAAGGTTGAGCAGTAATTGGAAAACAGCCCTAGAGTACAGGCCATCTTCTGTAGAAGTGGCGAGCATGGAGAGTGAGAGAGAGAGAGAGAGAGAGAGAGAGAGAGAGAGAGAGGTTAGGTAGGGGGAGAGGCAGAGATATGAGGGATTTGTGAGGCGGATCAATTCAGGCATCAGAATGGCAAAATGAGAGATTTTTCCTTCCTTCCTTCCATCTGTGTCCATCTCTAAAACCCCTGTGTCAGGGTAAAAACAAATTGTTGATTCAGACACACAGAGGTAAACCGGCAAAGGGCTGTGAAATTATAATGATAAATGATTGATTTAACGTTAAATTCCTCACCAAGATTTTGCTCGTTCGATGATCTTCCTTTCAGAAATGCAAAAGCACATTACTCACCTTGAGATAGTATGGGTAACTTTGCCCACATCTGATGTGCTGTCTTATGAGTCTGCTGTCTTTTCTGATTAATTTAATTAAAAGTGTGACTCCCGAACCATTATGCAGAGAAACCTAACTAGAATGATCTTTAAGGAAAGATATAGAAAGAGGGTTGAGGATGGTAATTGCTGCAGAAAATTAAAAAGTCCTTTCGGATCAGTGAGGCAGCATTTTTATCAACAAATCTTTCTTCACATATTGGATTTACATTTATTTCTGCAGCTATATTAACATAGGGTGGCTATGTCCGTGATTTTCATTACCAAACAAATAGATTTTAATCTATTGTTCATTTTCCTCAGAGTCATCAGAAAGTGACTACCACACACACACACACACACACACACACACACACACACACACACACACACACACACACAAGCACACGCACACTGCGCTGTCTATCTGAAGCATGTGCTACCCGTCTTTCTGTCTTCTCTGCTGTCACAATGGCGCTGAAAGCAGGAAGAGAAAACTGCCTCCTCAAGCATACTCTCTCCTTCCCCTTTATTGTCTTGAACAAAGCCACTTTATTAATCCAAAGGGGAAAGAGAGAAGAGAAGGAAAGGGAAGAGAACAAAAAAAAGGTGGGGGAGATGGAGAAAATAAGAGAGAGGGAGGGAGAGAGAGCGGGGCGAACAGAAAAGCAAGTCAAAGCAGTTTTGAGCTTCATCTCATTTTTCTTTGAGAACTGAGGAGTGAGAGAAAAAAAGAAATCAATTATGGAGCACACCTGAATATTATTTCAAGCACCCAGCCACCCACTCGCTAACCGTCCCCTAGAAAACCAAATTACTCAGCAAACTTATCGCTTGCTGTAGCAGGTCTGGTATTAAAGAAAACAATCAAGCAGGCCTGGATTAATCTCTGACAGGCGCCTTATCTTTAACTTGCACCTTTGTTATTTTCTGATGAGCTGCTCTTTTTTTCCCGCCACATTGTACCATACCTCACTGCCCCCTTTCATTTTCTCTATGGGCCACGGCAGAGGACCTTTCAGTTTATTAAAAATCCCTTTATTTGTGAAGAACAAAGAGGTGGCGAAGGCAAACAATAAGGTCAGGCAATCTCCTTTCTGCCAGCAGTCGCTCACCTGTTATTTGGAGTGTTATCAGTGCAGGGGAGGGATTTGCTGTAGGTGAGAGAGACGGACAGGACGGCAGATGCTGCTGCTGCTGCTGCTGAGGGGTAAAATAAAAGCTGATTGACATATATCAGCCTCCAGCAAAGACCTTTTGGCTGCTATTCATATCAAAGAAAAGAGGTCTCTGGCCACTGCATACCCCTGCTGGTATGTTATACAGGAAATAGAGATTCAAAGGGCAATGCACCAGAGCGCATGCATGCACATAGAAATACACATAGAAATACACACAAAGAAGTTTCATTATTCCTGTGGGGGAAAATCATTGAAAAACCTTAACCCTAATACCAAGTTAACCACCAAAAAGCATTCCCCACAAGGAAAATAGATTTTTTAATGCAATCTATAAATGTCTGCATGTTGTAAACATACAAAAAAACACAAACCTGTGGAGTCCACACATGCATCTACGCACATTCACATGCATAAATTCATTTGAACACACACACACACACACACACACACACACACACACACACACACACACAGCACCGCACACACACACGCACAGCGGTCTTGTCATTTGATGCACGGCCCTGGTTGCCACAGTTACTGTAGCTTGTGGCTGATGGAGCTAAATGGTAGAGAGATGCCTCACAGATTGCTCCTCGTTATTTACAACTGACCCTCCCATCTCCCACCATTTGTCCTTGACAGCCCAAACAGAGAAACACAACTGAACACAGCTGCACTGCTGAAACACTGTGGGGTCAGGATGATGGACAGGTTACTGCAGGGATGAGATACGGATATGCATAGTTATGATGTCAGAATCAACAAAGATGAGACATGGCAGTGTTAAATGGAAGGAAGTAGGAAGAAATATGTTTAATTTCTCCTTTTTTCAATGTGAACATAATTTCTATTTTAATAATTCTACAGTGACAGACTTTTCAAATAGCTTTCATAACATTCAAAATATGATGGCTCCAAGAATGACAAATTAGAAACAAATGACCCATTGATATTTTATTTTATGTTGGTTACAGCCGAGGATACTCCTGCTTCCTATACCAGCCTGTCCCAATCCTGCCTATAATCCGTTAAATTCCATCTGTGGCAATCTGAAGCAGCATCAGTTTGTGACAAGTGTTGCTATTCAACCTTTTCCATCTTATCTCCCTCCTTCCACAGAGCTGTCTTTCCTTCTTTCTTCCTGGGTCCTTATATCTCCCTCCCTCCTTCAGTCCCTGGACTGGTGGAGAGAAGATACATAAAAACTAACACCTGACCGCACGCACATGCACACACACACACACACACACACACACACACACACACACACACACACACACACACACACACACACACACACACACACGCACGCCACACGCACACACACTAAACAATTATGTTTAAGTCTCAAATAAAGAGCAACAAAGAAACACAGAAACACATATATAGACATACCTCACTCAGTCCTATATTCTAACTGCTGCATAGGTGAAGGTTGAAGTGCTGGCACAGGCTGCTTTTAGTTACACCATGTGAGCAGCACATTACCAGCACCAGCTTTCGTCCTCACACGGGATGCGTTCAGGCACAGTATTAAGTGCAGGTTATCCATGTTTTGGTGGCTCTCAGAGCCCAACACATAATTCAAGAAAAAACTGTTGAAGCATAAAAAGACCCATTTGGATGGCATTCCTTTGTGCGTATTGTGGGAAGAAAAAAAGCAAGCCGTTCCATGGCCAGTGCCAGCTGGATTATTTAAGATATATGAGCGTACATTATCAGTTTCATCAGACAGACTTGAGATGACTGAAAAGCACAGCTAAAAAATGTCTTGTATTGACATGCGCTTGTTAATTTTGAACACAAGCAGTAATTGTATGCATATTTCCAAAGTTTGGTGTTGTAGTAAGGTATAGGTTCCTCCCAGCAAGAGATACAGTTGTTCCTGTAGTACCTGGCTCTGCTGTAATAGTTGGAACAATCACACAAAAGAGGGTAAGAAACACAGCTCAAAAACGTAGGTGGGTCTTGGTGTGAGCAGATTCTTGCTTCGTCTTTAACAACCTTTACTGATAGACAAGCACGATCAGCAGCAATCCAGCTCATTAATTCAGCTTCATGGGAAATTTAGACTTCAGATGAGAGGCTGATCATGTGAAACATACTTGAAGCATATAAAAAAAAATGTAACTTCCGTGTGCTTATATTAACAATTGTGTTTCCTCTTTCGATTCAAGCTTCCTGCTGACAAATTTTCATAAATCTGCATTTTAATCTTGCATAGCCTTATGGTAAGCTTATAAACAGATTTAATTGCACCCATTTTTCACACAAAGGAATCATATTTGCATTTGCAGGTTAACCTGCCCTTTTTTCAGGCCCCTGCTTGAAAATGATATGCCCAAAATTAATAGAGTATATCTTAACCACAACTGCAGAGTCTGTATGAATAATCTTGGTATCTATGTAAAGTGAGTCTAACACTTGTGAGATTTTTGAGGTGTAAGCATCAGTTTAGATGATATGGGGTAAGATGGAACAAAATAAATGAAAGAGTTTATGTAACTTATGCAACTGTAGCCCTAAACTATCAAAAGCACAATATCTGAACATTATGTGTGCAAAACTTTAGTCTAATAAAGTGAAACAGATTAAAGTTAGGTTTAAAGTTTCTACACGGCTGAAGAGGGACTCTTCTCTTGTTTCTGTCCCTTTCCCACTCTCACTCTTTATCTCTCTCCCTCCCCTCTCCCCCTCTCATCATCCTCCACAGCTAGGGCGTCATTGTGGCCCTGTGTGTGCATTGTTTGATTTTGTTAAAGAAGTAAATAGATGCGGCAAACACTTGACACAGTTGTTAAACAGAGAGCATCTAAATGTCTCCTAACTCGACATCAAACACTATGTTAATGTCTGTTGCATTAGTGATAGGGAGCGAACCAGAGAGGAGGGAAGGATATACACAACCGTTGCAGCTCAGCGCAACACAGCTGAGCGTGGCGCCGAACAACTCAACACATCAGAGCGCAACACAACGCAGTGTAACACAGAAGAAGATAATCAATACAGAGGAGTGGTGTGAAGAGGCCCCCTCTTGATGCTTGCTGGGTGTTGGAGAGGTTGGGCCTTCTCTGAATACAAGAGTAGGGACACACACTGGAAAACACACTAAGTGCAACCGGTGACATGGGATTATCAGATACACGTCTGAAATGAGATTGCATGATTAGACTTATATTTGACAGAGCTGATTCTTACACACAGTGAGCTTTTAGTTCAGAGCGGTTAATAATTAAATTATAGCTCCCCCTCAAGTCAGAGGACATATCAAGGAAAATGTATCTGCTGAAATTGTTTTATTAAAAGGACTGATGTTATCTCCCCTACCAGCCCTATCACCAACAAAAAACATGGATCTGCTATAAATCTGTGTTTATTTTTGGAGCAACTATAATTTTCTTTGACTCGATTTACTGTCACTTCATTTCATTCACTTTTCCACTTCAGATGTACTTCTGTTGCACTGTTGACTTGTGTGGAGCAAATCATGGTGGATCTTTTGGGAAAACAAAGCACAGCACATAAACACCAAGATTAGTGTGTACACTGTATGTGGTTAGGTTATTGTGGTAACATATTGTTAAAGGATCAGGCTGCCATTAATCCATTGTTTTTCTTAAAGTCAACAAATCCCAATGCAAGACTAAAATTACCAATGAGATAGACAGTCTCTCGACTCTGTCTGTGGTATCCAGTCTGTCACAAACTGGTTTAGGTATTTAAGAAATAGGTTGCAAATAAATAGTTTAATTCTTAAACAGAGTATTTGTTGGGGACAATTTACAGTAATTGGGGACAATTTTCAGTAGTGAAATAAACCACATGTTAAAGGAGCTCTATAAGGTAAAGACATATATTATATATTAGGCTTTGGATACACACAATATTTGTTCGTAGTTTTATTTTTCGTCCTTTGCTGGTTTTGGTCTTCATGACATTTGTTGGCTGTAAACGATCCTTATATATAATATTCTTAAAGGAGAAATTGTGTTTTAGATTAACAGAGCCCTGTAGATTGTTTTGACTGTGTATAGAGATGGATCATAAATCTCTGATTCCACTCGTCAGTCTCAGTTGTCAATCATGACATTTCACTCCATTCTAGCATCAAATAATTAATTAAAAACAAATTTACTGGGATAATGAACACTTGAACAAACATCAGTGTGATAAGAACAGCCTAAAATGACAGAAACCATCTTTGAGAAAAATGGATTTGACATGTACTTTGACTTCTTTGTTTGGCCGATGTCCCTATTGCTCACAAGGAGGACGCTGGGTTTATGACATATACTGCAGCCAGTCACCAGGGGGCAATTGAGATGCTTAATTTTCACTTTTAGGCAGATGTCATGTTGTCCATCCTTATATACCCCTATGGGTTTGGTCAATAGAAGCGCTGTGGACTAGTGTTTTTAAAATAGTCCCCATGACAGATGTAAAAAATTAAGATATTTTATGAATCGGCCTTGCATATGTTCAGTGAAAAGCAAAAATGTGTTCCACGTGTTTGTTAAACACAGAGGATACACCTTGAGGTATTTTGGTGAAAAACACTTGATAATAACCATTGTTTGTTAAAAAGTCAGAATTAGAAGTCATATATATATATATATATATATATATTGTAAGGGTGTTTTGTGTCATGCAATGTGTGTCCATCAACCTCTGTTGACCTCAATGTTTTCTAATCCATTCACACATGTTCTCCTCAGACAGGTCCCACTGAGCTGTCTGCTTTTATGTGTGTGTGTGTGGTTGTGTGTGTGTGTGAGAGAGAGAGAGAGAGAGAGAGATGTATGACAGCCTGGGTGATGGTCTGACAGGAGGTATATGATCCTCTCAGAAGGCTGCTGACATAGAGAAACACTCGCACCACCTTCTTCTATGTCTGTGTACTTCCCTTCTTTCCCTCTCATTTCTTGCAATCTCACTGTTTCTTCTCCTGCCTCTTTTTCTGTCTCCTTCTCCTGTTTCCTTCTCTTTGCACCAACACTCCTTTTAATGACTGTTGCAATTATGGTTTGCCAGAGTCAATCCATTCTAGGCATCCATTTCTTCCAAATCTTTCTTAATTTTACAAGAATAAAGACACATTGACGAGCAGTACCTGGGGAATCGAGTGATTTGACAGAAATTAAAGGAACAAAGTGAGTGAAAATCTCCTGGCTGCTCTACTATTCTTTGGATTTGTTGTCTGATCACAGACTTGACCAAATTAATGTCAAATGGTCTTTCACTGTGGACTCTCCCCATGTTGAATCCCTGTCTGTGTTGCATGCTCTGCTTTCTCTTGTTCTCCTGAACCCACCATGGAGGAAGATGACTGATAAATAATAAATTGTCCCCCACCCCCCGCCAGTCCCAATGCTCCCGACTCTGAATAAATGCTTCAGATGAAAGCAAAGGGGATTCATTCACTTGCTTCGGCCCGTCCTCTGTGCCATATTAGATCTCAGTGTGCCAGTGTGATGTGTCTTATGGAAATAATAGCCTATATTAATGTAGAGGATGGAGGGAATAATGCACAGACAAGCACTTTTTTTGATTTGGGCAGTTATTTCTTTTTTGGGTTTTAATTAATAACAACAATAAATGTGTGTGAGTGTGTGAAGACCCAAATTCTCAGAGTTTACTAACAATTACTAACCTAATTAAAAAAAAAAAATTGGGTTAAAACTGGAAATAAAAACGTCAATGCTTAAATATGGTTACATTTAATTTAAATTGTAAACTGGCCCAATAATGATAATAAAACTGTTATGCTATGACAACAAGCAAAAAAGATGACTGGAGAGGAGAGAGGAGAAGAGAGAGGAGAGGAAAAGAGTGGAGTGGAGAGGAGGGGAGGAGAAGAGGAGGAGAAAGGTTGACTGAAGAGAAGGTTAGTGTAGGTTCAATCAAAACCGATTTGCTAAACCTTTTGCTAAAATAACTTTACTTGTCTCCATAGATCTAATGCATATATTTCTGTTTATTGTTTAAAAAAATTATACGATAAAATATTATACATTGGGGGCCCTAATGTGTTTGCTGTCTTATGCCTTAAGTCTAATGTATACATGATAATTTAAAGATATTTATGTATATTTTATATAATTTGATTCTACTTATGTAATTGTATTTTTAAAAATATAAAAAATGAAGTTATAAAGTTATATATAATACACATAAACATGTTTATATTACCATACTTATATTACAGTATTAAACATTGTTTTAAATAACAAAATATATAAAAATGGTCTTGTGTGTTAATAATGAGTTGTGAGATTTTGGTCCTCCTAATGTTCACTTCATGACTACGGCCTTGAGAAAAATTCAATCTGAATCCCCACAATGACAAACAGAAATGCCCAAACTGATTATGAGTGACAAAGCTCTGCCTCTCCTTGGCTATTTTATGAAGTATCACTGCTGAAGTATCACTGCTTGATTTGCAGATTAACCTTTGCTACATTTTTCATCATGGTAGGCTGAAGACCCCCCCCCCCCAAAAAAATAACCCTGCATCCAAACATTCAACCACCATCCATCTCACAGCACATTTATAAGGGAACGACTGATCTGCATTCGTGAGTGTGACTGCAAGTGATTGCTTTAGGGAACTCTACAGTGCAATGTGAACTTTGTAACCAGGGGGGACATCTCATAAAGTCTTTTTACATGAAGTAAAATGATGTAAGATATAGTTTAACATGACCACTTACATGTTTTTTTAGCTCAGAAAAAGGCACATACATACGTGCCAACCACTGGCACGTGTGCACATTATCCTGATATATTATTCTATCAACATGTGCAAGTTGGCTAATTACCTACATAAAATATGCTTCCACTCATGACATAATAAGGTGACCATCTTCTTCCTCAATTCCTTTAGTTTCTCTGTTAGTAGTTCAGACAGCAGAATCTGGTCAGAAAACAGCGACAACATATTCTCATAATCTCAAATAAAAATGTATGACTTCAGCATGGGTATTTATAGATATATTCAAATATATTCAAGCTTTCATATTCTGCAAACAAAGTTGATATTGCTTCATTAACTCAGCTGCTGCCGCCATACTCCATCACTGCCACAGATGTCTAAGTTTCTGCTGCATCATCTCAGTGGCCAACCTCCCACTGAAGATAGAGGCTTTTCTTGTGCAGTGGATAAACTTTAATGTGAGTTTTATGGCTTTCCTGTTGTTTCTAATGGTCTCTTGTATTTCCATGTCTTCATTGAGAGATCAGGTCTAAGTAGTGTAAGAAAAACAAAAAAAGGTTCAGTAAGGCTGCGAATAAAAAAGATATTTTAATATAGATCTGTAGTTTAATCACAGCTGCTCGTCCTTTAGGGCTCTTACTGGGGGGAAAAAAAATCAGCAGTATAAAGGAGGTGATGTGATATGATATGAACAAAAGAAACATCAGTTCAGGTGAGATAGGCTGAAGAACAGCTGGGTATTATTCGTGAGAAACTACTAGACACTGAAGCTGTATCGCACATTTCATAGAAAAGATGTGAAGGTGTTTGTTGTGGCAGCTTTCTCATCAGAGAATAATCACCAGACTCTGTGCTTCACTTATAGTGCATTTAACCATCGTTCAGCCTGTTTCTGGTTTCATGAATCATGTGTTTCAGATCGCACCTCTGAAGCTTTACATTCTATTTGTAAGACATTTATCTTTTTATTTCACATTTGAAGCACTTACGCTTACACTTCACCTTCTCTAAAAAATGTCAAACTGAAGAATCTTTCCCTTCGAGTTACCCTTGAGACATCTCCCTAAAATTCACAAAATGATATATTTTGGAAACTTATTTCAGGGCCGGCGCTTGGTCCCACCTTTAGCATTCTCATCTGGTTCCTGTCCACTTACCTGCCACCTTTGTTCCTGCAACTTATCCTAGCATGTGCTTTGCTCTAAATGGTCTGTTTTTATATAGCGCTTTTCTAGTCTTGATGACCACTCAAAGCTCTTTACAGTACATTGACACTCATACAGCACACATCATACTGCACTTATGGGCAGCCCTTTTCAGAGGCCATTTGGGCTTCTGTATCTTGCCTGTATCAAGAACACTTCATGGGGAAGACTGGGATCGAACGCCGACCTTCTGGTTGGAGGACGACCGCTCTACCCCTCAGCTACAGCCACCGTTAGTGTTCTCCTCATGTACAGATCTATAGATATTTGAGTTTTTCCCTGCTACCTGGTTTGAGGATTTTGCCTATTGGCCTGTGTGTGAATTTCTGTTCTGCTTCTCTAACTACATCAAGTCTCCAGGGAGTTTCTATATGTTTGAGTCCCTATTCTTACCAAAAACCTTACAAGCCAAAATTTATGTTAACACATAAGTCAGGTATCATTTCAATTTGACTAATGACCAATATGATTAAGGACAGAAGATGAAGAATTGAATGGCTCATGTGAAAGAGACAAGACAAATGGAAAATCTAGAAAACAAATGTGGTTTTTAAAAAACGGAGCAGAGACTGTGTGTATACGTTTGACAAACAGGCAGATGGAGGAAGGAGAGGTGAGAAAGACAGACAAAGCAGGGGGGGAAGGATAGAGGCAGCTGGTGGCAGAGGCCAAGCGGACACTGAGAGAGGAGAGAGAGAGACTTATTACAGTCACAGACTAATTACAATGCACTTACCAACACCAACAGGCACACGTCTCGACCACAATGCTCACACCTGAGACCTGCGATTGGCCGAAAGGAGGCCTAATGTCAGCCAGCGGGAGGTCTGCAGAGATTCTTTAATAAATAACGATGCCCCTGGATTCAGACAAGTGCACCTGTGCCAATTAACAGGTTCCTAATTGGCCAGAACAAAGTAGGATATAACAAAAATGTCTGTTCCTCTCAGCACACTGATTGATCCACAGGGGAAAATAAGGGTTGTTACTGTGTGTTGTGACAGTAGGTAACTAATTAGTAACTGTTGTATTTAAGATTAAAGCCTGTTGCATTTAGAAGAAAGCTTTTTTTTGAAAGAACAACACTTGATCGTTTTCTTTCTAAGAGTAAGATGAGGAGGTTGATACTATACTCTCATGTTTATATGTAATGTATAGAGATGGATATAGGTGGCGATCATCTTAATTCAGCATTTGGAGACTGGAGACAGCTGGTCTGGCTTTTAAACACTTTTTTATAGTCTCATTTGTTTAATCAGTTAACAAAGAGTAACGTAAAACAGCTATGTGTTGTTTTAGTGGAGTTATAGGGGAGTGAGTTAATGATACAACTAGGGAAGACGCTGGACTTATGTTCCACCCATAGAATGTATATAAAGATGACATGAGGAAGTAGAGATCTATCTATCTATCTATCTATCTATCTATCTATCTATCTATCTATCTATCTATCTATGTATCTATCTATCTATCTATCTATTTATCTATCTATCTATCTATGTATTTATCTATCTATCTATTTATCTATCTCCCATCCTATCTATCTCTACATGTCTTTTTGTGAATCTCTCTGAAGCTCTCCAATGCCTTATTTCTTGCTGCAGTCTTTCTCTCTTACTGCCTCCAGTCTCTATCTGTCCATCTGTGCTTACATTTCTTGTTTGGATCCTCTTAACACCATTTACTTACCCTGTTTCTCTTTTTCTCTGCCTTCTTCCCTCTCTTTCATTCATTCTCTCTGTCTCTTTTTTCCCCTTGACTACCCATAACACACACACACACTCTCTCTCTCTCTCTCTCTCTCTCTCTCTCTCTCTCTCTCTCTCTCTCTCTCTGCATCGCTCTAACCCTCTCTCGCCCTTGTCTTTCTCTCTGCAGCTGCACACTTAGAGACCCTTGCTGCATTATCCTTTTAATAAAGGCCTGGGCAGGAAGCACAGAGGCTGAGGACGAAGACAAAGACAAGGCCGCCATAGCTGCCACAGCAGCCTTCAAACCTCATTAACTTTTGTCTTGTTGCGGCAGTCACACACACACACAAACGCACACATACACACAATCATGTACTCACAAAAAGCCACAAAAGCCCTGCCGCCCACTCTGAGCTGTACTGTAAAAGCAATTGTTTTGTGTTTCACTTACAGAAACACACACGCACACACACGCACACCAACACACACACACACACACACACACACACACACACACACACACACACACACTCATGCACCTACAGCACAAACAGACCCATACTTTTGCTATCGATGTATACACACAACTCACCTCTGTTCCACATGCCTAAGTGTCCTTGGGTTAGATACTGAACCCAAAATTGCCCCTGACAGCTGTGCTGGCAGTGTGTGAGAGGTGTGTTTGTTACCTAAGGTTTGTTGAGTAAGGTCAGGCAGGGTCAAAGGGGTCTCTCTCTCTCTTCCTTGCCTGTCTCTCTCCCTCCTGCCTGTCTCTCTCCTGCCCATGTCTCTCTCCCTCCTGCCCATGTTCTCTCTCTCCTCCTGCCTGTCTCTCTCCCTCCTGCCTGTCTCTCTCCCTCCTGCCTGTCTCTCTCCCTCCCATGTCTCTCTCTTCTGCCCATGTCTCTCTCTCCCTCCTGCCTGTCTCTCTCCCTCCTGCCTGTCTCTCTCCCTCCCATGTCTCTCTCTTCTGCCCATGTCTCTCTCTCCCTCCTGCCTGTCTCTCTCCCTCCCATGTCTGTCTCTCTCTCCCTCCTGCCTGTCTCTCTCTCTCCTGCCTGTGTCTCTCCCTCCCATGTCTCTCTCTCTCTCCCTCCTGCCTGTCTCTCTCTCTCCTGCCTGTCTCTCTCCCTCCCATGTCTCTCTCTCTCTCCCTCCTGCCTGTCTCTCTCTCTCCTGCCTGTCTCTCTCCCTCCCATGTCTCTCTCTCTCTCCCTCCTGCCTGTCTCTCTCTCTCCTGCCTGTCTCTCTCCCTCCCATGTCTCTCTCTCTCTCCCTCCTGCCTGTCTCTCTCTCTCCTGCCTGTGTCTCTCCCTCCCATGTCTCTCAAATCCTCCTGCAAGTATCTCTCCCTCCTGCCTGTCTCTCTCCCTCCTGCCTGTCTCTCTCCCTCCCATGTCTCTCTCTTCTGCCCATGTCTCTCTCTCCCTCCTGCCTGTCTCTCTCCCTCCCATGTCTGTCTCTCTCTCCCTCCTGCCTGTCTCTCTCTCTCCTGCCTGTGTCTCTCCCTCCCATGTCTCTCTCCCTCCTGCCTGTCTCTCTCTCTCCTGCCTGTCTCTCTCCCTCCCATGTCTCTCTCTCTCTCCCTCCTGCCTGTCTCTCTCTCTCCTGCCTGTGTCTCTCCCTCCCCTGTCTCTCTCTCTCCCAGGTGCTGCTGCTGCTGCTGCTGCTGCTGATGGCTGCTACCTGTTTGTGCTGCTGCATTGGTTCAGCTCATTGGTTCCCCCCATTCCCCATCAGCCTACTGAACCCGGGACTCCAGAATAAAGATCTAAGATCTTCTGCTACATGTGCTGTTGGCTGAATGCTACTGCAACTATTTGTAAGGTTTGTGGTGGGAGATTTTTGTTAGGACATTAGGTAATTTGGGGTACCCTATATATACTTTTGCACACACAGAGTCACTTGTATAGACACACTAGGGTTATTGGTTGATGTCACCAGTGTATTTTGAGAGCTGCTTCTTTAGATAAGTTAGTTAAGCATTTTGGTTGTTTTATTTTAAGAATAGATAATAGATCAGGCCCTAGTTTGTTCCTTACCTTCCCCACATTTTTAAAACCTTCCATTTGTTTGAATGCACACTTGTAAATAAGTGTAAATGTGACAGTTTTATACAGAAAGTGCTGCGATTTGAATGTATGTGAATGGCAAAATTCACCTACAGTTTTTTGGTCTTGATGACCAAAAAAGTGCTATATAAATACAGACCACTTACAATTTACCAAATATGTAAACAAAAAATGTAGAAATAGCATCATGAGACAAGAAAGCCGCCCCACTCCCCTTCTCTGTTGTTTGCTCTGGTAGCCACTCCAGTAGTGTGTTAGTGCATCTAAGTTCCTCTTTGATAACTGTAAAATATGTGGCCCAGATCTAAAAGTGTAAAAAATAATAATTAAATAATATTAAAGACTCTCCCACCCATGACCTGACTATTAGCTTTGACAACTCCGTGTTAACCCCCACTCAGACTGCTAGGAACCTGGGTGTGACACTCGACAGCCAACTCTCCCTTACTGCCAACATTACTGTAACAACACGTTCCTGTCGATTCATGCTGTACAACATCAGGAGAATACGTCCCCTTCTCACTCAGAAGGCGGTGCAGGTTCTGGTCCAGGCCCTGGTCATCTCACGCCTAGACTATTGTAACTCCCTCCTGGCAGGTCTACCTGCTAGTGCCATCCGACCTCTGCAGCTCATCCAGAATGCAGCAGCTCGACTGGTTTTTAACCTAAATTCACTCACACTACTCTGCTCCTCCGCTCCCTTCACTGGTTACCAGTGGCTGCCCGCATCCGTTTCAAAACATTAGTACTTGTGCACCATGCTGCGAACGGATCGGGTCCAGTCTACATCCAGGACATGGTCAAACGTTACACCCCAGCCCGTTCACTCCGCTCTGCTTCGGCCAATCGGCTTGTTGCTCCCTCACTGCGAGCTAAACACTCATCAAAATCACGACTGTTTGCTGTCCTGGCTCCTAAATGGTGGAATGAGCTCCCCATTGACATCAGGACATCAGAAAGTCTACACATCTTCCGCCGCAAACTAAAAACACACCTCTTCCAACTATACCTTGAATAACATTTTTAAACTAACAATTTAGTAGCACTTAAATGGCACTTACTTATAGCACTTTGTAGTTTAGCTTTTTTGAAGAAATTGTACTTTCTTGATTCTTGTTGTTCTGGGTTTGTACCCTCATGGTTGAATGCACTTATTGTAAGTCGCTTTGGATAAAAGCGTCAGCTAAATGAAATGTAATGTAATTATTATAACATGGCTTGGTTGAATTTTCTGTTGTGATGCATTCTTTAAACTTGGAAAAACTGTCAACATTAAGTCCAATGAGTGAAAAGGTGCACACCCCAAATTTCCAATTGCCCCCCCCAATCTGAGCACTCTAGATCCGGGCTCTGGATAAGACCAGAGTCAATATTGGTCTGGCTTGTCCAAGATGGAGCCCTATAAGCTGCTAAATGGGGCGGCTGTGGCTGAGGGGGTAGAGCAGTCTTCCTTTAACCAGATCCCAGATTCCAGTCTTCCCCATTTGCATGCCAAAGTGTCCTTGGGCAAGATACTGAACCCTAAATTGCCCCTCATAGAAGAAGTACTGCTAATAGATAAATTGTATGAATGTGTAAATGGCAATAAACTGTACTGTAAAGTGCTTTGAGTGGTCATCAGGACTTGAAAAGCGCTATATAAATGCAGACCATTTACCAAATGGCTCAGAAATGACATTTCTCAATGCATAAATAATTAGATTTATGGTAGGATCTCAGCCACACAACCAGGTCAGAAGCACAAAGATTGCTAAATAGGGAGGGTAGATACCATTAAAATATTCTTAAAGACCTAAAACTCAAAACCAACTTAACTGTGACTGTACAGACAAACAAGTCACTGTATCTGATTTTTCAACTGCAAAACCATAATGGCTGACCTTCCTCGCTCTCTACTGCAATCAGTATTCAAATTAGTTGGAGGCAGTGTATGCACGTCAACATCTGAAAACCCCCAAAGTTCATTGACTGGTACAGTGATAATGATTTGACAAGATAAATCTTACTGGCTGACATCAAATTGTGCAGAGGATCAAGTTGGTTTAAAGAAAATACTGGAAATAAATAAATAATACTTTATTGTTTTTTTACAGTCATTCTGGTACAAAAAACGCAGAGCAAAGCAAGCAAGTGGCAGACTGGACAAAAAGCTAATTAATGTCAATAATCTGGATGTGCAGGTCAGTCTCTTGTGTAACTGTGTACCATAGCCTAAAGCAATTACAAATACATACTGTAAAATAACACAGGAGGGGAATTTAAAAGGGGTGTCAGGGTTGTTTGTGCCACTCAGTCACCCACTAATGAGTAATCAACTTTCACAGCTTGAGTGTTGGGGTGGTAATTCGGGTTGCACACCATGTTCCCCAACCATGGAGTAGTGATTCATTATCATGGAGATCTGTATAATCAAACAATTAGTGAATTTCTTCTCATCAACAAGGCCTGCTCCCTGTCTGATGTGTTAGTCGGTGACAGGGAGGGGGAGCGGGGGAGGGGTGGTTGAAAGGGGGTGATAGTCGTTGACAACTGGCTGCCTCTGTGACGTTCCCTGGCTGTTTTCCAGTTCGGGGCGTTGTGAGGGTTAAACAGCTCTGATGAATGCTCACACACTCTGTGCATGTGTCAGACTCAGGAGGTAAACCACTGGGACAGTAACTGACAAGATAGTAAAATGTGAGGGAGAGGGAGGGCAAGGCAGAGAGAGAGCAAGGACTGCTCATCAGGGGTAGAGAGAAAGAGAGGCCTCTAAAACTGTCCTTGATTGCAGCCTTACTGCTGGAAACACATTCATTTGAAATCCTTATGGCACTGGGAGACAAAAACAGAGCAACATTCTCACAATGCTATGGTTAAATCTACTGTGACTGCCTCAACATGAGATGACATTTATTTGACTGAAGGTTAAAATGACTCATTTTGTTTAGATCCCTCAGACCTGCTTTCTTGAGATCATAATACAAATTGTGTAAAAGCTCACATTCTGAAGCCATAGTCATCTCAAATACTATTGACTTATCAAATGTGGTGTCTTCTGATCACAGAAGCAACAATAATTTGTTTGGAATAAACAGGAAGGATTCAGGTAAAGAAGATACAGTGATTCGCTGAAAGAAGTATGATTTTTTTTCACGGATCACTTCAGCTCCAATCTCTTTGTCTGATGTTTAATTATCTTAAAGGGGACATAGCATGCCTATTTTACCACAAGTTGATATGGTTCCTTGGGGTCTTAATGAAATGTCTGTAACATACTTTGGTCAAAATACCACAAGGATCATTTAAAACAGCACCCTTTTTACCCTGTATAAAACAGCCCTCCACAGAGTGACCTGTTTTGAGTGCCTGTTCCTTTAAATGCTAATGAGCCAGCTCCCCCCTCCCCCCCATGATTTTAAACGATATAAATTACATATTTTATATGATATAAATTATCAAATATGCATCCCATACTTTGTATTCCCCTTCTGTTGTCCTGGAGTTTTAATTTTCCCAATCACATAATTAAATGTCCCCTCTGCCCATCCACTACAAGCACACAAACAGACAGACAGAGAGAGAAAAGAGAGGGGTGGGGGCTATGAAGACCATCATTTACCCCCAAACCCCGACATTCAACGGGTACAACAACAAGCAGAGAAAGCAGAATCGCGGGCTGACCTTATATATACAGTCTATGGGGCTGACCAGCGGAGAAATGCGCGTCCCATGTGAACAGCCAGGCGGCTGCGCGCTTGAGAACAGCCCTGCGCTGCCTCGCAGCGACGCTTCTGCGTCCGGTGTAACCCGGTGTAACGAGTGAGGGGGGGGGGATGAGGTGGGGGGTGGGCCAAGACCATGTAGGGAGACTTCCAGTACCTTGTTACGACACAAAACCCAGGAAGCTCAATCGAGTCACTCAAGCATGACGTTTCTGACTTAAAGGAACTATAACAAAACGCGCGAGTGTTTTTTCCCCAGAGTTTTTGGGGTTGGTAGACATGCCAGATACCCACATTAACCTGTAGAAGCACTAACAAAGTGGAATTTGCATGCTATGTCCCCTTTAAGATGGCAATGGCCTTTTTTGGGGGGCCTCCTGTGTAGACAGTGGCCAGGACTCCACCTTCCATCCTCCGTACAATATTTGCAGTCCGACTGGTTTCTTTCTTCAAACGAGTTTAAGATTTCTCCACACAAAAGAAAATCCTTTTGGTAGGTGTTATAGGTCTAGACGACATTTTGGCTAATCTCCATTAACAGGTATCATAGGAAGCTCTAACCTGATTGGAAGAACAAGAAATGGAAGGCTTCCAGCTCCAAACTCTTGTCCCTCACCTTCACATTCTGCATATTCAAACGTAGAATTTGTCTTTATAGATCACTCAAACTCAAACGAGTGATCCTTTTTGTCAAATCTGACAGCACTGATTGAGCCTTATTGATGTATAAAAAACAGTTCGAATGGTGATTGACATCTGGGTAAAGTCATTGTAAAACCATTTCAGAAATAATATGTAGCGCCTAGAAATTAAACAAATCAACAACAATTTTTAGAACAACACAACGGAGTGGAAATGCATGCCTCTCTCTCTCTCTCTCTCTCTCTCTCTCTCTCTCTCTCTCTCTCTCTCTCTCTCTAACTTCTCTTGTGTTTACACACAAATGCTTGTGTACATGGTGCATGAAAGGCAACAGAGCAGAGTGTGGCTGAGTGGTTAATCAGATTTCTCTGTAGTGTCCAAAGGTAACTGTGCCAGGCAGCAGGTAGCCATTAGACAAACACACAGTGCCTCTCCTGTGCCCACTTGGCATCAGATCTGAGTGAGAGAGAGAGAGAGAGAGCTAGAGAAGGGAGAGAGACAAAGAGTCACAAACTCAGTTTAAAGTGGTAATCTATGTGTTGTTCATTTTTTTCACCTCAATAGCTTCTTTGGTGCAAGGCAGTTTTAATTTGTTTTTACTGAAGTGTTTGAATTAGTCATGTCAAGTGTTTGGGGGGATGTCCTCGACAAGCTAGAGAGACCAGCACTGTGTGGAACTGAAAGAGGGTAAATGGTGACCTGAGTTGTTTCCCGAGTGACACTTCATGTCAGCAATGCAGTCATGAAATGTGTGTAAATTCTTGTATAGTTATCACAGTATGGATAATTTGTACTGACACATGGAAATGATCAGTGCTATTATTATTTGTAAAACCGATAAAACCTCTGTGGTGTGTTCCTCCTCCTGTGCAGTTTCAGTGCCATTAAAATGATCACGTTTCAAGCTGTTCTTACTCATATTTGCTTATTTAGACATTAACCTCACCCTAACCTTACATCTCGAGCACAGCTTACCTACCACCTACAATGAAATAAAAGACAATGTGTACTGTGTGTCACCAGGTAGGTTAAACTTATTTAATGTGTTATTATTCAGTTACTGTCATGGTTTCACAATATTAAAAACCCTAAGGAATATACTGATACCATGCTGTATTCATTCAGCTATGAGGCACTAGAAGACTCTTATTTGCCGGTCTGATAATGCAATCAAAACATTCACATGATGCCGCTTTATTGGTTTAGCAGGAAAACAATATCAGTCTCTGCCAGTGAATAATCCACTACCCAAAATCGATTTTTGTTTTCTGTGATAAATAGTGTTTCATAAAGGGAACAAACCTCCCTATTATTCCTACTACAATGTGTATCCCAGTGACATTACTGTATATTAATTACCCAGGGAAAATAGGTTGGAATACAATGTGAAAATGATGCACATATGATAAATAATGGATTAGACATATGTGTGTGTGAGAGAAGGAGATAAAAAAGAGGGAACGTGAAAAAGGTTGTACATGTATATTGAAGAGATTTACAGGTCCTTGGGTTAATGTGTAGATAGTGGATAAAACACAGCAGAATGCTCTATCTTTAACTAAATGATAAATATGTGGCATTACAGGGCCAAAATCATATAAATCATCAAAAAACAGTAAGCAAAACATTAAATTCCATCGTGCAATCTCTTAACCTTTCTATGAGATATTCTCAAGAATATTACGGATGATGTATAAAAGGGGACTGGCAAAATTGAAAGGAGGGATGTGAATAACGGGTGCTGAAATTATAATAGTAATAATACATTTTATTTGTATAGCGCTTTTAAAAGGTACTCAAAGGCACTTAACATGGTATAAACAGTGACAATAAAAACAATAACAATAAGGTATCATTATAGCAGTTAAAAGACAGTCAATTTATGTTAAAAACAATTATAATACATAAATAACTCACAGATTAAAAGCAGATTTAAAAAGGTGAGTTTTGAGTCCATTTTTGAAGGAGGTGAGTGAGGGAGAATGTCTGAGGTGTTGGGGAGAGAGTTCCACAAGGAGGGAGCAGCGATGGAGAAGGTCCTGTCCCCCCAGGTTCGGTGCTTGGACAAGGTAAGGGGGGTGAGGAGGTTGGTGTTGATGGATCTGAGGTTGCAGGTGGGATTGTGCCAGTGCAGGAGGTCAGAGAGGTAAGAGGGGGCGAGGATGTGGAGGGTTTTGGATGTGATGAGGAAAATTTGAAGCTGTATTCTTTGTTGAAAGGGGAGCCAGTGAAGGTTTTAAAGGACGGGGGTGATGTGGTCTCTGGTGCGGGACTGGGTGAGCAGACGGGCAGCTGAGTTTTGGACATATTGTAATTTGTTGATGACTTTGGTGGATGTGCCGTAAAGGATGATATTGCAGTTATCCAGTCGTGAGGTGATGAAGGCGTGGATGAGTGTTTAAGCTCCTGAGGAGGAGAGGGAGGGGCGTATTCAGGAAATGTTTTAGGTGGAAGAAGGCTGTTTTTGTGATTTGGTTGACGTGGTGCTCAAAAGGAGAGGGTTGGGTTTGAAGATGAAACCGAGGTTGCGGATTAGTGTGGATGTGGGAACAGTGGAACCGTCGATGGAGAGGGAGAAATTGTGGCAAGAGCTGGTGATTGATTTGGGGCCGATGATGAGGATTTCAGATTTGTCGCTGTTGAGTTTGAGAAAGTTATTTTGCATCCAGGTTTTTATATCTGTGAGGCAGTTTGTGAGAGTGGAGTGAGTGACGTGAAGGACGAATTATGAGAATGTAGCACTCACATATACAACTCCAAAATAGAAACACATTACTTCTCGTCATATTTGTTTTTTAGGATCAGGCTGGTGGTGTTTGGTGCCATTGCACCATATTTATGGCACCACTGGTCAACAATTCTCAACACAACAGAGTGAACAAGTGTGCACTTCAGTTGTTTCAACTAACCTTCAGCTGCACTGACATTGAATGCCCTTGACAGTTCACCACAAATTTAGCAGAAGAAAAGAAAAGTGCTGCGGAATAATATTCAGCTAAATTACTGCAAAATGTGTTAATCAATACACCTTGGAAATTCTTGACCTTAATGCTTTCATGACCCACCAACATTTTGTGGTAAATCCTATATATAGTCTTACATAAGGTCGTGGTCCCTCCTATTCAGAAGCAGCCTCTGCAACAACAAAAACAACTGCAGCTCTCTGCCCTTTGTTGGTATCTAGAGCTGCTTTTAGACCTGCACTGACCTCCTGATTACCTACTGAATTTATCTTGAGGGGTTGTATGCAAGAACACAAATCTACAAGTCTACTAATGACCTAGTAAAAACTCTGGATAATGTCTGAGTGAGCCCATGTGAAAATACCACTGGAGATTCTCCAGAGGATTCACTGGGAGGGTTTGGACATGTCTAACATGTGACGGATGCAAAACTGAAAAAACAAAAAAGAGCCATACACGTAGAAAACACAGACATAGACACAACAAGATTCAAGAGCTTTCGGTGACATGGGACAACGCTGGTGTCAATTTGCTGTAAACACAAACGTGATTTCCACAGTGGCCTCATGCATGCTTTGGTACCTCTTGCCTGAAGGATCCGGAGATTTTTCTGTTGTTGTTAAAGCGTCTGACACAAATACCAACTTAACAACCTAGATATTTGAATTCTCTGCATTGCATCCTTGGTCTGTCTACCTCATCTATCCGTGGGTCACTCATTTTCACATCAGTTTCAGAACCTAACACACAGTGCACCAGTGGCATACTGGGCCATCCTCACCAAGGTTACAATAAACATGCAGTTAAGCATCTTGATTAGGTTTAGAAAAAGATTGTGGTTCTGTGTAAAAAGCTATCTTGGAGCCCATCAACTATTTATTATACAAATTAGCCTCTTGGGAAAATGGCCAATATTTTGAGGCTTTTGGTGTAGAATGCAGATATCCCAATCAAGACTCTTTCTTCCATTCCCCATACACTGTTTACTGTCCAACTGTCTTTCATCTCACAAAACACAAACAGCGATACTTTTTTGTTTTGTTAAATTTTTTAAATTACTAAATTGCTTAACAATGAAATTGACTACAGGTTAAAAATATGCTGCTGACACATCTTTTATTTATCAGAAGTCCTTCACTGTGCTGTAAAATGATCATATATGACCCCATATAACACCAAGCTTTATCAAGCTTTAATAAAGTATTTAGATGCACACCATGGACCCTGTGCACCTTGGGTGCAGCCTCTGTAGCATACTCAAGGAGGCATCTTCGATGTTCCACGTGTGTGTGTGTGTTTGTCTGTATGTGTGTTTTATCTACTTTTTCCACCGTCGTCTCAATAAAAGTTTTGGTTGTATCAGCACAAATTAGCATTGATGGTACCTAGCTAATCTCACACAGCTGCAGAATGGAGCATTAGGGAAAGGGTGCAGGGCCCCGGCCCATCTGTGGAGGGACTGACTTGCGGTCCCCTGAAACCAACATCACTTTGGCCTTGTCAGATGGTCCCTGTAGTGTGGCAGGTTGTGTGTGTGTGTGTGTGTGTGTGTGTGTGTGTGTGTGTGTGTGTGTGTGTGTGTGTGTGTGTGTGTGTGTGTGTGTGTGTGTATGTGTGTGTCTGTGAGAGAGAGAGAGAGAGAGAGAGAGAGAGAGAGAGAGAGAGAGAGAATGTTGCTGTATGTGTGTCATTGTTTGCTGGTGTTGCATTAACTTGCAGTGTGTGAAATAGTGAACTAGTGAGTTGCTGTAATGGTGGATAAGCAATTTGCTGTAGATGCCTCCCTCTGCAGACGTACACAGCTGTGATCAAGGTACTTTGAAGAGAGATGACAAATTATTTCTCTGTACACTTCCTGTGAATTTGAGCTTTTCTTCTCGTATTGGCTCCAGTGTTGTCACTGCTATCCCCGTCTGTCCCTCTGTACTAAATATGGTTATTGTCAGCTCCCTTCCTCTCCCATTCATCTCTGATGTGTCCCCCCTGCTTTCTAACCAAGTGGCAGTCTGATGTATGTAGAATAGTTTTAGGTCTGTCACATGTCTCATTCTTCAGTGTGTCTGTCTGTGTCTCTTTCAGTGGCCTGTGCCCTGTCATGCTGCAAATCAGCAGCTGCTTGCATTTTCAGACTAAAGCAGGGAGTTGGAATATGAAGAATGATCTTTCTATCCCAGTTCATATTACTGAATGGCTGTTTTACACACTACACTTGCTAGACACCTCTGAATATTATGTCATCTAATAGATTTTGAATTGATTTTGGACTTGTTACCATGGCGTGAGTGGCATTTCAGTGGAAATGCCATCAGCCATCTTGTGGTTCTTTATAAATCTGATTCCCATCCATCCTACAAACAAAAAATCACATTGTAGTAAGAATACAGTAACGGCCTCTCTGTCCATTTCTGGAAAACAGTCCTCTCAAAGCTGTTTCATGTGTCCAAGTGCCTCTGTCAGACCTGAGGTGGTGCAGAAGCTCCTCTGAGTGTGGCGCCAGTGGCTTCACAGTCCAGCTGATAGCGGCGGATACCCTGTCAACACTGACTGTTGTGTCACGAGCACAAAAGAACTATGAGTGCTGCTGTGGCACACCGATGCAAACAAGTGAGTGGTTCAGCTGTGCAAAGGAAGTAGATACCTAAAGATGGTGGCCACATAATGAAATCTATGTAGAAAAATTCTAATCTATTGACTGCTTTCCATTATGGTCAGTGACAGGATGTTTGATTTGAACATTAACTCAAATACAAACACAAATAATATTAATTGATTGAGTTAATTACACCATCCAGTTTTTTGCAGACATAAACTAATTCCAAACAGAAAAAAAGTCAAAGCTTTAGTTTCACAAAATTGAAAGATTGACCATTGAGAAATAGTAAAAATATGACAACAGAATGCAGGAAATGTTTCTCTTTTGTAATGAATCCTCTATTATTCTTAACATTGCACCTCTCTGAACCTTTGATATAGACAACCATATGTTTTCATGAAAAATGGAAAGGTCAACAATAAACATAAAAAAACGACGAAAGTGAAAGAGAGTTGTATGATCTGTGTAACTGATCTTTCATTACAAACTTACAAAAATTCTTGCTACTGAAGAAAACATGCGACTAACCTTGATTTTTAGCTCAAAGCCAGCAACAATAAACAACATTAAATAAATAAGCATTACGGGTGTTCCTCATTGTGATACAGACATTAGGGCCCAGTGGCTAAGAGGAGTGAATATGACATGAAAAATTTGTGTGCAGAGTATTTTTCTGTCTCTCATCAAATCTTTGTATTATTTACTAATTTGCCATGGTAGTATATTCAAGGGTTGTAGTTTGTAACTTTAAAAAGACACTTTTTACAAATATTTATTTTCATTATCTAGATATGAATTAACTTACAGCATCCTTTTTCTAGCATTTAAAGGATCCACTATCTAATTTGTTTTAGACTGTTTTTACCTTAATGGCTAACAATGATTCTCTTTTAAACTGATCTTCGTTTGATTTGATGTCATGCAATTTTGTTCCCAATGTCTGGATTGGAATAGACATTTAGGTTTTTGGCACTTAATGAAAGGAATGATTGATTATTCCGCGTCACAACCTGATAAGGTTAAGCAAGATTAAAGGTCTGGTAAAAATGTCTTGTCCATGATCAAGTTTCAATGTCACTAACATATGTGTTTGTATTTTAATTACTTTTATTGTTCAAAGTGTGTTGCTGCTATTTTTCTCCAGGTCTCCCTTGTAAAATAGATTTCTGATCTCAATGAGACTAAAGTTATTTACTTTAATTATTTGTTGCAGTAGTTTTGCATTTTTGTCTCTCCTCTCCTCTCCTCTCCTCTCCTCTCCTCTCCTCTCCTCTGTTGCCCACTATCCTTGCTCAGCCCTTCAACATCCACAGAGACCATTAAGTTAATGAGACCTGAGGTAGAGGGGCTGCAGCAGGAGGCTGCTCCCTCTCTTTCCTCCCCCTACCACCCCTCTGTCACTCTGTCTCTCACGTCCTCTGTCGTATTCTTTCAGCCCTCGTCATTCTTCTTCTTTTCCTCTCCCACATCCTCCCCTCTGTCTGACTGTAGATTTATAATTTGATGCCCGTTGCAGTCACCAAACTTGTGCCACAGCAGCAAAGCTCTGTTTCTCAGGGGACAGACATTTCATTTCCACCTTCTTAACGAGTTAGTGCTGAGTGTGTGCTAATATGTGTGTGCGTGTGTATGTGTGTGTACAGGAGCAATGAGGAGAGCTGGTTGATGGGGGGTGGGGGAGGCAGACTTCATCGTTGTCCTCCTCCCCTCCTCCTCTTCCACACTCTCAGACAGAGATAATGGGGGAGCTGATAGCAGCCTTGGAGACTGCTGTGGCTCCAAGCACAGATATGGGCCGATAACGCCTCCACCACCTCGCCTGCTGCTGCTGTGTTGTGTGTGTGTCTTTGTGTTTGTATGTTCTGACTGTGTAAAGTGGAGTTAAGTTAATCCATACAGGTGTACATAAATGTGGGTGTATCTTTCCATGTGTTTTCTTTTTTGTGTGCCTTTTTGCTGTTAATTTCTTATGTCTTACATCTGCTCCTCTCAAGCAAGTGTGTGTGTCTCTGCAGCCTCCTTCATCCCACCAGACATTCCTGTCTCCTTTTTATGGGCACAGGAACAGCTGGCTGCCCCAGTGGGCCATTTTCACAATGAGACAATCACAATATATGAGCCTGGTGCCAACACACACACACACACACAGGAAATCACATACAGTATATGCAGACACACACTCTCCTGGCTACTGCTAATATGTTTCCTGGTGTGCTGTGTTACGGCACCATCAGGATCTAACAGCCAGAGTGTGTTACTGGTGCAAATGCATTTATCATCACTTTTTTCTTTTACTCCATTAAGATGTGAGAAGGATTTTCATTGTTATAGTTTAGATCAGACGAATCACTGAATGACGTTCAATTTTTTTTTGGGATGATGAATGGCAAAAGCTGAGTATTTTCGCTGAACTTCAAACAATGTCCTCATACAGCAATCATGTCCTGACAGTTCAAATGAGAAAATGATTAATCGCGCTTGTGATTAACATAATGAATTATTATGGAGGACAGGTAGAGAAATGATTTCATCAAGCCGTGATATATTTATCTTTGTTCACCTATGCACCTGTTCATTTCACAGCATTTTATTTCATGTGAGATTAGAGTGCTTTCCCATTTGTCAGCTTTGTTTGGAACAGTGAGAATATGATTGGGTATAAATTGTTTCCTTTTGTGCAAGAAAATACATATATATGATAGCCATGCTCAGCTTCCAACATTTCACACAATAGCATTTTATCCCTCTATTTTTACATAGTCTGTCTCTTCATTTTGCAGATCTAAACTGAAAACAACGACACATATTTGCTTTTATTTTCTGGTACACTTGCACTTACAGGAAACATGTGCTTACTTGAATGAAGACAAATGTGTTGTTATATACAGTCTATTATTATACAATATACTTTCGCAAATGTCTTAATACCGCAATCTCCATAAAAATTGTAAGTTACTGTAAATTACATATGGCATCATGTATTATCCACGATGCCATGCAAATTGTGGTTACCAACTGTAAATATGTTTTATGATATTTTTACTGTGTATTTTGTGGTGTTTGACTATAAAAATACAGCAAAGATTAACAGTGTACACTGTAGATGCATGAAAGGTTAGATGATAGAGGAGTCTTCTAATGTTCTAATGTTCTAAGATTGGATAATCTGTCATAGAGCACTACTGGCACAGCTTTGGCAAGTCTGAAAAAAATAATGATGTCATGAGAAAGTCAGTGTATCCTGCTCTTTAGCGTTTCTATCACTATTGGCCCATTGGAAGATTTGAATGGTGGCTGTGAAAGACTTCCTCATCAATAACAACCGATTAACTCTTGACCAACCAATGTGAAGCATTTTTTATTCTCTCTGTGTAAATTAATGGATAAATCCTGAACTTTTTCACTTCATGATGCGTTTAAGCAGACCAAGGGTGTGTTTGAACAGTTTATTTTGCTTATAAAGGTTCCTAAATGAATGAAAAGACCTGGAAGTGTTTAAGCAGTGTTTCAGTGTTTCCTTGGTCACACCTGTGCACCAAACATTTAGCTCTGTATTTGATCGAGTAGTGTTCCTTCCTCATCTCATCTCCTCTGCAGAGTTTACACACACACACACACACACACACACACACACACACACACACACACACACACACACACACACACACACACACACACACACACACACACACACACACACACACACACACACACACACACAGGCCCCGGGCTGGCCCCGCACCCACACACTCACAAACTGACACACGTGAAGCAGAGATGAGGGAGAAGAGGAGGAGAACGAGGTGATGTATGTTGAACAGTGGAAACAGAAAGTGTGAATACAGAGTTTCCACTACGGACCAACATTGTATAACGGTTAGTTGGTTTGTACCGTGTCAGAGTCTCTGTCTGAGTGTCGTCCCTCCACACTCCTGCTGACCTGCGCTCACTTTACACTGTAACTAGAAACACCAACACTCATCACGTTCAAGTTATTAATTAATTAATTAATATTTTTGAGAATGCACCAAGTTAAAGGTTTCCTTGTTCAGTTTACAGCTTTTGTTTTTTGTTTATTTTTATGCAATAATTTCTCAATACAGAGGTAAATTTTTTACACTAAATAATCATTAAAAAAAACCTTCGGAAACCTAATTTCCACTGTTGGCGCAGTTGTCAGATGTTGGGAACTATTATTGTGTGACAGATCAAGACCTTGATTGACAGCCAGTGTGAAGGAGAGCAGCCTCAAAAGAGAGGAACGCTGGTAAAATGGATGATAACAAGGGTTTTGCATGAATAAGTATACAGGTATGCCTTTCGATTTTGGCTTGGCCTGCGGTGGGCCTTGGGCAGAAAAAGTTTGAAAACCACTGCTCTAAATGATAAAGAAAGATGCGTCAATGCTTCTCCTTAAGCTTGGGAAACAACGGATCATCCTTTGAAAAAGGACAGGAGAAAATGTCGTCCCATGTGTCATTACAGCAGTAACAATTCAAGTTACACAACCTCGTAGTTGCACAAGGACAGACTCACTTAAATATAAAACAAAGCAGCTGTTTTATTATTGTCACATGATTCACAACTGATATGAATCCTTATTTTCTGAGCTCCTGATCTCTTGTCTGTTGTCTTATCTATCCAGTCAGGAGTCATGTTGAACAATAAGCATATTGAACTTAAGGATCACAATATCATCATCAGAACTAAATACAAATATAAAAGTAATTGCAATCATTCATGCACAAAAAACTCCACTTAAGAAATTAATAAAAAGGTTAAAAGCACGATACAAGTAAACTCAATATACAAATGTCTGAATATATTTCACTTTTTTTGTCTAATTTAATTATTACGTTAATTGCTCACCTTTCTCTGAATGTATATTCCTCATTAAATTGTATTATTTCAACATTTCAGTCCTGTTTGTTTTATTTTTGTTTTCAGTAATATCTATTTCAATTTTACTTCCTCTGAAAAACTGATGGTTAAATGTTACCTCTTCATGAACTAAACACGTCTTTGGTTAGAAGTTGTCATTCTGTTTCGTTTGTTTTCATGCCTCATCACTAACTCTTCTGTCATTTTAGAACCTGCCTTCCTCTCATGCTATGCAGTAAACTCATTCCTCTAGATCCCTGGCAGTGTATATATATATATATATATATATATAGAGAGAGAGAGAGAGAGAGAGAGAGAGAGAGAGAGAGAAGTAAGTATATATAAGATGTATAGTGTATATGTATATGATGTATAGTGTGTGTGTGTGTGTGTGTGTGTGTGTGTGTGTGTGTGTGTGTGTGTGTCTGCTGCTGTAGTCATTCCCGAATCTGTTGCTCATAAAAGCTCAAAAAGCTAAGAGAGACAGTGGTAGTACCCAGAATGCCTTGTTCTGCGGAGTCATACACACTTAGTAGTAGTAGTAGCACACACACTCCCAACTACACAAGACTGACATTCTCCTCACACAACTGCAGAGAAAAGTCTCCTGAGAAAGACTGCTGCAGGCACAAAAATGGAGAGAGGAGAGAGTGGAGAGAGAGCAGAGCAAGAGGTGAGGGAGAGATGTGCCTGGTGGATGAGGAGGAGGAGGAGAGAAATAGAAATTCAGATTTTTTTCTCTCTTTCCTTTGCACAAGCTGCAGCTGTTTTTTCCTCAGCGCTTGCGCCTTCACTACTAACTCCACATTGACGAGTTTCATTGCCCTCGACTGTATTGACTGCGGTCTTGGCAAGCACGAGGACAAATCAATTAAGAGCGACTGATACAGTGTCTGTGTTCCCCCCATTCTCAATAGCAAATAAGAGCAATTAAAAGCCGACTGTAGCACATGATGTGACAGTAATGCCCATAATGGATCGTCGCCAAGGTTCACATGCCAGATAATGTTGTTGTTTATCTAGATGATTGTTGTTGTTTATTCATAAGCCTGGGAGCCCCACCCCCTACACACACACACAACCCTGTGACACAAACAGACGTCTGTGATATTGAAAGGTGGCCATCTGTCCAATCAGGGAATCAAGTCAATAAGGGGAACCAGTTTGGGGGCGAGACCTGATTTGGAAGACATTAGCATGTGAATTTGTTGTTGACTGGGTGCCAAAGTCAGCAGCCTAATCGCTGCCAACTAGATGACAGCGTTTCCATAATCGATGGCTTAATATCTATATGGAAACATATGGAGGGATCAGGAGTACAGGCTGTGCTATTTCATTTTGATTTAGTTGCGTGCTGAATTTCATCTCAGCATGTGAAAGCTTTTTCAGCTGCTGTGCACCAGAAATCATTACTATAAAAATAAACTGACATTAAACAAACAGAGCAATGGAAATAGAACAGACAGACAGAAATATGGAGCTATATTTCAGATGAACTGAGACCTTGGGGATCTGACTTTCTCTTTGTTCAAGGTTATAGTTTAGTTTACCACACTGAAAAAGCATTAGAAACCAACCCAGATTTACATTCGTGTTGTCCAATGAATATTTATAAGCTTTCAGTATAGTGTATGTTACAAAGTTGCTGCTATTAGTTCATAAGGCCTCCTCCACAAATTGTTTTTTTCTTTTTTTAAAAAATATACAATAAGAAGTGGAAGCCTCACATTTTCAGTCATTTACACCAGGTAACCCACATTTTCTCTTTGCTGGAGTCACTTGTTTCATTCTTTACACAGTTCTCTTTGCTTACCTGCAGCTCAACTTAAAACACTTCACACACATCTCAGGATCAACTCTTGGTGGAAATATGTAATTGAGTGCGACTGTCAAACTAGCGGAGTTAGGCGGCTAGTAGCCATTTGCAAGTAAACACACAAAGCAGTACAGTCCTAAGTCCTCTCACGTTCATGTAATGAAGATGAGGCCTTCTTCACAGGTGGCTACCGTCATCTTCTATTCTTCTTCCATAATGTCTTTGTTATTGTTTGTTGTTGTTTTGGACTTGTGCAAATGAGAGGAGGATGCGACCTGGGCAGGAAAAAATTATAGGATCTCATTGTGGAAACATATGTGTATATTAAGATTAAAATCATATCTTTTTACAATCTGAAGTCTTTGGCATTCAGAACACGATGACCTAAAACATCACTAGCAACAGTTGAGATTACAATATTAATCTGTCTCTAAAGTTTATTTAATTTATTCCTTTGGCATTAATTAAGATTCCATCTCAACTAAAAAACAATACTTCTTTTACAGAGTAAGGGGCCCTATATATAGCAGTAATGAATCAGAAATATTCAGTGAGCCCCCGGTGAAGAATGACAGATCCTCTGTGCTCACCTGTAATGTCAGTTACCACAATTACGAGACTCTTTCTAGATTCTAGACTCTTAATTGAGTAAGGTATAATGTAAGTTATTTTATGTTGCTAATCCAACTTGTTTGTCAAAAAACCACAACACAAATTAATAATATTTGTACATGTCATAGAACAAAGTCTTGGAGAGCTTTTGGGACGTTTTGTCCAATCTCCCCATATTGTCTCTTCTTTCAGTTTAATTTCAGCCCCAAAGCTCAGTCAGATAACACAAATAAAGAATGCTGCAAATGCAAACAAAGGATTTCCTATTGAAATTGTGAATGATGTAAATCAGAACGCATATCTGTGGCTGGCTGCAAAGCTGTAGGAAGCTGAGACATTGTACCGCCATGAAATGCATTTTCTTCCATTTCCAAATATAATGGCAGTAATGCAGTTATTCAACATCTCTATTTGTCATCTCAGACTCCAATGTGATTTCTGCTTAGTTTCATGTAGTTCACCTTCAGGCAGTCGCTGTAATAAAATCCCCATTTTCCATTTTGAACTGGGATTCCCACTAAGGGACAATTTGGCCTATCTGTCTGCCTGTCTGTCTGTATGTCTATCTATAAACTTTCATATACTCACAGTATATTTTACTCATTTATTATTTTTCTTTGCTTGATCTGTCCATTAATTAAAACATTATTTATAGGGACAACAACACTCTAAATCTTGATAACAGATGTTAGAATGCAGACCACCAACATAAATCATCAAATTACAGCTTTTTAAAATAATTGCTTACCTCAGTATTGAGCTCATATTTTCAAAACTCTTCAGTCAGCTCTACAGTAATCTGTCTGGACTACAGTGCATCACTTGTCATTGCTTTGACAAACAATTATTCTCAAACTCAACCACCAGAGTTCTGTGCATTTAATTGTCTTTTTGTACATGTTAACATACTATTTTCAAAGCTGTTAAATTTGTACACCTAACCTAACACATAATAAATGTAAGTTAGACTGCATTTACTGTACATCAAAAGAGAAATACAAAATCAACAATGTATAAATTAATAATTAGTGCCTCATTTCATTTGTTGATGACCTCTGGGGATGATGTGCACCAGATGAGGGGAGAGGGCAGGTGAGACAGAATCCAGGATGTTGTTGTATGGAATGATGTTGGTTCACAGCCCGTCCAATGGTGCCACGTTTCCCTCCACCTTATTCTCTTATTACCGTAACATGTTTGATTATTTATTTTTCTGGGCCTGCATCCTTATTGCCTCAATCCATCTCCCTTTTTTTAAGCTCATCGTCATAAAACAATAAAATGAATTAGATGGTTAATTAGATGGTTATCCTTCATACTCCATTCAATCATGCTGATAAATAAACTGTATATGCATCTTAAACCCAAAGAGCATTGTTCTTTACTGCTTTGATTAAATGTCTTATAGAAATCATGTTAAAATAAATACACTGAAACTGCAAATATGTTTCGTAAGAATTGTGGTCTGTGGTTTGTAAGGTATTCATTGTAATTAACACGTTAATTTACTTTTCAGTTGATAATGAAAATATCAACATTTTTACATTTTCTGGTAAATAATACAGGATTCACTTGATATGACTGCAGCACCATGACACTTTGAATGGTTATATTTAGGCTTTCAGGTTGGTGAAAGATCAATATCTGCTTTAATGTTGGAAAATAAACAAGTTCACGTGACTGTAGACATAACATGTTTATTATCATGTTACTACAGATGAGACTATCCATGTTGTTACATCTGTGCACTCTATAGTCCACCGCCTTACAAAACCGCAGCATCAATAAATATACAACCTTGTTTGTTAAAATTTTTTTTGCTTCTGAATGTAATCCTGCCATAATGTTTCGCACAATATATATTTGCGGTTCCTCAGAACAGTTTTTAGTGTCAGACACTTTTCCTCTTATGCAGAGTATTGCTCCAACCTCCACCAATTAGAGCAGGAAAAATAATTATGAATCTGTCCGTCCATATTTAATTTTGGTAACATTTTATAAAAAAAATGTATAGAAATACAAATAGATGTACACAACTGAACCCTAATTACATCCTGTTTGATTCAGTAGATAAAAAAAATGAATAAATACTTGGATGAGAAATGTCATGATGTGTTTTAAAAAAAACACTTGTTGACATTTGTCATTTACAAAAAAGAGCTAAATAAGTGGAGTTAAACAGCTGAAGGCGTCTAGTTAAAATGCATTACTGTCTGAGTCAGAGAGAAACTGTAATGACTGGTAGGCTAAATGTGGTACATTGTTCCCTCTTTTGGAGCAAAGAAGCGTAAACTAAGCCTCATTAATTAAGCTCATTAGGTGAACAGAAACCTGTTTGATTGGAGGCAGTTGGAGCCCTTCCGCTCTGATGCAGCAGCGGTATTTAACTCGCCATATTGGCTGTCTGATGGCTGCACCTCAGGGTCATGTTCTCTGACATGGCTGTTGTCCCGGTGCCATCCCTACACACACACTTTACACAGACTCACACAGATCCTTTAAGGGGCTTGGCAGACCCCCGACTCCCCCTCTATAATCACTGTGTTCTCTGGGGAAGGGTTGCAGCCATTGGTTGCTCTTTGGAAAAGCTTGGCATTTGTCTGAGATCTCATTTCTGTAATTCATCGCATGTCTCCCGGGAGCCTCGGTTGGCACTGGTGATGCCAAGTCCTCCCTCCTCCTTCTACCTCTCCCACAGTGTCTATCCTGATTCCTCCTCTCTTACTACATGTCTCACTCAGTCCTCCTCTCTTTCACCCGTCAGTATTTGTATTTGTATTTGCAAGAGGCCCCGACTGAAACTGAACTAATGGGTGTACCAAATTGTGTCCTATCCTTTTTTCTCGAGTGTCTCTAACTGTTGAGTGTCGAGTCAGGCTGCTAAATTAAAATAAGGGATCCGCAGTAGGATTTTTGTTTCTTAATATTTTCCTCCCATATATAGTATATATAGTAGTATATAACTGTCAAATTATTAATACACACAAATGAAGAAATAATTACACATGAGTTATAAATGTGCAAAACATAATTGTGATTAATTAGAAATCAGTAAAATTGTACATCGGAACAGCATCAAACTTAAAGAGATGGATCGCTAGAAGATTTTCATTGCATATTTAAAAAGCAGGGCAAACCATTACATGAAGTATTCAATTGCTTTGGGGAAAATAAAACTTTAAATATATTTTATTGCCAAATTTATATTTTTATGATAAGTGCTGTTATGTCTGGCTGCTTCCCGTGAATCTGCAAGACTTGTTTTCCACTCAGAGCTGTACAGGTGAATTGCTGCTTCTCATATTTTGTTTATGAGGAAATGGCTGTTGGTGGCAGGCATTTTAAGCTAATAGCTGCTTTAAATAGCTGCAATTACTGAGAAGCATGAGATATTTAATCACTCTAGACCAATTAGTCTGTAATCAAGTAGTGTCCAAGAGTGAGCACGTTTTTGTCCTCCACTGTTCCTCTGCAAGCACCCACCATATATTTCTCCGTACGCCGGGAAGAGAAGTGATTAACACGCAGGGATATGGGCCCCCGTGGAACGGCGTAATGTGCAGTTAAATCAGGGAGAGAGGGAGGTGATGCACCACAGCTAAACCTGTTGTTGCAGTTTAACATATGCAGAAGGTTAATTCAAGGCAGAGACGCTGGCGAGCATCCTTGTTTTATGTGTTTGTGTCACAGTGCCTTGTACAGATTTGTGGAAAGGAGGAGTTGGTGCGTTTCTTCTGTGTGGAGCTGCAGTAGAAAAAGCTGATTGATCCTTTTCTTATTGGAGACAATAGTGACGGTAGATTCATTATCCTCTAACGGAGTGTGAGCTGGCAAGATTTAATCAGAAACACTCAGAAACTAACAAATAGGAGTCATGCAACACTCACTGGCACCTGTGCAAACAACTCCACTTGCAGCCTGGTCAATCCCTTCTTTTTAAGATAGTGATACTGTGATCATAGAGACCTTTCAAGTGAATGGCCTCAGGGCCAGTGTGTCTAGCTTGTGTGTGCGAAAAAGGTCGACCGATATAATTTGGACGTCCTTATTAAAAAGGATGAGATACTTTCTCACGATCTGGATCAGGGAGCACAAACATGAGGAGAGGATGGTCACAGGTAAGAATCAATTCTGTTTGTCATTTTTCTCAAATTAAAAGAAAACGCTGATGAAGCCTTTGCGCACCTTCCCTGTGCTCCTCCATCTTGCTGCTGCGCTGCACTGCCTCACTCCCAACAGGGGTTATTTGGAAAATCCTGCAGTGCTAATGTTGGACAGACACAGGATGGGGCACAACAGTGGTGGCTAATAAGCAGACAGAGGAAATTGTTAGTCAACATAGAGCAGGAAAGTATAATAGGAGAGTCGATGAATAATGTATCTAGGGATGGTAGCAGTCTCAGTGCTGACTAATAGAGAGAATTATAGCTGTATATATTATACAACTGTAATGGAAGGCTCCTGCCTTGTGTCAGTGCTGTAACACTGCAGTTGTGAGGGACATCATGTAATAGGATAATATTACTGTCTAAACACTGTACAGCATGTGTGAATGTAAGCATCAATGTATGACTGGCTGTTGAAGTTACTATACAAAATGTTATTGCCGGAAAAAGTCAAATTTATTATGTTACTTGGTTGCATGTAAATTAATTTTCATAAAAATATCCAATATATTTTCTGCAGATGTAAAAGTGTATCTGGACGGCAGCTACCACAGTAGGAATTTTAATTGATCGTGAGACCGAAAAGATCATGAGATTAGAGAATTAGCAGTAAAAATAAATCCAGCCTTAATTGAAGCAAATAAGAATTCATTGTGTGATCATGATGAGATCTCACTTTCTTACCTTCACTTTACATGGCACCTAACGTTGATACTTCCAACTGTTATGTGATAAATCAAATGGCATTATGGAAAGAAGTGGGTAAAGTATTATGCAAATAAAAAAGAGGGTCAGCAGGGTTGACTGAGTCCAGGTTTCGATTGGTTTACCACCCATTAAAATTGTATTTACCGCTAAACAAATGTCATATTTCTTTTTATATGTACAATATTTCTGCTCTGTACACACACACACACACACACACACACACACACACACACACACACACACACACACACACACACACACACACACGCATGTTTAAATCACAAGGTCACAGTGCTTGTGAAGCGCAGCGAGGCCAGGCCCTTACTGTGGACTACAAACACACACAGGTGCCCTGTGTCGCCTGCTTATCCTCAGACGGCCACAGTGGAGGGAGCAGGATGTCTGAAAGGTGTCAGCAGCACCCACAGGGGGCCTCCGTTGCTGGATGTGCCTGTGTGTCACCGTAGCTTTAAACATGCATTTAGCAGGTTGAAGTGAGGACAACTAAACTAGGGTCAGTGTGTCTGCGAGCAAACCCTGCAGCTCTGTGGGAAAGAAGGACGACAGGAAGGACACACATGTCACTAACAAGTGTTAGAATGATACAGGTGTTGTTTAGGACAGTGTTTTCTGAAAGCTGTCAGGAATAGTACTCCAGGATAAATCTCATAATTATTTCAGTAATGAAAAACATAAATTATTAAAATTATAATCAGTTATTATATAACTATATATATTATAACTATAATCTGTCTCTTTTTTCTTCAAAATATTTATAACATCTGAGATACCTATTTCTATCTGAATTATTGGCATGTGCCTTTATTCTACTATATTCAGTTTTTACACAGAAATATAATTGTAATTGGGGCTTACATTGTACTTGTTTGACTCTTCTATAACGTCCATATGAGATGAAAAAGCTACTGTTGATTCTCTTCAAGGAAGAGAATCCCCAATATCCTTTGGTTCGTTGAGGTTATATGTTTTTTTTATTTTTTCAACAATTGCTTAATAAAAATTAGTTTTTGGCTGTAACATATTATATGTCAAATTGGAAAAAAGGAAGGTGCCTTGAACATTTTAATATTAATAAAGAACAGATAATTTCCCCTGAATGTGAGGATGAAATGAATGACACCTGACTCAGTTACACATGAATTTGACCTCTTCACTATGTGTGAAGCAGTAGTCATGTGTGTGATTGCATTAATAAAACCCTACAACATAAGACACTTTCTACCTGACTCCTGTTTTAATAGATTTGAGGACTGACAGTAGACTCTAATATAGTCTATGCATCCTTTATTTTTCGTGAAGCTACAGAATACATTATGCAGTGTTACACCCGCTCCTCCCTCTTTCTCCTCATTGTTTCATGTGACAGCGCTGGCATTGAAGGCAATAAACCAAGATTCCCCTTGAGACAAAACTTGAGACAACACAATTCTTCCTGGAAACTTTAATTGTTTTGACAACTCCTCACAAGCCAGTGAAGGTCAAGTCCAACAGTGCAGCTGACAGTAATGTACAAGTGCCCTCTCACACTGGCAGGAGGGCGGTGAGGTAAATTCGGTGTTCAATGTCATGAAAAATAAAGGAATTATTTTCCTCCTTTACATTAACAATGGCTGCTGACTCTCCTACAGGGAAATCAGTTCGTACCGACTTAAAGACAATGCCGGCATTAATTCAAGTGTTTGTTGTCCAAAAAGATTCTTTCATTGTTCACATATTTCATCAGTTCATAACCAAAACATTAATGATATCATGGTGTCAATCATTAACTTTTCAAGGAGTAACTCCAACAGCACAAATATAACAGAGACATTGTTTTGAGTGATTTTTATGTATTATACTTTAAGAAGTGTTGCAGCAATCAGATTGAATTTTTGAATCAAATTGGGGCTTTTTCTTCTCTTTTTTTGTTTGAAGATCAAATAGAAAACTGACTCCTAGCTGGTCACACTTGCCATAGTTAATGTACAACACAACTGAAAAAAAAGCTGAGCAGGCCAAATTATAATTGTGTTGAACTCCACCACATATATACACAAGGAGGGCTGCTTCAGTGCACATTCAATATCTCTGCAATGAGCCTGACATGCTACATATTCAACTATTCCAAAAACACTGCAAAGAGTTAACTGATACCGTCATGTGAGGACATCACTGGCAGAGCAAAACCTTGGAAACACAATATTTACATGACAACAAAAAAAGTTTTAATAAAAATATCTTATAATTACAATAATCTATTTTAAACATATAAGTCTTCCTTCCACATACTTTTATAGAACATTTGAGTCTCTTTATGTACAATCTTAATTGTCTCGAATCAGAATTGTTCTTCTTTACAATATGAAACATTTTAAGGTTCCAGGGATGAAGTCCCTGTTCAACACAAAGCATCTATTTTAAACAATAGATGTACAAAACATATACAATTATTTTTCGCAGTTTAGTAAAGCTTGAAACTGGAGTCATTTTTAGCTTTTCATTTAGCACAATTCACAAACAGTTTTTATAGCTGTTGACAGACGACTTCTGAGCCTGGGGATTCAATGTTTTCACTCTTTTAGAAAAATTTAAAGCCAGAAGAAGTAAAGTTAGAGCAACTTAAACAGGAGGGGGGAGAGGGAGGTTTCTACACAGTGAGTCCTTGTTAAATGGAACAAAAACATTCTTATGTGAATGGTGACTTTATTTGGGTTTAATTCCTCCCAGCGGTTTTGAAATCCCCTTGTGATTGTGCCTCCAGTTGGGTGTGAGTCCCTGGCGAAGCTTTGCTGGCTTTGGAGCAGCTCTGTGAAGCCTGCACACCTGTGGAGGGGGAATCGGAGGGTGAGGTAAGAGGGGGGGTGAGCTGCACAACTCCAGACTGACTGGCGCCACCAACAAAACAGAGGCCACGCTTGATCAACAACCCAAAACAAACCAGGTCAAACAATAGCCACACAGCTCCTCAGGCTATTGGGAAAGGCTGATGAGAGGCAGCCGAGACTCTCTGAGAGAATGTGAGTGCTCACACACACACACACACACACACACACACACACACACACACACACACACACACACACACACACACACACACATTTAAGGTCTTATTAGGTGTGTTTAGATTCAGTGCAATAAATCTGACATTAAAGCCAGAACAGCAGCTTGAATAGAACTAGGGGATGCCGAGAGTGAATGAGAGAGCAAGGAAGGGGTGTGTGTGTGTGTGTAACAATGAAAGAGAGGACAAGCTGAGGTTTTAACCCTCTCTTCTTCAGATTGCTACACCAGTGACAGTTATTGCGCAAAGCACAGCTGCTTCTGAGGTTGGTGCCAAATTCATGTTCCTCAATTTTTTTTTCCCTCTGACTACTACTAGCCTCCTCAGAGCACTCCAGAGACTGTCCATTTACACCACATATATAGGCTACAGTAATCAAGTAAATGGAGATGCTTCAACGACCACCACTGAGGCCTGTGGTTTCACTACTGGCCACATGTGTTTGATAAGGAGAAAAATCCAGAAACATGACTAATATTATTTTAAAATCAACTACTTACCAATGCAGTGCTCTTGTCTCAGCGGCATAAAATCGAGTCATCCGGCTTTTTGACTATTGACGTCCTCTACAAAAAAAGAAAAGAAAAAAAAAGAAGAAACATGTCAAATAATTTAGATATTTTGGTTAGAGAAACAAGGCCAAAATCCCTACAAAAGAAATTATCTAGGAGAGCGGCAGAAAATTTGCCAACTATAATAAATTCTCTTATAGCCTATTGAATAACAAATTGCTCTTATTGTGCGCAGTGGAGTGGGCTGCGGGTACTTCACCAATCCTGGGATAAGGTAGGGCCTCTGAATACTGCTATTATCATGCAAATCATAAAGCCCGCAATCAAGTGCGCAATCTAGCATAACGCACGCCAAATGTATTTTTACGCATCGTTTTCCAAGGCTGCGATAAGACGCGTATTGCATTCAGATTCTTTTTTGTTCTTTCACACTGGAAGGACAACGACACATAACGGGCATGACGCGCTTTGTCTGAGGTAAACAGGGAGGTGAACCCTGGTAAGTTCCGACTAGTTTCGGGCTAAAGCAGAGTGGTCTCCTCTGGTTAAAGCTCACCTGGTGGTGGTCAGTGTTGAGCACCGTCAGCGGTGTACGGCTGGGGTTGGAGGGTGGCGCGGGGCAGGTCCCGGTCCACTGTGGCTGCTGTTTGTGGAGGGAAGGGTGCGTCTCCAGGGCCAGCTGCAGGTCCAGGATGTAGTCTATGACATGCTGGAGGATTTCCACTTTACTGACTTTCTTATCCTGCGGGATGGTGGGCACCAGGCGCTTCAGTCGGCTGTAGCAGTCGTTCATATCGTACTGCAGGCAGAACAGATCCTCCTCCTCCATCCTGCACCGGGCGATGTTGAGGCTCTGCTTCGACAGATAGTGCAGGGAGAGCTGGCTGCCGGTGGAGGAGGAGTCCTGGGGGCGGACTGGAGTAACAGCCTTCATCTTAAATAAACAGCGGCAAGGGACAAGAGAAAAACCCGTACAATTACACGACTGGCAGGATGATACCACGGCGCTGAAAACACGACAGATGCCACAACAATATAGCCTCAAATTACCGAGAGAATACGAGAAAAATCAAACGGCGGATTTCGAATCTGTCAAAACATCCCGCGAGCCTCAGAGTTCCTCTGACTTCAACACGCTCGTTGTGGAAGGAATGAACTGATGTCCTGTATTTATAGAGGGGAGGGAGGCGCCAAGTCAGTCGGCTGACAGATCAGGGAGAGGAGCTGGTCAATCACATCACCGGCAGCCCGCTGCCCACCGACCCAACAACGGAGCCAAGAAAAAGGCGTGTCTCATTCTCTGCGGTGGGCTGCGTGTGTGTGTGTGTGTGTGTGTGTGTGTGTGTGTGTGTGTGTGTGTGTGTGTGTGTGTGTGTGTGTGTGTGTGTGCGAGAGAGAGAGAGAGAGAGAGCGAGAGTGAGAGAGATCAAGAAACAGGGAGACGGGGTGATCTTGGAGGTTTTCTAATTGACCCAGTCAGAGGTGATGGTTTATTTGCACAATTCACGGGTTGATTAGTGTCTGATTGCATCTTTAGTGCCGGAGTCACTGATGCGCTCAGCCTCTCATGTATTGATGATCCCGAGCCGAACCATCTTCTTATAGAGGGGGAAACAAACACCTGTCTCACCTCACTTTGGAAAATGAAGCATTTGAAGATGAAAATCAAAATGTCACAGAGAACAGTCGAAATCATCCAACTGCTCGATGCATAAAAAATAACAAAAAGTGAAACTTGGGGATGCGTTTATTCTATAGTCTGTTATTACACTGTGTTTAAATTGAATAAATAATAACAATAACTCCCATAATATCTGATTGAATAAATTGTTACGTTTTCGTATAAAAACATTACACTTCCTGGGCCCTGGCAGCAGGGTTGCATTAGGGCACCGGCTAATTTGGCAAGGCCTCCTGTCCATTCCTTCCCCTGCTGTGTGTTATTATGCCTCATACATTCCTCCACTCTCCGGGCCGCGTTGCCGCTCCGCTCCCTCCCTCACAGCCGCGTACTGAGTCGCCCCACCGGGCAGACTGCCGGGCGCCACTCTTCCATTCACACCCAAGCCTCTCTTCTCCTTTCTTTCTTTCTTTCTTTCTTTCTTTCTTTCTTTCTTTCTTTCTTTCTTTCTGTCTGTCTGTGCATGCAGGTTGCCATGACAACATGGACGCTACTCTCAGCTTTAGTTTACCCGATCCATCCGAGATGCATTTGGGGCCACAATGGTTTGCATGTAGCAGGGATGACACCCACCTCAGTGCCTCTTTGGAGGTTTAATGTCCCAAACTTTATGGGAACCACCACAGTCATGAACACTGAAAGGCTTAAATGCCTGTAAATGGGTATTTCCCTCTCATTTCTCTCCCTGTCCTCTATATCTCTCTGTTTTCTGTTGCCATGGGAAGTGACTGTTGTGCTAAATAATGTGTGCAGCAATGTTTGGTTGTGGGACAACTTCAAAGAGGTCAGTGGTATAAATCTTTGATGGTAGCCTTTCCACCAGCAACATGGTGCATGAACTCTTGCCCATGACAAGCAGATGATGGATGAGGTCTGGGAGAAAAACACTGTCCATTTTGCCTCAGCAATGACTCACAATTTCTAATACTTTGACAAATCAAACTGAACTTAGGGATTCAAATGCCATTTTTCTCATGAGGTGGGTACATTAAACTCTTCTCAGATGAGCTTTTCCGGCATTTCCTTGTTGGACATTCATTTCAGATAGTTACTGTATTTGAAGTTTAAAGATCACAACAGCTTTTTAGCACATTTTTGCAGACAGATCTATTTATTCCAATTTGATCACTGTGATTTGATTTGTCATTTGAGAGTGTTAACCTGTGAGGGAAGCTAGCTCATTTGAGCTGATTTCAGACATCCCATCAACTCAAGAGAAGCTCTCAACATTTCTCTTGCCATCCCTCCGGAAGGAGCTATATGAGTGAACAACAGGCATTCCTCTGCAGAATCCAGTGAGTGGGTTTACCGACCAAATACGAGATGAATCGTGTACATATATCATTTGATTTGAAACAATAAAAGCAATTGGAAAACGGAAAAAAGGCAAAGGTACAAGACTGTGTACATTATTTTAAGAGGGAAGGAACGACACATCCCCTAAATTATTGCAAATGATCCCTTTCCAGCACCAGCATGCTTCTTCTTGAATTTAACCTTGTTATTAATTTAGTGTTGCAATATGTTCTCGTAGCTTGTGGTATTTCTACATTGGATTGTTATAGTACAATGGCTGACAATCATAATCTCTATTCAGAAAATAAAGGGGATTTTTACTTCAGGAACCACGCTGTTGAGCTCTGTTATTAGGGCTAGCACCAAAACTACCGCCTACATAGCATATTAACTGTTAGCTCACAAACTGCAGACTACTTTGCCAAGTAGTCCCAATCTCACCAGTTTTATAGAAATATGTAGATGTTTCATAAAGTCCCAAACATGATTTCTAATGTGCCATTTAGCCTACTGATGTGACTGGACCTTCCTCTAACCTCTCTTTATTCTTTTGTTAAAATATTGATAAGTTGTGATTATATATTGATTACAGGTCAAATAATTATCTTGCTAAAAACACAGAGTTTGTTGTGTTTTGTTTGTGTGGCTAATGGGTGTGAACAGGAATTTAAACAGTGACTATTACTGAGTAACTTAGTTATATTCCATTCTCATCTGTATTTGACCTGGTATATGCAGTCGATATGCCCATCAACTTGAAGTTTAACACATCATTCACTCAATCATTCAAGGTTGGTCAGAAAAAGAGCAAATGGGTGTGCTTTATCTCTTTGCCCCACTCTCTTTGAGTTTGCTTTCTCATGGTTCCTTTGCATGTACTTTGCTGATTGTGGTCCTTTTGGCTCTACTTCCCTAAAGGCTGTAAAGCCCTGAAGACTGGCGACTGGAGCTTGGTAACTAGAGACTCATTAGCCGACTAGATAAGCCTGATAGGTGAACCTTTCTGTTTGTTGTGGCTACACAGTGTGGAGACGGAGAACAGACTACTTACTTAACCAGTCTGTTTTTTTATTTGACAAAGGACATGTGAGTAGCTCAGTAGAGAAACTAAAGGATGGTAGATAAAGTCTTGCATTAATTGTATTTCAAATAAATTCTGATGTGGTAGGCCAACAGAGGTTTTCCTGGGATGTGGTTGGAGTTGTGGTGAAACATGCTCAGGTCCCCCAACCTTTTAATCATACTGGATTCACATCGGTTTCATTTTATCACTGTGAGGATTTTTGTAGGTAAGAAAAAGCTATGTTAAAAATATGATATAAACACAGATTAAGAGTCCACAGGTAATGCAAATACACATTTCTGAACAAGTTATTATCAAGGCCTTTTGGACTCATGGTAGATTTTAAAATTGTTCTTAATAATTAATAGGCTGAACAATGACTCACACTACACATTTATTTCCAGATACATACAGTGTAGCCAAAACATCACAATCACCCCCTGCTGGCTGACTATACCTTGGGTAATATACCCAACCCTCTCCATGTTAGCAGATAGGACATGAGCTAAAAAGTCACATTACATGTCAAATACATTTTTCACATTGGTAGTTTTTGTCTTGTTATGTAGTGCTTTTCACATTGATGTATATTCAAGTGCAATTGTTCCTTATAAGTGTGGTTTGAACTAGTTATTTCAGGCTATAAAAACAGAGTGAGACACCATAATTTGCAGCTGAGATTTAAATGAAATAGGTTGAGCGGCTGTCCTCAATACTGTGGCACTCCAGCAAGATCACTACTGCACTAAGGCTTTAAACTACGTAACCTGTGCTAGATGGCAAAGCCCAAATCTGGGACATTTTGGCTTCAGTATTCAACAATGGAATAAGGGAAATAATAGGTGTTTGTAATAACAACAACAGCGGATCTATTCTGTGTCACAGTAAGCCATTAGCCACATTATGACAGTGTGCCAGCATGCACAATACAAGGACCTTGCAGCTGAAGAAGCTAAATGGTAATCAGCTAATTGCTTTCCCTACTTTGAAATGTAAGTAAGTGTTTTAATGCCTTCAAGCCAGCGATGTATGTTTTTGGGTTGTCTATCCTTCTGTCCATCCGTCCCATTCTCGTGAACGCGGTATCTAGAGCCTTAAGGGAATTTCTTTGAATTTGGCAAAAAGATTCACTTGGACTCAAGAATTAACTAATTTGATTTTAGTGGTCAAGGTCAAAGGTCACAGTGATCTGATGACTTTTGAATGTGATTAATGGGGAACAACGAGAGAGAATGATTTTAAATTTAGCACAAATTTTCACGTAGACTCACAGATTTGAATTTGAATGTCTGTCTTTTGGGAATTTCTTCAAATTTTGACCAGTTGTCACTTGGACTCAAACATGAACTCATAAGATTTCACTGGTCAAAGGTCAAACATCACATTGAACTCACATAAGTAATAAGTAGTAATTCTAGTTTTGTTGAAGTAGTATTCTGAAGTAGAATCCAGTGTGATACAAAAGGCCTGTTTCGAGTTTTTTAACTAATTTAACTAATTTGGATGAGTTGCAAGAACAGATGCTTTTGGATAACGTTGACGCTCTTCAGTGTAGTTAGATGCCAATCGAACAGCTTTTACAATACCAGAATCTGACTAGGAAGTGTCTGAAAAAACTAACAAAAATTTGTTTGCATAGAACAAAAGTCTTTATTGCATCTCAATATGCTTGTCAGTTCTGACATTTGCTGATAGGTTTCTGAAACTGAACATATTTGTTAAGCTGTTAAATGTGGAACCAGCTAATATACCTGCAACCTACAACACAAAATCATTGAGCTACACAGCAACAGTGATCTCAAAGCTGCCTCTGTTTTTATCGGATTTTCCTATTCTGAGGAGACTTGAACTGAAGTGTCCATCTCTGTAATGGACAATCTACTGCTGTGAACTGTTCTTTTAAAAATTGATTTTTGCAAAGACTCTACTGACTTCACTGACTTAACCAACTGCCAGTATCATCATCATCATCATCATCATCATCATCATCATCATCATCATCATCATCATCACTACTTTCTAACATCAGACACACTCATCAAGGAGAAGCAGTGATTTGCATTGGTTAGAATGATATATATGTATATATACATATATATATATATATATATATATTACTAATTTAGTTTTGCCCTGTGGATGTTATATAATTTGAAATGGCTCTTGATGATTCAAAGTTTTAATATGACTTTTCATACTTTTTCTATACTCCATTTATCAACTTTCAAACTGTCTCCAGCTGACACATGCAGCCCAACTGTTCTTAGAGCACAACAGATCTTAATAATCCTGGCTTTCTGTTACACTGTCTCCAAGTGTCACATCCAACACAACACTTCTTAATCCTTAAGTATACAGCATCTTTCATTTGCATGCAAAGTTTTACTACCTATCAAATACAGGTGAGCTGCAGGTATCTTCTGAACCCAGATCTGTCTCAAATTGCTTGGTTCAGCTTTGGTTGTGATAGGCGGTGCCACACTTTTCTTTTTCTCTCCAGGTGACACATTTTGCACAACATGCATTATTCCCTGATGTCCTCCCAGATCAACGTCTCTCGCTGTGTCATTTACACAGGTGCATTCACTGTTTACATTGTGCAACATGAGTAACCACACACACACACGTACACGCACACACACACAGGCTACTGCAGCTACATTGAAAAGGAAAGGAACTACATTTAAACTATTCCTGTCACAGAGGTGCACATAATGTGGCAGTCCACCTGTAGGGTTTGTGTTTAGTAGCCTTCTTATATTGTTTAAATATGGAATCTGTGTTCGGGGCAACAATGATTTAGGTCACAGGCAGTTAAGTCAAGTCTTAAAGAAACAAGAAATCTGTGTATTTCTTGTTGTGGCCACTGGGAGTTTTCATATTACCCCCAGCTGCTATCTTTCACTTCCTCATTTCCCACCGTGGCTACAACAAATACTCCTGACCTAATGTTTTAGGCGCCCAGTTTTGCCCTGGCCTGTTTTTATTCCAAACTGTAGAGAGACCCAATACTAAGTGTAGTGTGTGTGTGTGTGTGTGTGTGTGTGTGTGTGTGTGTGTGTGTGTGTGTGTGTGTGTGTGTGTGTGTGTGTGTGTGTGTGTGTGTGTGTGAGAGAGACAACAGGTGCAACTTTGTTGTATCCAGTTGTATATCAGAACCCTCAGCTCTATCAGGTTAAGTTTTGTTACCACCACCAAGGAGGTCATGTTTTCACCCCTGTCCATTTGTTTGTTGTTTGTTTACAGAAGTTGTAGGCAAATGGACTTGCTTGTGTTTCTTGAAGATTTTCAAGTAACACAAGCAAGTCCAGTTGCCTACATACACTTTTTGAAGATACCATGACCCGGATGACTGAGAATCCTCCCAGACATGTTTGTTAGTTTTTCAGCAGGGTTACACTAAAACTGATGAATGGATGTCCATGCAATATGGTCAAAGTTAGTTTTTTCACATTTTATATCAAATATTATTGAAAGAAATTTGCCGTGGCTAGACTGAATGTCATTATCCTACTTTCCTCATAAAAGAAAAAAAAAGAAAAGAAAATGACTCTTTGGCCAGAGAGGGGACAAAATGTTTTGCGGGAATCAAAAAGAGGGCACAAGGACACAGAGGGACACAATTTCAGTGACATCACAGTTGCATTTCAAAGGAGGAGCATCAGCACATTAGGGCAGGGCCCTGAAATGCGTTTGTCAGGTTGCAGTATAATTTCAGGGGACATTTCAGTCTCCAGATAAGCTCCAGCTTGAGCACTCCTCGCTCCAGGGTAAAATAATTCCACTACCTCAAATCCTTCTTTCTGCTTGGTGAAGATCTCTGGATACAAGCAGCTGCCCACCAGGATCCAGGGTGAGTTCGAATGAGACGGAAGCAGCTGCCTGGTCAGGTCGGAGAAAACATCATCCTCTGGCCTCTGCTGGTGGTGGAGGCCAAAGTGAATTTCCTGTTCACAAGAATTGAATGGACTTGAATAAGGAATTACAATCAAGTCTGGAGGTAACATAGACAGTAACTACTTTTCTGTATGTTTTTGAGACTGGATTTGTGTTTTGTCGGTTACAAAATGCAGTCCTTGAAATTTATTTTCAAGGTGTATGATGTCCTGCTAAGTCCATCCAACCTGCATTCCTGGGGTCTAGCCGACACAGGAGCATGCTTGGGGAGAGGTTCTCTGGAGCACATTCTAAGCTACTGCCTGAAAGCCTTGGGAGAGGGCAGGTACAGGTGGCGGCATGACCAGATACTGAAAAGGCAGTAGCTGACACTATCTGCACAGGGATCCAGCACAGCAAGCAGCGGCCACACTCTTGGCACAACATCACCTTTGTCAGACCGGGAGAAAGACTTGAGGTGGCACACAGGGCCTCAACTGGGCTGCTAGTCATAGCCCGCATGTAGCAGCTGAAGATGGACCTAGTGAGGCAACTGAAGTTCCCAGATCACATTGCAAGGAAAACACTCAGGTCAGAGATGGTTCTAACATCAGAGTCGTCCAAGCAGGTGGTCATGATAGAGCTCACTGTCCCCTGGGAAGACAAGATGGAGGAGGCCAACCAGCATAAGAGGGCCAAATATCTCGATCTTTGAGATAGATCTTTCAGAAGTCAAGGGCAGAGGGCCCGCTGTGGCCAGCAGGAGCTTCTGCGAACCATGGCGCAGCAAGCTACTTTGACACAAACCGGGGACTGACAGGTGAGGGTGTATGATGATCAAAGACCGAAACACTCTGGGTTCATCACTGATGATGTGTTGAAGTTTCACTAGCTGTTGTCTTAAGAAACTATTCAGTAGCATGGACATTACATGTCATTTAGCTGACGCTTTTATCCAAAGCGACTTACAATTACAATTATTACATTCAACATCTATGAGGGGCCATTTTTGGGGTTCAGCATCTTGCCCAAGAATATTTGCGCATGGGCTTGGATTCGGGCCGCCGATCTTCCGGACAACTGCTTTAAACCCTCAGCCACAGCCGCCCATGGACGACACAACGACTCAGTGTGGGGGTTTTGACCCCCAAAAGATCAGATTTAAATTGAGCTCAGTTGAGTTTGGGATGGACGGATATCGTTGAGGTTATTGGGGATGTAGGAACGATATGCTTGTGATGAGCAGCGGCAAGGACATGGTAGGTTTGATCTGAGATGCCCAGTCTGGCCTCAGTGGATGCTGCTCCGATGCGGAAGGAATGGTAGGAATAGTGATCAGACGAAAAGCCTGAAACTTTGTGTAGGTGCTTTTGAAACCAGAATCTGGTGGCCATTTAATTTGTCTCTGTGACGAAGAGAGAGTGTTGTGGAGTTGCCATGGCGGTGTACCTGGAGCTGAAATATTTGATCAGAGGCTCGTATGGGCTGAGATAGGAATCAAGGCGAAATATGTAGATGGGGAAAGAAACTCCCAGCTGATCTGTCTTACTCCGTGGGACCGTAAATATGAGAGGTACAGGAGTATAGATGGAGATGTCTGATAGGCTGGGATGGCGAAAAGGGTTGTAGACAGATGTTCGGAGCACCTCAAGAAGCCAAACAAAGCTGAAAGAAACATGGCTTCTAGGGTTAAATCGACTGCAGGGGATATATAGCCTGAACGAAGAGGGCGGATGCAGAGACTGAGAAGGTCAGAGGTGAGTGGCATGCGTTTAGTGGTGAGGACAAATTCCTGTTTCCGCAGGATTTTGATCAACTTTGTCTCATGGGAATGAGAAATAGAAGGGCATTGTTAATCAGTGTCCAATTTGACAAAGAAGTTGATTCTGGCCAGGTAGTTCTGGATGGTTGGGGACCAAGTTTTTTTAATAGAATGAAATGCCTTGAAACAAATCCAGCCGGTGAAGTAGGCTGAGAGAGTGCTTGGGGCGAGGCTATTAAGGATGGCTTCTTGGGAGGTGTGAATAAGGATTTCCAACTGTGGAGCTAGTTGAAAATTAGGGATGAAAACGGTGGGACTGGTATGGGATGAGTATCCAATTCTGGGGCCAAGAGTCAGAATTTCTGAAATGAGAACCGAGACAGTGAACCAGTGATGTTGTTCAGGTAACCGGGGATGTGGACTGCCCTGAGGGTGAACTGGTGTTGGGCTGAGATTAATGTGAGTCCGCACAGGAATTGCTGGAGACCGGGAGCGACCTTTGTTGAGGATATCTCTGACTGTGTTGTTATTGGTGTGGATGAGTATGGACTTCCTGGACCATTGATGCCCCCAAAGAATGGCAGCTATGACTATTGGATATCTCATGAAGCGCAGATGAAGGACGGCTGGAGTCTGATTCGAGAGATTTAAGGTCTGGGGGCCAAGCAGAAGTGAACCATTTCCCTCTGCAATAGCCGCTGAAACCTGTGGAAGGGGCTGCGTCCGTTAAAAGTTGGATATCTTCAGGGTGAGTGATGGAGTCATCATAAAAGAACAAAATTCTGTTCCAAGAGGACAGAAAAGTTGCCACAGGCACATTTCCAGTTTGCATGCGTTGTCCTGGACGACTCTATCATGGTGAGACTGTTAATGCTTGATATGTGTGAGCCATGTGGGGAAGACAGGTGATCGTGGTGATGTAGCAGTAACTGTGCAAGCTGTGGCTGAGTGGGAAGGGGCTCCACATAGCTCGCCTGATTGGCAAAATGGGCATGGTAGCTATAGAAGCCTGTACCTCCGAAACATAAGGCCATGTCTAGCACGATAGAGAGATAATCATCTAATTCAGATCCTAGTGGGAAAAGCTGAGCAACTGGTGTCTCGGTAGAATGAGAAAGCGAGGGCAAATTCGGTGTAGTTAATCATTATTAAGCGGTGGATTCAAATCAACACCACATCCTTTGCCAGAGCATCGGAATAAGGAGATAACAGTCTTGAAACTATCAAACGATACAACACTCTATATTGCACCACTTAAAAAATGCTTAACAAACTGCATTTATAGGGTTTTTTCGGTGGTTAATTGATCATTTACTAATCTTTCATTCATTAGGGATACCTCTCCAATGGACAGCTGCAGACATGATGGATCGTAGAAATCATTAGTTATTGTTACAGTTGACAACTGCAGGTGGAGTAACTTTTTCTCATGCCTCATTTGAAACTGACCGACGGGATTTGCTCTTTGAGTTTCCATTGCTCTATGCCAAAAAAGTACCCATTAACTTTTACTGTGAATCTGGACAGAGGAGCTGATCTACAAATTATTAACATTTTGAGATTTTTTTTAAATTCACAGATTTCCCAGAGAATAATGCATGGATCTTGATATTTAGTAGTATCCATGACAATGTGTTATTTGGTGCAGATAACTGTTGGGCCTTGGCAGAGGCAGGCTCTCTACAGAGTGCCATTCTAGTGGACTTAATGGAATCTTCATTTTTTCACTTAATAAGAGTTCTTTCAGCATCCATGGCTACAACACTAATACTTTCCAAGTATCTCCATTATCAAGTACTATTCTTTTATTCATACAAAAGCTGAACCATTTTCAGTGAGAACAATGTATTAATTTGTTTGAAAATAATACAGTGTGATAGTTTAACAATGTCTGTGTTTTGTGTACTGTATATATCACTGCACCCCTGGCATTGAGTCATCTCAGCAGGATTCACTAAAATCAGAGGTCTGTTCTGTTCCACCATTCATCACCAGGGTTGTTTAATTCACAGGAATGGGAATGAGAAGTAATTGTTTGGAGACAAGACTGACAACAACTGTGTCAGAGATAATGAGGAACTCGACCCTGTGACCTGCAGGATCATTGGGAGCTCTATAATGCTCTGAGGTGACAGAGTACAGACCTCATTTTACTGCTTTGTTAAAAAGGCTGCAGCTGATGGACAAATTGATTGAAGTGCTGATTGATCACTTTGGAATACTAATTAGTTGACATGGGCGACTGATTTGTATGATGTAATGAAAATCAGTATATACACTCAATGAGCACTTAATTAGTAACATTCATGATGCAAATCTCCCTCAACCCAAAGGTGTTCTACTGGAATCAGATCAGGTGATTGGGGAGGTCACTGTAGTTTACTGAAGTCATTGTCACATTCATAAAAGCAGTTTGAGCGACTGTCAGTATATTCTGTTGTTCCAGTTTAGATTTTGCTGTGGAATGCAGAAATTCCTTTATTGACCCTTGAACCTCATTCATTGAGAAAAGTTCCCATACACAGCCTTATACTTTACGCACGCTTTTCTTGCCTGGATAAAAACTCCCCCTTTCCTTTTTTGCCTGTTCTTCTTAGAAGCCTTCACCCTTATAAAACCTCTAAACCTTTTTTTTTCTTGGAAGGATTTTTAAGGAGGAATGTCTTTCAACCATGTGCCCCCAAATCTCTGCTGCAAACATGTTCTCACTGATTCTCTCAAAGAATTAATTGCTCCAAATAATCTCACCATCTGGTTGCTGAGGTCCATACCTATGAGGCTGCTTGCATTGCAGAGGCTGGGACACCATTCAGACGCCCGGAGTGCTGCTGTGGTGCACAGAGAGAGAGGGAGCGAGAGAAAGAAGGGGGGCAGTGAGGCTTGCCAGGGGGCTGAGAAAAGGAGTGAATGACAAAGACCACCATCTGCTCCTTGTCTTTCTTGTTGGCGACCCTGCACGCCAGTAGAGACCCTGCATCACTATGATCCAACTGCGTATCACTGACTGGAATGTTATTGAACGGCAGGATGGGGAGGAGAAGAAAGAAAGAAAGAAAGAAAAAAAGAATGAAAAAAGAAAGAAAGAAGAGCATCTGGAGAGCACAACAATCATGATATAGGGGGTTTGGATTCTTTACTCTAAAGGTGTCTTTCCTCCTTGTATCATACCATTAAACTGTCATCCAAATGCTTAGCAAACCTTTGAATTGTTGCAAAGGAACCAAAAGTTAGGTTAGGTTGAATCTCTCTTAAGGTCTGAAAAACACAATGACTGGAACCATTCATCAAGCAGATTTCTGATCCCGACCCAAAATTATTATTTATTTATTAAAGTGAGGCTTTATAACATTTACATATAGAAAAATGTATTTCCACTGTTACATTTCACAAGATGGGAATAAGAATTTGTAAGGAGTTAGGGAAAAATGGCCAAGGTGTGAAGACAAACCTCAAACAAATTCATGATAAGTACAGTGACAAACTCAGTGCTGTACTCAAGTAATGCCCTGGCCACACTGGCTGCATGAGCGGAGCATGCATGACGGCTACGCCGTGGATCTGCTGCGTGTCGTGGCCGTCTGTTGTTCATACAAGCAGCGTTTCTGCTTCATGTCTGCAATGTAAGGTTTCTTGTAAATCACTCTATTTCCTTGAATAAAAGTATGATTATAAACGCAACTAAATGTCTGACTCTACGGTATGAAGCCATGCAACTTCCCGTCCTGCGATAACAATCAAAATCTTGTAAGTGGTAATTGTTTCTTATTTATATAGCATTTTTCTAGTCTTGACGACCACTCAAAGCGCGTTAAAGTACAGTTTTGGCCATTCACACACACATTCATACACTGCATCTTTGCGCAGTACTTTCTCTTTGATAAGGGGCAAGTTGGGGTTTAGTATCTTGCCCATGCTGAATCGGGAAAACTGGGATCGAACCGCCAACCTGGTGAAAGGCTTCCTGTCCAAAACAGAATTAATTGTCCCAAGAAGTAAAATAGTCTAACATGACAGTGATTTATTTTTGACAAAATATTAACACTAACAGCAACTGTATTTATTTCCTTTCATTCAATAGTCCCTTTGATGAATCATATTATTTGCCGGGACATTCGCTTGTTAGCTCATTAGCTTGTTATCTCAATATCTGTTTTTCTTTACATTTCGTCAATATGCAACACAGCTTGCATCACTCTTAATGGCCATATGGAACCAGCCAGGAACGACATCAGCATTTACGTCAGCATTCATGTCAGCATCTGATTAGAAATTCTGATCGAAGATATCTCTGAAATAAGACATATCAGTTTATCTAATTTGATAAATTTTCCCTCTGCCTTTACCTTGCCACTAACTCCTTATTAAAGCCCACCTGTGGTAGCAGTAGATAGTATTATGTTTTGCTTGTTCTCTGATGAAAACATGGGGCCCATGTGGGTTGACCCGCCTTCAAATCATTAATCCATCCTGTCGTCATCCTTATGCATTCCTCTTCTTATCACTTCAGAAGATACAAGAGATGATTCATCTGATTTCCTTGTCTAATCTCTGAATTGATTTTTATAACACTTCAGAAATGGACACATACTGTTTATAAAATCTGTTTTCATTCATCCACTAATGTCTGCCTGTGCCCACTTTCTCTTTGTTGTCTTTAAAAAAATAGATTTTCCTCTACAAAGCATGCCTCCCCCTGCTGACTTTTTTTGTGGGAGCAAAGTATGTGTGTGTGCACTCTTTGTGCTCCAAGGTTCTTGTGCCCCCTACACCTCCACAGCCCCAGCCTCCACAGGTAGGCTATGCCGTCCAGAGCAGCAGGGTTGAAGGCAGGCGAGCCTCTGAACCCCCTCTGGGTGCTGTGACCCGGCATGCATCCTGTCTCCAACCACCAGTCCCACTGGCTCCAGTGGCCTTCCTGAGAAAGGAGTCAAAGAATGTGGTTGCTAATTTCTCCATTCATACGATAATTTAACAGGCAATTCACGACACACACTCATGAAAAAAACTAAACCAAGACAACATATTAACAACTTTAACACAGCTTGTCAAATATGAGAATTTGCTACTTTTCTCCATTATATATAACTCAACAGCACATTGTTTGGTTTTGGGCTGTTCATTTAACTAAATCAAAGTGCTATTTCATTGAGAAACTCTTCACTATGCTGATATTTCTAACCTTAACCCTACTAAACGATAAATGGATCAATCATAAAATGAGAAAGATAATTCATAATGGAAATAATGACAAAACAGTCTCACTACACAGTCCATTTGGTCCCTGTTCTGGAGCTTTGTCCTACTCAGCAGGTGAATGCATTATGTAAATGATCGAATTTCCATTTTGTTTTCCAGAGCACTATGAACACTATTTTTGTTTCACAAATTGAGACAGAAACTCCCTCTTCCAATCTTTCTGACTGTAGAATTGGGGGTCTTGCATTGGTCCATGCATTGGTCAGCCCCCCACCTTCACACATTGATTCGTCAGGTGTGTAAAGGTGAAAAAGTAGGCAAAATATAAGTCTCTTTCAATGTCTCTATTTTCATTCTTCTACTTCTGTCACTTTTTATATCATCAAGGAGCAACGCTATGAAAAATTGACATATGATTTTCTAAAACTGGGCAGTGTTGTCCCCAATTAAACAGCTATGATGTCTTGTCCTTTTTTATGATGACAGACTTTTTACTCCACCTTCCAGTGTGTCCACTCTGAACCACTATATGCAATAAGGGGGGGCTGCTGTTGCTCCAAAGGCAGAGCTGGTCATCCACTGACCAGCTCTACGTTTGGTCGTTCAATCCATGGCTTCTGCATTCCACATGCTTAAGTGTTCTAGGGCCAGACACTGAACCCCATATTACACCTGACAGTTATGTTGTCTGTGTGTACATGATGTGTGATAGAAAAAGCACTGTATGAATATGTTTGTGTGAGAATAGGTAAATCGCTTTGAGCGGTCCTTAAGCACTATATAAATGCAGCACAACAAACAATATGCGGATGACACTTTTATAAATGTTTCAATCATAACCTGACCTAAAATCTCAGCCTCTGAGCCAGAATTAGTGGCAAAATTATTTGCAGCTTTGAAGATATATCTTTCTTGAGTTGTTGACTGAAATTTTATTATAAAAATGAAACAGACTCAGCCAGATGCAGCAGTTAATTTCCACATATTTCTAACAACCACTTAAAAAAGAAGTGGAGACTTTGTACAATCTACTTTTTTCAGGCCCAAATTTAAGAGCGTGAGTAAATCCTGAAACTGTGAAGTGATACGTTTGATGTATTTTCCGTAACAGCCCTGTTATTTTATATCCCGACACACTGGTTGTCTGCTTTGGCAGAGCATCCACAAACAATCTATTACAAACTAAGAGATTTTCAAAAATGGACTTGTCATGGAAAATTGCCTGCTTGGTCTCGAATCCAAACAGCTTTATTTGGATGAGCAAAGCACTGGAGCCTATCTGAATTAATAGAAGTTGTGCAAGAAAGGCTTATTTTCAGAGGCAGGGTTCAAAGTATGAGCCCTGGGTGGCTCCTGAAGTTGTGTTTGCAGTGCAAGGAGAGAAGCCAGCACAGATGGTTAGGTACCAAAGGCAGCAGACTTTTTCTCATGCCTTTAAATGGGAGCGCTCTCATTCTTAGCTAATATTTAGCTCCTTCAAATGCAAATGTGGTGGCTTCACTCTCCAAGGTTAGCATAACAACTATGGGAAAGCTTTTAGATCTCAGACATTTGTTTACCAGATGAAAGAGCCTGCACATGGTAAGAGCAGAGAGGGACAGTCAGGCCTCTCAGCACTATATCTCCTGAACTGTTCACAGTCAAGTCCAAGTTACAGGCTGGATATTTTCAGTCAACAACAACAACCCACTGTGTGTGTGTGTGTGTGTGTGTGTGTGTGTGTGTGTGTGTGTGTGTGTGTGTGTGTGTGTGTGTGTGTGTGTGTGTGTGTAAAGTAGGATTCTGTATGATAATAGATAGGCTGAGAGAATTGATGGCAAAATGATGACGATGATGCAATAATGTTAGAAAAATAAATGCTTAGTACAGTATGTTTTTATACAATTTATAAAGCATTTTGTGTCTTACTGATCCTTTTAAAACATCTGAAGATTTTCATTTTCATTGTGATAAGCAAAATCTGAGATATTTAGGCGACTCATATCTATAAGGTTTTGAAATTTGGTGCAGCTTGATTAAATTTAAGGAGACTGTTGGGCCTGAGGTATGGTACTGAGTGTCATTGTATTTTTTTATTTCAAGAAAAAGTTCAAGATGCACCCCCAAGGTGCTTTGATAATGTTTTTAGCTCCATTTGATCCATTGTTTAGTGGGAGAAAAACGATTTGTGTCACCATGGAAACACCAATATCAGGCACAGAATATCCAAAAAGAAAACCAAGATCCCCCCAAAAGAACAACAGCTTTGATCAGAGCTTTTAGTCCTGTGACTTAAACAACCATGTAGCTGTGTGTATGTGAGTGTGCGCATGTGTGTGTGTGGGTGTTTTAATATAATTATTAAACATGCATCAAAAGAGCAAAAAATAGAACGGCCCAAAAAAAGGCCCACAATAAGTAGCAGCATTTTCCCTGATGAACAGTTTCAGAGGCAAACAGCTCATATTATACTTCAAAACTGTAATAAAGCACTATCTTCCCTGCATCTCTGTAATGCATTATTCACTTCCAGTTGCCAAAAGGAGACTCTAGAGGATGGTTAAGAACCCACTGCAATATTTATGTAGCAAGCTGCAGTGTACTGTTCACACACACACACACACACACACACACACACACACACACAAACACACACACACACACACACACACACAAATACACACAACCCCATCGTTATATCAAGTTCTTGCTGCCAGATATCCATATGCATAGACCTATATCCCTGTGAAACCCTGTTTCCATACATCTAAATTGCACCAGTAAATGTTTTTTGTAGGAATATAATTGCAACCATATTAGGTTTTCTATTAATATAATCAAGATACAACTCTATCAGTAAAATGTTCACAGAGAGCATGTTTTTCCTGCTAAAATGTCTGATCTAGCAGCTTAATATCCATATGAATACAGCATAGTTAAACATTTTGTTATTTTAAGGTACTTACAACACAACCAGACTGCAAATATTGTGATCTGGTTTGACACAAAACAGATTCTTTACATAAAATGGTCACTTATGTACTTTCATTTATAAACTAATCACTTACTAACAATGCTATGAGCATTTTTTAAGTACACAATGTGCTTGAACAAGGAACCATTTTAAAAATATATTGAATGATGCTTGGATTTGCTCTAGCTAGATAGATAGAGTAATAGAGTAAACAATGAATGACTTAAATGTTCACCTTACTGAATCACAAATGGTACATGGATGTTTTATACGTAATTGGCCACTCTGTGTAAATTGTGCCCCTTGATGGCCCCTGATTTAGAAAAGTCCTAGATTCACCACTGGGTGTAACAATTGAAAACTTTACGCAGTTGATAACAAATGTAGGACTTTGTTGATAGATTCATTCATACCTTGCATCTGAATATAATCCAGATATTGGTTACATTCCTACTACAGAGATCTGTTGTTATAGAAACCAAATTTCCAGGCTTGCTCTGTGGAATTAACAGCATCAACATAAAACTATTAACTCTCTTATCTTCCTATCTGACGCACTAAATATGTTTTTTCTGTATGTAGTAGACAGTTGTTAACAGAAGAACGTTTTGTGTCTTGAGAATTCTTCCCTTTTATGCCACACAATCACTTACCTCCCATGCATTGGCCCATATACTGCAGATTGTCTGTTTGAAGATCCAGGCCAGCCATGACTGTTTTCATTTGGGATTTCTATACTGGGAGAATTCTCAACAAGGATCCCCCATTGAAAATGGGGGATTAAAAAACACATTCCTTAGAGATGCTAAATATATTTCTGAAGAGGCTCAGAAAGCATGTTTGATTAAAGAGCACAGTGTTGTAGCCTATGTAATGCATCAACTTTTCAAAGTAGCAGAGTAGAGCTTCACTTTGCAGATCATTAATGATATTGATGTATGCTGTATGGTAATGATTGCAGGCCATCAGATGATCATGGTGATGGCTGCTCTGCTTGTCTAATGAGAAAGAAAGGGCAGGCTCCTATGTGTGGAGAAAGGCCTATACATTCCACCATGGATATTGTTGTTTCTGTGATGTTCTTTTTCCTGGGAAATATACACCTGAAGTCAAGTCAGAACAGATGTTTGTTTTTTTAGATCTGCCACACAACTAAATTTGACAAAATGTAAAAAGCAAGAGAAATAAATGCCCAGATAAAGTGAAATAATAACATTAAGAATTTACTCTTTATCTCTATTATAGCAGACTAATGAACCTTAAAACGTACAGTATCAAAAGTGTGAATCTGTGTTAAGCCAACCCTACAATTTAAAATAAAAGATCAGTATTGATAGCAGGGTCAAGGTCTGTTGTACTTGGAGGGAAAGTTCAGGTTGCAACCTCTGTTGCTTTTGGGTTTACATCTCTGTAATGAACCCAGTTGAGCATATTTATCATGTTCTTTGACACTGATCATAACAGAAAATAGAAAGTTCTGATATGACACAATTAAAGGGAGAATTCTATATAAATAAAATACTCGTATACATATCCTGAGAGAGTTATTGGTCTCAGTTATCTATTCTGCTGACCATACCACCTTGCTGTTCAGGTATTCAGACTGAAAATAGCTCTGTGCCACAAAGTATGCATTGGTGGGAGCATGTTTTTTTCAGTTACAGTCTGGCAATAGGATCCAGGAAGTCCAGTCTGAGGAACAGATCATCTTTAAATAAACTGCAAGTTTTTTCTTTATTATGTGAACCTAAATAAAACCAGAACAAATTAATATTGTCAGCATTGTGTCCCTGCAACAAATATGCAGGTGACAAACAGATCATATCCCACATGGCTCTGGTACCATAGCTTTCGCCAAAATCCACTTGATTTGAAAAACAGCCCACTAAAGCCTCATCAGAACATCATCGGAGATTCTTTATCAATATCAGCATTAATTCATCAAAATGGGAACTGTTCAAATGATTTATCCAATCGTTCCCTGACATAAAGAAGTTTCCTACAATGCTGCTGTTGTCTTCCTATCTCCTATCTCTCTACACTCTTCACAACTGGATAACAAGCTCTGAGTCAGTGAGTCCAGATTGAGAGGACTGGCATTTCATAGTCAGGGAGACTTTTGTGGCTATTTCAGCGAATTTTGAGGTCAGGGCATTCAAGGAGCTGTCTGCTCAATGCTTGTAAAGAGAATGAATAAATAGAGAGTGAGTGCAGCAGAGATAGAGTGTGTGTGTATACTTGTGTAGGTGAGAGAGAGAGAGGCAGAAGGATAGTGTGTGTGTGTGTGTGTGTGTGTGTGTGTGTGTGTGTAGGTGGAAGTGGAAGAGAGAAGCAGGGAGATAGATAGATAGAGAGAGTACACACTTTCACACATGGACAGAGAGCAGAAGATAGGGATCTTTGTGTGGATGTGTTCGGTGACCTTGCGCTCTCAGTGATGGGCCTCTATCTCCACTTACACAAAAGAACAGCAAAATAGGATTCTTAGATACATCAGCACACTGACTGGAGACTGGATCTCACTGATGCAGTGTGCCCAATACCAAGGGGTAGAGCAACAAGGAAGTACGTGTGTGTGTGTGTGTGTGTGTGTGTGTGTGTGTGTGTGTGTGTGTGTGTGTTGTGTACGTGATGTGATAGTTGAAAAGCAGAAATAGAGACAAAGTGTGTGGGCGAGCTTTAGCGCCCTGCCTGGTAACACAGCACATAGATTTAGAGCTAAGGTATCATGCTCCTGTCAGGCACATCATATTAAACAAGCAACAAAAAAAGTACAGAAAGTCTATTCCAAAACTATATATATATATATATATATATACATACATACATATATATACATATATATATATATGTATATATTGGAAGGCAAACAATAACTCCCATTGAAATTACCTTAGAAAAGAATAGTCCCCCAGGACTATGAGAATTTTTAAGAATTTGAGGATGCAATTAATGTATCATATCACATACGCACACTGAATCCTGGCTGTCACGTTTTTTGTTATTTATATTTTCCCCTTGTCCACACAATAAAATGACTACAAACGCTCAAGCAAGCATATCAGGCTAGGGCGATGAAGTCTACATCAACAGTATGTTAAATACCAGAGAGGAACGCTGTAGTCCAAGAGGTATCGGGTGAGGCAGATGTTTGTGAATGCGGCTAATGTGGTACAGTAATGCTAAATGTTGCTGCAAACCTGTAATTAGACATGGCAGTGTTAACCAAGTGTACAGAAACTGATATAGGTTATAGCCGCCATTGTTTGTTGTTGTTCCTGGAGCATGCTCATTACACGAAGCAACAGTTGGCATGTTCGAAGTAAGCTTTGATGTCATCCTTTCAAAAACGCTCAGTTGAACATGTACCACCTGATACGCAGAAGTTTTGGGAAATATACACACTGAAAGGCCCAAATGCAGAGAAAATTGTTATTTTGCATATTTATTTACAAACCCTGTCCACCCTGTATATATTCAAGCACTCCAGCTTCACATCCTCCCATTGTTCCGTTTCCCGCCACTGAACTTACCACAGCTGCAACACATCACCAAACCAGTCACCCAGTATATATACATCTACTGACACACTACTTCCCTTTCTGATTGTCTCTGCACTTCAGATCGAGCTTTCCTGCACTCATCTATAGTCCTCCTCTGTATGACCATGGCCTAGTTTTTATTTTTGACTTTTGAATTTTTGCTTATTTTTTGATTTTGGGGTTTTGGCCTGTGGATTGACTATAACCTTTTCATCACTGACTGCCTTCCCATGTAAGATGCTGTCTGCATTAAAACCGAGACTGTTGATCTGTACTTGATTCCTGCATGCAAGTCTTTGTTTTTGGATCAATCATCACAAAATGTGAGTTAAATAAACATATAGAATGCATTCATTTCTTTGGTGTTATACATCCTCTATCTGATCTCAGGACAGACATTTTGAATCGATTAAGCTCTTTTCTGAATCCTAATTTTGTATCCTTTGGCAACTTTCTGAGCTTCTGTTTTATAGGAATAAAGAGAACCAAGAATGAAAAATTGACTGATTTGACTAAAGACTTATCTTGAATCTACCCACAACATTATCCTATCATTAATCCTTTATTTCATTGCTTTTCAATTTGTCTCAAACACAAGCAGCACAGCCCCATCCAACCCCCTCTCCTCTCCACCCCGTGTGCTCCCTCTTCCTCCCATCATCTGTCCGTTTAGCCATGATTCGATCAGACAGGTATGGCTACCCCCATGCTGGATACATCTTGATACATCACTGGCTCTGTGGTACTCAAACCCCAAAGTCTTTGCACAGATCAATCTCCTCGACAGGTTCCCACAAGGAAGAAAATGCTTTACAGCTGAGACACAACTGTCCCTCAGCAGCAGAGAGAGAGAGAACGACACAGGGGTAGGGAGAGAGCAACGAAGAAGGAGAGGAGGGAGGTGATAAATTAGGGGTGTGAGGGATTAAGTCTTTTCTTCCAGGATAAGGACCTGTCTCTTGGAGGAGGAGAGGGTTTGATCCCTCATTCTTACCCTCCTCCCTCTCTCCTCTTCCCTCCCTCTGTCTTTCTTCTTTTTTCCTCTTTTGTGTTTTTCTCCTACTCACTGTAATCCAACGTGATACAATTACAGATGCAGATGGTCTATCAATGCCTCCACCCATCAGAGCTGTGTTGAGGGGCCTGCTGGGGGCCTGTGGGCGCCTGATACCCTGCCTGCCTGCATGTGTGTGTGTGTGTGTGTATGTGTGAGAGTGTCCATCCACACATCTATGTGTGTGTACCTCCTGTTACTCCCCCTTTGCTCATGTGGGACCAACCAAGACGGCCAACACATCAAACAGCCATGGCTTTGATGTCAGTCACAGGATGGAGATATGTGATGTTTATATATATGGTACAGGGTTACACTACTGCTTCAACACAATGCTTTCTTAGGAGGCAGAAAGAAAGAAACCAGGATGACACTTTGACAGATGAATGCAGAGTGGTGTGTTTGTGAGGAAGGGCCTCCTGTGCCATCTCACCATGGTAATGGCATCCCAGAGGAGAGGCCTATTTGACTATATGTCTTATCCCATACATACTCTCCAAGTCTCAGATGTCATATCTTACCTGAGGAGGTGCAGCTCACTGATTGATCCTGAAAGTAGAAAACACATAGATTTTTTATGGTAATCACACACTGAGCACAAAAGATACAGCACATAGGACAGATGCTATATGAGCATCATATACAATAAAAAAGGGGCACTGTAATAATCCTGAATACGTTAATGGTATGGTAATATTCTTGGATAAGAAAGGGCTTGAGTGAATATCACAGTAATACTTGAGGATCAAGGCAAGATCCTTTGTAATTTTTATTACATATTTTTTTATTAAAATAGTTATATGTAATTTCATAATATTTTTGAATACACAATTTTTAAATACAGTTGAAAAATGATGCCACAAGCCACAATGCCACAAGCTGCAGCACATACACCTGCTGATTGTCAACTTACAGACCGACAGCCTTAAAAAGGAACACATTATTGAATCAACACCACTGTGACATAGTCTCAACAAATACTGAACTTTGGGACTACCACAAAGCTGGTATTTGTAGCAGGGCTGTGACCTGGGAGCAGGCTCCATTCTCAGTACACTCTACACAGTACACGCAGATGGTTGCATGTATTTCTGAGCACCTCTGTCAATCGAGTGGATTTGACTGTGTCTCTCAGGCCTGTGCGATATGACCAAAGCCTCATATGCCCATAGAGGCCATTTCATATCCATATAATGATACATATCATTATTCAATTTTAATCCATGTAAATTATGTCCATGTCTTTGTAAATGTGAAGTTGCAACACCAGCTGTCTCCTTCTATCTTCACAATTCTTTGTTGTCTGTTGTGTTGCAGGAAAATCCTCTTGTGATATCAGAGTATTTGGGTTTGTTTGAAGCCCTCGACTGTACTTTTGTGGCTCTCATCGATAGACTCTCTGCGTGCTGTTTGACATGATTCTTGTGTTAGTGACTAGACACATTCTAGTTAAAGCTGTGCGCAGAATAATTCAGTCAAATAATGGGCCAGCGTGGGTCAATGGATATTGTGGGTCATTCTCTGGCTTCTTCTGTCCACAAGTTCTTGCGCCAAACACTGAACCTCTCATTGCTCTTCATGGTCAGACCAGCACCTTGTTAGCTAGCTCACTGCTGTGTGTGAGTGTGTATGTGAATGGGTAAATTAAAATCAAATTGCAAGTACTTTGCTCTATATACATACACTCCAATCACTATGTATGTAACAACCAGTGAACATCAGAAAATGTGTGCATCCTGTTGTGCACACTACATGGAAAACCACCATACAAGTAGTGCAAAGGAAATACATTCATATAACAAATACTTTAGAGGATTTTGGTGGACAAAAGTTACATTTAAAGTTCACTGTTACTTCACAAATCACATGAACGCAACATTTACAGAATGCCTCAAGGGAATCTTTTCACATTTGGCACAAACATTCGCTTGGACTCAAGATTTAACTGATTTGGGAGCTAAAGGTCAAGGTCACTGTCGCCTCACATACTTGTGAACACGACGTATCAGAAATGCCCAAAAGGACTTTCATTACATCTGGCACAAGCATTCACTAGGACTCAAAGATAAACTGATTAGATGTCAGTGGTCAAAGGTAAAGGTCACAATTACCTGATATGAATTTGTAAAAAAAAAAGGACAATGAATGAGTGATTGGCAGCAGGGGCGTCAGCAGCACTGTAAAACATCCAGGGCTAAGCCCAGAGTCTCTGGTTAAGAGAAGAACATCCAGTTCATCCATGCACCCCAAGGGATATATGATCACTCAACTTCAGGCTGGACAGTTTACACTACACAATGTCACAAATACTATAAATCCCAAATATTTCTTGTTTTATTTATCAACATGTAAGCACTTGTACTTTAGTATTTCCACTTTATGTTACTTCATACTTTCCACTGATACATTTCAGAGGGAATCGTGTTATCTAGTCCATTACATTTATTTGACAGCTTTAGTTATTTCATATTATTAGAGTAAACCAGTGGTGATGTCATGAGAGCGATTAAATAGAGATTAAATAATATAATAATCATTCAAATGAGTACTTTATCTGATGGTGTTAGGTGTAATTAAATTTAAATATTTCAGACCAGAAACCAGAGAAAAATGGTGTGAAAAACTTTTGCTAGTTACGTACACTGGGCCAGTGTAAACAGGAAGCAGATAGTCTATGCTGCAGTTGGTTGCTTGGTAACAGAAAATGCAATGAACAAGGAGCAACGATGGTGAAACGTTTTCAGACATAATTGTCAGAAAATGTGCAAACGACTCGGTCTGGACTCTGCCCGAAGTTTGTTTTTCACATATAAATACAGAAGGAGAGTCTCTGCTCGGACGCGTTCACAACAACAACAGATCTGCGACTGAGCCTCGCTGCCCACGCAGCCAATGTGGATGCTCTAATCTGATAACATGGGCGCTGAAATGAAAAGCAATACGTTGGTGACTAGCTAATTATTCAGGGCTGATGAAATAAAGGTTCAGGGCTTACAGCCCTGCATGCCCAAGCCTGACGACGCCCATGGTTGGCAGAGTGTGGGATAACTACTTTGTCATTAGCAAAAGTGAAAAAGATAATTTACACACTCTTGAAAAGGTACACATGAGATTCATCAAATACTCTCCTTTATCAGGGTTGAATAATTCCTAGACAGGAACTTCACACACACACACACACACACACACACACACACACACACACACACACACTTACAGTGTATCGGTTGGAGAGAAAACTTCTCTGTGAAGGTGAGATTTACAAATGTATAGGGAGCAAGGATAATGAGGAGTAAAGCAAGTGAGTGAGAAAGAAAGAGTGAAAAGCTCCCTGACACAATCATGTGAACTTTTTATACAGTGTGTGTATGTGATTGTGTATTTGTGTCTGCAATTAAAGTCTATGTATTTACGCGTGTATATGTGTGGTTGTCTTTGTGTGTGTGAGTGACACCAAGGCGTGGGGTGTTGTCTGCCCTCTTGTCGACTGCTGGCATATCCCAGAATCCTATTAGGAGCAAGTCACACTTGGGTGGCACATTCATCATGGGCCCTGCACATTCAGATTGCTGTTATGAATATAATTACAGAGGAGCACAGAGGAGATGCTCAGGGCACACACACACACACACACACACACACACACACACACAGTCACATGTGAGCGAACAAACACATATGTCAGCACACACACACCTGTGTGTATAAACTACTTTGTTGTGCTTACACAAAATGATCACGCATGTGAACCAACAGTACAGGCCAAATAATACATACATGCACATGTCCTTTTCACACACTATCTGACTAGTATCACTGTCTTTTTCTAACACACATACATGGTGACACACATACACACACACTCTTGTAGTGATTTCAGACACTTCATTTTCACCCTAGCGCTCAGTGTGCCTCACCTCCCCACTTCAAGTACAGGCCGGCCAGCTCACCTGGGACAAGTCGGCACCAATGTGACCCTGTTGAATCACATTAAAAGGTATGTGTATTATACTTTTTCATTACATTGCTTTCAAATTACTGATCACTTTCTACGAGAATAAGAACATGTTAGAATAATGTCACTATAAGAACAAAGTTATGATATTACAAGATGATGTTACAAAAATCGTTGGATATAGAAACGCTGTTTGAATGTGTTAATGAATAGGTAAAAGTGACTTGTAGTGTAAAGCACTGTAACAATGCCCGAACCAAGCGACTCAAATGCAGAGAACACTGAGGAAGAAAAACCAGGGACAAGGTAAAAGTCACTCACTGTGAAGCAATGCTAAGAAAACGAGAGCTTTGTACACGGAGGAAACATAAGAAATCTGGCAGGAAAGAGGTGTGTGAGCAGGTGTATATGTACTTTGTAGTGAGGTGCAGGTGTGGTTAGTGCAGTAGCGGGAAACTGAACAATGGGAGGAAGTGAAGCTGGAGTTCATAGCTTTGTCCATAATCACCCCACTCACTATTCCCTACTTCACTATATATTGACTTATATATAGGGAACTGTATAGTGAGATCATTGGAAAAAATAAAAATAAACTTTCGGACACGTTTTCTTTGTCGCAGGATTATGACGTACAACAACGTAGGTCAGTGGAAACTCTACTATTTTACACTTACTATTAATACTACTAATGATCATCTCTCAATCATCCCGCAAATTGCGGTTTTCTCAACAATACTTCAGAAAAAAAACATGTAGACACTGTTTAGTTTTAAAGGCCACAAGTTAAAGGTTAGAGACCTCTGTGTAAAGCCTTTAACTCAACCTAAGTACAACAATATATATATTTATATATATATATTCCTTTCACACAGTAGTTTGAATGATAACACATCTGGGCTGACACCCAACCAATCTAGTCATACAGCTTCTTTTGTCCACCTCTGAAATTCATCATGGAGCTGATGCAAAAACTCAAATTAACAAAATGACGGAACGCTTGATGTTTGTGATGGCACGCTCTCTGTCATTCTCCTTTACACGCACATACATGCACGCACATACATGCACGCACGCACGCACGCACGCACGCACGCACGCACTTTATTTACTCTTCTCTTTCTCTACCCCTGTCTATCACCATCTCTCTCATCCCTCTGCTGAACACTTTCAGGAAGCTGGCCAAGACTCTTGGAGAGCCAGCATGTGTTTACCACCCTTTGAATGCATGCCACGTCGAGGGCTTTGCCTGCCATCTGAATGCTCTGTAATATCAATAATTGATGCTCTTGAGGAGTAGTAATTAAATTAGTTAATTATGCTGGTAAAATTACATGTAATTATGAGACTGGAGGGTATATTTAGTAAATTAGTCTCATCCATGCTCACTGTGTGTACTGCTGCCAAAATGTATTCCTTGATGATTAGGTAATATAGATACCGTCTCCGTTTTTTGGAACAAATACTGTACTTGGTTTACACACAGGCATCTGATCCAGATTACAAGCTTTTCTCACTGGAGGCATTGCTTTTCATCCTGGAAAAATCTGCTGCTTCAAGACAATGTGATGAGTGTTTTTGGCAACAATTAATTAATTTTTGGTGCATTTTGAATCTTTCTTTTAAAATGCTAAAGATTGCTGAAGTTAATTTAACAGTTTAATGAAAAATAACCTGACATTGATTATAATAATAAAAAAAACTGATAACAAGAGGAAGAAACAGAAATAACCTGTGGGCCAGTTAACCTGTCTAGCCTAAACATATATCTAAACTTGGACAAATAAAACCACAGTTGTCATTTTGACTAGCCACCAATTTAAATGAGAAAATATAGACTTTAATTTTATGTTTATGCATTTTGTCATTTGGATGAAAGGATCCATTGATAACATTGTCTATAGATGCATTAAGCTTAAGGTTTTCCATAATCTATCGATCCGAACTACAACTGAGCAAAATGGTGACCACCCACTTTTAGAAGGGCTCAGGTTCTGCAAGTAAATTGCAGGTAAAGGTACAAGACAATTATAAAGAGCAGAGGTGGGAAGTAATAAAGTACAAATACTTTGTTACTGTACTTAAGTATGTAACCATTTTCCTAAAATATAGTAGATATCATATAGACTTGTGGCTTCTACAGGAGCATATAATGTTGTTCCTGGCACAAGGGATTATATATATATATATATATATATATATATTTGTAATTGGCTAATGAGTGTGAGTGCATACATGAGAAAATACAATATTTTTACAGCCACTAAACTCACTTTACATAACTATTGAGTTGCATGGACACTTCAGCTTACAGTATGTTGCTTTTAAATAATTATCCCATAAAAAGATGTGGGAGACACTGAATCAATACAGCAGCAATATCAATAAATCAAGTGCAACACAAATATGCTGTCAAAAAATAAAACCACATCTCCAGCATCTCTGTATAAAAGGTTTTATAAATGTGGCTGTGTTTAGGGTGGAGACTCTATGTCAATAATGCCAGTGAACGCTGGCAGGCGGTGGACCAACTCTCTCTTGTTTGACTTTGTGTGCTGGAGGGAGGCTTATCTGTAAGCCACGCCATATTGCAGCAGCACATTTCCCTCAAGGTTTCCTAAACAGCTTGTCGTGCTCCTACTTGTGAAATCGATGGCATATTGTCTAGACCAGGCTGAATGCACAGACAAATAGCAAAGCTTAAGACATTGTGTACTGTAGTTAAAGAGATTAAACTCAGTGCTGAGCAAGTTCTTCCTCCATTAACGGTCTCTGGATTACACAGCGAGAACAATTGCACCAAATTATATCAGGGTTAGGGTTAGGGTTAGGGTTAGTCATATGTGGACATTGACATTTGAGAGTAGGCCTGTGCTGTATGTTTTTCTTAAGTGACAACTGATGTCATGGATTATTTGATAAATTCATATGGGTTAAGACATTTTTACAAGCGCTGGAGTCATAGATAGTCATATAGACAACAACTGACTCAGAAATCCCTCTCTCTTTCTCCTCCTTTCTTTTCATCTTGTTCTTCCTAATGTTCATTTTGGGTGACTGACTTGAGACCACTCATCTGATGTGATACCCATGGATGCAAGAACAGTCATATTTGTAAAGAAGCATTCCACACCACATAAAATCAGTTTAGTTTTTATTTGATATCTAATGTGACCGTGTTCAGTTTTTCAGAGCACCTGTTATGAATAGCAGTAGCAGTCACTGTCTGTTTTAACCAGCAAATATAACCTTCTATAAATTGACGATAGACTGAATGTTATTGTGTTAAAGTTAAATCACTTGGTGAAAGAGAGAAGAAAAGCGGACATTTATTTATATGATAATGTTGAAATGTAATTTACTGTGAAGCATTTTGAGGTGCTACAGGCTCTGTTAGTACCTCTCTCTCTCCCTGTATCTTGCCCACTGTTACTGCTGGTTTTACTCAGCATGAAGACAAATTGAACAACCTGAGCTATGAATACAGTCATGAGGAGTTTAACATTTTTTTTTTAAATGATTCTACTGACATCTGCTTATACTGCCATAACTCCAGTTTTTAGCTGTTCACTGAAAAAATTATATAAATAGGTGGATCATGTACACATCTACCTAGCTACAGATACAGAGATCGGGAAAGTAGAGACAGAGTCTTAAATGCAGTTAGTATTTGTTCACAGTAAAAATATTTAAAAAACACCAGTTGTCCTCATTCTAGACAGTGTGTAAGTCTTTCATACATACTCAAATTGAATGACAGCTCCTTATTAAAGCAAGATGACACTGCTGGCTTTAATAAATAGTCTAAGCTTTATAAGCTCCAGTAATTATTCAAAATTGTCCAATAAAAATCATGACATGTGGCTTAAATGTTTGCATATTTAGTTTATTATAACTCATCTTGTGATGCCCTTTTTTCTTCTCAAATGACAGCAAACATTAAAAAATCTGTTTAATTACATTCCATAATCCCCCCGTCGATCTTATTATGAGGCTTGTTGGATCTAAGGTTGCTGTTGAAAACCTTAGATCTCCAATTCTGCCATGACATGTCCTAATCATCAATGGTGGTATAATAATCTGTATTATTATTATTACCATAAGTAAATAACTGATCAAAACAAAGACAGGCCACATCCATTGGTTCCTATTAGGTCTTAATTTCCCCGCATGACACTACAAGGCTGCCTGCTAATTTTGGATCTCTGGCAATACTTCATATCAGACTCATAGACTATAGATACATGCATTTACTTTGGACTAAGAATTCATATTTTGAGTGCAGCAAAAAAAATGCCTTCTAATTGCCGAACAGATGCAGCAATACAGTGTGTGTGTGTGTGTGTGTGTGTGTGTGTGTGTGTACGAGTGTGTGTGGATACCAGTCACGTGTATTTGACTGAGCAGGGTAAAGGCTATGGAGTATTAAGGTAGTTACTACAAACAAACATTTCAGTAAACTCTAATTTGTAGATACCAGCACACTCAATAATTTCTTTATTTGTATTGAAGCAATGAAAGTAAATATGTAGGAGAAGAAAAGAAAACATAATGTAGAGGGATAAGATCTTCTGAAGAGCAATGATGCAAAGTGAAGCAATGTATCAAAAATGGCCCAAAAAAAGAAAATATCCAGGAGTGGCTCTTAAACACTGTAGTGCCTCACAGAGAAACCAGAGGAACAGCACCACTTAGATTTGTAAAGTCTTAAGATAAAATGTTGAGAAATATGTTTCAAATGGTTACAATTTTGAATAAATCCCCAGAGATGTGATGGCTTTAAATGTAGCAAAGGCAAATGATCTTTAAATTTAAGTTGAGTAATGCTGAGAAAATATGAATCTCAATAAATCAATGTCTCCTAGAAATTATTTATATATACAATTAATAAGCATTTACAAACTGGGAAATTCAATTGCATCTGAACTAAGTTTTCAATTTACGTATTGAGGATTTGTTGTTAGTATAAATATTTGTCAAGTCTCAAGTATATTGAACAGTCAAACTGGTCTGGTTGAAATTGTTCACAGCAGGGGCTGATCTAGGATTTTTATAAATCAGGGTCCATTGAAGGGCTATAGTTTTCAAAGAGGGGGCAATTATATGTCCAACATTCATGCACAATTCCTGGTTCAGTAAAGTGCATATTTAAGTCATTCCATTTTTCCTGTTAGCTCTATAGCTTTGAGCAAAGCAAAACATCATTAAAAAGAATTTGGAAATTGTTCCATGAAAAAAGAAAATAATCATTTTATTTATTTAATTTATTGATAGTTTTGTAAGTGACTATTACAAAGAAATGACTACTGACAGGACGGGGCCACTTCAGAGGCCAATCATCAGATTTCAGCCAAGGCCAGTGCTCCCCTGGCCCTGCCCCTGGTTCACACTGATTTCAGATACAACATGTTTATTTACAATTAATGAAAAACTACAACCTTAAGCAACCAAAGTGCTTTTGTTGCCAAAACAAAACAAAAGACTGGCTCTGGTCTGTGACCGTACCTCTTTGTACATCTAACATCCATAATAACCTTCTCTTAGTGACTCTGCTGCCACTAATAAAATAGTTATTTATTCATTACAAAAACACATCGCCTCTGAACAATATTCAACCAGTGATATCCTTCAGATATATTTACTTATACTTTTTGCTGCTCTCTCTGCTATTGGTAAGATGTGTGAGTATGTTGCAAGGGTCCATTACATCTTTACAGGACAAAAATTCTGCAGCACGCAGGAAGTGTTATGAGCAGAGAGATATTAGTTAATATTACATTCCCTTCAATTACTGAAATTAATGTGGCACAGAATAAGTAAATGCACGTCCACCTCACAGTCACACATCTTTAGCTTTTATATAAATATCGATATTGGTGTTGTTGTTTCATTTATTAAATGTTATTGTTGATTTATTGACTCATATTTTCTCCATGTTAATTTTGTGTTTTCAATTTTTGAGAAACTTTATAACAATATTTAGGTAGAGGGTTTAAACTAAGCACACTTGGTTTTCTGCATCCCTCTGCACTGTAGTGCTATGCATTTTTTATCTGTGCTGAAATAAAAATAAATAAATAAATAAATAAAAATCTGCCTTGAAACTGAGTCCGGGAAATATCTCCTGGAAATAAAATGTTTTGCACTACAAACTGCGCTAATGTTTGTTCTGCAGTCACCCAAATAACCAAATTATGTCTGTGTTCATCCTTCAGAACAGTGAACCATGAGTGTACTCTTTCTTCTTTATGGTCTTCCTGTGAAGCCAGCATTAAAGTTTAACAGTTAAACGCCGACCTTATGCTGCTGTCCAACCTGTGTTTCGAGGTGAGTAATCACCTTCCCACCTGCAGATGGGCTTGCCAAATGGAAAGGGAGCATGAGCTTGTATGTGTAGCTGTGTGTGTTTGTTCTATACCTGCATACTCGCATGTGTGTTTGTGTGTGATTTATGAGTACAGACCTTTGAGTGGCCCTGTTTTTCTACCTCACAGGCGACATGTTACCCAAACTGCTCCTCTCTAAGTCTTTAATCACAATGCAGACTGCTGTTCTACTATACGAACAAATTAAGTAATGAAATATTGATTGTCCACAACATTATAAAATTATAATAGTCAATGAAACCACATGAGCCTGTTATTAATATGATAAAACTTTAAGAAATAATTATACCTCATCTTACATACTTCATTCTACTGAATATATGGCTTAAAGGGCCCATATTGTGTAAAATACATTTTCTGGGCTTTAACCATCCGTAATTACTTGAAGGGGGTCAGTAGAGACCCTCAAAGTATGAAAACAGTCACTCCACGGACTTTTTCACTCAGTCCATTCTAAGAAATATGTTATCGAAACGTCTCGTTTTGTACTTCCTCCCCGTATGAGTCATTCGGGATCGCACTCATCTCTAAGCCCCACCCAGCCAGTACCAGTCCAGCCTCCGAACCCACCACCCCCGCTCCCCTTCACCTCCACCAACACCACCCCTCCACACCGAACGCGACACCAAGCAGACATGTTGCTGAGCTAGCAGCTTGTTAGCTACCACAGGCTAACAACAACAAGCAACACACAAGAAACACTGCAGCGTGGAGGGATGCAAGGAAGAGAATGTGTCCTTGCACATTCGTCTTAAGAACGATACTATTCGAGAACAGCGGTTACGCTTTATTTCTTCTGATGTGCATTGTCGGTGTGCTCGGTACGGAGTAACGTAGACGTTACTCGTTACTCCATATTGAAACTCCGTTATGAAACTCCTTGTAACTCGGGTCGTTACTCCTAAATTGGCCGAGGGTCCTGCTAAAACTTGAACAAACATGTGGACGGTGTAACTTACCATTCAGAAACATCCTGTTGTAACCGACTGTAAATATGTGGCTGGTTTTCTATAGCTGCAAACATAACAACTGACTTTCAGCTGTGTTTACCACAGTGAATGTGCCAGAATGAGACCGGTGATAAGCCTGGTCGCGTGTCGCTCAAAGTGCAGTCAGCCAATCAGAGGAGGGGCTCAAGAGGCAGGCGAAAACAGCCTATTCTGTCTGCAGGTCCAGAGAGAGGCAGAAGAGAGGACAAGGAAATACACATTGCAGCAGTTTTTTCGACTTTAAACCACTGATATATCATCTTAGGGGAACCAATACCTCAAACTAAATCCCAGAAAGGTGTAAAATATGGGCCCTTTAAAGTATAGAGACTGTGTACATAATTTTTGTGCAAAGCCATATCCATAAATAAGTGGTTTCTTTAGTTTGTTGTGGAGGAACTTGACTGGGGGCTTGACCTCAACTACATCTTTCAGATGAACTGGTATGTTGACGTATCAGCCCACATTCATGTACAGCAGCTAAATATGTAATGTTTTGGTATCCCCATACTTTTGACCATGTAGTGTATGTATATTATAAGAGATAAAACATTTACTCATTACAAATGAGTAAATTGGGGTAATAATGGATAAGCTATAAAGTAATCCTTTTACATTTTACACGTATGTAAAATGTATTGAAACATGGTGAAACTAATGACATTAAATGACCATTTCCCTTAATGTTGATATTCACGATCTATGTTTTTGTAAATCAACAAACTGAATCATTCATCTACTATTTGTTCACTGACAGTTACATCGACTTCCTGTGTTAACCAGTACCAGTTCGGTGCTGCCCAACTAATCCAGGCTTAAAGGAATAGTTCACCGAAAAAATTATAATTCACTCTTTATCTACTCACCCCTATGCCGAAGGAGGGGTGAGTGAAGTGTTTGAGTCCACAAAACACTTCTGGAGTGTCAGGGGTAAACAGTGTAGCAGCCAGGTAGCAGCCGATTCCAATACAATTGAAGATATCAGTGAGCTATCTTCAAACGTAAAAAAAACTAAAGAAAAAGAACATAACATGCCTCCATACTGCTCCTGTGGTGTCATCCAAGTGTCCACAAGCCCCGACATTCATATTCGACCCTAAACCAGTGTAGTGCCCGCGTACCAAAAGCAACATCCTCCAACTTCAGTCCTGTCTCAGCTATCCTCAGCTTCTGAATGTCTGGATCAGAAACTTGATCTGCTGCCATGCAATCATAGGCCAAACCCAAATGGATGGCTCCAGTAACCGCTCGGGAGAGGCAATCAGCCACTGGGTTGTGCTTGCCTTCCACATGTATATCTGTGGTGAACTCTGACCACGGCTCTGCCACTTCAGCCATGGCGAAAGTCACTGGCTTGTGGTCCACGTAAGCTGTGAAACGTCGGCCCTACAGCAGGTAAAGGCCAAGCAGCTCCTGATCGATGTTATTGTACTTCCGCTCACTGGGGCACAGCTGTCTGCTGAAAAAAGCAAGCGGCTGCCAGGCCCCATTGACCCACTGCTCATGCACCGCCCCAACTGCATAGTCAGAAGTGTCAGTTGTGATGGAAATTGGAACATTGGGTGCGGGGTGCGCCAGCATCGTCGCATTAGCCAGGGCTGCCTTGGCCTCCACAAATGCCTTATTCCTTTCCTCAGTCCAAATCACTGCGTACCTGGCAGCTTTCCCCTTCAGAGCCTCAGCTGTGCTGCCTGTGGTATAAAGCGATGGTAAAAGTTCACCATACCCAAAAACTCCTGCAGAGACTTCACCGAGAGTGGAAGTGGGAAGTTTGTGACAGCGTCCACCTTTGAAGGACCAGTATATCTTCCAGATAAACAAATAAAAAAGCCAGGTCCTTCAGCACAGTATCAATCAGTCACTGGAAAGTCTGTGCTGTATTTTTAAGGCCGAATGGCATCCGAAGGAATTGGAAAAGGCCAAATGCTGTGATAACCGCTGTCTTGGGCACATCCAGTGGGTGCACAGGCACCTGGTGATAGCCACGGACTAGGTCCACCTAGGAAAATATGACTTTATCAGCCAGGCGGGCAGAAAAGTCCTGGATGTGTGGGACTGGATAGTGATCGGGCGTCGTTGGGTCATTGAGCTGGCGGTAATCGCCGCATGGGCGCCATCCGCCGCCTTGCTTTGCCACCATATGCAGCGGTGAAAACCATGGGCTGCTGGAACGACGAATGATTCCAAGACGCTCCATGTTCTCAAACTCAGCCTTAGCAATAACCAGCTTAACCGGGTCGAGGCGCCGGCTCCGAGTGTGAACTGGTGGGCCAGCCGTAGAGATATGATGTTCCACCCAATGATTGCTGGTGTTGGATGAGAAAGTGGGCTTTGTTAAACTTGGAAACTGTACCAGGAGGCGGTGGAACTCGTCTGTGGCAGGTACAATGCTGGACATTCCCACAAAGTCTGATACACCATGTGAACAGGCATATGAACAAAAAATTCACTGCATCAACTAACAACCCATAAGCACACAGGAGATCCGCGTCTAACAGGGGAACAGTAACTTTTGCTCTAACAAAGTCCAAGCTGAAACGTTGGTCTCCAAAACATTGGTCTCCGACCGGCGCTCATGGCAGCTAGTGGGCGCTGGCCACTCCGTTTCCTGTCCCGTTGAAATGGCATGGGGAGCGACACCTTTTAGCCTTGAAACCAAATTGTGCATGGTAAAAACCCAAGTGGGAGCTTTGTTGCCGTTTAACCACTGTGGCGCTGACATCAGCCATTTCCCCCTGCCGCGATGAACAGTCACCGGATGAGTCCCACGCAGCCGCGCAGCTCTGTTGCCCCGCCAGGAAAGATTTATCGGCTTCCTCAGCCAACACCCGGCAATCTGTGACGATAGTACCCGAGGAACAGCTCGTGTATGTCCACTACAATATAAAGTAATTCAGAAAAAGATTTAGTGAAATCGCAGTAACAGAAACGTGTTTAAAGGATGGCGATATGGATGAAGATCAGATAGGTGGATATGAGTCATATTATGCAAATAGAAGAAATAGAATAGGTAGAGGAGTAGCTTTTTATATAAACTCAACTTTGAAATGTAAAATTGTTTGCAATACGTCAACTGTTGATATGGAAAGGATCACCACTGAAAAAATGTTATACAGTTGTGTCTATAGAACACCAGGTTCCTGTGTTGAGACATCCACAGACAAAATAACGAAGTTGTTTAACAAGATCTATAATAAGAATGTTTTTCTATGTGAGGACTTCAATATTAATCTGGAAAATCAATGTGGGCCGAGGACATCAAGTGAATTCATTAATGCAATGTTTAGTTTGAGTCTTTTTCCAATGATAACTAAACCAACAAAAATCACAGCAATGTTATTCGTAACATTATACAACAGATGGAATAGTAGTGAGTGGGATCTTGACGACTGACTTTTTTTTTTTACAGTGTATACCAATTATTACTTTAATACAATGCAAAAAAATTACAAGATCACAATCAAGAGGTACTGAAAGAAGACTGAAAAGAAGACCTTAAAGTTGGGATGAAGTGTAAGTAATTGATGTTAATACAGGTTATGATTCAGTTATGACGTTTATTGATAGGTTTGTATGAAAAAAACAGTGTAAATAAACCATGGATGACTAAAGGACTACTAAATGCCTGCAAGAAGAAAAAATATTAAAATAAGAACAAAAGAGGCAGAAAACAGTTATAAGAAATATGAAAATAAATTGGAATGGATAATAAGAAGGAATAAAAGGAATACTATGGTTATTTACTAAATCAAAACAGAAGCAATATGAAGGCTACATGGGGAATAATAAATAGTGTAATAAATATTTATTTTTATTTTGTGAAAGACAAATTACATAAATAAAATGGTAAACAAATTTAATAAATGTTTGGTAAATGAAGGACCGACTCTTGCAATAAATATTCCAAAAATAATGGAAGATAATGCAGATGGAAAGCCAATGATGGATAGGGGTGGGAAAGGATGAATAACTGAAATTGTGCAACAACATTCACGACATTAGTAAACATTAGTAAGAAGAAAATAATTGAAATGGCTATTGAGCCTGTAACATACATATGCAATCTGTCATTTTCAACAGGAGTATTTCCTGAAAGAATGAAAACAGCTAAAGTGATTCCACTTTATAAAACTGGAGATAAACATGTTTTTTCCTACTACAGACCAGTATCCTTGCTTCCACAATTTTCAAAAATATTAGAGAAATTACTTGTAGCTAGGTTAGACAAATTCATAGACAGATACAATATTTTAAGCAGTAGTCAATGTGGATTTAGGAACAATCACTCCACAGCAATGGCACTTATGGAATTAACTGAAGAAATATCGATTGCAATTGATAAGAAACATTATTTAATGAGCATCTTTGTTGACCTCAAAAAAGCATTTGATACCATAGATCATACCATACTTCTTACATCATACCATACTAAGAAACATAGCAAATACGGCATCAGAGGGGTGGCACATCACTGGGTAGCAAATTACTTACAAAATAGAAAACAGTTTGTTCAGATAAATAATATAAAATCTAAATAATATATTATTAATTGTGAGGTACCTCAGGGCTCAGTTCTTGGACCAAAACTGTTCATTTTGTATATCAATGATTTGGTTTATGTATTCAAACTGCAAAAGTTTATTCTGTTTGCTGACGATACTACTTTATCTTACTCTAGGAAATTTTTAACACAGGTGTTGGATGTGGTTGAAAAAGAATGAAGAATGAAAAAATGGTTTGGTATTAATGAATTATCACTGAAACTTGACAAAACAAACTTTATGATATTTAGTAACTGAAGGAAAAGCATCGATGAATCAATACATATAGAAGGTATTGAAATTTGTAGAGTCAAGGACACTAAGTTTTAAGATGTCATTCAAATGAGAATTTGAACTGGAAATCGCATAAAAATTACACAACGGTGAAAATATCTAAAACAATAGCTCTGTTACATAAAGTAAAGGATTCATTAGATAATAAAGCATTGTATATTTTATACAACTCAAACTAATAAATTACAGTATTCTGCAAATCATGTTTAAAGAAACTTTGCCTACCAACATCAATAAAATATTTGAAAAAACAGAAAGCAATTATAACTTAAAAGGAACAGATATCTTAAAAAACTGAGATTCAAAACCAAATCGATATGAAGGGAACAAACATTTCTTAATTGTTTTGTTGTGAAAGGGAAATCATTTTGTGAGCTTTTTTAAAGAGTATAAAATGTACTGTAACTTGGGAACTGATAGAGGTATGTGAGGGGCTGCTTTGACCTGCAGCTATTTAAATTTATACATTTTTATTAATTATTGCTTTGTTAATTAATGGCTTGTGAAAGAGGGGCAGATTATATAAGATTCTTCTTCTTTCTTCATTTCATTCAATATATGTGATTTTGCATTTGCAATTTTAAGGTCTTACCCTTCTATGTAAAGTGCCTTGAGTTAGTGTATATTATGATTTGCCGCGTTACAAATAAAATTGAATTGAATGTCAATTGTTTTGTTTGGTCGATGAATGAAATAAACTTCTATATATACATCTCTCCGTCAGATGGGACTAGCTCCAGTGACTCTTGAAAGGATAAATATGTAAATAGACTGTATTTATACAGCACTTTTTCAAGTCTTGATGACCACTCAAGGCACTTTACAGTACAGTGTTTGCCATTAACCAATTCACATTCATACACTGCATCTATGGCCAGCACTTTTTCTATGAAAACAGCACAGCCGTCAGCGGAAATTTGGGCTTCTTGCCCATCGACAATTCGGCATACAGAATGGGGAGACTGGGATCGAAACACCGACCTTCTGGCTTGAGGACAACCTGCCCCAAATATCTATAGGATATAGTTATATATGTTGATTTAATGTTATGACTTGTGGCTGGACATTGTTTATTTTATGTTTAGAAAGAAGTGTTTCATTGTTGGAGAACATTTAACTGCCCTAATTACATCCAACTATAACGTATGGATTGTTGGCGAAGTCGTATCAGAGGAGGCATTTGGGAGTGCAGAAGGTTGAAATGCAAAAGGATCTGTTGCAAATCTTTTTCGGGATTAGGGAGGCTTAAAGTCTGGAGAAAACCCAGGGGGGCCTTCTCCTGGTCTGTGTATGTGATATCTACTTATGCTACAGGTGACCAACAACACAGGTACATGCACACAAATCACTCCCACACATATAATATTAAACATATTAACACATAGGCAGTGGTGTGCAGACCTGCCTCTTTCTATCTTTCCATCCATGTGTGTTACTCTGCACTGTGTGTGTGTGTGTGTGTGTGTGTGTGTGTGTGTGTGTGTGTGTGTGTGTGTGTGTGTATGTGTGCGTGTGGCTGCGTATATTGAGGTGTGAATTGGTTGTGGATCTGCCGAATGTTGTCTCCAACAGGCTTAAAAGTGAGATGACCTGCAGGGTCAAACCCATTCTCTCTGACGTGTCCCTTATTGTCGCCAAGCATTTTAGAGGCTCATCCACAGTCAAGCCCAGTTAAAGCGTGAAGGATCTTGGGGCTATCAGACAGTGTGGCCATCACATCACGTCTGTGTCTGTCTCAGTAGTCCTGACAGGGAAGGCAGAGAAGTTTCAGCCTGACAGCTGTCAGACATGTAGTGTAAATGACAGGCAGGAAGACAGACAGGTAGATGGAAAAACAGACACAGGGACACGCTAATCAACTGATTAATATACAGACAGGCAGGCAATACCTGCTCACACACATACACTAACACACACGCACGCGACCACACACTCACACACACATATAAACACAAAACACACACACAGTGGCCCAGGTGCATCAATGGTAGCTGCAGTCCATTTGGTCATGTGCTGCATGAAAACAATAGAGAGGGCAGTGGAAATACTGAAAGAAGGGAGCCACTATGATGAATAATAAGCTCTTCATATGGGCTCAGGCAGACAGGGAGTTTGCCCAGGTGGTGCTCTTTTTGAAAGTGTATGTGTGTCTGTGTGTATGGGGCTGCATTCAGAATTTGTTTGCATTGGAACACAATTTTTGTGTGTGAAGGAAAATCTTGATAGCTGAAAAGGCTGTCACCCGTCAGTCACCAGTCTTTCTTTCTTCTCGACTTTTTAAATCAGAAGAGGAAGAATAAGAAAATATTTTTCTTTCTCAAACTTGTTTTTGCAGTTCTTCTGGCTTCTCCTTCACAGAGTAATGATGCCGATTCATTTTGGGTGGCGGCTGGTAAAAAGCATCTGAGCTGCAGCATTAGTTTTCCCTTCGCTGATAGAGACAGATGGTGTCCATTTAAAAGGTCCCATGGAAGTGTGTTATTTCTGGTGCCTACAACCCCCACAGATACAGAGACACAGAAACAAACACTCGCACAGATGTAGACAAGCAGTGGTGTCTGCATTTGTATGTGCACATGTTTGCGCGTGCAAATACAGATGCAAAATACACATAACATGCAGGATGGATGTGTAAAATAGATGTGTTTGCACAAACAGATGGAGAGGGGCAGCAAAGTAAGAGGTATCTCTCTATGTGTGAAACTACAATGTCACACCTTTCACGCTGCCCCATTTCAGGAGCCAGGCATAAATATCAACGTTTATGGACCCCCCTTCACCAACCCACAACCCCTACCCCTCCTGTTTTCTAGCATTAGAGCTATGAAAATAAAGGCAAACAAAATTCTGCTGATGCATAAAATGAGGATGGGAAAGGCACACAGTAGCACCTGGTGGCATAGTATCAATTGGTGGCTGTTAAATAGCTCCCTGTTTGTGCCAGCTGCTGCATTGTTGGACTGAGACAATATGAGAGTTCCAGCATTAGGGCTCACCACATGTTCGTGTGTGTGTGTGTGTGTGTGTATTCAGACTGACTGCACACCCACTCCAGGGTATTTTCTAGATCTTATTTGACTGGTGTGGAAGACTTTCTGGAGTCAAATCACAACAATTGCATTCAAATTCAAATAATTTATTCTAAGCAAAAGGGTTCACCCTAGGGTGCACAACATCAGGTGGACAACCTGGCTGTCCACATCGGCCGGACTGAGCTGTTTTCCTCCATCAGTCAATTTTGGATCAGTAGTTACTGGTTAATTCATGATACGGCTTACATACACGGACGTGGTGGATATGGTAGAAGTGTGGAGTTTCTCTGCAGGGGCTGTGGGAGGAAACAGTAATTGCTGTTTGGCAATGCATGCTTTCATGCTCCATTGGTTTGTCATTTTTCAAAGTGTAATATTTTCCCTTTCATGACGTGATCCACATGAGAGCTTCTTTCACAGCCACTGTTTGTCTCCACTATGGTACTGATGGTGATGATACAAATGATAAATGTGGGGCAATTTAGGATCTTTCTCTCTGCTTGTAGCAGATGACATATTTATAATTAATTATCTATTTGATTGAAAACGACCATATTATTGCAGGTTGACTTTTTAACTTTTAGGGTGTACTTTAGAAATTTAGGGTATAGTTTTTCCTTAATGCTCTATATTTTCAAACCAAACACTTCACATGCATACAACATAGATTTTCAGCCTTTACAAAAAGTGGAAAACATTGCATGAGAGGCTTGCTCTGTTAGGACCAGGTTTTCTACCTCTTTTCTTGCTCTGTGTTCTTGTTGCTCTCCTTCCCTGTGTTTCTACCTGAAGCTGGGCGGGGCCTCCTGTTTACTACCTGTGCAGCTGAGCTTCATATTCTTCATAACTCCACCTCTCAGTCTACAAAATCCCAGCTCATCTCTCCTGTCGTCGCCAGATCGTCCATTCACCAGTGTGGTAACCTATCTCGGCTTAGTTATTGAACGTCTATCCTCTAGTGCAGTGATTCTCAACTGGAGGGTCGCGAACCAAAAGTGGGTCGCGGACCCGTTTTCAGTGGGTCGCGGGCCTTTGCCTGGGCAAAAAAAAAGGTTAAGAAAAAAATCCTGTGCTTTTATTTTGAAGGGGATTTTTTATGCAGCGGAGTGCCCTCTATTCACACTCCTTAACAGTATTTGTTAAGGAGTGTGATTAGGATCAGTTTTGTTTTCATAGATTCAGTGAGTGAGTATTCTCAGCTAAAGCTACATAATTTGGGTCTTTTTGAAACTACTTCTCAGTAGTTGGACTTTTTTATTTCACATTTGTGCATGACAGCACTGTTGAGTCTGTTAAAAAAGGCTGAAGTTACTGAATTGTTATGTATGTTGTTTTACCACTTTTTGGTTTTTAATTAAAATACAGCTAATTGAGTGTAAAAGGGAATATTTCCCTCTCTAGCATCTCCACCTGCTGGTCCTTTTGGTTTATCATTAAACTTGTTTTTTTGTGTTGGCATACTGTGATATTCCGTACTATCTCAGGTTCAAACTGCACCATCTTTTCATTAAATACATTTGAGAAGTTGAAAATGTTCCTCGATTTGTGTCACGGTTTGTCATTAAGGGGTGATGGTGGGTCCCGCAGCCAGACCAGTTGAAAACCACTGCTCTAGTGTGTTTTTTGTTCTTGCCTTTTATCCTGCTTATTTACCCCATGCTCCTTTTTTTGTCTCAGAACCAGCTGTTTGTTCACCTTCATCTGCTCCGGCTTCTGCCTACCAGCACCTTTGGATCTCCACTGCCGGCCACCACCACCCCAGCTCCAGCAATCGAACATTAAACCTTTTTTGTTACCATCAATCTGCTGTGTTTATGTTGTGCACTTTGGGTCCGCCAGAAGCAAATTATGAAATGCTTATGCGAAAAAGGAACCATTATAGTTCATAGTGACCCTGAGATATTTAAAGCAATGGACAATCTCTAGATTTTCTCCATTGCAAGCAAACGTAAGTTTACTGATATTAGCTTTTCTACAACCAAAAACTGTTTTATCAAAGAAATTACCATTACACCACCAGCAGCCTTGACTGTTGACATGAAGCAGGTTAGATCTCTGTATTCATGTTATTGGTGTCAGATTCTGACCCTATACCATTTGCAGCCTTAGCTAAAACCCTGATTCAACAAACCAATCTACGTTTTCCCTGTCATCAACTGTCTAGTGTAGATGAGTCTGTGTCACTGCAGCCTCAGATTTCTGTTCTTGGCTGTCAGGAAGTTGCTCATCCACCCCAAGGTTGGATATGATATGCTTTCTGATGTTTCTCTGTTCACCACAGATGTTAAGAATATCTGAGTTACAGAAGTCATTCTGTCAGCTTGAAAAAAAACCTGACTTCTCTCATCAACAAGGTGTTTACTTCCAAAGAACTGCTGCTTACTGGAGCTTTTTTGTTTTTTTGCCATAAAAACTCCAGAGACTGTTGCTCGTGGAAATCCAGGAGATCAGTAGTTTCAGAAAGCCTCAAACAAGACAGTCGATCATGCAAGTCAGTGAGATCACATTTTTCCTCATCTTGATGTTTGATGTGAAGATTAACTGAATCTCCTGTCCTTTATCTGAATTGCTGTACAGATTGCACTGCTGCCATGCATGTATTAATATAAAAATACATTTTGTAGGTGTCGGTCCATGCTTGGTTTGAACCATTAGCATGGACTGAGCGTACCTTAAGCATTTTCAAATGATGTGTTATCAATGTGAAAAATCCAAGGCACCCCACTTAATCACACTTCTATACCTCTCCCACTTTCCTAATGAAGGCCCCCCTCAGCCCCCTAAACCTCCCCCAATCCCTACCACCTTCTCATTAGTGCCCCCCGTCAACCCTCTAACAACACTGACTCTTCCTGTGCCTGCTATTAATGAGGGAACTGAGGATTCCTAATAAGCAGTTTTTATTTTAATTAAAAAGTCTCCATAAATAAGCACCTCATAATCCATCTGTCAGATTCCATCCAGCTCCTACTTAGTTAGAAACCAAGATTAGAGACCAGAGTAGGTGATGATTCATGCAGGAAATATCTATCTATCCATCCATCCATCCATCCATCCAGCATGCAGCTGAGATGAATATGCTAATAATGTTAGTGTGTGTTAATAATTGATGGTCATATAAGACTTGGCTGTGCTTTGCTGATTCGACAGTATTGGTGAGGGCGGCCGGTCGTGCTAAATGATTTATTGTGGCCAACATTCCTCCAGCGGGGACTCTGAATTACTAATAAGGAAATATTCCTCCTGTGCCAGTGTGTATTCATTAAAAAGTAAGCTGTTTTCTGATAGGCCCAGCAAGTCTCTGGGTTTCCACAGCAGAGACAAGACACAGCCACAGTTGATGCTTACTCAATATTTCTGGGAGTCATTTTTACAGTTTTCCTTGATCTCTTTTGCATATTTCTTGCAAACAGAGAAAATTAACCAGCCTTTGTTTGAGGCAAAGAATGCATCACTTTAACTGAACCTGGCACTGTCCTGTAACCTCATAAGATGAATTCCAATTTGAATCCTTAATCTTATTATTTAGTATCTCGTGTATTTATAAACAGATCTGAACAGTAAGAAAGCTTTGAGGCTTAAAGGGATAGTTCACCCAAAAATGAAAATGCACTCATTATCTAGTCACCACTATGCCGATGGAGGGGTGGGTGAAGTGTTTGAGTCCACAAAACACTTTTGAAGTTTCAGTGGTAAACAGCGTTGCAGCCAAATCCAACACAATTCAAGTAAATGCTGAACACTTCTTCAAATGTAGAAAAACAACAGAAAAAAAGATGCCTCCATACTGCTCCTGAGGTGTCATCCAAGTGTCCGTGAGCCCCGACAATCAAATTCGACTCGAAACGGCGTCATTTACACTGGGTTTTTAGCCTAAATGTCCACTCCTCCTGCCTGGAGCTGTGTTCACGTTCACGCGCACACACCACACACAAGCTTTCGTCCAAGGTTGCGCGAGACGAGATCTGCGGGAACTCGCGATAAGTTCCGGTAGCATTGCTATTTCCGGTAGCATCGCTGCATAGCTGCAGTTACTGCTGAGTATCGCTGATGTCATCACTTGCCCCTTGGGCCAGACCATAGAGGCACTGGCACTCGCTTTTGCAGCACCTTCTTCAGACCGCCACATCATAACTTCATCATCATCCATATTGTGAATAAATCTCAGATGCTTAACAAGGTTTGTGGTGTTGCCACAATTGCTCACAGTCCTCCCACACATCATATACAGCCCTGCTGCTGCACTGTTCACTGGCTTATGCATTTGTAGAGTATTAGTTTGCACATGACTATGACAGGCAAATGAGGAATTTGTTCCAATCAACCAAGTATCATTTAGATTAAATCCTGCTGTATAGTGTTGTACAAACAACACTATATTGCAACATTTTGGGTTGGTAGTATAGATATTTCAGTATTGATCTGCACGCTGCCACCTTGAATCTGGAGTTTACAATGGGAAGCAAACAAGAATGCCATTGTCAGGGGCCGAGCAGGTATGCTAAGCAGACACAGGTAGTTTTTTTGGAAAAGGGTTTTTTCTTTATTTAGAAAAAAGCCAAAAATAATCTAACCAATAATTCTGGTCCCAAAATTAGTGCACCTAATTCCTAGTTAGTTAGTTAGTTAGTTAGTTAGTTAGTTAGTTAGTGCACCTAACAGAAAAACTAGCTGTTAGGCTAGCAGTCTCAACAAGAATTGGGACACCCTACCCGCGAATACACAAAATGTGTATTATAAGTATTTTTACGTTTTGTGTATATTCGTGGCTGGTTGTCCCAATTCTTGTTGGGATGGAGGGGTAGGGGCAAGTGTAGGGCTATACAGTGAAAAGTTCCCAGAATGCCTTGCGAATCACCGGCAAGATAGCTGCAAAAGCGACTCGACAGACCAACAAATGTAGAATTTTCTCCATTAATTAGGATTTAAAAATTCCGATAATAATTGTAATATCCTAGTTTAATATCGTTTCAATGTATGATGACAAATTTTTCACAACAACCTTAAAAAAAAATCGCTACTGTTACACCTACCGATGTCTCTGTAGCTAGCATGCTAACGTTACATTGGTAATGCTGAATTATGCACGATAATCCCGTTTTTTCACATAATTAGATAACAAGATACATGATGCACTTAATTTAAATAGCGTATAGCAGCGAGGTGTCTGAACTTAACTGCTCGTGTAATAACAATGCATCCTGGCAGGGTTGCATTCAGACCACTGCTCGTAGCCTCAAGCTGTGTACTTTTGATTTATACGTGAAATAATACCGCACATCCAAGCTTTTCAATTTCTATTGGATGAATGCCAAATGTCATTGTGCTATACCATTATTGCCATAGTATGGAGGGAAAGCAGGAAAACATGTCCTGAGCATTTACCTGGTAATTTGATTCACCTGTATTAGCATAGATGTTATTAGGACATTATAGGTTTGTCACTTTAGTAACAAACAATAGCATTGGTTTATTTAAGATCTCAACTAAGTTATTACAATGACATCCCCAGCAAAACTTTTTGTTGCGTCTATTTACAGCGACGACTACTGATCACGTAACAGTTTCTCGCAACAACTCTTGATGACGTAACTGCTTCTTGAAGGGCTGTCCCAATTCGTAGGGGAAGATTTCAATCACTACCGCTTTTAAGTCCATTTCAAGGCGCAAGATAACCCTAAAAAACAAGGGGTAAGGGTAGGGAGAAGGGGTGACATGGGATTGAGTCTTAGGGGAAACCTATATTGTTGCTGATCAGGTCATTTAAACACAAACAGGGATAGAATCAGCCGAACAAATGTTTAAACAAACTACAATAACCACAAAACTTGCCAGAATAATGTTGCCTAATATTAATTAAGTAAACAATTAAAAAAGATTATTATAATAAAAATTATAATTTACAAAGTTATTAAAAATGTAACAACCAAAAGGCAAGTAATAAAACAATGTCCTTCCCCATGAATATGAGGAACATGGTGCAATCCAATCATCAATCAATACTATTTCAGACTGTCTGCTGCTGCTGGAACCCCTTTTGTTGGCCAGCCAGACAAACTCAGAAACTGGTAACTCAAAGAAAACTTAATTGATGTCATGAAAAATGTATAGCTTAATGAAACAAATACAGCAAAATTGACCAAAAAATGTAATATGTGCACTCTAAATATACCTATTGTCAAAATTTGCTAATAAAGCTTGAGTATGTTGTATGAAACCAAAATCTATGTGTCTAGTTAATTATCTATTTATCCGTGTATGTTGATTTTGAGTTTGTGCTAAAAGAAAACAGACGACAAAAAGGTTAACACCATGTTCCTGAGGTTCAGTGTGTGGCTACTGGTGCGGCCATCACAGCCATTTTTGGCAGAAAATCTGTGTAATGCCTTGGTTTTTGATGGCAATTCCAAAGCTCAAAGAATCTAATGTTGCAGCAGGTGAATTAACCTGCTGAGTCAATTGAAAATCCTGTGCATCAATGTACATAATTGGTACCTTGTGTGTATCAGTAAGCAGGTTTGACACAGTGTCAGCATCCAAGGTCAGCTCTTCTGGAAAGATGTGCACAGTCACCAAGGCCAAGCTTGTTTCTGCATGTGTTAAAAACAAAACATGCAACATACAGGTGTGGAGAATTTAAAGTTATTCAAATGCACTTTTGATGGAGCTGTTGTGTAACAAAGGTAAAGAGTAATTTATCACACATTGCTTTGCTTTAGACTAATGAATAAAGCAATGTTATTACTTTTTCTACTTTTAGAATGTATAAAGGGAAAAACAGGTCAGTATCATGAGTGAGGTCGGTGAGGATTGATATACATAAATAACAATATAAGCTATGACGTTATAATGTGAAATGTTTTTCGTCAAGTTATGTTATGACGTGAAATATTTGAGATGTTACCAATGTAATTAATAACATTATAATGTAAAATGTTTTATAAAACTGTTTGCATTGTGTGAAATGTTTCTTGTTATAACAAAAAAGTAATGCAATATTGTTATAACAAGACAAGTTGATGATGGTTTGTATGAAGCAAAAATGTTTAAAAGATCATATGTGAAAAGCCTTTAATATAAAAGTTTAATTTTGTAATGTGATACTAATATACTTTGCATAGTAGTGTGATGTACTATGAGTAATTGATTATTTTAAAATGTAAACACTGGTAATATGCTGTTGGTCCACCTAGACCTGCTCTGGAAAAGTTGCTAAAATGGAGTTTGCCCTCATGTTGAACAATATGGAGGTGCTATGTGTGTGTGTGTGTGTGTGTGTGTGTGTGTCTGTGTCTGTGTGTGTGTGTGTGTGTGTGTGTGTTCGTTCTCAGGACCGGTTCTGCATTCATCAATCTCGTCAACGCAGAGCAGTTAGCAGGTGTGTGGTGGGCTGGTCATGTTTGTTCACATGGGTTCACAATGATAAATGAAAAAAGTCACTGTGAAAAGAAAGTAAGACTATGCGAGTATTCATTTCCCCATTGCTCGCCACAGCACCATGTTCTGCATGTTTAAGATAAGCTTATTTGCACAGAGAACAAAGGCATTTGACTGATATTTAATGATCATAAAAAATAAATGTTTGGTCAGTCACAGCTCCTAGAAACCCTCCTCTGTGATGTTCCATCTCTTTAAAACAATTGTGTTTGCCAAAGGTGAAGTCCCTCACTGCCTTTGACATTAATACAAGAGCCAGTCTCACCCTTAAGTCACATTCGACACAGTAATGCTTGTGACACCTTACTTTGTTGACGGATGGATTAACCGATACTATAGCATGTAACGAGATTAAACCAGCTCAAAACAGAGGTTGACATTGGAAAGTGATAAATGCCCCGATCAGGACTGAGCATACTCCATTGAATAGTTTAATCTGCAGGATAAACTACATCCATTCCCTCATTCACACGTTACATGAAAAAATTATACATATATTATCAATCTGGCTGCATTTTCCTGATGTTGAGATTTAAAGTCTAATGCTAATATTTCTGCTGCTAACTTCTTAATATATTGTGTTGAATTGAAAAGCCTGAGCAGTATCGTTGAAGGAACGTTCCACTTATTTTACACATCAGAGTTCCATGCTTGTCATAGGGACTAATACTCCCTGTAAGCCTGTAAGTAAACTCTTCTATGTCCTTGGATACACCTTCGTTTTCATTTCAGCAGGTCGGTCTAAGCTACCTTACAAACAAGGGTGGGGAATTTACATTTAAAGTATGACATTTACCAAGTAGGTAGAATTGAACAAAAGGTGTTTTTATGGGAACTGAAGGATCCAGTCTTTTTGGCATTTGACTCATATTATGGACATGTGTCTTTAAATTTGTCACTTGTGGCGGGAAATAGCTCAAGTAGCCATTGGTGAAATATTATTGAAGTGAAACAGAAACAGAATGTCTTTCAAGACCTAAAAATCATTATATGATATATGATATTTTGTCTTGCTAGTTGAACATCTTTGTGTACTTGCCAACCTTTTTCTGCCACTAGTGGCACTTTTGTCCAAGTTGGTCATACACAGGCTGCACTAGTGAGACTGATAGGCACTAGTAGCAGAGAAATCCCAAATGTCTTTCAGACAAGTGGAACACTGGACCTAATTGTGATGCTCAGATTCTTACTAGCAAACTAACAAACTAAGGACTGTGTGCAAACTAGTTTAACAGAAGTGTCTCTAATTGCAGAAAAGGGTTGATGAGTAAGCATAGTTGTTCAACTTGTGGTACAAAATGCTGAACTAGTGCTGACAGAAAACTGAAATAGTAAAGGAAAATGCCATCTGATATCAAGTATATGTATGATAGTGATAGTGCTGAATCCTGTAACAAATTATCTTATTACAGAAATGTAAGCTCTGTAAAGCTCTTAATTGTAACAGACACTAATTTGAATGTGTGTGTGTGTGTGTGTGTGTGTGTGTGTGTGTGTGTGTGTGTGTGTGTGTGTGTGTGTGTGTGTGTGTGTGTGTTGTGGTAAAAAACAACTTGGCCTGCCCTGCCAGGACTTTCCAGCTTGCAATAACAGCGTACATTCACTTCTCAAGCCTCACTTTGTGTTACAGTGGATGAAACCTAACACTAGGTGCACTATGGTCATTTCCACATTCCCACCTCTTACATTGCACCACATACAAATAAACTGGGTTGCACACCAGGCCACACACACTGCATATCCTAGTCCTGCAATATCTGCTTTCAACATTTGCGATACTGTTGCATGAACTCGACAGAATACATGAGGTCTAGCCTGCTACTTTGAGCCATATATGTTTATGAACACACTGCATATTTGCTTTTATCTATAGTATATGCTCACAAACAGTGTATGAACAAGGTTACAGAGATATGCCGGGCCCTCCCTCTGCTCACACCTGTTCATCTCATTGTGACCGCTCCCCAACCTGCCCCTACTCAAAACCAGTCTTTGTGCAGACTCACAGAAGCTCCATCTGTGACCTCTAAAGGTCTTCACATTGTAACTGCGCAACTTTTTACAGCAGCTCAGGTAGATCCAAAGTTACGTTCATCTGGGATAGGAAATGGGGTGTCAAGGATGATATCGGTGTGGACAGTTTTTCTACCATACATGTGCTGTGTTTGTGTCTGTGTCCACTGTGCATTAGTGTCGCTACCCTATAAAAGGCATGAACATGTGTCACTGTCCATTCTTTAGTCCACGCAAAAGCTTTATATTTATCAATGTATCACTACACAGTTAACTGTGCCAAACGTTGGGTGAGCATTCTCATAGAAGCACAGCACTCATGTTAAGTGATGTTATTACCTATCGCTAGGTCCTGCAGAAGCCATCAGGCCATGATGTGATAAATCTGCTGGGCCCCACACCATTCTCCTATAGTATCATTTTTGTGCCTGAGCGCTCGCTCGAGTTGCACTTGGCACAGCGTACTTATAACTGTACCACAAAACCAGCCAATCAAAGACTGGGAGGAAGCAATTCTGATTGGCTGTTTTACATCCAATCAGGCTGCTTCCACAAGAAGCAAGCAAGTTATTTTGAAAATAAATAAAGAAGGATTTTCAAAGAACATGAGAGAAAACGATAACAGAAACAGATTTAGTAGCTGAAGAGCATTCAACCGTCTCCACTACATATATTTGGTTTAGTATATTATAGGGCTGTTCTATAAAAAAATTTAAAAAACACCCCGCTGCCGGAGACCACTCAAAGGAAACTTTAACAGAGGTCAGGCTAGTCAAAGGTGCAGCTACACTACTGTAGTCCCTGATAAAGCAGCTGTAAAAATTGGTGAAGCCAAAAAAAACTCTAACTGTTGGCTAAGGCCTAAACTTTTGCAGGGTCTGGGCTAAGCTGTCCCTCTTCCACTATGTACCCCAAAAAACTGACTGACGACTGGTGAAACTCACACTCTTCTGCTTTTACTTACAATCTATTCTCCAATATTCTTTGCAACACCAGTCTTACATGCTGTACATGTTCTTCAAGTGAACGAGAAAAGTTTTGAATGGGGGGGGGGATGATCGATGTCAGCCTAACCCTACTTGCTACATAAGAAAATCCTTCTTTATTGATCAGTGGTTTTCAAAATCCATCGCTTGCTTCTTGTGGAAGCAGCCTGGCAGAGTTGAGAGCGCACATAAGATGAGAGCAGAGAGACGAGGTGAGCGTGCACCTGGGTGTCTGCCAGCATACCGAGAAGAGATTGAGCGAGCATGTAGGCAGAGTTAAGCGCGCTCAGGACAAATTTTTGTTTGCTCAGATTCATATTTACTGTTCAAAATATATAATATTTGCTTGCGAGAGTCCCAATGCGCACAAGCTAATGTGGCACAAAAATAACGTCAAATTCTCCAGGATCATTCCACAGTGACAGCTTAGATAGATAGATAGATAGATAGATAGATAGATAGATAGATAGATAGATAGATAGATAGATAGATAGATAGATAGAAAACATAGGTAGGTATAGCTAGGTAAAACATGGTAACAAAAAACTTAATAATACAGACTAAACATAAGTAGGTATTTTTTTTAATTTGATAAAAACTTAGATTTTAGGAGTTGGTGGGGTGTATATTGAGGCGAGCAAACAATGCACCATAGCAGGCATTCCACACCAATGGACACCAAAGAAACTGAAGAAATGAATATTAATTTATTTCTCCCACACTGGAACAAAATGTTGACTTTTAAATATATAGTAACCTTCCTGTGAAAAATAGGTTACCATGAACAGGCACGGAAGCTGCCTTTACATGTTAAAGTTACACTGACTCTGTCCAAACATCTAACCTCTGCCATTTTATTTAAATAACTGAAAACAGAGTGTGAAATATTCACACTGTATCAAAAATTCAGTGTCTATACTTCTAAAAGTCTGCCACCACTAAAAATAAATATATTTCCAAAACAGACTCTGTATGATAAAACAAGACACAAACAGAGAGATCACAGCAGGAGAATAAAGAGAAATAAAATGATTCCAAAGAAAGCAGGTTTTGTTGGAAACTATGCAATGATCTCACCTTTCTTACTTGATAAAATAAGACTCAGTAAGAAGACTTAAATGATAGAGAAAATGACTCAATAATGTCAAGGACCAATCAGTTGTCTGGTAATATTGGGGTCATAAATCCCCCTCATTGCCTCCCTGCTGATTCAGAGATATGAATTTTTTGTAGTTACAAAATAATGTGTCTCACTGGTTTGTGGAGTGGCAGTTGGATTCACTTACCAGTCATGAACCAATAAGGAGAAACCCAATCCCTTATTATCCATATTAGGTATTATTCTAACAGCGCTTGAGCATAAGAAGCCTCACTTAATCCTATGGCGTTACAAATGGCATTATTGGAGTGTGCATAGTTACATTAGGCTTCATCTCTCAGAGGAATATAGGTTTCAACGGTGCATAATCAAATGTAACAATAGCTTTGGCCAAAATATGCAAATACCCTCTGTTTGTAGTTTGTTATCTAAAGTATGCATAATACACCAAACTTTGTCCTACAATATGTCCTATGGGTATGATATTGGAGGAGGTGTTAGGTGAGGGTGTTGATGAGGATTATGACTACAGAAAAATAAACCGCGCTTGGACACAGGTATAAAACCAGGGTCATCTCTCTGTCCTGAGAAGAGTTATCGTACAAGCCCTGTCTACAGGCCTTGGCTTTACTTTGGTTGGGGAGCTGATTTTAAGGTCAGGATTGAGAAAATATTGAATATTTTGATGTTCCATTCAGCTTGAGGGGCAGCATAACATGGCACATCTGGTTTTCAGACAGTTTAAGTAAAAAATACAAACGCAGACAAATCAATATCCTATTTCCATTGAGAACTTGGCCACAAAGAAGAAAAGTTCACGACTAAGGGATATCACAGTTAGGGCAATTTCAGTTTGCTACAGTAAAATTTTATCAAACAAATAAAGCGCACTATAAACCAATGGGATGTTTATTTATATTGAGATGGAAAGCCATTTCCCATTCCGATCCCATCAATATTGTAGTCAGTGTGTTTTCTTTTCAGGCCAGGCCCGCAAGTGCAGGGACAAGTTCAAGAGAGGACAGTTACGTTTTTTTCCTCACCAGTGTGATTGTGTGAAAATTTGGATGCAACAAATTAAATTGAAACAAATCAATTTTGGGGAGAATTTAGTAAAATAGCTCATTTTTATGGCAAAAAGGTAAGCTCTTGTAAAGGATGCTATTACACAGGAGCAGAGCTAAAACAGAAACACCAGGCCTTGAGCTAGCGGAATAGTCAACGTTCAATTTTTACACACAGATCCATTTTCTCATTTACACCAGCTCTTCCTGAATATTGTGAAAAGATTGCATTCAAGAGTAGAAAAAAAGAGCGGTGTGCCTAACAGGCCCACTGGACCCAGCGATTACCAGGTTCTGAACAGCAACCAGGGTGCCCAAAGTCCCTCATCTGATCTGAGCGTTGTACACACGAGACCAGCCGCTTGCTAATAGAGACATTTACACCTTAGTAAAAGTTGGCAGGTGTTACCCCGCCGTTGTCGAGAGCAGACGCATGCCGGGCATCATTAGGCTCCGTGCCAAGCCTGTTTTGGCTGCCAGCCTCACTCACTCATTCTGGTAGAGGCTGTGTGTGTATGTGTGTATCTGCGGAGCACTGAAGAAAAGTGTCCTCTGTTGTAGTGGCATGCTAAGAAGGGTCGCTGTGGTTTCATTGCTTTCCATGCAACATGTATCTGGGTGTAGGACAGACCCACGTGCAGATTGCTCAACAGCTTGTACGGAGTGTCGATCTGTTCATTCCATAAGAGCAGTGGGTAAGAGGCAATGGCATCCACAGGATTACATTTTCAACAAATGATGAGTAAAACATTCAATGACATATAATTCTGTATTTCACATTTAATAAACACAACTGCTCATCTGCATCTGTTCTTATTGTATACAACTAATTTGGATGAGCAAGTACTTTTATTGTGAGACATACTTCCAATTGTGGTAGTGGGGTGTGACCAGCGTCATCTGCAGGAGTAAGAGTTCGGGGAACGTTGCCAGGGAGGGAGTCTGATTGTGCACAGGTGTTCTGTGTCGGGCTAATCACTCTCTCCCCTTTATCAGCAGTGGCGTGCTGGGGCCTGGGCCGATCACTGAGACACTGTTCTGAAGACGGCCGGAGGACGGCAGAGAAAGGAACAGTGTGTGTGCGTCTGTCTGTCTGTAAAGACAAAATAAACAGCAGAATTGTAACTCAAGAGTCCTGTGGTTGACTGACGTGAAGACCCACGGTTAACAGGTGAAACTGTCACACCAATGAATTTAGATATGTTCAAACCAAACATGACTGTACTATATATCATTTGTTTTTAGTCTCGCAGCTAGACCATGATTGATGATTTTAATGTGTATGTAGCTCAAATCTCTCTGGGAAGTAATGGGAAAGATTGAGTGTTAAACTTCTCTATATCATGATTTATGTTTTTATAGTTATGTTAAAGAAACAAAAAAATCTCTCCTTCAAGTAAAGGGAAAGATTGAGCTTGTGAGTATGTGCATTCCTTGTGAGTCAGTGCATTTCTCTCACGCATTATCATGACCTAACTTTATTCACTGGGAAAGATGCCTTGGTCTCCAGTGTCAACTTAATACCAGAATCCAACTCTACCTCCTCATTATGACATTTGTGCAGCAAATTAAAATTAACTTAAAGCAAATGAATAGTAAATAGAAACTACTGCAGCAGATGCATTCAGTTAAGAACCATGAGAAATAATATTTGCATTTACATTATAATTTTGTACAAACCAATGTAGAAAACTGATTGTTAACCGTGACTCCTGTCTTTATCCTCAACAGGCCCCAGTACAGTGCAACGATGATCAGCTGATCAGCAGTAAGACCAACAATTAATTATTAAGTTCTGCAGCCAGGCATCTCTTGCCGTTAACTGCATTTCAACACACGCACATACGCGTATACCCAGCACGTACTCTGAGTAATGAAGTGCTGCAGTCCCTCTCCTCCATTTACATATAGAATACATTACTGACATGTTTATATTATGGATCCCATAGTTCAGTGAGACTCAATAAATCCTCCGTCCACATAGCCAAGGCCTCTCAGATGGGAAGGGGGACAAGAAAGGGAACTAAAACATGAAGGTAGGAAGAGAAATGACAGAGAAGGAGAAACAGACATGTCTCCTCCACTCAAAGAGTGGGATGTAAATTGTCTGAAAATGGAAAAGCAATCAATAATGATATTCACAGTAATAATTTAGAAGCAGGGGTTACACAGATTTAGCTAGGCAATCAGAAATCCATCTGCAGAGGTGTTAATATTGAAGAAATGCTGATGGTACAGAAAGAAACACACACCAACATCTGAATAAATAATGAAAACCAGAAGGCCATAACACAACCTTATTCTATGTAGAATATTACTTATTAAAACCCTCAGTACTTTTAACTTTATAGATGGCTGCTGTCAGCTGTTTCCTGATCTGTCTTCCTGTAGATTACCGTCTGAGATGAAGGTAACATATTTACTCCTTTAAGATCATTGCAGCCCCCACACCTCTTCACAAATGGCCTGATATAAATCAACTGTCACAGTAGATTGTGATAAATTATGCAGACTGGTGAGGAATGAAGCAAAAGGCAGTAGCTCATTTAAAAATTTGATCTCTGACCTTGAGATTCTATGAAACCTTTTAAAAGATTTATATTTTAGAGTGTGAGCAAACACTGCATTGGGATTTTGCTATGTTATTAGCAGTGTGTGAAGCATTGTTTTATAGGTGATGTGTTTGCACGCACAGATTCAGCGCTGTGGTTGATGCATCTGTGGTTTGTCTCTGTCAACAGTTTGGTGCAAAGTCATTGGAATTCACAGGAGAGCAGTGGCTGCAACAAATTATTATTTATCTCCTTGGTGAATACCTGATTGTTGCTTACATCACAAAGGACACTGTAAACAGGTTAGGCATTCAGAGATGAAGTGTAACAATATATCATCGTTACTTGCTGTAAAATTAGATGATGAATTCAAGGAAACTGAGAAAGTGGAGGAAATTTAACCGGGTATTAATCTTGTTTGATCTAGGGAATACCGCACAGTAGCTTGCAGAGAGATGACTTCTGCAGGGCTATGAAATTGACAGTGCTCCTCAGCAGATGCAGACTCAGGCTATCCTAAGAGCAGGAGCTTAAACATATAAAGAGCATCTGATAGATTCAGTGGGCCCCCATCAGCAGAGAACAACTGCTGGTAGAACTGCCGCCCCATCGAGGCTCGGCCTTACCCGTAGCGTCCCGGGTTTGATTCCGACCCACTGCCCTGTGTTGCATGTCTTCCCCCACTCTCTGTCTGCCCCCCTTCACAGCTTGATCTCTGTCCTCTCGAAATAAAAATAATAAAAAGCCCCAAAAATGTAAAAAAAAATAAATAAATAGCCAACATCCCAAATTGAGAAGAGGATCATTCAGAACACTTATGCATGTCTTTGACATTGATTTGATTTAAATGTTTATGTTTAAATTTCTCAAACACATCTGTAGGAGAAACATGAAACTATGAACAATTTGAAGAGAAGGAATTAAAAAGTATCGGTCTAATCAAAGATGAACCCAAATCTACTCAAGATTTTAATATAAGACAAAAGCAATTTCAATGTGTAACTTTGCAGCTCCATTGATGAAAAAAGCCTGAGATCCCTGTAGAAATCAGACATAGGGACCAAAACCAAAGCCAAACCATTCCACTATTATTTTGCAGACAGCAGCACTGAAAAAACTGAAATGTGAAATTTTTATCACTGTATATTAAGATAACTTTTCAAGCATCAGAACAGAGCAGCCTCAATGTCACCAATAGGGCCTCGGTTTCAAAACTCTGCATGTTTCTGTGTTTTGATCAGGCTATAATATCATATGCAGCAGGGATGACTGCTCCTGTTTCTGCTCAGCTCTCCTCTCCTCCTCTCCTCCTTTCCTGTCTCTGTCTCTGTCTCTGTCCTATCGAAAATAAAGGAACACAGAGGAAGAGGTTTTAATGAGAGCAACACAGAGCGCCGGTTACATTGATAAGTAAATACTACAGCTTTAAATGCTTCTCGCACTCAATTGGCTCCCTGCTATTGTTGCCGGGCGTATGCCTCAATGATCACTAAATTTTCACTGTCACACTTCAATAACCCTAATTGTCCAAAATAAATGAGCTAATTTCTGAAGTTCCATTTTCATATGCAGGAGATAAGGCAACTTTGCTGATTGATTGGATTTCTTTGTGTGCATGTGGGTACGAGCGTGTGTGTGTGCGTGTCCATGTGCACGCGTGTGTGAAACTGCAGCTCTCATAATTCGACTGAAGGCCTCTGTTTATTATGCCTCTGTTATTCACTGCAAGCTTTTCTCTGACCCCTGCTGATATTCATCCGGCTTCCTCTCCCCATAGAAAGAAAGAGAGGGGGAAAGGGAAAGTTATACAGGGAGAGAAAAAGCGAAAGTGCATGAGACAGAGTTTGTTTATGTGGTTGTGTTCCTGTGTGGTTGTGTGAGAGTGTGTATGTGTGTCTGTGCTGTCCCTATGGACTTGCTACTTGGATCTAGATTGAACATTTGCATTTTTTCATTTGAGCTGTTATTTGCAGCATTGCGTGCAGCACAAACCCCTAAGGGCCCGCCAAGTAATTCAGTAAAAAGGCAGGTAAGACATAAATTAATCATAAGACGTGTGAGAATTATTGCATCCAACTCTCAAGCACACACACACAACACACACATGCATGGTATAGATACACACATATGAATACATAAATGTTTACATTTTTGCATACATAAGAACAGACACAAAACTGCACAAACACACACACACACACACACACACACACACACACACACACACACACACACACACACACACACACACACACACACACACACACACATCATTGAGACTCAAATTGAATCTGAAAGGAGACCAAGGTCGAGAGAGGAAGTTTTCAACTCCATCAAGCCAAATTACTGAGCTGGATGGAGAGGAGTAACTTTTAATGGACCAATGTTTTAATACAAAAACTTTTTCAGACTGAAACATGACTTACATGTTAATTTACTCATTCGCTTTCCAATAATGTTTATTAGAAAGTGACAGTGAAAACAGTAACTCTGTTTTTTCTTTCACTGCAAGTCAAATGAGAGGTGGTAGAGAAAGTGTGTTTGACCACCTTTGTTAAAAAAACAAAACAATCAAATAATCCATAAAGTATTAAAAGGAAACAAAAACTTCAGCAGCATATAGAAAAATGTATTGGATCAACCCTTCCATCTTGTTAAGTTTGAACGAATCATTCACAAATAACATTCTAAGGTGCTTTGTCACATAGGTGAATAATAAAATTATACGATTTTAAGATTCTCACAAGTAATAATAATAATAATAATAATAATAAACAAATTAGACCATTGTCATTACTATACTCTTCAACCAGCATCTATGCTGAATTTGACACCAACGGCTACAAGACAGCATTAGCAACATGATGGATACAACATGCCAACATGCACATAAAGTACAGCTGATGCTGATGGGAATGTCTTAAGTGTTGCAGTTACAGTATTTGGCCATAAACTAATGAACCAAATCAAAAATGGGTTTGTACACTCTGGTGCAGTTTCTCACACAACTTACTTATTCCTAATGTTTTACTTGTCAGAGCATGCCAAAAGCGTAGGATTGTTTGGCCATGGCAGAGGCATGCACTCTAATGAGTGCAACCAGTTTCTAGGTAAAAGCGCCTTGGTATTTATATTATATATTTACAAAAAAAAGTAGGAAAACACACTTAGGGCCCCATCCTACACCCAAAGTAAAGCTCCACCAAACTGACATAGTTGTCATTTTCTTGTCCAGTGCCCATGCTGCACATGCATTGTGCCCTCCATGACCATGGGTATGATGGTCTTAAAATGAGATGTGGTCAGACACACTGAATTGACAAACACCTGGTCCGAAGTCAGTGGTGCAGAATTTTACTGTTATTCTAAAGGTATTGTAGCGATCAGTGTGCCGGATTTGGACCATTTGCAGATGTCCTAAATTCCCTTGCGACAATAAGCTTACCAATTTTAAACAGAGCACTAAATGTTAACCTCATGCTGACACTACAAGAGACAAACATAGGACCACAATAATTCATCAGGATTTATAGTCTGTGAACTGTAGAATGTGAGCACATGGAGAAAGACAAATGTGTGCCATGTAATTTTCATAGAGATTTAAAGTATGAATACAATACTTGTCAATTCACTTCCAGTGTGCATCACTTAGTATTTACAGTAAGCAGACAACATTGCCACACATTTCGTCTTAGTTGTTGTGTACCCTCAGTGTTCTGCAGCAGAGCATGCTGAGATCTCATTTCACCTCTAACATCTGTTTTATTTGATGACACACCATTCTGACCCAAAAGCAATGGCTTTGAATCATCTTCTCTGTCTCTCTATTCTGTAGCCGTTGCTGCCTTGTCCCTTATAATTCAGCCCAAAGGTGAGCTTTATTATTTCACATCTTTTACCATTTACAGCACAAATGCAGAGTAAAAAAATCCCCTGTAGTCCCTGCACCCTCTTCTCCTGCCATAGTTATCAGTGCCTTTGTTCCAGAATTCTGCAGTCTAAGGCAGATTGCCCCATCAATACACTATCAAAGAAGGTAGGCAAGATAAGAATTCTGCTGCTATCTGTGTGCTGTGAATAAGCTGTCTAGAGGTCTCCACAGTCAACACACATACACAAATACATATTTTTTGTATCTGCACACACACCAAATAAGCTGTCTCGAGACTCTGTAGTGTAATCCAGTACATGTACAGACACACAGCGTTATCAGTAAGAGAGGAGGGATTCACTACAGCAAGGAAGATATTACTACATCTAGTGTATCTCACCTTCGGGATAGTGTTACTCCTATGATTAAACTCTGGCCAAAAGAAAAGTTGGCTTCAAGTAAGACAGGACAAACCAAGGCCCCTCCCAGTAAGAAAACTTTAAACTACACTGCACAAAACCACGTTCTAACTCATCAGCAGTCCAACAAAATCCACTGATTAACTTTATTATGTTAAAGTCATCCACATAGTCCATCATCCATAACTTGAAGGGACAGGTCGGCAGCCTATCACAGGCAAACATTCACACCTATGGTCAATTTAAAGTCTCCAATGACCCTAACCCCAATCTGTATGTCTTTGGACTGTGGGAGGAAGCCAGAGAACCTGGAAAAATCCTTGGAGGACCTTTAAACTCCCCACAGAAAGACCTTTGTGCTGTGGAGCATTACTGCAACAACACGTTCCTGTAGATTCATGCTGTACTACATCAGGAGAATACGTCCCCTTCTCCCTCAGAAGGCGGTCATCTCACGCCTAGACTATTGTAACTCCCTCCTGGCAGGTCTACCTGCTAGTGCCATCCGACCTCTGCAGCTCATCCAGAATGCAGCAGCTCGACTGGTCTTTAACCTACCTAAATTCACTCACACTACTCCGCTCCTCCGCTCCCTTCACTGGTTACCGGTGGCTGCCCGCATCCGTTTCAAAACATTAGTACTTGCGTACCATGCTGCGAACGGACGGGTCCAGTCTACATCCAGGACATGGTCAAACGTTACACCCCAGCCCGTTCACTCCGCTCTGCTTCTGCCAATCGGCTTGTTGCTCCCTCACTGCGAGCTAAACACTCATCAAAATCACGACTGTTTGCTGTCCTGGCTCCTAAATGGTGGAATGAGCTCCCCATGGACATCCGGACAGCAGAAAGTTTAAACATCTTCCGCCGCAAACTAAAAACACACCTCTTCCGACTATACCTTGAATACAAATTTAAACTAACAATTTAGTAGCACTTAAATGGCACTTACTTATAGCACTTTGTAGTTTTGCTTTTTTGAAGAAATTGTACTTTCTTGATTCTTGTAGTTCTGGGTTTGTACCCTCATGGTTGAATGCACTTATTGTAAGTTGCTTTGGATAAAAGCGTCAGCTAAATGAAATATAATGTAATGTAATGGAGCAAAATGATTATTGTCAACTGAATTGAAATGACAACCTGACTAAATCGAACTAATCATTTAACTTATCAAATTAACAATATATGCGCGTCTCAAATGAGTTACATTGTCTCCACCTCCCACGATGAATATGCACTCATCCTAGTATGATCATAGACCACAGGGACAAATATGCAATGAGTAAGCATTGCAGTGCATTTGGCTGAGCTTAATTTGTTAAATTTGTCTAATTTCAAGGAGACAAATATTTGTTTACGTTTTTCCCTTTTCTAAGTTTTTTTCTGTGTATGTAAAAGGTGCAAAGTTTCAAAGCCCAAAGTCTGTGATTAAGAGAGCTTCTCTCTCATACAAAAAGCACTGCTCCTGAAGCTACTGACACACTTTGTCAGTAGTTCAGCAGATACTTCCATATAATGCATGCCTTGCAGCTAGTCTGACATGTCCCCTAACTATAAGGCAGGTAAAATAAGAGTGAAGGCCATAATTTCGTATACAGGCTGGAAGTTGTTGACCAAGGCAGGTTGCTTGTTCTTCAGCTAATGCTGATCAATCCTGTGACTTAAAGGTAGAGGATTGTTCACTTCCAACTTCAGTGTGGATTCCACTTCCCTCACCCAAATAACCTTCATGGGTTCAAGACAAACTCACCATTTTTAGGTCATTTTCTTTAATTATTCTGGACCAGTGCCCAGATGTTGGGAACATCTTTTATTGTAGCTTTGTCATCAGTGTGTCGTGTTTCTTAGCATCATAGGACTGTGAAGGTTACAAGAGGGTGAGCACAATGGGCACTTTCCCATTAGAGCCACAGATCAGAAAGAGAGCGAAAGCGCAGTCGGACGGATGCAGTTAAAGATTGATTTAAGTCAGCTGGGTGGAGTGTCAAATGTGTGAGAGAGAGACTGAAAAAGAAACAAGGACGAAGAGAGAGGGAGAGAGAAATAAAGAGGCTTATCTTTGGCTGCGACCTGAAACAGCTGTTTCTCTGCAGTGCGTTGAAGATGGATCCTCGCTCATTTCCTCTCCATCCTGCCACTCTATTTATGTTGCCAGTTTACTCTCTTCAGAGGGACAGAGACCTACCTCTTTTCCTGGAGAGAGAAAGAAAATCAATTTGACTTTCTGATCAATCACTGTGGTGAAGAATACTGTTCTGTACAAGAATGCAGTCACGGTTTGCTTTTATTTTGCAAAGGCCCTAACAGAAATAGGAGGTGCTTTGGGTGTGTTTTCAGATGATATAGCTTAACCTTGATGAAACTTTAGCAGCTCAGACCCTGTTAAAAAACTGAAGATTTGACATTGAGCTAAAGTTCTTTCCTGAGTCCCATTTTATCTTTGGAGGTTCTGGCCTGTCTTCAGCAGCTGAAAACTCCCCCCTGCTCACCACAGCTGTCTCCCTGAAACGCATGGAGGAGAGGAGAGGTTGGTTTTCATGGTCCCTTTATTGAGATATTAACAAAAAGAAAAAAATACCTTCCATTATTTAATTTTCAACCCTCAAACACAAAACAAAAACTAACTAAAACAGAAAAACGTTAAAAATCTAAAACAAAAAGTCTCTCATTAGAAATTAATAATTAGTTCTCCATCTTTGCCCAGAGAACAAAGCATGCTCCCAACAGCCCATATGTCACTGAAAGTCTGTATCTTGTCCATCATTTTATAGTAGGCATACTTGACTCTCAGGCGGGCATTCAGCAGTCCCACCATCACTGGCACAGGCTCCACACAGCCAGTGTTTTTAAGCTGGTTCCTGCGTGTCAGCCATATGGCCAACTTGGCGGAACCGGAGACAAAGTTAAGCAAATTAAGTCTTTTTTTTTTTCGCTGAATATTTTGGGACCAAACATAAACAAAACAAAGGAAAATCCTCACCAAGTCTGGACCAAAGAACTCAGTCCACCTCGACTCTTTCATCCCTGCCAAAGAGCAGCATCTTAGTGCAGATGTGATAGTTTGCTCTTTTCTTCACAACCTGGAGTTTGTCCAGCTGAGTTGCAAAAGAAATCAGCTGCCCTCCTCATTCCTGCTACTCCGCTGCCGCTGGGGTGATAGACAGGGAAGGGAAACTGTATTCAGAGCCCTCACTCCATTGGTCATGCTGGTTTTCTGCAAAAGCTCTTAAGGTTGGTGGCAGGGTGGCACAGACTTCCTCTACAACTCTGTTGATGAGCCTGATAGAGTTGACGTTGCTCCTCTTTCCCAGGTCCTCCATAGGTGTTGCTGTGAACTATATCAGGTGACCAAGTTTGGTAAAGTCAGCCTCTCTGAGCTCACTGGGGGTCAGACTGCAGGTTTCTTGATTTTCTTGATGAAGTTGTTAAAAAAGAAAGGCTCTTCAAACAACCACAAGCCAGGAGTCTTTTCTGTATTACATGCAGCTTTGAATATCTGCCTTGCCTAAGTACCAAGCTGTTAAATGGTGTCAGCCCAGTGAGATCCAGAAAATCTGGCTGCACTAGGAACAGTTGTTTGTCATACTCCAATCGGCTGGCTCTCCTCAGCAGCATACGAGCTGTGGTGAACCAGCTTGGACCACAGTGGTATATCAGTTTTTGTGCAGTTCACAGTTTAAAAGACGCCATTTTAGCCAGATTGTCAATTATTCCCTGGCCTTCTTTAGCCACAGGTAGGTAGAGGACTGCGGCCCGAACCCTGTTCTTTCCAGACCAGAAAAAGTCCATGATTGCCGTCTGAATATCTTCCATCAGTCCTCTTGGTGGTGTCAGAGCAGTTAGTCTGTGCCACAGACTCAAGGTGACCAAATTATTGGCAACCAAAACTCTTCCCCTATATGACAACTGGGGTAGCAACCATTTCCATCCAGACAACTCATCGCACACTTGTTCCTTCACTCCCTCCCAGCTTTTTGTTTGATACTTCAGTGCCTAAACTCAACCCCTCCTTCCCCCACTCAAGACCTCCAAGCAGACTGGCTACTGCCTGATCTCTCTGCTGACCCACCAACAATGCCTCACTTTTACCCCAGTTCACCTGTGCAGAAGAAGCCTTTTAATCAAGAGAAAGTGTACTGGGAATCGGACAGCCTTGTCTTATCCCTCGCTGTACAGGGATTGGTTGACTCAGCCCCGCCCCATCTTCACCATACACTGTGCACCCCATACAGTAAGCTAGCCCAATCTGTGAAACCATCATCAAAACCAAAAGCCCTAAGTGTAGCAAACAAATAGGAATGATCCACCATGTCAAGTCCCTTCTCTTGGTCTAAAGATAGAATACCAAAGTTGTAAGAGTAAAAGTACTCCGTTACAGTACTTAAGTAGTTTTTGGGAGGATCTATCCTTTCCTTGAGTATTTATATTCATCAGGACTTCCACTTTTACTCCACTACATTTGAAACAAAAAATATATACACCTCGTCACTCGTTACAGATTAAAATCTGAATTTAAATCCAATACTATTTAACCCTCAGCATCTAGGGTTCAAAATTTGTAAAATTATACAGTATATATATATTTTTGTTATATTTTTTCAGTGAAACTGAAATAAAGCCTGGAGAGGAGAGTTTCTGACTTAGAGGAACTATAACAAAACGCGCGAGTGTTTTTTCCCCAGAGTTTTTGGGTTGGTAGACATGCCAGATACCCACATTAACCTGTAGAAGCACTAACAAAGTGGAATTTGCATGCTATGTCCCCTTTAAGACTTTGACTCAAGTGATTTTCTTACGGGTGACTTTAACTTTTACCGGAGTCACCGGAGTCAGTAAGATATCTGTACTTTTACTCAAGTATGGCTTTCAAGTACTTTATACACCATTGCAAAGTTGATATTATAACATTTGGACATATCAATGACATCTTGGATTAGAAATATTGTGGGCAGCGCGTGTGAGAATAACGAGGCTTGCACAGAGAACGTTCTTTCAACACTTAACTTGTGTCCCATACACCGCACAACAGCAAGCTGGCTTATTTATTAAACACTACATGAACGCTTCTCATATGGAAAGTGACTGGACCCCGTCACAGAAATTACATCCCACAGTCACAGTAGCTACACAAGTGAACTTAAATAAACAGAAAATTACAACCCAACGAACACAAATACACTAAACCCATATGAATGTTGTGCAATAATGCATTAAACGTGATACCATAAAATGGTGTGCCTTTCGGCATTCAATAAATTTGGTTATCAAAATAAAATATTAAATATTAATATTTTATTATTAATATTAAATAATAACTTTAATTGATTAAAGTTACCTCGGGGCACCACCCTTCAAAGGAAGGGAAAAGATAGCCAATTTATTGATTAAGTCTCATAAATGTACTAACTAAAAATTAGGAACTCTGATTAACAATTAAATTAATAACTATAACCAAAATCAGATAGTTAGCTAAGTTGAAGGATATGGAGTTCTTGACAGTGTAGAGGTTGGCAAAATTCACTTATGCAACATTAATAAAAAAACATTTATTATGAATATAATAAAGTATAAAAACACAAATTACTAACGGTGTACTTATTAAACAAAGATAGGTATGTGAGTATGCATGTGTGTGTGTCTGTGTGAGTCAGCGTGCTTTCAAAATGGCGGCTGGCCAAAGAGATAACACCCTCCCCCCCCCTATTGGAATGTTTACGACATGTAGAGATAATTAGGTGAAGATTTATGCGTGTGTCTGTGTGTGTGTTTGTGCCAAGTTAGAGAAATAGTGTAGAGTGAAATGCACAGAAAGACTGTGAAGGGCATAACAAACTAACATTACTTTCGAATAACTTATAACCAAAATATCACAACACAAATCAAACTTATAAACCTCACACAGAATCGAATAAACAGTCTTGCTTAGCCTAGTATAATTATTAAGCCCAGTTGTGTTACCCGTCCGTGGAAAGGGGAAAAAGGAAGTTGCTGTGCAGTTCGAAGTTCTGTGAAGTCTTCTGGCTGGTTGTGTGGCTCCTGCCTTAGTGATTCTGTTGAGCTGTGTAGCTCAGTTGCTGGTTGAAGTTCTCCTGCAGGACATCGCGTCGCTGCTAGGAGGTTGGTAGAGCTTGCGAGGAGGTTTCCTTGGTGAGATGAGCTGGAAGCTGCACCTTTGAGCTCCTCTCGAAGAGTTGGATGGAAAGAGGCTGGAAAGCCTTCTCCCCTCGGAAGGATAGAAGAAAGGGGGAACAGGCCTTATATTGGCCTGGTGACCTCACAGGTCATGGGGCCCAAAGTGACCAATAGAAGTTGAAACCTGTGTCCCTGGGGCGTTTTCACACCTCTGTGTGACATTCTGGAGGGTCTTGTTTTCTCCAGACAAAGGGACATGCGGCTTCAGGCTTTTGACTGCACATGGAGGCCGAACTGTGGTTTCACAAAAACCCTGTCCCAACATGAACAAAGTCTGAACATCAAACAAGTATCTGTCAAAATGGCTAAACATCGGCAAAACACATAACAGTCCCATGAGCCTTTGCAACCTGCTGTCCAATCAGAGCGACCAGCTCACAGATTGCTACATAGCTCCCACCTGAGGCATCAGACGTCCCCGGCGACCCCATCACTCAACACAAAGTCCCTTAAATGTCCCGGCTGCCAGAGCAGGCCGCCTGGGGCTCACAGGGGGTACACTCTGTGGGGAGTCACACTGAATGGTGCAAGGGATGCTGCTGTCACCGCCCTCCTCAACAGCAGACGGGGCGAGGGGGCGGTATGGTGAGAGTCTGTCCTGGTGCAGCACTGTGGCGGGGTCTCTCTTAAAACTCCTCAAAAAGTTGTGAAAACACAGGTGTAGTCGGAAAAAAGTGTGGTGTTTTCAATTTATTTACAGCCGGCTCCCAAGGTGCTTGTGGACATATTTACAATAATATAAAACAAAATAGTTTTAAATCAAAAATGACAGGAAAAGTTCTTCCCTAACTCTCCCTTGAGCTGTGATGTTACCTCCTCTGTAACCAGACTCAGACTCAGAGAGCTTGCAAGGGCTTGAAGCTGCCCTTTTATACCTTCAGCCCCACCCACAGGGCTTAATTACCAATTCAAACAATATAATGGGCAAAACCAGTGCATGGAAACAAAAATAACAGGTTACAATGACTTCTTTATGTCACAAAATATCTCCTCTTTAAACAAATCAAATGACTCAATAGGTATCAACTATAAAGAGTACAACTCGAACTAATTATCATTGAAAAAAAAACACAACAGGAAACTATTTAAACCGTGTGATGGAAATTCATCTTGAGATTTGAAATAATGAAATTCTCAGACTGGAGTTGCCTTTGAGTCTTCATAATAGTAAGCTCTGCAGAGGTTACACAACAAGCACGGGTGCTCAAAATGGAACTGGCCGCAAGTTCACAAAAGCCAGAACTTATACAAAGAGGCGTTTCATAAAACATAATATGAAAAAAGACATGAAAGACATGAGATCATCATCTGTGCCTGTCCGTCCGCTGCAGCAGTTGGAAGAAAAACATCACCAAATAAGGGCATGCACCCTGTTTATCAAGGTCATAGCAGTGAGACACCACCAAATAAGGCTTCCATCCTGTCAGGTAGACAGTATCACAGCAGTGAGACACCTGGTCAGGGGGATTTCCAATACCTTAGACACTGGTCAGTGCAATTTTCCACGACACTTCCCCCTTTGATCATCAATAAAAATATGATCACTAACGAAAAATAATCAACATCATAATCATTGAAGAATATCGACGAGTCTTCAACCCTGGTACTTTGCGTACGTACAGGGTCACATCCACCATGGAGAGGTTCTAGAACATCGATGCATGGCGGGGAGGTGCAATAGGTAGCCGCTGCTGTTTTTGTGGAAAGAAAAAAGTTCTTTTCCTGTAATTGAGCAAGCATTTAAAATGAAAATGGAAGGAAATCAGGTCAAACAACATCATCATCTCATTAACCATTATCAAAATTTAACATACTGTATTGATTGGCATAAGTAACTCATATTAAAATGTAATAAAACGTTAAATGTCAACATACAGTATATCTAAGGTTGAAAAGATCCAGTAAAAACTTTTTAAATTCTTGCTTGGAAGTAAAATTGATTCAGTATGTACAAACTTGATAAAGTAACTCACATCAACCTTAAAAATTCACAGAGATTCAAATTAAAGCATCATAAAATATGAAGTTGAAAGGATAGCTGTTTTTGTCTAGTGAAATCACTAAGAAACACATAAGCAAGCTGGGGGGAGAAAATAACATAAAAAACCTAAAATTGAGTATCGTCATCAGAACCATCTGTGCTGTCAGTGTCCAGGTAGGGAGGGATGGGGAATAAGTTACGGATCAAGGGGACCTGAATCACTTCTCTTGTGTCTAGTCAAATTTGCATGTGCTGGATGGTTCTGAGAGGACACTGTAGGAAAAGACAGTTTGTTAGATCATCAGAGACTTTTACAGGAGTGCATCTAGAAAGAATAATGTGCAAAACAATAATAGAAGAGATCATGAGTAACACGTATAGCGAGCCTCTCAGGCCACACAACCCTGGATGTCGAAATGGATGCCATGGCCTGTCCATGGTCTCAGTTGTCAGGCAGATTTCTTCTGTGTTGTGGCAGAACGCTCGTGTGGTTAATCATACAACACTCTCGGTGCTTCTCAACCTGTGGAAGTATCAGTGTGTGTGCTTTGAGTTGAAGGCGTCAGCTGGTCAGATGGAGCTGGTACTCATTTGCAGTGGCTGGCGTGGATCCAGGTGGCTCTTTCAGCAACTTTCACTGCTGTGTGGGTTGTGAGCAGTACCTGGTAGGGCCCTTGCCACCTGTTTCCTTCTGAAAGAGAAGAAGTCAGGTTAGAGCAATAGGACAACATATCATGATCACACAAGTCTGTTGATGGAAGCGGAGAAGACGGAGGATCCACACCAATGTGGGGTTCGTTTTCTCATCCTCATGTACATCAGCACCAAAGGCAGGACTTTTGTCGATGCAAGACCTGTGCCTTCACAGCACTTTGCAAGTTCAGTTTTGAGTGTGCCGTTCTCTCGTTCCACAGTTCCACCACTGGCTGGATGATATGCACAGTGTGTTTGCACGTCCATAGTTAGATGAGACGACATGACCCAGAAATGTGACAGTTTGTTGAACAAACTAGTTTGCTGAGGCTGACATTATGGCCCTCACGAACCAGATGTCTCAGCAAAGCGATCGTATCTGTTTCACATTGCTCCTGTGTGGGACTGGCAACTAGTAGATCATCAACATACTGCAAGAGAACTGAACCCAGAGTGAGGATGAGGGGTTCAAGACTGTTCCTGAGAGCCTGATTGTATAATGATGGAGATTCACAGTAGCCTTGACATAGGCGTGTGAACGTGTAGGCCTTGTTTTCAAAATTAAAAGCTAACCAGTACTGGCTGTCCCTGTGGACAGGAACACTAACAAAAAAGCATTGGATAAGTCTACAACCGAAAACCACGCTGCATTAGACGGAATTTGGGAAAGCAGCGTGTATGGGTTGGGAACAATATGCGATCGAGCAATTACAGCATCATTCACAGCCTTCAGATCCTGCACAAACCGCCACTCAGTAGGTTGACCTTTGTCTCTGATCTTCTTAACTGGGAACAGTGGAGTGCGGACCGATGTATCAGGGCAGGGGACAATTACACCAGCCTGCAAAAAGGATTCAAAAACAGGACGTATCCCCTCCACTGCTTTCTGTCTGAGTGGATATTGTTCTTTACATGGCCTATAATCAGATTTTGGAGTGATTTTGACTGGATCACAGTTTCTGATGAGGCCCACATGATATTTGTCCTTTGCCCACAGTGTTTCAGGCAGATCTGAAAGTAAAGGAGAAAACATCAGAGGGGCTGGACAACATTGCATAAGAATGAAGGTGATTTTCAGTCACAACAAATGAGCGTGTGGCTGGAGAACAGAAGGTTGGAGACATTTTTAGATCAAATGCACTCAGACTGGGTGAATACATTACATCAGGCGTGGTTGTGGGTTGCCAATCAACGGCAGCCTGGCATGATCTGACAAATGGGCCTAAGTCTTGCCACTGGTCATCATGGGACTTGGAGAGTGAGATGTGAGGGCTGGAATTCGAGACGCGAAACAGTGCCATCTGTTGGTCAGTGAGTGAGACAGCAGCTGAACTTCTGGAACCAGACCAAAAAATATTGGACACTTTCAGAGAATCATCAGGAAAAGGCAAAAACAGAGATTCATAAACGTGATCTACTGTGTCTGTCACATGTGAAGTGCAGTGCAATGAATCAGTGTGCATAAAATCAGAAAAAAGGGTGTCGAGAGACCCTGACCTGGAGAGCAGATCAGTGGAGGCATTTATAGGAAGTTGCCACTGATATACAAGCAGCTGCTCATGTGTGGTCTGTGACATTGTGAAGAAGAATTGTGCGTAACTGTCACTCCATCAGGGGAGGATACTAAATTGAGGCCTAACACCATCATCAAATCTCTTTCTAATAGATTAATTGGGCAACAGGGAGACAACAGAAAATCATGTTCAAACCTTATGGGATGTTTGTCAAACTGAGTGGCGCATTTGAGAGGTTTTGTGAAATTTTCTTTTACATTGGCACTGCTGGCACCGCTGGCACCGCTGGCACCTTGAGAGAATATAAAGCGACCACTCATCTCAGGCAAATCTGACATCCTAACCACAGAATAACCTGCACCAGAGTCGACCATGAAATTAAGTTTGTGACCGTTAACACACAGTTCGAGTTGAGGCATTTTCTTAAAAGCATCACTATTGTACTTAACATAAGAACCACAAAGTTGTGTTTGCTCTGGTGTGTGTGTGTTTGTGCGGTTAGTTTAGCAAGCGATTTCTTCATTGCTGGAGCTTTTGTGTGTGTATGCAGTTAGAATTGCAAGCGATTTCTTCATTGCTTTAGCTTCTGTGTGTGTGTGGTTAGAATTGCAAGCATTTTCTTCATTGCAGTGGCATGTATGTATCTGTGTTTCACTTCCCTTTCTCTGATCCTCGGCGGGTAGATTGGTCGTCTCCCCCCGTCTGCCCCCTCCTCACTTTCTGCATTTCAGTCGGCAGTGAAAGTTCTTGTCTCCCCGTCCTCTCGCTGCTGGGGGCAGTCCCTTGCCCAGTGTACAGAGAAGCCTCGCCCACGGCCACGTCCGCGCCCCTCTCTTCCTGGTTCAGTGAAGTTGGCTCTGCTATCAGCGTTATCTTGTCTGCATGGCCTTGACAGGGCAGACACAGCCTGCATCATGGTTAGCTGTGCTTTCTGGAGTTGTTGATTCTTTTTCTGCTGAGTTTTGTCTTTGGTTTCTTTGTGTTGACGTTCAGCATGTTCAGAATGACATTTGACCTCTGTCAAGCGAGCATCCTCAAGCCCAATGCAGGTGTGGCCTGCGTCTGCCCGTAGTGGGGGGAGCAGACCATTCAGGAAGGCCTGTTTCAGATGTGTTTCATAAGCCCCTGGCTCATTGCCAAGGGTGTCAGGTATGGGGATGCCTCTGTGTTGATTAAACAGGACGGTCAGACGTGTGAGGAAATCTCCTACGGTTTCGCCTGGTTGTTGTTTGCACCCCGTTATTTTGGACATGTCAATTTTATTGGGGAAGGCGGTCCTCAGGGCGTTGAGGAGTGTGTTGAGAGCGTTGACGTATGCTGCATTAACCGCATCATCCCAGTCTGGTGAAGTCAGACGGAGGTCTCCCCCACAGTGCGGACATATCTTTGCAAAGTCAGTGGGGCCTAAAGATGAGGAAGAGGTGGCGTCATCATTCAGTCCTCCCGCTGCCCCGTCTCCATAGACTGGGAGAGTGGTGGGTGGAGTCTGAGATGGGCCTGATCGTTGATTGGTGGAGTCTGGTCTCTGCACATCATATGGAGGAGGGTTTTTTCGTAGGTGAGGAGGAAGGCAGGCATCGAGGAGAGGACTGCCACACCCTGTATTGGAGAATACAGAGATCTATATGATTTCTTTTCAACTTTCTCAGTTTCCTTCTTATCAACCTTAGCCATCTGTTTAAATGTTTGTTTTCTGTCCCTACACTCTGCCTCTTTTTCCCACATTTCAAGACACTTTCTTATTATCTTCTGTCTTTCCACATTGCGACCTTGATTTATTTATTTATTTTTTCTATTTTTTTTTTTGTTGCTTTTTAATTCTTCCTCTTTCTCGAGGAGTTTCTCTCTTAAAAGTTTTATTTTTTCGACAATGAATGACCCGTTATGAGGAAAAGCAAAATCTCTGGACCATATTGGAAGAAAATGTCACACTTTCCTGTCCTCACTCTTGCAACCATAAAGCCCACCATTTGGACTTTCTGGGTTCTGAAGTCCCTGACTTCCCTTGCTACCCATCCTTATCAATTAAGTGTATGAAATCGTGCACACCTACAATTTCCCTTGAACACTCAATTTAAGACGTGGACGTCTCCACGAATCCTTGTTTCTTTCTCTGGCAAAACAGGAAAAATGCCTTCCACGAATCCTTGTTTCTTTCTCCGGCAAAACAGGAAAAATGCCTTCAACTAGGATGATTGCCACAAGGACGAGTCAGATTAACATAATTAATCCACAATAATCCAGAGAGAATGACTAATACACCCGTTCCAAATAAAACCCTTTAAATGTATTATTTCTTATGTTTGATTTTGTATTTGAGAAATCATCTAAACAGTCATGAAAATCTGAATTTCAACATCTCACCAGATATAAGCTGACCAAAGGGATGTCTTTGGATCCCTGTGAAGAAGGTCCGGAACCCCAGTTATTTCGGCCCTCTCTTCTCTTAACTGTTGGAGGTAGAGGCAAAAGATTTTCTCTCCTGGTTGATCAGTCACCGAAGACTTCTCGGGTCCAAACGATCTTTGAAGGGATCCTGGTCGTGACGCCAAGTTTGTGATGGAAATTCATCTTGAGATTTGAAATAATGAAATTCTCAGACTGGAGTTGCCTTTGAGTTTTTATAATAGTAAGCTCTGCAGAGGTTACACAACAAGCACGGGTGCTCAAAATGGAACTGGCCGCAAGTTCACAAAAGCCAGAACTTATACAAAGAGGCGTTTCATAAAACATAATATGAAAAAAGACATGAAAGACATGAGATCATCTGTGTCTGTCCGTCCGCTGTAGCAGTTGGAAGAAAAACATCACCAAATAAGGGCATGCACCCTTTTTATCAAGGTCATAGCAGTGAGACACCACCAAATAAGGGTTCCATCCTGTCAGGTAGACAGTATCACAGCAGTGAGACACCTGGTCAGGGGGATTTCCACTACCTTAGACACTGGTCAGTGCAATTTTCCACGACAACCGACAGGAAGTTATGCCCCTGTTTAATCCCTCGAACTTCCTACACTGACAGCGAGATGAACGAGCAGCGTCCCCAAACCGCTGGTAAGTCAGTGTGTGTGTACGTGTGGGTGTGTGTGTGTGGACCGCTGATGGTCAGTGACGGAGCAGCTCCGTAACAAGCACCATCATGCAACCCCAACCTAGCATACTCACCCGGTTAACCACCTCAGAAAGTCGGTCATCAACCTCTCCGGGCCCTTGCCAGTGGCTGCGAAGCTTAGGGGAGATCCCATTTTTGTGGACATTTTTCTGCTCAACCCAATCGGTCGAGGCAGATGGCCGCCCACACTGATTCTGGTTCTGCCAGAGGTTTCTCCCATTAAAGAGGGAGTTTTTTTCTCTCCACAGTCGCCAAAGTGCTTGCTCAATGTGGTAACTGTTGTTTTTTTTCCTACAAACCTAAGGTCTCGACCTTATTATGTTATGATTTGGCACTTAAATTAGACTTGACAGAATATCTTATTAAAATCGATTCTTCATTTTTGCCATGGACTTTTGTGTGAAGCACTTTTTAACCTCGTTTAGATAAGTGCTATCCAAATAAAGTTATTATTATTAATACACCCACACTCTGCATCGTCTGTCATAGGTCCTCTTCTGCCACACTCCGTTATGGGCCTGGGCTTGGCGAGTGTAGTGGCGGACCACCTGCAAACGTTCTCTCAGTCTTCGAAAGTAGTCCATCTCTTTGCCGCCGGCGATCTGAGGATGTTGTTCCCTCGTCCGGGGGCTTGCCACCTCCGGTTCATCACCCCATCATGGAGCTCAAAGTTCCCCCATTGAGAGTGGAAGGCTTTCACATCGGGCCCCAGCGCCGACACCTCTGGATACCTGGGACACTGCCCTGCCTCCAGCCAGCCTCTCACTAGTGCGAAGGTCTGTCTCCTGCTGCTGCCTCAGTTGTTCGATGGTCAAGGGGAGCCACCCCTCCTCTTTGCTGGTGGTCTGGACAGCCGCCACCTGGCGGGCCACTTGGCCTCCACGGTTCAGGGCAGGTACAGCTAGAATTTGGTGTAGGGCCAGGACCACAGCCAGCAACTCATGACAGGTGACACAGTAGTTCCTCTCTGTGTCACCCGACTGAAGTAGGCTACGGCAAGCTCCCTGTCGCCTCCCTCCTAGGAAAGGACAGCCCCGATCCCCACTTTACTAGCATCCGTGTCCACAATGAACGGCTTTTGGGCATCAGGGTAGGCCAAGACTTAGGCTTCAGTGAGGGTTGCCTTGACTCGTCCGAAGGGTGCAGCACAGGCAACATCCCAGTCGAATGGCTGTCCCTTTTCCGTCAGGCGGTGAAGTGGGCTGGCGATGGTGGCAAAGTCTTGAATGAAGCGGCGGTAGTACGAAGCCAGGCCCAGGAAGCTGCGCAGTTCGCTGACATTGGCAGGGGCCAATCTCTGACGGCAGCTACTTTTGCTGTGTTGGTGCCACGCCTTGAGTACTGACAACATGGCCCAGAAACTGTGTCTCCCTCATCAGCAGGTGACACTTTGCAGGGTTCAGCTGCAGCCCAGCCTTGCGTATGGCATTCAAGACTTCACACAGGTTGGCCATGGCTCCTTTGAAGTTGTTGTCATGCACCAGCAGGTCATCAAGGTACACAACACAAACATTGCTGGTGCATTGCAGATGCCAAATGGCATGACGCAGAACTGCCACAGCCCCTGTCCGATGGTGAAAGCAGTCTTTGGTCTTGAGTCGGGAGCCAACTCCACGTGCCAGTAGCCACTTCGCAGGTCAAGGGAACTGAACCAGCTGGATCCCGAGATGGAATCAAGGGCATCGTCAATGCGAGGAAGTGGATAAGAGTCCTCCTTTGTGACAGCATTCAATCGGCGGTAATCCACACAGAAACGCCAGCTGCCGTCCTTCTTCCTCAAGGAAGCTTAAGGCAAGCCATCTGCTTTCTTTGTGCCACAGATCTCTCCAGATTGAAGAAGCATGAGCTTGACCCATCCATATCCTTCAGCTGAAGGAAGCGAGACCTCACCAGAGCTCCCTTCAATCTCTCCTGCAGAAAGGAGCTCAGATCCACTACAGAAGTTGACCTGCACAGGGATCTGGGTTTCTATGTATCCCCTCTTCATGCTCTTAATGATATATACTTGTTTTAACCTCTGCCTTTATCCTAGCACTTGAATGTGAGGTAAACTGCTGGCCAAAAACACAAATTTGTGCCTGACCATCCTCCCACCTGGTCTTCAAAGAACAAAATTCAGATTTTTTATGGTTAAAAAACCAGTGGGACCTGATCCTCTCACCTGGCGAAATTATCAATTTTATTGTGACAAAATGATGATCTGTGAAACCAACTGGGCTAATTTTGCTGTGCAATAGTCTGTAACTGCTATTTATTTACAAAGCAGAGCACAGAAGTCAACCCTTCACAACATCAGTTGAGGATAAGATGGTTGCATTTGCAGTTTCCTTGAATACGATGGCTACCCCTGCACTGAAATTGGTGCAGTGGCTAAGGGAACATGAACCCTTCCACTATAAGCTCTAGTCAGAGACTAGAGCTCTTTTGTGGTGACTGTGGCTGAGGGGTAGAGCGGTGGTCCTCCAACCAGAAGGACGCCACTTCGATCCCCAGTCTTCCCCTTCTGAAGTGTCCTTGGGCAAGATGCTGAATCCCGAATTGCCTCTCATAGAACAAAAAAGTCCTGCTAATAAATGCACTGTATGAATGTGTGTGTGAAGGGGTGAATGGCAAACTGTACTGTAAAGCACTTTGAGAAGACTAGAAAAGTACAATATAAATAGAAACCATTTACCATTTTACCATTTTGTGACTGTCTCTTCCATCATTAATATTTAGTGAATCTATTGTGAGGTTCCGCATAGAGAGGTCAGAAAAGAGATACAGACAAATGGAAACCAGCACAGAACAGTAAAAGGAAAGGAAAGTCAAAACCAACCAGTCTTTCAGTATGCCAACGGATTTGATGAATTTGATTAATCTCTAAAAAATAGAGGTCTGAGTTCTTGATGGTAACTTCACCAATAGATGCTGTATCTGACTCAGAGTCAAACTTCATGTCCTCTCCATCACATGACACCTGACTACTGACACACCATGTTTTTCAGTAGTGGCTGACTGTGTGTGAACTCAACTGCAGGCTGAAAGGAGCTCAGTGTCAGTGCAGCCACTGAAGCCTGCTGCTGATTGTCCTTGTTATGATTGATGGTGAACTAGCAGGCGAGGCACCAGCGGAGGACGTAGACGCGGCATCAGTGAAGGACGCTGACATTAGCGGAGGACACAGACGCAGCACCAGCAGCGGACACAGATGCAGCATCAGTCGAGAACACAGACACGGCACTAGCGGAGGACGCAGACGCAGGATCAGTGAAGGACGCAGACATTAGCGGAGGACACAGACGCGGCACAAGCAGGAGACACAGATGAGCAGATGACCTAGCAAGACAGGAGATGCTCTCGCCGCCAGCCTGTGTGGACACACGAAGTATGTGTCCCACATCTCCACAGTCAAAACATATAATTTGTCCTAAACTCGCATACACCATATATGAGCCGTCACCGTGCTTCACTCTGAAGGACGGTGACGAGTCCAGGAACAAAAACACCTGACGCCTGAGAGAATCGACGTGTTTCAGTTTGGGATCTTTGCAGCATTGAATCCGCTCGCGTATTTTCCAAACCTCTAGAGCTTGTTCTCTACGACTGCGGAACCCCAGACACAGTGATCCATGTGGAGGGCACTGACAGCTGTGACACCTGCACTAACAAGCGCCTGATAAACACTCCACTCTCTATCAGCTGATGAACATGAGGCTCATCTGTCAGGAACACAGCCACCGCCTTGTTCATTCGTGACACATAAAATAGATTATCATGTTATACCTGTTCACCGACAGACAACAGAATCTCCTTCACTGTGACGGAACTATCCGGCAGGACTATCCTCACCCCCTGCCGGAGAGACGGAGGTGGCGTCTCAGAGGACGCCATTCCTCCTGAAAAAACCCCGGACAAAACCACTTCACCAACACTCGTTTGAAAAAAACTAAAAAAGTCTTACCTTATCAGATGAGAAAACAAATATCAGAATATAGAGACAGAAAACCAGTACAAACTCCGAGCCACTCACGTCCACCACCACCACTCACAATCAGAGAGCACCTCCACCTGTACCAGAGGATTAATTAGCACAGCTGAGGGCTGTTAGCTGATTGATCCTCTGGTTTAAAAGGCAGAAGCAGAGCTGTCAGAAGAGAGACACATGGGAAAGACAAAGACACATGGGAGAAACCAGGAGAGAGAAACATAGACAGAGCTGAGCAGAGATGGGAAACCTGAAAAGGTTATGTGTTGGACAATTTAAGTTAGAGTTTTGACTTTATGTTTTTATGCAAACATAAACTTAAATGCTAACATAAATCCAACACATTCTGCTGGCATATAGCTTAACAGCTCAGCACGGCTCTGTCCCTCATGAGTTCCGAGTGTCTCTTGTGTGTCCGTGTTCTTTCTGCGTGTCTCTCCGAGGCAACTATATTGTTGATATCAGGCCCACTGAGGTTGTGTCATCTGCAAAGTTGATTCGATTTTTAGAGCGTGAGAGCAATGGTCCGGTAATCATTTAGGCATGTGACAGCTAAGGTCTTGGGCAGAGGGATGATGGTAGCAGTTTTCAGACAGATGGGAACTTTGGCTAGCTATAGTGACTGGTTAAAGATGCCAGTGAAAACTGCAGCAAGCTGGTTAGCACATGCCTTCAATACTCTGCATGTGCACTTGGCCTATGAGGCACTGCAGGCCTGTTTTGAGGTGACTGACTGGGATACACTCTGCGAGCCGCATGGACAGGATATTGATGGGTTTACAGAGAGCATCACAGATTATATAAACTTCTGTGTGGACTGCACTGTCCGAACAAGGAGTGTCTGCTGTTACCCAAATAACAAGCCATGGGTAACAAAAGACATCAAAGCCATCCTTAATGAGAAGAAGAGGACTTTCAGAGGTGACAACAGGGAGGAGTTGAGGACTATGCAGAAGGACCTGAAAATCAAGATCAAGGAGGCAAAGGACAGCTACAGGAGGAAGCTGGAGGGGAAACTCCAGCAGACCAACATGAGGGAGGTCTGGTGTGGAATGAAGACCATCACTTTCTTCAGACCAGCTAGCGGCAGGGGAGCTGAGGGCAGCTTGAACATGGCCAATGAATTTAATCTATTATTTAACAGATTTGATACAGCGGCCCCTAACCCCCCTAACTCTTCTGTGGTCTGTTTCAAAACACCACTCCTCCCCCCTCCCCCTGACTGTCCCTCAAACTGCTGTGAGGGTCCCCCTCCTCCTTACACCTCCTCTGGCTCACCAGCTGACTTCTTCCTGACGACTCCAACCCTCCTCCTCCCCAGCCTGCATCCTCTAAAGTGTTTTTCACACCTCACCATGTTAGAAGACAGCTGAGGAAGCTCCACTCAGGCAAGGCCCCTATGGTGTCAGTCCCAAGGTGCTCAAAGCCTGTGCCCCGTCAGCTCTGTGGAGTGCTTCCCCGTGTCTTCAACATGAGCCTGAGTCTTCAGAGGGTCCCTGTGCTGTGATAAGACGTCCTGCCTCATTCCTGTGCCGAAGACGTCGCGTTACAGTGGTTGAAAGGACTACAGACCGGTGGTGCTGACGTCCCACATCATGAAGACCCTGGAGAGACTCTTCCTGGAGCAGCTCATGCCTATGGTCAGCCCACACTTGGATTCCCTCCAGTTCGCCTACCAACACCGGCTAGGAGTTGAGGACACCTTCATTTACCTGCTGAATCGAGTCTACTCCAACCTGGACAAGTCAGCTAGCACTCTGATGGTCACGTTTTTGGACTTCTCCGGTGCTTTCAACACCATCAGGCCAGCTCTACTGGGCGAGAAACTCACAGCAATGCAGGTGGATGCCCCTGTGATGTCATAGATTGTGAACTACCTGATTGGCAGACCACAGTATGTGCGCTTGCAGCTGTGTGTCTGACAGAGTGGTCAGCAACACCGGGGCCCCACAGGGGACGGTCCTCTCTCCCTTCCTCTTCACCCTCTACACCATGGACTTCAGCTACCAGACAGAGTCCTGCCATCTCCAGAAGTTTTCTGATGACTCTGCAATAGTTGGATGTATCAGCAAGGGTGAGGATACTGAATACAGGGCTGTGGTGGGTAACTTTGTCACATGGTGCGAGCAGAACCACCTGTAGCTCAACGCGGCAAAGACAAAGGAGCTGTTTCTGGATCTGAAGAGGGTCAGGACACTGATGACCCCTGTTTCCATCCAGGGGGTTAGCATGGACATTGTGGAGGAGTATAAATACCTGGGAGTGTTTATAGACCGTAAGCTGGACTGGGCTAAGAACACTGATGCCCTCTACAAGAAGGGCTGAGGTCCTTTAACATCTGCCGGACTATGCTGAGGATGTTTTATGAGACTGTGGTGGCCAGTGCTCTCCTGTTTGCTGTTGTGTGCTGGGGCAGCAGACTGAGGGTTGCAGACGCCAATAGACTCAACATACTGTTCAGTGCAAGACTAAGACGACCAAAATGCACCACAGAGTGCCACAGGAAGTCATTCCTGCCTGTGGCCATCCAACTATACAACTCCTACCTTTGAGTGTCAGACACTCTGAGTTAACAGACTGGACTCATTACAATGTCAGCAATATCTGATATATCCATACTTGCACTAAATACTCAATGAACAGAACACACATATTGAATAAATTTCATATTTTATTTTTTTAATTTTTAATTTTTAAAATCTTTATAAGCTTATATTTCTACTCTTGCATGGAGCTATTGTAACAAACACAATTTCCCCCTGGGATCAATAAAGTATTTCTGGAGCTGTCCTCAAAACGGGCGAAGAATAGGTTGAGCTGGTCTGGGAAGGAGGTGTCCATTAAGGGGGGGTTGCTGTGGCTCTGCTGGTAGTCAGTGATTGTTCTAATCGCTTGCCACGTATTGCAATGGCTGTTGTCCTTAAAGTTATTACTGTCTTCATAAAGCACCCCCCCACTGGCTAACTTGAGATGACAACAAGAAAAACTCAGCTACATATTACCCCACAAAACCCTCAAGTTTGTTGTTTTTGTTTACACTGATTGTTGTACAAGTAAAAAAAACAATAGGTAATATTGTTGTGTACTTCCCAAAATTTCAAACAATTTTTTCATAACCTACAATATACAAAGGAGAGAGGTGAAAGAAAGGAGGAAAAGAAAATTACTTGAAGAGAGGTAAATACAAAGGCTGAGAAATGAGAGAAAGTGTAGGAAAAATTCAGCCTGCAGGAATATTAAAAAACAGAGGAGGTTTGGAGGAGAACATAGAAGAGGAGAGTTAAAAGGACATGATGATGGAGGAGAGACAGGGCAGAGCGTCATTTGACTGGTCGTCTATGGAGGTTGATGACCAGCCCCTGTCAGTCAAGCTCACACAGAGAGAGCAGGGCCCTGCCATCTGCTCCAAAGTTAATGGGAAGGAGACAAGGTGGGGAGGTGAGATGTGTTGACACAGGCCAGAAAGGGTGGATAGAGAGGAGACGGTGAGGATGGAGGTCTGTGTGAGAAAATTAGGAGAATGGAGGTGAATGGAGGAAAGCAGGTTGGAGAGCAAGGACAGAGGGGATCATTTAATGAGATGGAGGGGTAAGAAGATGGCTGATGGAGGTGGGGAAGAGTTGATGATAGACTAAATGAAGGTTAAATCAAATGTATACCATCTGTTGTGTAGCATTTACACAACCCTGTCTTCTACAAAACACATTTATAAATCTTTACTTTACTTTGCTAAATGTTTTAACATCTAGATGTTCAGCAATTTGGATGTTATTGGGGTACTTACACAGAACCCGAGTTCCCCGCGCTTGTAGTCATCCACTGATGATATAATGTTTGAATGATGAGGACGTTCATTTGGTGTAATCGAAGTGGTGTTGAGAGTACTGCACCTGAACTTGGTGATGCTGCTAGTAATACCATAATGATATTACTGTGGCAACGAAATAAATGAACTGAACCATTTCTCCCATTTTTCACTCATTAAAGGTTTGGTCTATAAATAATCAAATAAGCGCAGGTTACAGGATATGAAATTACATTGAAATTACAGCAAATTAAGTGTTTCCAGGCTGAGCTTCACACTACCTACCTGCTAATAAAGAACTAGGTCAGAGTTTAGCCAAAGTCACAACCAGGCAAAGGCCCCAGGTTAGAATTCAGGTCTTGGTGCTTTCCTCCCAGCCATCACACACACTCCACCCCCTGTTGTTGGACATGAGCAATACTGGGAGCCACCCCCCCTCAAGTTCACCTCCTGACTGGACAACAGATGGACTGTAGTGGAGCCCAGAAAAAAACACCTCCTGCTCATGTGTGTGTTTGTGTGTGTACTCCTAGCTGGTTGGCTGGTTGTGTGTGTTAGGTCATCATGGCTGCAGATGCAGGTGTAATCCCTCGTGTCTCTTATAGACACAGTTATCAGTCATTTTGCAAACATGGTGGGTCCAATTTGCCTTTGTTGGTGAACATCCTGTTCAGGGTCAGTTTAGCAGTTAAGTCAATCAAACTGATCTCCACACCTGAAACTCTTTTATAAAGGCAATGTTTTGATTATACAAGCAGCTTTATTACCACAGGCTTTTTGAATAGATACATTTTACCTAATTTCTGTATCAATTTTAGTACAAGTATAATAGAGTAGGGATAAAATTTGTAAAACAAACAAAAAACATGGTGGTTCACATCAATGTGCCCAAATAAAGACCTATAGTAGTGAAGTGATGTTTGCAAATGATCCAATTCTTTTGAATGGCTCTTTGGTAAGAACAAAAGGAACCAAGTCATAGGCCACATGAGCCGTTCCTTTCATATTTTCTGTCACTGATCCAAATCCTACCCTATCATATTATTGTCTTTCAAACATAAACCTGGTAACCCACGCCCCCCAGAAAAAGAATAAGAATAATGAGATGGTGCTAGGAAAGTAACTGAGCCATTAGATTTGGATTCCTTAAAAGAGCTGAAATTCCTGGCTGGCTAGAAGTACTGCGAAGTGAGATTAAGTATGAAATACTTAATTGTTACCACTTCCAAAACCACAGCTACGTTGTGAATAAGATACATTGTGTTAATTACTGCGCGTTAAAATGGTTGTTAGGTGTTTACAGTCTTTACATGAAGCTGGGCTAATTACCTCATGGCTCCTGCTCCATGCTTAACACATAAACACAAGATTGATATTTTCTTCCAACTAAATCTGCATGTGACCAAAATAAGATACGTCATTAAAAACGTAGAGCATATTTAAGGTTAAATACAGATGACAGCCATTGACAGTGTCAGACAGATATGTCACTACTTCTCAGTGAAGACATGTGCCTCTTGGAGTCAGAGCAGCCCGCTATCAATCAATCACTGTCAGTAAGTTCATACAATCCTGCTGTGTTGCTGCTAAAAAAGAGAATAGTTGAGGTTTGAAGCCCTTGTAATGACAGCACACAGCCTTCCACAGTTTAATATTCACAGTCATGACTCAGAAGCTGAAGACATATGTTGTGGCAACAATTCAGACATTCAAACGAACTGCAAACATTTAGCATCTTGTCAAAAAGAGAAGCACTGTATTCTATATGGTGCTACTGTTCCCAAGCTGCTCTGAGGCCCTGCTTTATATAAAGTGTATGTATATGCACAAACATACACACATTTAAGCAGTAGCACTTGTGCATTTGCTCACACAGATAAATACAAACACTCCCACACACACTGGTTTCCAACGATCGTGCGTCTATCAACACTGAGTGACATCTGGCAAGGGTGCCACCTTGTGAAGACTGTTCACTGTGTGTGTGTGTGTGTGTGTGTGTGTGTGTGTGTGTGTGTGTGTTTCTGTGTGGGCACGGGTGTGTGTGTGTGTGTGAGGGATGGTAAGTGGGTGGGTGTGTGCTGGGTTAAGTTTGCCAACATCTGGAGTCTAGACTGAATAACTATGAGTTAGTGGGCATTAGCCCATCTCCCAGTCACCCACTCTGTTGACTTAGGTGTTGCTGTACATTGCAGCACCTAAACAGGAAAATAACCTCAGCCTTTGGAGTGCATGTGTGCATGCTTTTGTGTGTGTGTGCTATCTTAATTTAAGCCACAAATCATTGACATCAGAACTAATATTGTACCAACTTCCACTGTAATTCCAAATATTGCCGATCGTCCTGCCTGTCCCCTTCTCCTTAGTCATTTACAGCTGTGTCTCACATGTGTTCTTCTTCCAGCCCTCTTGATATCCTACCCACCTTACTCCTAAAAGAAGTAATTAGTGCTATTGGCTCTAGCTTACTCGAAGGTATGCTCTCTTTATTCTGGCTGTGTCAGTGTGTGTGTGGCAGATCAAGGGTTTGTGTCTGTCCTCGTCCTGTTAGATCCTAATGCAGCATTCGACACTATCGATCATCAAACCTTATTACAGAGACTAGAACAGTTAATTGGCATTAAAGGAACCCCCCTAACCCCAGTTGGAATCCTATTTATCAGATCGATTCCAATTTGTACAAATTAATGATGAGTCATCTGTGCGCACCGAAGTTAACCAGGGTGTTCCTCAGGGTTTTGTGCTCGGCCCATTTTTAATCACATTATATATGCTTCCACTTGGAAACATTATCAGGACACACTCTGTAAATTTCCAGTGCTATTCAGATAAAACAGAGGTTATAATACTTGGCCCTAAACACCTTAGAGATACATTATCTCATGATATAGCTGCGCTAGATGACATTGCCCTTGCTTCCAGTGAAACAGTCAGGAATTTAGGAGTTAACTTTGTTCCCGATTTGTCTTTTAATTCTGACTTAAAACAAATTTTTAGGACCGCCTTCTTCCACTTACTCAAAAATCAGACATGTCAATCAATCAATCAATCAAATTTTATTTGTATAGCCCATATTCACAAATCACAATTTGTCTCATAGGGCTTTAACATGGTGTGACATCCTCTGTCCTTAACCCTCAACAAGAGTAAGGAAAAACTACTAAAAAACCCTTTTAACAGGGTAAAAAGAACGTAGAAACCTCAGAGAGAGCCACATGTGAGGATCCCTCTCCCAGGACGGACAGAAGTGTAATAGATGTCAAGTGTAAAGGAGAACATCATCAAGATAAAGGTTTTAGCAGCATTGATAAGGGTAAACATTTTGAAGCATAACTGAAGGTCAATGAATGGATGGAGTATTGTCAGTAATGGTCGAGTATCTGAGGAGAAATATTATATATCAAGCAGCCTTGTTGTAATCATAGTCCACGTTCAGCTGCCACCTCGATCGTGGTCCACCACCATTATCAGATACCAACACGATACAGGATCCACCATTACGATCACGATCTCTGATACGCGATACACCATCATAATCCACGATGTGGCCGCAGCCGCGGCCCTGTGATAAGGATTGAGAAGAGGAAGGAGAAGCTGGAAAGAGAAGCTCCGAGTGTCATGTGTCCCCCGACCTTCTAGACCTATAGCAGCATAACTAAGAGCAGGTCCAAGACAAGCCTGGACCGGCTCTAACTATAAGCTTTGTCGTAAAGGAAGGTTTTAAGCCTACTCTTAAACGTCTCCCGACCTGAAAGTGGGAGATGATTCCACAGGAGAGAGGAGCTTGATAGCTGAAAGCTCTGGCTCCTACTCTACTTTTAGAGACTTTAGGGACGACAAGTAAGCCTGAATTCTGGGAGCGCAGCGCTCTAGTGGGTTGATAAGGTACTATCAGCTCTTTGATGTATAATGGTGCCATATTATTAAGGGCCTTGAAGGTGAGGAGGAGAATTTTAAATTCTATTCTAGATTTAACCGGAAGCCAGTGTAGTGAAGCTAATACTGGAGAAATGTGGTCTCTTTTCTTGGTTCTTGTCAGGACACGTACTGCAGCATTTTGGACAAGCTACAGAGTCTGTAAGGGCTTACTGCTGCAGCCTGATAATAAGGAATTACAATAATCAAGTCTGGATGTAACAAAGGCGTGGACTAGTTTTTCTGCATCTTTTTGAGAAAGGACATGTCTGATTTATGAGATATTATGCAAGTGGAAGAAGGCGGTCCTAGAAATTTGTTTTAAGTGAGAATTAAAGGACAAATCAGGATCGAAGATCACTCCCAAGTTCCTGACTGTTTCATTGGAAGCAAGGGCAATGTCGTCTGGCGCAGGTGTTTAGGGCCAAGTATTAGAACCTCTGTTTTATCTGAGTTTAATAAGAGAAAATTGCGGGTCATCCAGGTTTTTATGTCCTTGAGACATGCTTGGAAGTTAGTTAATTGATTACATTGTTCAGGTTTTATTGACAAGTATAACTGTGGGTATCATCCGCATAGCAATGGAAATTGTGTGTTCTGATAATGTTTCCTAGTGGAAGCATATATAATGAGAATAAAATTGGGCCGAGCACAGATCCCTGTGGAACACCGTGGTTAACTTTGATGCGCACAAATGACTCATCATTAATTTGCACGAATTGAAATCGATCTAAAAATATGATTTAAACCAGTTTAGGGCGGTTCCTTTAATGCTAATTAACTGTTCTAGTCTCTGTAATAAAATTTGATCGTCAATAGTGTCAAATGCTGCACTAAGATCTAACAGCACGAGGACAGACACAAATCCCTGATCTGAAGCTATTAGAAGGTTATTAGTGACTTTTGCCAAGGCTGTCTCCGTGCTGTGATTAGCTCTAAACCCTGACTGAAAGTCTTCATATACATTACTTTCCTGGAGAAACTCACACAGCTGATTGGCTACAACTTTTTCAAGGATTTTAGACAGGAAGGGGAGGTTAGATATCGGTCTGTAATTGGCTAAAACCTCCAGGTCAAGGGTGTTTTTTTTGAGAAGGGGTTTGATTACAGCTAGTTTAAAGGACTGTGGTACATATCCTGATGATAATGAGAGATTTATTGTGTTCAGTAACGTACTATCAATTAGGGGCAGAATTTCTGTAAGTAATTTTGTAGGAATGGGATCTAAGATACAAGTTGTTGGTTTAGAACATGAGATTATTTTGGTCAGCTGATCAAGGGTGATCAGAGAGAAGCTGTCTAAATAATTGGTAAGATTCTCAGCTGTTTCTGAGATTTCTGTTCTTGACAGGGTATTAGTGCCAATTGAGGGCAGGAGATGGTATTTCTAATAGTTAGAATTTTATCATTAAAGAAATTCATAAAGATATTGCTATTTAGGGATAAATAGCAATATGCAGCCTGGCTGCAGTGCTGAAGAGAAACCTGGGGTTGTTTTTATTTTCTTCTATTAAGCCCTATGAGACAAATTGTGATTTGTGAATATGGGCTATACAAATAAAATTTGATTGATTGGTTGATTTATTATTGGCTCTAGCCTTCTTGAAATGATTAATTGCTCTCCTTCTCTTGGCTGTGTCCCTGATTATTTTAAGAAATCTAGGGTTCAACCTTTACTTAAACAGCCAAATCATGATCAATCACTCCCACAGATAGGCCCACTTCAAAAACCCCGTTCATATCCAACATCCTTGAAAAATGTGGTACTAACCCAAGTTCGATGACAACTCCAAGGACAAAGTAACGAAACCGCTGTCCTTAAGATTACAAATTATTCATTGATGTGTGCTGATGCTTTTGATTGCTACATCTTAACAGAATGCCTTACTGCCATTAAAGGGATAGTTCACCCACAAATTTAAATTCACTCATTATCTACTCACCACTATGCCAATGGAGGGGTGATTGAAGTGTTTGAGTCCACAAAACACTTTTGGAGTTTCAGCAGCCAAATCCAATACAACTGAAGTTCAGTCAGGAACACTTTGTCATGATTTACCCATTTATTGCACAATAGGAATACAGTTATGCTTGGTGCGGATGGCTCCATTCTTTGGATGTTCCCTGGATTAGCCAAGCAGCATGCTAAGATAAAACAGGGAACATGTGCAGAACCCCCCAATGGGCGTAGCAGGCAAGGTACATTTGTTCAAGATGAATATCGTTTACCACGACCATGTATGAACTCAGTGCTAAAAGGTGGAGGCTGGGGTGGTAGAGGCAAGTTGCCGGCAGCAGGGCATTAGTGGCAGTGTAGCTGAGCAGGGATCAGTGAGGATGAGGTCGTATTTAAACTTATCAGTAGCTGACAGCTTCAAAAATCACAATTTGTCTCAAAGGGCTTAACAAGGTGCAACATCCTCTGTCCTTAACCCTCAACAATCAGGAGAGACGATTCAACGTTTTAACAACATTGACATTCACTATACTCTCATGTATTTCAGGTTGGTAATCTGTCAAAAAAACAAAGGAACTTGATGCTGTGTGTCGGACATTAGCATGGTGCTCACTGAGAGTAGCCGAAATGGCCGTGTGCCCTTGTGCCCTTGTGCAAACATGCTAGAGCTAGAAAGTTATCTTGAGCCACTTATACCCATTATTTTTCATATTTATATGAAAACTGCTGCTTTGTGATATTTTTAACTGCACGGGAGGATTCTGTGATGTCATGTCGTCTGACTCGGACAGGGAGTTTAAGTTGGAGAGGGACACACCTCAGCTGAGCTGAGGGGAATCTATCAGGAGGAAATCATCCAACAGATGAAGAACAGCTGGAACTCTCAGGAACAGAGCATCTCTGACAGTTGGTTAAAATGCTCGGGCTGCTCCTACGCCCAAAGTCAGGCGACCCACAAAATAAACTTTGATTCCCACCTGATGCCGAACAGAATGCACTGCGAAAGATGTATGAGATGATTATGAAAGCATCGGTTATGTCTGCTTTAGAAAGCCAAGCTCCTTGACCTGCTTTATTGATTTAATGCTTTATTCATGTATTTGCATTATCGGCCAAGGCGTAATTAGAGAGAGTGACTCTGGTGGAATGAGACTATTTGCGCTTGCGAAGGGACCAGAGAGGTGGTTTGAGAGCCTCCAGCGATCATCGCAAGTAATTCGGTGTCTAATTCGGACCAATTCAGGTGTGTATTGAATTGCACTATACTGTGCAGCTTTGCTGGAAAAGTCTTTGTGATACTGATACTGTATCTCAGATTTAGATCGCCGATTAATGCCAGATAGCGTCAAGTTCTTTCGGAATAGACGGAGCAGATTGTGTCACGGTAAATGCTGAAGCCATAAGGAACTGGCCGATCGACAAGTCTCTGTTTAGATGCGGATGCTTTATCACACTCGGGGGACGCAGAATGAGGCTGATTGGTTAATGGCTTTGCCTTGTAATATTTCCAATCTGAGCCGTGTGGAAATATGAGAAGACTGTAGAGTGAGTGGCCCACATACAGCCGGAGATAGGCCGGCTGAGTGAACCTCTGACTGGCTGGTTGCACCGAGGAGGCAACACTGATTTTCGCTGGGCACGAAGCAGAGGCAGCAGCATTTTCGAGGGTTTTTAGACAAGTGTCAATGTTCTGCATGGTGAGAATCAGGGACAACAGGGTGGTTGTCAGGAAATTATCTGCCATGTCCAAGTCATGGTTCTGTGCTGCAAAATGGTGGATTGCTTCCATTGATTTGGAGGCGAGATTTTGCCCCAAGTGAGGGAGTCTTGTTTACAAGTGACAGGAAATTGGAGCGTGAGATTGACAGCTAGATTGGTGTGGCATCAGCAGGCGTGGGACTGGAATGGATTGGTAAAGAGTGAGCTGAGCCAGAGAATTAAGCCTATATTTAACAGTCAATCTATGTTCTAACCCTTTTCCAGGCAACTTCAACTGGCAAGAGACCACGGGGTAGACCCAAACACGCTAGACAAACTTTATATCTCAAGTGACCTGGGAATGCCTCTGGGACCCCCCAGGAGGGGCTGGTGGGGAGGAAGAAGTCTGGACAACCTGGTCTGACCTGCTGCCACTGTGACCTAAATTCAAATAAGTGGCAGATATTGGATGGAGGATAATGTTAAAAAATGGCACTACCTGACAACCTGACCTGTTACCTTTACTGTTTAAAACTGTCTGTTTTATAAAACCAATGTGCTACTCTCTATTTCCATTGGCACAATTTGCACTTGACAGAGAGCAAAGGCACTGCGGTGGAGGAGGGCAGTGAGGGAGGTGATGTGCCAGCAGGCAGCAGGTGATGTGTTTGCCTCCTGAATGCCTCCACATGCTCTGTGTCCATGGATTTATGGCTGTGCCCTGTTGGCCCAGATCCCCCACCAGCTTGGGGTCAGAGGGCACTGTGGTGCCCTGTACAGCCAGCCAGCTGGTCCTGCTCAGCCCTGCCACCAACCAGCTACACACACACAGGCATGTACTCAGACACGTACAGTCTCAAGTACACACTCCTAGCCAGAAGACCAGTACAGAAGCAGGACAACCATATCAGCCATTCATGCATCTTTTAGCCCGTTTGAAAATGCAGAACATTGGGCAAGAACAACCTGTTTTCATCCTCCAGACATAATGCTATGAAGACCGGGCCTCACAGTCACTGCATTATTAAAAGGTTATATTTCATTTCACATTAAGCACTGAAGTGCTACTTCCCCTTGCCTATTACAGTGAAGTGTGTCAAAGGGGATGTGTAAAGGTTTTTATTATCAATCAATCAATCAATCAAATTTTATTTGTATAGCCCATATTCACAAATCACAATTTTCTCATAGGGCTTTAACAAGGTGTGATATCCTCTGCCCTTAACCCTCAACAAGGGTAAGGAAAACTACAAAAAATTATAATGTAAAGAGTAAAATTTCAGATGTACAGGGTTATGTAAATAAAAGTTATTATTATTTTCTGCATAGACAGGTGCCTGACAGGGCCAAAACACGGAGTGCGGCCAAGAGTGCGGTGATTGATGCCCTATTTTGGTCACTTTTGTCTTCCTGTGCAAGTTGTTTGCTCCTGATATTCAGACTGAGACCACCTCTTTAGTGGACTGTCACACTGTCACATTTACATTTAAATAAATTGTTTTTTTCTTTGTAAAACTTAAATACTGACTGTTAGATTTCAACCTCCAAATGTGATTAACAATTGACAGGACAAGGAACCCATACATTATAGATAAAACAGTAAGCATTAATGGGGAATAGAATAGGAAAAGAAGTAACAGTCCAGCTGATCCATTGGATGCTCCTGTTGAAATGTGTGCATTCTATCAGCCTATTGTGTGTTTTGCCTTTTTGGTCTCACAATACCTTTGCAATATTAACAAGAAATTCTCAGAGGTAAAAACATCAAAAATACGTGAATACTCCAAGGGGGCTTCAAAACTATTCAGTATGAAGGCCTAGTTTCTCAGTAAATGCATTTGTCTTAAACATAACATTGCATCAGCAAAAGAAAGAAGTGGTGAGCCTCATTTTCTAACTGACTGACAGTACTAGAGTTACACTACCGTTCAAAAGTATGGGGTCACCCAGACAATTTCGATTTTTCCATGAAAACTCACACTTTTATTTATCAAATGAGTTGCAAAATGAATAGAAAATATAGTCAAGACATTGACAAGGTTAGAAATAATGATTTTTATTTGAAATATTAATTTTGTTCTTCAAACTTTGCTTTCGTCAAAGCTCCATTTGCAGCACTTACAGCATTGCAGACCTTTGGCATTCTAGCTGTTAATTTGTTGAGGTAATCTGTAGAAATGTCACCCCACGCTTCCTGAAGCACCTCCCACAAGTTGGATTGGCTTGATGGGCACTTCTTGCGTACCATACGGTCAAGCTGTTCCCACAACAGCTCAATGGGGTTGAGATCTGGTGACTGCGCTGGCCACTCCATTACAGACAGCATACCAGCTGCCTGCTTCTTCCCTAAATAGTTCTTGCATAATTTGGAGGTGTGCTTTGGGTCATTGTCCTGTTGTAGGAGGAAATTGGCTCCAATCAAGCGCTGTCCACAGGGTATGGCATGGTGTTGCAAAATGGAGTGATATCCTTCCTTATTTAAAATCCCTTTTACCTTGTACAAATCTCCCACTTTACCAGCACCAAAGCAGCCCCAGACCATCACATTACCTCCACCATGCTTGACAGATGGCGTCAGGCACTCTTCCAGCATCTTTTCACCTGTTCTGCGTCTCACAAATGTTCTTCTGTGTGATCCAAACACCTCAAACTTTGATTCGTCTGTCCATAACACTTTTTTCCAATCTTCCTCTGTCCAATGTCTGTGTTCTTTTGCCCATATCAATCTTTTCTTTTTATTGGCCAGTCTCAGATATGGCTTTTTCTTTGCCACTCTGCCTAGAAGGCCAGCATCCCGGAGTTGCCTCTTCACTGTAGACGTTGACACTGGCGTTTTGCGGGTACCATTTAAAGAAGCTACCAGTTGAGGACCTGTGAGGCGTCTATTTCTCAAAGTAGAGACTCTAATATACTTGTCTTCTTGCTGAGTTGTGCACCGGTGCCTCCCACTTCTCTTTCTACTCTGGTTAGAGCCCGTTTGTGCTGTTCTCTGAACGGAGTAGTACACACCGTTGTAGGAAATTTTCAGTTTCTTTGCAATTTCTCGCATGGAATAGCCTTCATTTCTAAGAACAAGAATAGACTGGCGAGTTTGACATGAAAGTTCTCTTTTTCTGGCCATTTTGAGAGTATAATCGAACCCACAAATGTGATGCTCCAGATACTCAACTAGCTCAAAGGAAGGCCAGTTTTATAGCTTCTCTCACCAGCAAAACAGTTTTCAGCTGTGCTAACATAATTGCACAAGGGTTTTCAAGGGTTTTCTAATCATCCATTAGTCTTCGAAGGCGATTAGCAAACACAATGTACCATTAGAACACTGGAGTGATAGTTGCTGGAAATGGGCCTCTATACACCTATGTAGATATTTCATTAAAAACCAGACGTTTCCACCTAGAATAGTCATTTACCACATTAACAATGTATAGAGTGTATTTCTGATTAATTTAATGTTATCTTCATTGAAAAAAACAGTGCTTTTCTTTGAAAAGTAAGGAAATTTCTAAGTAACCCCAAACTTTTGAACGGTAGTGTACATTTCTACTTGTTTTTGTATGAGACAAGCAAATGCTTCATGTTCACTTATTTAAAACACGACTGGCAAATTCAGTAAGTTCTGTTTTAAGGTGTAGCAGAAAAGCTCAGTTTTCTCTGAAGTCACACATATTAAGACATGAACAATCAATACTAGTACTTTGAATAAAGTGGTACGCAGAGAAAATAGACGAGACCCATATGAGAATAGGGCCTGAAAATGTCCGGAAAATTTTCTGCGAGCGAGTGGTTGTGCTGATGATGTTTCTAATACAGAACAAATGCGAACCTGGAAGAATACAAATATCTCTAGATGAATTATGCGTAGAAGACACAGACGAAGATGTCAACGAGATTGTGGTGAGGGAAGACCCAGCGCCAAGAACCAGCGCCGGTGTTGATGTGCTGTAAACAAAAACATGATCTCCACAGCGTCATGTCCTGCCTCCTGCATGCAGACACCAGAAATCATCTTTTTGTTGTGAACATGTCTGACTCAGACAATCTTCTGCTGCATTCTTCATGCGAAAGACAAACTTTTTTATGTCTGACAATGTGTGACGACCCCCTCCACCCTCACCTGGACACTAGGTGTCCCTGTTCTTCTTTTCCCCTGAGCTGTAGGTGGAGGTGACGTCAGTGTTAATCAGAGCACACCTGGGCCAGGTGTGCTCTGCCCTTTAAAAAGCCTGGCCCTATTTGTGTCTGGCTCTTGCGCTCTATGTGGGACGAGGTTGGCTCTCCCTGACTCCCGACTGCAGCATCCTTTTCTGTTTTGTTCATGGACACACGTTGTGTTGTTGATTATAATGTATTTTGTTCAATAAATATCTGTAAACGCAACAGTCCACTCTGTCATCTCCCTCCTTGTCACAATCTTTGAGCCGGGTTTTGACAAATTGGTGCTCGTCCGTTGCACGCATTGTCTTCCGCGTTTATGAATGGCTTGATTGGCGGAGACAGCGATTTTTGTGAAAGAGACTGGTGATCAGGTAATGTGTGACGTCACATGCCAAGTCAGCTGTGCGCCTCGTGTTTTTGTGAATGAGTGGCGTAGTTCGGTTGTGTGGGAGATGTTCCGTTAAGTGAAATGACGCTGTTATGAGTTGACTTGTTTCTGTAAAGCATGTGTGCCGTAGTTTATTGAGGGTGAGTCTCTGTGTTGCTGTGCTGGGTGTTTCCTGGTGGCATTTAGCCTGAGTGAGCCTGTGTACGGTCGTAAGTTGCTGCTGTTCTGTCCCGGTTAGGCTGAAGGGCGGACTCCCTTTGGATTTGTGTAATTTAATCGTTCTGGAGCAATTAAAAAATACTGTACCCTCTCAGATAGCTATGTGTTTAAATGAGCGGAAAGTAAAGACCGCGACTGAGACCACTGCTCTGGCCGATGAGTACGTGCTGACGCACCGCGGGTACAGTGAGTACAGGGCTCCATATGATGCTGGCTTCCGGGGGGACGAGCGCAACTTCCGCACGGCGGGTAAACGCTGGCAGGAGGGAGGCAGCCCGCGTCCTTATAAACCAGAGGTCCCTGCGCTCTCAGCTGCAGTTTGATCCGAATAAAGTGTGTAATTATTGTAAAGGAAGGGGACATTGAAAAGCCGAATGTCCTATTAAATCAGGGGTTAAAGGTGGATCTGGTCGGGGACATGTGAGGCCCGTTGCACTGACTGCTCCTGTCAGAACACTAAGTCCTGGGTTTTTACAATGTGTTAACTCTCACTGTGCTATTCCTTGCTGTGTTGATGCTCCATGTGAACAGGTGAAGCCTGCACTAGAGCATACCCGAGAGAAATCATATTTTTCTACTTTTGTATCTGATGGTCAAGTGTCTTTAGTGGGCAGTAGTGTAAATGGTAAATGGTTTTGTATTTATATAGCGCTTTTCTAGTCTTGATGACCACTCAAAGCTCTTTACAGTACAGTTTTACATTCACCCAATCACACACACATTCATACAGTGCATCTATTAGCAGCACTTTGTTGTTCTATGAGGGGCAATTCAGGGTTCAGCATCTTGCCCAAGGACACTTCGGCATGCAGATGGGGAAGACTGGGGATCGAACTGCCGACCTTCAGGTTGGAGGACGACCGCTCTACCCCTCAGCCACAGCCGCCCTAAAAACCACCCTGTAAAGGTGCCAGTGAAAATCCTGAGAGATACTGGGGCTTTTGATTCATATATTCTGAGCTCTGTGCTGCCTTTTTATCAGCACACTGACACATTGCGACGTGGCAAAGCAGCAGGGCCAGATGACATCCCATCAGAGGCTCTACAAGCGGATCTCGACACCTCAACCACCATGCTCCACCAGCTAATAAAGACCATATGGATTGAAGAAGGAAACATACCAACAGACTGGAAGGACGGGCTCATTTCTGTCATACCAAAGAAAGGAAACCTCAGGGATTGCAACAGCTACCGAGGGATCATGTTGCTATCAACACCAGGCAAAGTGTTCAGCCGCATCATCTTGGAGAGACTGCGTAAGGGGGTTGATGATGAACTGAGAGAAAACCAAGCTGGTTTCAGGAATGAAAGATCATGCAGCGACCAAATTGCTAGCCTCAGGATCATTATTGAGCAGTCCATAGAATGGCAAACACCTGTTTATGTCAATTTCATAGACTTTGAAAAGGCATTTGACGGTGTAGACCGTGAAATGCTATGGAAACTCATGGCACACTATGGAATCCCCCCAAAGTATATCAACATCATTAAGAACATGTACTGGGACATGCAATGCAACGTACTCTTCCAGGGATGCGCACAAGAAAAATTCAAAGTGCTCACCGGCGTGAAACAGGGCTGCCTGCTTTCCCCTTTCCTCTTCCTTCTGTGCATTGACTGGATCATGGTACAATCAACCCTCAATAAAAGGACGGGCATCCAGTGGAGTCTGACAGAACATCTGGAGGACCTCGACTTTGCGGATGACATCGCACTACTCTCCCATAGCCACCAACAGATGCAGGATAAATCCAAACTGCTAGGAAAAACTGCAGCTGGACTTGGATTCAAAATAAATGGACCAAAAACCAAAGTAATGCGGATAAACACCAAGAACATGGACCCAATAACCATCAGGGACCAGACGCTGGAAGATCTTGACAAATTCACCTACCTGGGAAGTGTGATAGCTGTTGATGGTGGGACAGAGGAGGACGTGAAGACAAGAATTGGGAAAGCAAGAACAACATTCAACATCTTAAACAAAATTTGGAAAAGTAAAAAAATCTCCCTCAAGACGAAGCTTCAAATCTTCAACTCCAACGTTAAAACCGTGCTGCTCAATGCTCCGAAACCTGGAGAACCACCACTAACATCACGAACAAACTGCAAACCTTCATAAACCACTGCCTAAGACGCATCCTTGGAGTCTTCTGGCCAAACACAATTAGCAACATCAACCTGTGGGAATGCACAAAACAAGAAACAGTAGATATACATCTATTAAGGAGAAAATGGAGCTGGATTGGACACACACTACGAAGAAACACAACAGCAATAACATGGAACCCACAAGGCAAACGGGGTAGAGGACGACCCAAAAACACCTGGAGAAGGAGCACAGAGCAGGAATTCAAGAAGAAGGGGCTGACGTGGAAACAGCTGGAGAGGATGACTCAAGACAGACGAGGGTGGAAACAATTCATCAATGGCCTATGTTCCAAAAGGCCATTGACTGACACTGGAGATTAAATTCTGATGCAGGGAATGGGTTTGACTGTGTTGCCTGTTCCAGTGCATAAGTTAGAACTGGACTATGGCTTGGTACAGATGGAAGTAGCCATGGGGGTGTGCCCTGCATTGCCAATCCCAGGCGTGGATATCATTCTGGGGAATGATCTGTGTGGTAGCCGTGTGTGGGCTAGCTGTCCGCCATCTCCGTTGGTGACATCCTCTCCTTCTGTCACTAAAGTGTCGGATGAGAGTGCACAGTGTTTCCCAGATGCAGTGTTGCCAACTCCTCAGTAAGGAAAGTAGCTATTGGCTTTCCTAAAAGTCGCTAGAAGTTGCTAAATGACGTCATCGCCTAATTTGCATAATTGTAATGGACGCTGTAGGAGAGAGGAATAACGTCGTGGGAGAAACAAAAAGTGACTAAAAAACACCCTAAATATGTTTAGAACTACAAATGAGCTTTCTTCTGTTGATTCAATTTATTTTTTATTTTTTTGCCATTGAAATAGGCCATCACTTCTCAAAATAACTTCATGAGTTTAATGTTTTGTCTAGACCCACATTACATAAATACATTTTTTGTCCTGTATTGTTAAATGTTAAAAGTTTAATCAAAAGACTGTTATGTAGGGTGGAATTGCTAGCTCTACGTCCAACCTTCCTCCTTTATCTGGGCTTTGGACCGGCAAAGTGACCCAAAAGAGACACTCTGGCAGAGTTATTTAGGTTTTTTTTTTGTTGTTGTTTTTTGGGGGTTTTCTTAAGTTTGGTTTAGTTTCTAACCTTATGCTCCACTTAGGAGCCTACAACAAGTCATAGTAAGACATGACATTTTTTTGGCGTAACATTTTTTTGTATAGACGGTTTTAACTTGACAACATTAACAATCTAAATGGACCAAAAAGAGACAATAGAAAAAACTGTCAATGGCAATGTGAGAAAATGATGGTAACTAGTCTGGCCCTAATTCAGGTTCGTTGTTGGGTTTTTTTCAGACCCCCCTCCACACACACATGCTGTGCTGGTACACAGAAAGAATACTGAGGGAGCTGACTTAAATGAGTAAGCAGCTGATGTGCCAAAAAGCTGCAAAACATTATCAGGCAGCTTGTGCTCATAGCAAGCCTCACTAGACAGCTTCAGACCATATCGGACATACAGGATGGAGTTAAGGGTCTGCAAGGACATCCGATTTCTAAGTTTGCTATTTACCACACTCATCTGGCTGAATAATCTCTCGACTTCAGCATTCGAGTGTGACAAGGACAACACAGACACAGCAGCCATGTACTGCAATGCTTCGATGTTGTCCGGCAGTCTCACCCTCAACTCGTTAGTGAGGGAGATGGTAAAGACTACACACCGCTTTCGAACATAGTTCTTCTCCTCAGGCGCAAGGTGTAGCTCAGCTGCCTTTGACTCAAAAAGGTAACCCAGGTACGGTTTGGGACTGATGTATCCATCAATTGGCTCTTTGAGTACATCAATATTTGCCAGTGTATTCAGCACCCTGCTACTCACAGACTTTATCAGGCTACCCAAGCTGTCAAGACGTTTAAGAGGATCTACCTGCTCCCCCTCAAAAGCCTTGATGGCCAACTGTACCTCACCCAGCACTGACTTCAAAAAGTTCAGATACAAGATGTTTTGAGGATCACTGTACATGGAGTATAAAACCTCAGCCATGTAGCAGTGTTCACTATATTTGGTGACTGCGAAATGCAGTCTAAGTGCCTCCCACTGGTCCAAAAAGTGTGAAACCGCTGGTTCAATGGAGAGCCAACGTGTGGCACACACCTTGGTTATTTGTAAGGGTTTCTCCCCACAGTTGATGGTCTCATATATGGCCTTGTAGGCCTCCCTGTGCTTTGGAGACACTGAAACCCAGTTATAAGCACCACATGAAAAGAAGAATTTGTCAGTTAGTGTCGCTGCAAATTTCGGGGGAATTTCAGGTTATCGGCTGTTCACAGGAATCTGCAGGCAGCACAGAAAACTGCCAGGAACTGCCGGGAATTGACGGGGGGTTCCAGTTTCTGGCAGTTTTACAAGCCTGAGAATGTTGGCAGGTGACCCCCCTGCTCCTAGGCCTAGGGGTGGCTTTCACATGTAAATGACTCTGCTGAAATTGCCTCATAATTTGAACTTCAATTGTCCTATTGTTGTTGTTAAACTTTTTCAGTATTCCATTAAAACACTCAACACTTTTATCCAAAGCGACTTACAATAAGTTCATTCAACTATGAGGGTACAAACACAGAACAGCAAAAATCATGTAAGTACATTAACTTAACACCAGAAAGAATAAACTGGTCCTCAGTCACATACTCATCCCATATAAATGTAAAGTACAATTTAAAAACTGTTATAACCGCTGCTTCAAAAGTGAAAAGGTCATTTGTTAAGTTTTACTCTGAAAACGTTCGTTCCTGAAGATGCCACGTCAGTCGTTAACGTCATCACGTTGGGGCTGGTCCAATCACAGCCTCGTGAATTAAGCGTCTGTCTCCCGCAGACATGAAACTACCGGCTCGTGTTTTGCGTGGTCCGATGAGTGACTCTGTTTTCGGTGTAAAAAACTTGCTGAAGTCAACACCACTGTTTCCCTGGAGGAGAGGATGAGTGCGTTGGAAAGTAAAGCCGCGGGCCCAGTGTGGACGAGTCGAGGCGGAGAAGACGGGCGCACAATCCCAAACTTACGGTAAGAGCTAAGCTAAAGAGAGAAGCCATTGCTAACTGCTAAGTAACTCTTAGATCTGAATAGCGTGTTAACAACTGTGGGATTAGCGAGAAAGTTGCTAAAAGAAGAAGAGAGCATCGAGTGCTTGAGCAGAACTAGTGCATGTTTAAATATGTACGAGCCTAAATTTAAGAGTTTGTTCTCGTTAAGTTTTTTCATAAATGTGACTTTTTGTCCTGTTGTATTTTATAGGAAACTGCCCGTCTCTTCACACCTCTGAGGCAAATGGCCGGCGCCACGAACTGGAGCGAGGGTAAGATTAAAGAAGAGACGCGCTGTGCTGTATAAAATTCATTGTATACGTTTACTTTATCTGATCTATTTCATCATTGTGTTTTCACAGCCTGAGCCCCCCCCACACACACAACGAGGCAGTCACTGCACATTTGGCCGAGACTCTAGCTGCAAGTCTGGATTTGCAGTGTGGAAAATGACGCCATTGTATGTAAGTAACTGTTTAGTAATTGTGTTTTTTTTACTGCGGATCTTCCAACGGTGATGTAGCGAGGCTATTTCCGTTTATTAATAATATACTCATGTTACTCATGTTGTTTTCCAGCTGCCTGTACTATGATTTACTAAGACGTACTATGAGCCAGTATGAAGGAACTTCCTGTACATCCAACCGGACCTTGCAGCTCTTGCAGCAGCATTGAGAAGTTCAGGAGTTGACAGAGAAGAAAGAGGGTAAGATTAGATTCATTAGATCATTTTTCAGTTACATGTATAGGTGTATGTTGTCATTGAACTGTGCTAATTGTACTGATTGTGTTTACAGCTGATTGAAGCGGGACAGATGACATGGATCCATCCTTCCACAGCCAGGAGCTCACCGACCTGTGTGCCATACTTTAAAGAAGACCAGAAGCTACACTGAATCTCACAGCTACACACCACAGACGTCTACACACTGGAGCAGATTCAGACAGAGTCCCACAAAGAAATTATGACCCAGAGGCGGCAAAGAGACATTTCAAGCTTCACCTGATTAGTTTTTCACTGGCTAGGCCAGTTGTGTTTTTACATTATTTGTGCTGTATGTAAATAAAGCTTTGACTCAACATATACCTGGTTAATGTTTTTTCCCCTCTACAATATGTTCAACATGTAACATCAAGCATCACATGAATGAATGTATAGTCTTCAGTAACTGCAGTGCTTTTGGTTACTAATAATTAATAATATATATTAATTAATAATATATATATACAGTTGCAAGCAAAATTATTCAACCCCCATTGCACATTAGGTTTATTGGCAAAATATACAATTTCTCAGCTGTTTGCAATAAACAAATTACACAAGAACTGTTTAAGTAGTTCAATGAAACTAATATTACAAGGGTTTTTATCCAAATTCAACACAAAATGCTACTTTTAATGACTACTGCAGTCTCAAAATTATTCAACCCCTTCATGACAAGCATCTTCAGTACTTAGTAGAGCACCCTTTTGCTGTTATGACCTGCTGAAAACGTGATGCATAGCCAGACACCAGCTTCTGACAGCGTTCCTGATGAATCTTAGCCCATTCCTCATGGGCAATGGCCTCCAGTTCAGTAATATTCTTGGGTGTGCGTTTGGCAACCGCCTTCTTCAATGTTTTGTTTCATTGCTCCACAGAACAGAATTCCAAAACTTTGGTGGCTTATTTATATAGTTTCCAGCATATTGGAGCCGACCTTTCTTGTGCTTTTGGGTCAGTAGTGGTGTACGTCTTGGAGTCCAGGCATGGAACCCTTCAGTGTTTAGTATGCGCCTTACTGTGCAAACTGAAACCTCAGTGCCTGCTGCCACCAAGTCTTGCTGCAGGTGTTTTGCAGTCACTCCAGGGTTTTTGACCACTTGCCTCCTCAGGAATCTGGTGGCAGCCACTGATAGCTTCCTCTTTCTGCCACGTCCAGGTAGTGTAGCCACTGTTCCTTCAACTTTGAACTTGCGAACTATGCTTCCAACTGTATCTCTAGGGACATTCAGTGCTTTTGCTATCTTTGTCATGGTTTGGTATTTTCCAGTGTTTAGTTTCCACCGTTTCCAAAGTGTTTTCAGTTTATTTAGTATCTCCTCGTGTTTCATGTTTTCACACTCCGTGTTCTGTTTCCTGTTTTATTTTGTAGTCTCTGTTGCTTGTGTGTTTTCTTTCTTCACTTCCTGTCTGTGATTGTCTGCACCAGTCCACCTGTGTCCAATTGCCTCTGCCTTCCCTGTGTGTGTATATAAGTCTCTGTGCTCCCCTTTGTCCTTGTCGGATCGTTGTCTAACCGTCATTATGTCCTGTCCTGATCTCCTGTGTTTCTGTATCCCGTGTTTCCTGAGCTCCCGTCCTCCTCTCCTGTGTTTTCTCCCGTGTGCTTTTGTTTCTTCAGTTTTACCTTTTGAGATTCCTGCGTTTGTTATTTTTCTGCTAAAGACTTTTCATTAAAAAGACTCTTTAGTTTAAACTCTTCGTCTGGGTCCAACTGCCTCACCATCCCTGACAGAACGATCTGACCAAAGATATGGACCCAGCAGAGATTAGTTTTTTTTACGAACAAGTTTATTATTTGGATTGTCTGGTTGACAAGCTGGGTTCACTGGGCACCCAGCACCAAGCAGAGACCCTGGAGGAGATCTCTGGTGTTGAGGCATGGCTGAGAGACCGCTCTTGGGTGAGCCATTTCGTCCCGTACCTCGTGGAGGTAAGGGACAGACTAAAATAATTCCTCAACCCTCCAGCCCCATCCACAAACCCGTATGTGGGAAGCCGCCTGGCGTTTGGAGGACCCCGCAGCTTTATGGAGAAAGTTTCTGCTGGGGGTGGCAGACGTCGGAGAGGGGGCGCTCACAGCAGGAACCCCTCACCTCTTACAGCCTGCTCACAGGCACCAGCCTCCAGCCCCATCCACTAACCTGTACCCGGGAAGCCACATGGCTTTTGGTGGACCCCGCAGCTTTATGGAGAAAGTTTCTGCTTGGGGTGGCAGACGTTGGAGAGGGGGCGCTCACAGCAGGAACCCCTCACCTCCACTCTTGGCTGGGCTGCAGCCTCCTCCCGTCCTGGCTGGGCCGCAGCCACAGCCGCGCAGCCACTCCAGTCCTGGCTGGGTCGCAGTCTCCTCCTGTCCAGCGCCGGAACCCTTCCGGCGTCGGGGGTCCCGGCACTGATTCCTCCCATTCCTGTGCCGCGCCGGAGGGTCCCGGCTGACGTCACTCCTGTTCCGGCATCGGGGGTCCTTGCAGCGCCTACTCCAGTTCCTGTCCCACGCCGGAGGGTCCCGGCTGACGTCACTCCTGTTCCGGCGTCGGGGGTTCTCGCAGCGCCTACTCCAGTCCCTGTTGCGCGCCGGAGGGTCCCGGCTGACTTCACTCCAGTTCCGGCGTCGGGGGTCCTCGCAGCGTTTACTCCAGTCCCTGTTGCGCGCTGGAGGGTCCCGGCTGACGTCACTCCAGTTCCGGCATCGGGGGTCCTCGCAGCGTCTACTCCAGTCCCTGTTCCGCGCCGGAGGGTCCCGGCTGACGTCACTCCAGTTCCGGCGTCGGGGGTCCTCGCAGCGCCTACTCCAGTTCCTGTTCCGCGCCGGAGGGTCGGAGGGTGCCGGAGGGTCCCTGAAACTCGTGTTTCAGCGGATGTCACACCGGTTCCGGCATCAGGGGTCCCGGCAGACGTCACACCTGTTACGGCACATGTGTCAAACTCAAGGCCCGCGGGCCACATCCGGCCCGTGAATGAATTATCTTTGGCCCGCATGATAAAATCTATTTACTATTTGAGCTGGCCCGCCGGTATATCGCACGCACCACGATAATACTACAAATCCCACAATGCACTGCCCGTGTGTCGGCACGTCAATCGCGGGCCCGCGAACGCGCGCCTCACAGTCTGTATTACATACCACTTGTGTCAACTTTCAACTAACCCTCTCCCCAAAAAATGGCTAAACGAAAGGTGGAATTTGAAAACAGGAGTTTTCAAGACAGGTGGGAGGCACAGTATATGTTCGCGGATGTAAAGGGCAAAGCTGTGTGTCGGGAGACCCCCGATGCCGTAACTGTTACGGCATCGGGGGTCCCGGCAGATGCCACTCCAGTTCCGGCGTCTGGGGTCCCGGCAGACATCACACCTGTTCCGGCGTCTGGGGTCCCGTCAGCGGCTACTCCAGTTCCTGCCCCACGTCCGGGGCTGAGGTCTACGCCCCTTCTTGTTTTTGGACAGCTGCAGAGGCAGCTATCACCGCCTGAGTCCCAGTGCCTCGTCCCTGACTGGCCTCCGCGCCGCCCGCCCGAGACTCGGTTCTCTGCCCCTGACCGGCCTCCGCGCCGGCTTGATGGGCGGAGACGGTGATTTTTGTGAAAGAGACCGGTGATCAGGTAATGTGTGACTTCACACGCCAAGTCAGCTGTACGCCTCGTGTTTTTGTCCACTCATCTCCCTCCCTGTCACAATCTTTGAGCCGGGTTGTGACACAATGGCTTATGTGTTTTTTAGCATAATATTAGCATCTTAAGCCTGGCCTACTAATCAGTGGCTGTATATATCCGCTTCACAATATGACATGTTCTGTTCAAAGTGCTGTCATCATTAAGCCAGTTACTACCTCCCATATTGTTATTGCTGATAGACATTTTAAATTATTTCCAGGCACTCTGCCTCAAGCTTTTGAAAAATCCTGTAGATAGATTAACAAAATGCAGGATTCTGAACCAAAGGCCCAGTTGTTCTAATGAGACAAGGGCCTAAATACACGTAAAAAAAATGGTTTTAGAGATTTATGAGGCTGAAGTGGCTATTGATAGCTAGGTGTGTGACAATATAATGCATGCTGCATTCAGAGGATAAATGTAACTTTTCAAAGCCAGAAAGAGGAGAAATTGCGCTTTGGCTTGATAAGTGGGGGAACAGGATACATTTGAGTGTACTGGATAACAACCAGTCAAAGCAATAAAAACACAGTGAGAAAGAGTTTGAAGTCTCTTTTTTTTATATAGAGCAGGTTGTGTTGTTGCATCACTGGTCTTTGTCAGCGCTCATTAAGTACTATTCTTTCAACTCTCAGAGCAAGCCTTAACATCCTCTCCAGATGAATTGAGCTGCACTTAAGAAGAGAGAGGATGGAAATTAAGCTCCTACACAATGCGTGGGCAGCACTGCCAAGCACATTACAAAGTGGAAAGTGTTGTATTTCAAACCATATAATGTTTCTCTCTTCTGTGATACAATGCGGTCCAAAGCAAGAGGAGAAAGCGGAGAAAGAAAGGAAAGGGAGATAGAGAAAATAAAAGCAGAGCGCAGGCTGTATAGCTGGCCAGATAATTGACCCTCAGAAAGCAAGCCATCACTTTTCCTCTTCCTCTCATCGGCTGAGTGCCGTGTTGTTGCTGATGTTATTGTGCCCATTGTAAGACACAAAGCAGTGAGGAATGTTTGGCTGGCTCTCTGGGAAACGCCACTTCAGGCCCCACAGCTGTCACAGCCCGGGGACTTGAATTCTGCCACAGAGAGTTCAATGGTGAGGAGCTGGCAGAGGGAGATATGCTTTTTACTTAAGGATGGCAAGCTGTGTGAGAACTTGATGTGAAACCAAAACTTGCTGCTCTGATATTCACTTGCTCTCACAATCTTGCAGCTTCTCTTGCTTTTCTCCATCGCTATCATTCCTTCCCATCGCTCTTTAAAACTAAATCTCCTAAAACTTTTTTCTCTTTTATTCTCTGTCTTTCTTATAGTTCTCCTTTTCCTTCTTCTCTGCGTCTCTCTCCATTGGGTCTAAGCTTGAATAAACAATTGTCTCTCTGTGGTGAGTGCTTTCCATTCCGCTTCCTAAAGGAATGCTGCTTCCCATCCTCCTTCTCACCATGGTTACTGGGAATCTACTGGGAGTCACATGTTACAATGAGGTCAGTGTGGGCGTTCTCTTCAGACAAATAAACCTTGATCAGTGTGTGTTTCAATTCTGTTTTTGATGTAATCTATTTATCAATTTTTCTATGCAAGCAAATTATGAAAAGAAAAAAATACATCTGCAGAGTTAATTTGTTATTTTATTGGCAGAAGTGCCTAGAGACAAGTCAATTAAATTAAATCTTTATTTATTATATTAAATATATATATATATTTGATATATATTTATATATTTATTATATTATATATATATATAGAGAAAATATACATGCTATCTACTCTCTATCTCACAGCTATCTACTGACTATTCATTTAAAGAAGAATTTATGGATAAGAGACTCCGAAAAGTCTGACTTTCATTCTGTGCAGGTAATTTAGGTTTTAAAAAATTGCAAATAGAATATTTTTTTGGTTGAGATTTTGGAGAACCTCAGGTTTCTCTTTACTCCACATGACTATTCAAATATCAGTTTTTGTCCAATGTCTGATGCCACAGTGCCAGCTGCAACCCAGCCTGCTGTGTGTTGTTCAAGTAAAATTGTTCTTTTCTTTAAGCCTTGAAATCAAATAACTTAAAAATGTTGACTCGTTCATTGTGTTGAAATAATTCACATTTTCAACCTTGACTCCAGGCCACATGTGTTTTGGTCGCAGTTTGTTTTGCAAAGCTTTTTGACCTGTCAACTTGTTAAGGTATTGACCAAACCCTCACATTCCTCCGCACTGGTCTCATTTCATAACACAATAATGCATCAAGCAGACAATGTACTGGCACCCAGAAGGCCTTGGAGGACTATGACGTCCGATGTCAGGCATTGTACCTCATACTGTTCGTGTCAAGGAGTAGTAGAATTATAATAAGGCTCAGGGAACTCACATCGTTGTGAGCAGTAGCGCAGTAATATTATCGAAGGCAGTGATAGAAGAAGTATTTATTAAGGATTGTCATCAAAATGCAATTATTATTATTATGTAAAATCTGTATTTTTCAACTGTACTTGGTTGCCCAGGACATGTGGCATTAAATGCAAACAACAAATATCATACAATAACACTGGCACCTGGTAGGAACTGATTTATTAATTTTATTAATTTCATGAAGATTAATACTAACTGAGCATCAGCTACTCTTCTTTGGGTCCACACAAAACATACAAAATAACAATACTGCTTCAGAAAGAAAACATTCTTCAAGACAACATTTAACTTAAATATTTCTACCCTAAAATGTCGGTATATAGTGTTTCCTTAAAAGCTTTATCTTGTAACATCACAAGTGAAGTAGGAACAATTTTGCATCAAGCTGCTTATTTCTATATTCATCTATTATTGTTTTTATTTCCATGAGGGAAAGGGAGTAGCTGATATGTAATGTTAAGAAGCTTTTTAAGAAGCTAATTAAATGTCTGCATTAAAAAATCTTATACAAACTGTTGATGAAAGTATTTGTTATGGAAGGAGATATATGAGTAATGGATGCCGTGAAACAAGATGATGCAGTGCAGTTTCTACTAAACAGACATTTTAATCTATTTTACTGCATCATATGTTTAAAATTGATTACAAACAAAATACGTACAATATCTAAAATGTAATGGTGTAGCAGCAGAAAGTACCATTAAACTGGAATACATAAGTAAAGTAAATGGTCTGTATTTATATAGTGCTTTTCTAGTCCTGATGATCACGCAAAGCGCTTTAAAGGACAAGTAGCAGCTGGAGTAAAGGTACTTTTTAAATGTTACATCCCGAAAGGGAAACTGATTTCATTACCATATATGTTTAAAAAAATATATTTATGGTACTGAGGCAAAGAGAAATAAACTGAAATAAAATCACTGAGGTAGACGCAGAGGAGCGACACACACACACAAAATAAAACACCCCCCCTCACACAAACATTCCCATTTTTCTCGAACAAAAAGGCAAATCTAATTTTGTGCACTTCCATCTATGCTTTCTCTCTCCTCCCCTCCCACCCCAGCTCAGGCTTTGCCATTATAGCTATTTGCATCTGACTGAGAGGCCATTAGAATAACAATTAGCCTGACCCACCTGAGAGGGAAGGCCTTTGTCAGCTGTACACAAGCCACCAGCCTGAAGGTGCGCACACACACACACACACACACACACACACACACACACACACACACACACACACACACACACACACACACACACACACACACACACTCGGGCAAAGAGAGAGTAATACATACATGTAATTCCATTAGCCAAATATTTCTCCACAATATCTCCACAATTATAAATCACAAAAAGGGTTTCTTGGTTTAAAATTTTTTCCCCAAATGGCCTTGATTGTTTGTGTGTAAATTGTTGTTGTTTTTTTCATCTTGTGTGTATTGCATAAAAAGCTCCAAGCGTGAGACCTTTTGTAAGTGCTGCAGTTATGGAAAGGACTCAACAGAATGTGCGAAAATGTAGCATGACTTTACTTTGTATGCATTTTCCTTTCTTTTTTTTTTTTAAGGAAATTACTGAACTAACAGAACTTCATACTGGCAGTATGCACTTCTGGCAAATGGGATGAAAAATGGGTATCAAATGCTTTTAGCAGATACATGCTAATGTGCCCAATTTCCAGGCTCATTATGGTGTTAATGTACAAATCTCTGGCCTGGGTGGTGATTATTCACACTAAAGGCAAAAATAATCACTAATAATTAGATGTGTTTAGCTATCACAGAGACAGGAGCCCTTTTTGCACTGTATGAACCACAGTGGGCTAAAACCCTTCATCACAGTGAATCATCAAGTCAAATCCAAAAAAGCATTTATTGCAGCATTTGTTTACCAGGTGCTGTCACATATCTGCTGCCAAAATAATTGAAGTGTGTTATTATTGAAATCAAATATCAATCCACCAGCAGGTGAATCTCATGTGTTTTCTGATTAAATGTGTATTAAATACAGCGAGAGGAGCATGAACACCTTATTGCTATATATGTTATTATCATTAATAACACTCTTATTGTTTTCATTATAAATAGTCAGAGCTGAAACCTGATGGTGTTCCCCCCAGCGTTCCTGGTCTCTCTCTCCCCCTCTCCTCCCCCCATCTATCTCTCTCTTCTCTCCACTCTTTTCCACCCATCTCTCCTCTCTTCCCCATTTTTCTCTGCTCACCCCAACCGGTCGAGGCAGATGTCCGCCCACAGTGAGTTTGTTTCTGCTCGAGGTTTCTTCCAGTTAATGAGGGAGTTTTTCTCTCCCCAGTCGCCAGAGTGCTGCTCATTGTGGGAACTGTTGGGTTTTTCTATAAACATTTTTAAGGTCTTGACCTTTTATGTAAAGTGCCTTGAGATAATGTATATTATGATTTGGCGCTATACAAATACAATTTTAATACATTGAATTGAATATGTCATAAGTAATTGAAAAAAATAATAATTGTGAGCTTCTTCTCACTTCTTCTTCTCACCTTCTTTTTCTATTTTTTCTAAGCAAGACTCAGACTCCAGTTTATGTGGACTATTCAGAAACATACTTCTGTAGCATAGCAAATGACACACAATACAATCAAACCCAACATATGTCCTGATGGACCTTCTGTAAAGGGACCAAACTGTCCATACAGTGGGCCTAGCTGCTTTCAGACATGCACTGAACTCCAGAGATCCTCCACATTTTCTACGGAGGAGGTGTATGTGTGAATGCATTCTTTCTCTGACTGGCCCTCTAATATAAAGTCTACAGAAAGTCTGCAGAATCCGATGTGAGAACACAGCATGGGATCCACCGCTGGAAAAAAAATCCACATATTAAAGACACCAACAAAAACGTCAAGAGAGTTTGTGGTGATAAGAGCCGATGCTGGAGTCGATGTGCTGTAAAAAAAAATCCCACTGTGATTTCCGCTGCGGAATTAATACGTTACTTCCTGCCTCTGCCTACTGTAACACCCCTCACCTGAATCATGTGGAGAATTTGTTGCTATTGTGAAAGCATCTGAACAGAGAACCCCCTGGTGTGTTGTGCATATGTGAACACGAGAAAGTCCGGACCCAATTCTGCAGAGATCCACCGCATGACTTGTCTGAAAATGGCTTTTGTGCCAATGTGACGTTAGCTAAGAAACAAGTTAAATGATCTGTTTGCCTTTGCTTTGTGTTTTGGTTTCAGAAGCTTTGCCTGAAAATATTGGGTATGCTACAGTTGGCCTAACAAGCAGAACTTTTTTCCCTTTTTAAGAAACAAACAATAGACAAATGCCAGGCTCATAAATTAATGTCCAAAAAGTACTCATGTTCATTGTTTTTAGTGTTGGGGACTGCTCAGTGAAGTATTGCAACACAATCGATGCGATAAATGTTTATTTTTGAATCATTTGTTCAGACAGTTGGTACAAGGTGGTCTCCAGGTTGTTTCTTTGCTGGGTGACATCCAGAAATCAAACTTAAATCTCTGTGACGTGTGCAGCTCCTGGCAGCAGCAAATATAACTCAGAGTTAACTATGCCCAATGAAAGCCTGGTCTTGCTTAAAATGCACAGAATCATTTATTGAAATAAACAGTTTTGTAGTTGGGAATTGTTAAATGATAGAGGCTTGTCTGTGTCTGTAAGATGTCACCCTGGTACACAAAAGCAGGACACACTCCATCCAGCACAGTGTTTAATTCTCACACATGTCATGACTTACGTGGCTTCAGGAGAGGACTGCAAACCAGAACACTTCCACTGTCTGGAAGCACCAATCCCTGCATAAGAAGACTGTGTGTGCGTGTGTGTGTGTGTATGCCTCTCAGTATCTATCCATCCATGAATCTTCATATGTTTTTGTGTGTTCAGATTCTTGTCCCTATGCTGGCTTGCTGGCATGTGAGTGTGTGTCTGCATGCATACAACCAGGAATTATTTTGTGCACCATATTGTGTGTGCATGTGTGTGGATTTAGTGTGTGCATGTACAAACATTTGTATCCTTTATAGTGTATACATGCATGCATGTGTGTAGAACAACGGTGTGGGTGAATGTGTGTGCGTGTGTGTGTGGGTGTGTGTGTGTGTTGCTGGAGGCAGGTTGAATATTGTCTCCCCCCTGAGGGCCTCTCTCTCCCTGCAGCATGTGGGAACCATGGTGTGTTGCCAGGATACAAGCCCTTCGTCTGTACTGACAAGAAGACATGAAGAGCAAAGATTAATTATTTACAAGCAGACCCCTGTACACCACGTCTGGCTTGGCACTTCTCCTGCATTAAATGTCACTATCTATGAAGCCATCCATTTTATTGTGTATTCTATTCAAGCACCGTGGAATATCATTTGTCTCAGCATATGTACTTTTTCATATGGCATTCCTAAATCTTGGGCCAGCAATATAAAATGTTGTATATAATATCAGCATCTTTACAAAGACGCATCTGTACAAAAGCCTATTTTACAAAACAGTCGTTAAAGAGATATGAATGATCCCTCACACTATTTTCAGTGTGTTTCCAAGCTGCTATCACCAGTGTCCTCTAGGCAGCCCCCCACCCCCAACCCCGCTTCATATAATATTTATGCCGTCTATACAGCGGCTGTACAGATCCGCTTTCTGAGCGCAGCAGATATTTACAAAACATATTAAAATGATTAATTTACCATCAAATTCATCTTAAGCCCTGACTCTGCCTGCCCTCAGACTCTGTCTCACTAAATGATGCGACATCCAGATTCACTGGGGGGTGATTGAGTGAGTTGTGAGTTTATCGCTCTGATGGTTTTTTATTGATGCGGATGAATGTAAAAAACATGCAGACTAACACACACCATACTGTATTAAAAACACCAGCAATGTCTGGCACACATGACCAGACACACAGGGTTATCACAGTAATATTAGGTAATTTACTGTAGTGCAAATCCAGTTATTTGCTCCCTCGTTCTGACTGTGACAAAGCTGGAAGTGAAGGCATCCATGCTGCTTCAACCAAGGCTGGTCCTTTGTTCTACTACCACCTCTTTGTTGTGCTGCTGACTGTCTGTCTGCCTCTGTCTGTCTGTCTGTCACTGGCAAGGGTTTATTTGCATTCCCCCAACACATCCATATTCATGATGGAAGCAGGTCACCCTAGATGTGTGTGTGTGTGTGTGTGTGTGTGTGTGTGTGTGTGTGTGTGTGTGTGTGTGTGCGCACGCGCGCAGGATTTAATTGGGCTGTGGTCAGAGGGGATCCCCCACACTGAGTCCCAGGTGGAGAGGGAGGGGGGATCCCACTGTTCTGAGCATTATACATTTTCTATTGTTTCTTTCCCCATCCTCCTGTACACATTAGTGCTCCTGCGGCGATGGTACAAGACGTCTTTTCATCAGGGTAGATTTGGTCTGATCCAGCGCTGATTCTGCTCATATCTAACGAATTGATTTAAAGGATTTAACAGGCTGGGAAATATATATCTGGCTGTGCTTTTCAAAAGGAAGGGAAAAAAACAGTACATCACAAATTTCAAATGCGTACAATTTCTGTTGGCTGTTGCTCTTAAGACATCAGATAATGTGATTACTTTGTTCAGGATTCATGCAATTCAATGGAATTGTTTCCCTTGTTTGAGAAACTGAAATAATGAATGGAAATAGTATCCTTATATTGACAGATTTTATATTTACTGCATAGAAATATTTATAATATTGTCACCTTTTAAATTACATTAATTTGGGAGTGAAAGATGTGGGATGATATTAACAAAGCTACCTCTCCCCACAGTAAGTATTTTGCTTGCTGCAAGGGCTTTTATGATCATCAGAAATGTATTGCATTGTTGCTGTTGAAGGACAGAGGACTGGGGGAGAATAATGCCCATAGATATAAAGAACATACCACATGCTGAGCCCACCTCTACCCTTTATGTTTTCCCTGTCATATTCTGTGACTTCTTTACATGATGGAGCTATTGTATCCCTTTAACCCTATGTATGTCACATGTCAGGAAATACAATAACCACTGCTGCCTCTTTCACCCTAAAGTGGAAATGAGCATTAACACCAGGCTGGGACTGTATTGCAGAACAATGTTTATTGCTGAGGTCAGTGGCTCAGGATAAGGCTGCTTCAATGTGCATTATCAATGAACTATGTGTTGTAGGACATGCCAGTTTCAAATGAAGGAAGGTGTGTGCTGTATTTATATTTATTTTCTTTCAGGATGAGGAATTTAAGAATCATTTATCAAATATCAAATAAAAGTAATTCTGTATTGACTATGGATGGGATCTGTGTGAAAATGATCAGGAGGTCAGGAGAACAAATGTGGTGGATTATGTACTTGCTGAGGAAACAGAAAAAACTAAAGCCAAAATTTATTAGGCTGTTCAGGAGGGTCTATTGTCCCCCTCTCCCTTCTCTTAGTCAAAATACATATGTAATCATATTAAATACACACAAGAAACACTTGCACACATACAGTCACTTTCAACTCCATGTGTGTGTGTAATAGAGAATGCTTGGCAAGCAAAATCACGCAGCATTTTTACTTCCAGCTTTAATTTGTTTTATTAAATATAAATCATTTTTCTGAGTCAAGGGAGGGCCCTTGATAAAACTGGAGAAGACCTTACTTAGACCTTACTTTAAAAAATTGATTAAAAAAAGTAAACCATAAGTTTCACTGCCCTCACTGCCCAAATAATTCCCCTACACTGCCATAGTATGAGTTAACATTTCCCAAGAGGGAGTGCTTGCCTCATCATAAACTTCTGCGACCTCAGATATTCTCTGATTAAACAGTCAAACTAAAAGACAAAATGGAAAATTACACCAAAATGTATCTCCCCTCACTCCTGCCAAATGCCCAAGCTGTGCATATTATTAGACAGACTCGAGGTAATTTCACATGAAATGCTCACAGTCAGTCTTAAATCAATTAGCATCTTTGTTTGATGGCAGACAGAAGAGAAGCGTCTATGAGAACTGATTATTGAAATGGAATTTTATATTGCTTTTTAAAAACCAATTAACTCCTGAGAGCTTAGTGGCTTTTCAACAAATGGCACCTTGTTAAAATATTGTTGAGAAACATTGTTGGGCGTGATAATTGGCATCAATTTAGAGCAGCCCTGGCAGACTCTTAGGAGAGAATCTCTCTAAACAATCACACACTCAGTGACTGAAACCTAAGATGGCATTTCTCTGGCCTTTTCCCTTCATCGCACATTTTCACTCGCCACCATTTCTCAATCCCTATATCTGCTCCAGCACTGCAAACGCTTACATTTAACAGGAATCTAAAAGAATACTTTAAGTCTATTCATTTGAGATACAGGGCAGGGGACATTAGTATTGTCCGGTCCGTTTTGACATTGAATTTAAATTAGCAATTTGAATCAGCCTGCTATTTCATGCATTTCTTAACAAGTTGGGAAGATAATCACATTGTCTGTTTAGAGTACTGCAAATGTCAGCATTCTTTTCCTTTTGATCAGATATCTTGATATTATCTATTGTCCTGAGTCAGAATTTGTCACCTCAGCAGTGATCTATTGAAACTGCCTGTTTGAAAAAAGATTGAATCCAATATTGTGAATGTAATACTTAAGCAGATTTAGCTGTTTTGGTGTGGTCAGTGTGTTTTGTGACAAAAAATCAAAAAATCAATATGTTCTTTTGCTTTTATACCACCGACCTTCTGATGAGAGGACAACTACGCTCTACACCAGGGCCGTGCAGAGACCTTTAGAGGGGCAGGTGCTCAAATTTCAAAAGGGGCAAATGGAAAAAGGCTCATATGCCGACCTAACTTGTGCTGTTGGAAATATTACTGTTGCTACTGTTGAAATAATATTTTGTCATATTACAAATCTAATCCTGTTCTGAATTCATAATTTATTCTATTTTTGATGATAATTAAATAAATAAAAAACAAGTATTGATAATTGGGAGGATGAGAATATCACAGTTCAAATCCATTCACCATAAGACTTATAATTTGTTATGAAACACACACACACACACACACACACACACAGTGCAGCACCTAAGCCCTCCACAAACCTGGGAAAATCCCCGTAACGTTCTTTAAACCGGTGGACAGAAGTACAAAACACAGGCAGCAGCAGCAGTGGTTGGCAGATGTCGCCTAACGTTACTTGTACAGGCTGCGCAGTGAATACAGCGATAAAAACCACAACCATGCATGTTCATTGTTCACTGCGTTCATGTAGAAATACACCAAATAATGTAATGTGCACTCTGCTGCAAACCCCGCATTTACCCGCAGGACAAAGTTTTTCGTCCCGCTGTCTCAGACTGTGTCTGTGCGTGGTCGCAGCTGCGGAAGACAGGAAGAGGGCACTTCAGGATGAGCTCAGGTGAAAACTCATCATGTGACTGACGGCAGCCAGGTCATTTTAGTTATAGCTAAATTATTATTAATTGTTAAATGTTCTACATCAAGGGCCATGGGCATGATTTAAAAAAAAGGAAAATATGCTTCTGACAAAAGGGTACATTTGGGCATCAAGGGCAAAGGGGCAGGTGCACAGAATCCCCCCCCCGCACGTGCATTCTCTACACATGCTGAGCCACACTTGACCATGTTCATGTAGGAAATTTTTTCTCACCTGTCCATTTGTTAGTTAGTTGGTTTATTGTTTATGAGGAAGATCAATGAAAAACCACAGTACGGATTACCATGAACCTTAGTGAAAGGATGTGGTATGGGTCAGAAAGGAAATCATTCCATTTTCATGTGGATCCAGATCAGGGGGGGGGATCTCGGAATTTATTTGCACTTTTTCAAACTTTGCGTTCCCATTTCTTAAACTGTAACAGTAAACCATTTTATGAATGAAAACTGTTTAACCACCAAGTGCTTCTGCACTGCGGTTGGCCTCTCTACATGTTACACAATATAACCATACGTTAGCTAAAATAATGGTTAATTTTGTTCATACTGGTCTTGAATAGTCCTTCTCTTTCCTCCAGGGTTCTGCAGGGTCTTAAGTCTAAACTTTAATCATCGGAATTTTGGGATATATAATAAGTCTTAAATATGTTAAAATAGTACGTTCTAGGTCTTAAATATGTTTAGATCGGTCTCTCAATTATTTAAATGTTCATCTAAAATGTAAAAACTGTATTGTAGTTCTTTCTCAAAAATACAGGTATCCACACCTTGTAATAAAACTACAATCATGAGAAATAGGAAACTGAACTCCTGGTCTCAGTACACTCTTCTTGTCTGGTGCGAAGACTATGGATATCTGCTGTATATGCCTGTGGTTTAACAGATAATGTTGTGTTGTGAGGATTATTCTTTACTAAGCTATACTTCCTCTTATTTTCAATTATGGATTAGTGTAAATATTTTGATATTCCTTCATATCTTTCGTACTACAGAAAAGGGGAGGCTTTCACATGTAAATGACAATGCTGTGAGCTTTACAAATGCAAATCAGGATAGTTTCACTATATCTCCAACTTGCAGATTTCTCCTGGGTGTATCCCAACACTATCTGAGAGCAATGTTGGCTAGGTATTACTTTCGCCATCGACTCTAAAACTGTTCCGCCAGTGGTGTTGAACATGACGCCAGCTCTTCTTGCCATACACGTCTTCTCTGACAAACTCCGCAGGAGGAGGCAAGGCCTTGTCAGGAGATGATTAGGGGTGAGAGGCTCAAGGCTGTGGGGATCACTGAGGTTATTAATGGTTAGTGGTCGACTGTTGACTATTGCCATAGCTTCATAGAGGAAGGCCCGCAGCGTAGCATCATTTAGCCTACCAGAGGAAAGAGCAAGCGTGGACCTTAGGATGCCTCTCACTGTCCTAATCTGTCTCTCCCAAACCCCGCCGACATGGCTCGAATAGGGTGCATTAATGCTAAAGTCGCATTGCATCTCTGTAAGATATGCAGCCAGCCAATCTGCATTGACTTCCTTTAGAGCTTCTTTAAGTTCGTTTTTTGGCTGGAACAAATTGCTTCCTTGGTTTGATATGATCTGACGAACAGTGCCATGAACAGCAATGAAGCATCGAAGGCCATTGATGAGGGCGTCGGTGGACATGTCGTCAAGCATCTCAATATGAATGGCATGGGAGCTAAGACAAATAAAGAGTAAGCCATACCTCTTGCTTTCCTTTCTTCCTTGCTTTGTGAGGAAAGGACCAAAGCAGTCCATTCCACAGAAGGTAAAGAGGGGGGGGGGTTCTACATGTTCAGGGGGTAGATCAACCATCCTTTGCTCTTCTGTTGGTTTCTGAAGCCGTCTACAGGTGACACATTGACTAATGTAGGAAGCTACTGCTCGGTTGATGCCTGGAATCCAGTAGCCGTTGGACCTGATTTCATTAATATTGAGACCTTTGCATTGATGTTTCATCCGTCCGTGGTGATAAGCTATAATCATCTTTGTGATGTGATGATCTTTGGGGATGATTGCAGGGTGCCAAGAAAGGTATCAAGTGAGTGTAATGGATTGTGAGATGGTAAGGGGATTCCTTTGCTTAGCAGTTTCAACTCCTCTTGATACACATCTTTCTGCAGTTCCTTGATTATGCATTGTTCTGCATGTTCACGTTCTGCTGCATTGGTGAGACTGTTTGATCCGTTTTTGCTGATGCATCTTAGTATGCGTGCAAAAGCTTGAGTAACCAGTGACCAGGATGAAAACTTAGACAGGCGATCAACAAGGCTTACTCGGTCTCTAGTTCTTGTGTTTAGTGCATAAACACTTCTGAACTCTGGATCTCCAATCATTAACACTGGAATTTCATCTGCTGACAGCTTCATTTCCATGTTCCATAAGAACTTGGGTCCAGTTAGCCACGTGGATGACAGAAGTTCACTGGGAGTTAAGTACCTGGAAGTGTGGTCAGCAGGATTCTCATTTGTTGGAACGCATCTCCATTGCTGAGGGGATGAGCTGACATGAATCTTCTGAATGCGATTAGCCACAAAGGTGTGGAATCGTCTTGCTTCGTTGTTGATATATCTTAAAACCACCTTTGAGTCGGTCCAGAAGAATTCCTCAGTGTCAGTAGATCCAAATTCTTCCTTGAGCATGTTGCTTATCTTCACAGAAACAACTGCAGCTGTCAGTTCCAATCTTGGAACAGTTGTGACCTTTGATGGTGAGACGCGTGATTTCCCTACAACTAAGGAACAATGAACATCTCCATCTTTGTTTTGAAGCCTCAAGTATTAGCACTGACCATAACCCTTCAAGCTGGCATCGGAGAAATGATGCAACTCTGTCTTTGTGACCTTTACAAATCCAGCAGGTAAGTAGGTGTGGGATATGGTGACATCATCTAGTTGAGCTAGATCACTTCTCCACTGTTCCCATTTCGGACGAAGCTCATCTGGAAGAGGATCGTCCCAACCCAAAGTCTTTCAGGAAGCAAAACATAAGAGTTCTACAAAGGCAAAACATATGCTCCATAAAGTTGCTCCTCACTTGTATCCTACCAACTGTAGTTGCCAAATCAAAGTTCCCCAGACGCCGAGCTAAGTTTGTGCCACGTACGATGCCGCTTGGTGTGTGTGTCCCCTCCTTTGTTCTCTCTCTCTCTCCCACACCTGAGCTCCAGCTTTAATCAGAGGGCTGAGGCATTTGCACCTGTCTGAGTAGTGCATTCTGGGAGATGTAGTTTTCCCGGCAGCCATCTTGTGGCATGGTAGCCACTCCCGGAGAGGAACATAACGCCCCTCTACCACACGTCCTCTCGTGATGCCACACATCCCTCCCCCCGGGCCTGACGTCCTCGGTAGGGTGAATGAGGGGCAAAAGGCATCACGGCGGGATAGTGCGTCAGCGTTTCCATGACTACGACCGGGCCTGTGAATGACAGAAGTGAAAAGGTTGGAGCCCTAAAAACCACCTGGTTACCCTACTGTTAGACTCTCTGTTTTTGGCCATCCACTGTAATGGAGCATGATCCGTTACTAGAGTGAACCTCCTCCCCAACAGATAGTATCTGAGTGTTTCTAGGGCCCACTTTCCTCTCTCTTGGCAGCAACTCAAATAAAGAACTGGATGTTCCTCACCCTCATGGATCTGGGACAGAGGACAGCACCCAGCCCCACCTCAGAGGCATCTGCCTGGACCACAAACTCCTGACTGAAGTTGGGGGCCATGAGGACTGGAACATAAGGCCCTCTTGAGATTGCCAAATGCTTCTTCTGCTTCCGGGTTCCACTTCACCATCCTCGAGTGCTTCTTTGTGGTCAGTTCTGTGAGTGGAGCAGCTATCCCAGCAAACTCAGGAATGAATCGTCTCTAATAATTTGCAAGACCTAAAAATGATCTCACCTGCTTCTTTGTCAACGGTTTTGGCCACTTCTGGATGGCAGCAGGTTTCGCCTCCTGCGGCTTGACGAGGCCTCGGCCAATGGTATACCCCAGGTAGTTTGTCTCACTGTAGGCCAGCTTGCATTTTTTTGGGGTTCGCCGTCAAGCCTGCTTCTCTTATGGACTCCAGGACCTTCTCCACCCGAGGTAAGTGACTATCCCAACCAGGACTCTGGATCACCACATCATCTAAATACGCAGAAGCATATTCTTTATGAGGTTTCAGTACCTGATCCATTAAGCGTTGGAAGCTCGCAGGTGCTCCGGCCAAACCGAAAGGCAACATCCGATACTGCCAGAGACCTCCCGGAGTGGCGAAGGCTGTCTTTTCCTTTGACTTGGCTGCCAACGGAACCTGCCAATAGCCTTTTGTAAGATCAAGAGTAGTTATGAACCGGGCATTACCCAGGCTTTCAATGAGCTCGTCAACACAAGGCATGGGGTAGGCATCAAATTCAGACACAGCATTCAGCTTTCTAAAGTCATTACAGAAACGTACTGTGTTATCAGGCTTGGCCACAAGGACGATAGGGCTTGACCACGCACTCTTTGACTCTTCAATCACATTCAATTCCAACATCTTGCTTACCTCTTCCTCAATCACTTTTCTGCGGTCCTCTGGTACCCAATACGGCCTTTGGTTTACTGTTTTTCCTGCCTGGGTGCGTACTTCATGCTCCACCAGCATGTGTGTGCAGCCCGGGATGTCTAGCAGTCCCCTGGGTTTGTGGGAATACAGAAGGTCAAAGGGCAAAAACCCAGTGGAGGACTGTGGGACTTCCCTAACCGCAAACAGGAGGTACGGGATGAGCTGATCCCAGTTTCTTCCATCTTGGCCGACTGCCTTCCTTAGCATGGCTTTAAGAGTTTTGTTGAACCTCTCCACTAATCCATCAGTCTGTGGATGGTATACAGAGGTTCGGACCTGTTTCACTCGCAGCAGGGCACACCACTGCCTCATGACCCGGGAAATAAAGGGACTCCCTTGGTCAGTCAGTATTTTTTTGGTAAACCTACCCTAGTGCTCAAGAGGAATAGCTCATTTGCTATTTGTCTAGCATTAGCCTTTCTAAGGGGAATGGCTTCTGGGTACCTGGTTGTGTAGTCCACCAGGACAAGGATGTACTGATGGCCTCGAGCACTCTTGGGTAGTGGACCCACAATATCCAGCCCCACCTTTTCAAAAGGAGTTTCTATAATGGGTAAGGGAATGAGAGGACTCTTGTACCTTGGTTTTGGAGCGGTGACCTGGAACTCTGGGCAACTGCGACAGAAATTTTCTACCTCCCTGTGAATACCTGGCCAAAAGAACCTCTGTAATATTCTCTCTTTGGTTTTCTCCACCCCCAAGTGAGCCCCTAGTATGTGCGTATGAGCTAACTGCATAACCGTGGGACGGTGAGGTTTTGGCACAAGAAGTTGCTCCACTACTTTATCTTGATACTTAATGACCTGATACAAGAGACCATGCTTGACTGCAAAGTGAGGGAATGAAAGAGTTAGCCTAGGTCCCACCAGGGTTCCCTCCACGACCTGGACATTTTTTAGAGCATTATTTAGGGTAGGGTCCTGTATCGGGGCCGTTCCAAACTGACCTTTCAGTGGTGGTTTCGCTTCAACGTCCACGGCCTCATCGTCACTTGGCCCGGGGTGCAGTTCTGAGTCGGCCGTTTCTTCCGGTTCTGAATCCCCACCACTGGAGTCTGCTGCAAAAACTTGAGCTACAACAGAGGGGGAATCGCATGGCTTGGAAGTGTTGACCCATGACTTATTAACTTTTGTGACTGGAGACTTACGTTTTCGTGGTTCTCGCTTACGCCTCTTTTCTGCCTCTTTCCACAGCATGGAGAAGGCTGGGCAATCTCGACCGATCAGGACGGGGACGGGGAGGGACTTGATTACCCCCACTTCAACATTAAATGTGCCGTTGGTAGTTTTCAGCCTCACCCTGGCAGTTGGATATTCACGAGTGTCCCCATGTACACACATGACCGGGACGTGTTCACTTTGAGCAAGAGGTGATGCTTCCAGCACGGACTCCTGGACTAGTGTTCGGGCACTTCCCGAATCGAGCAGGGCTTCTACATCACATTGATTTACTGTTACGGGGCAGGTCGGTCTGCAGTCCACACTTTCCCCAAGGAGAGCAGCGAAGTTGGCTTGCAGACTGCTGGAGGACGCAGCTGTGGGCATTGGCTCATCCGGCTTGTCACACTGCCACGAGATATGGCCTATTTGGCCACAGCGGAAGCACTGACGAGGTTCTGGGTTTGAGGATCCCTGTTGCTGTTGAAAAGGGTTAAGCACTCTTCTCTGTGAGCTAGCAGGGGGGGCTACTCTGTTGAGCAACTCCAGGGCGAATTCCACTACGCCGAATAGGAGCCAGAGCTGTTGGTTCTTTCCGGGTGAGACGAAGCATATCCATGGATGCCTGATACTGTTCTACGGCTTCTACTAACTGCATGGTTGTTGTTAGCTTCTGCTGGCTGATAACCTTTTTAGCCTCAAACGGCAGGGCTCTTAGATATCGGTCCATGAGAAGGATCTCTACAATGGCTGCTGGGCTGTTTTTTCCAGGGTCCAGCCATCTGTTTGTTACTCGCGTCAACTCATGCATTTGTGAACGTGGGGTTGCCCCTGTTTGAAATGTCCACTCTTGGAACCGTTGAGCCAAACTAAACTACACTCGATTCAACATCCCGAAAGGCTTTAAGAGCCTCACCTGAAAGAAAAGGAGCCACCAGCCCTACCCATTGTGTCTTCGCCCAACCCTCTCGAGTGGCTGTGGCCTCGAAGGCATGGAGGTAAGCTTCTACATCATCCGTCACTCCCAAGTTAGAAATGAAATGGCTTGCCCGGGGTGAGGAGCTGGTTTGTCGAAGCTCCTGCTCTTTGAGTTGATTCGTCCTTACTTGTTGTTGCAGCAAAGCCGTATTCATTTCCTGTTGAGCTCTCTGGCCCTCCACTAGCATCTGCAACAATTGCTCCATTTTGCTTTGGGGATCAGCTGCGTGAAGTCCTGAAAAAAGTCGATCCCTTCACTTCTGCTCATTCGCACCTATGCCCAGTGCCCACATTCTCCACCATATGTGGTATCATGAGAGGTTTTACCAATAAGCAGGGTGTAGGGCAGTGCGTCACAACAGGACAGAGCAGGCAAAAGTGCTTTCAAAATGAAGAATCCGGTTTATTCACCAACACAAAGTCTTTCAGGAAGCAAAACATAAGAGTTCTTCAAAGGCAAAACATATGCTCCATAAAGTTGCTCCTCACTTGTATCCTACCAACTGTAGTTGCCAAATCAAAGTTCCCCAGACGCCGAGCTAAGTTTGTGCCACGTACGATGCCGCTTGGTGTGTGTGTCCCCTCCTTTGTTCTCTCTCTCTCTCCCACACCTGAGCTCCAGCTTTAATCAGAGGGCTGAGGCATTTGCACCTGTCTGAGTAGTGCATTCTGGGAGATGTAGTTTTCCCGGCAGCCATCTTGTGGCATGGTAGCCACTCCCGGAGAGGAACATAACGCCCCTCTACCACACGTCCTCTCGTGATGCCACAGTAGAGGTCTGCATTCTCCTTAGCAAGATGCTTCAATCCATAGTTTGCACATCCAGGGGACGAGGCCGCACCAAACAGATGCACCTTCATCCGGAACTCGATAGGTGGTGAGTTTAATTCTCCTAGCTTCCACCAGAGAAAGCACCGATAGTTGCATACAGCCTCATCCACATGAAATTGATGGAACATTTTCTCAATGTCACACATCAGTGCAACAGGGTGCCGTCGAAAGCGGATGAGAACTTCACTCAAAAGACTGTAAATACTCAGGTAAGTATTGTGATAGGCACAATTCTCAAAGAAATTAGAATATAGCATAAAAAAGAAGAAGAATTAAATGTCCGTAATTATTAGTCCATGTGAATATTAGTTATTTTCCTTTGCTTTAGATGAGCAGGTAAGTATGAAATGTTCACTGGTTCAGTCTAAAAGGCTGACGATGTGGAGCTCACCTTATTTCCAGCACTGCAGACTGTGTGTAATTGGGGGTTACAGTACTGCTTCAATGTCAGTGAATGTGCACCGAATCCATGAGACCACTACCAGGATTGTCGAAGTGGATCACATGCTGACATGCGGGGACTTGTGTTGCTGTGGATAGCACGTGGCGATGTAGCAGCAGGCAGGCAGCAATGAAGACCCTCCGTCATGGCCCATCATAGAGGCAGCAAGTCGTCAGATCGGTGAGGGCCAAGCTCTTACTGTAGAAAACCCCAGCCGGACAATGGTGAAGCTTACTGATTTTTCCAAAGGGTTTTATTGATGTTCAACTGTTAGCCTTATTTTTGAACATAAATTCTCCTTCACTGGAACAGATAAAACACAAATAAGCTCTTACGAGTATAAACATAAATAAATGACATTTAACTTTACATTCTTACATTAACGAAAAGCATTTTCTTTATATATATCCGTCAAAAGGCAAATGAAAGGCTGAAAACTAGCATTAGTATGACACAACAGCATAGCAAGCTAACCATTTTCTTTAAGACATCATGACAACTTAAAGCATAACAAGCACACAATACCTTGTTCCTGTTCCAGCTAGGTGCTTAAATGTTCTTAAAGTGATCCTTATTATTGCAGAGGAATATGTCATAAACACCCTTTCCTTCAGTACACAACGTGTTCTCCGACATCTTTACATGTGAAATCAAGTTACCTTCAGACGAGACGGTTTCCCAGGGAATGCTTCAAAATAAGAGACCCAAACAATGAAAAGCACTTACAAAATAAAAGTTTACAAGAAGTGGTTATTTTAGGGAACTAGCAAAATAAAAGTTTGAAGGAAATAGTCATCTTAATAAGACAACTTTATAAGAGTTATTTACACGTATGGATTTGTCTCGGGACTCTGAGAGGGTCATCTCCAGCCTTGTTTTGGTGCATTTAAACTCCTCAACAAGACTTGTGAAAGGCAGCTCGAGGATGCCGTGTCCATACAGGCCGATGTTGATCAGACATCTTGGGACTCCTAACCAATTTCTCACATAGGAGTTGATCATTCTCTCCATGTTCTCAACTTTTGTGAGGGGAACGTCGATGACTGTAAGTGGCCACATCAGTTGGGGTAACAGGGCGAACTGTAAGCACCGGAGCTTTAGTTTGCCAGGAAGCCTGGACTGGTCAATGTTGCTGATGAGGTCCTACCTCAGTTGCTGGACCTGCTCGCAGTCTTTGAGGATTGTATCATAGCACCATCCACGGCATTGTATAGGTTTCTCAGACATCATTGGAATGGATTCTCTATGAATGTAGAACCTATGATCTGATTTTGATGGATTAATCCTCATTCAGGCCCATGTGAGGTTTTCTTGAAGTTTCCCTAGCAACCGGTAAAATCTGGTGTTGTGAAGCAGAAATGCAGATCTTCGAATAGGCTTAATCAAATTTCTGATGGGCTCTGGTACTTTGAACGAGTCGAAAGCAGCCCAAAGGACACAATGTGGTACTGGCCCAAATGCATTAGAGAGTTCAAGGAAGATGACACGTAGATCTCTCTTGTCACTCTTGGCTGATTGGATTGGGTGCCAGATCATCATCTTAACATCGAGAGAACCCTTGAATTTCAGCTTTTTGGACCGATGTACACAGCAGCTTGTTCTTTACCAGATAGCTTGTCAGCCTCTGAGCTATGATGCTAAAGAAGATCTTGCCTTTTACATTGAGGAGACTGATGGGTCGAAATTGGCTGATGTTTGAGGATTCCTCCTCTTTTGGTATCAGTTGGTACCAGCTCTGCGCCAAGCTTTGGTTATTGTTTGCTTCACCCATGCCACTCTCATTAATTTCCACAAGAAGTGTAGAACATCAGGAGCATTTTCTATGTACCCTATACGGGACACCGTTCGGGCCTGGGGCTGATGATGCTCTTTCCCACCTCACTGTGTTTTCCACTTCTTTCCATTTTGAAAGGCTCACATACATTTGGTGTTCTGACTGCTCAATGGGTGGGATATCCGATGTACTGTAGTTCTCCACATTGTGACATGTAGTGTAGTTTGGATAGGGTCTAGACAAGTTGATGGTTTGGATGAGGAGATGAGTGAAGTCAGCTCAGAAAGATCTATTGAAAAAAAAGTCTAAATATAGATCTGGCTGGTTCTAAGGCTACTGAACTGGACAGTGTCTCTCTCGCTTTTCGTGGGAAGGAAGTGGTGAATTTTGTTCCTGATGGTTACAATTTCATTTGTAAAGAACCTAGGGTTGTTCTTATTTTCTTCTATTAATGATGAATAATAGGATGTTCTGGCATTTTGGGGGGATTTCTTGTAAGTTATTTTCTTTCCAGGCTAGGGGAAAATCATCTCAATTAATTGAATGCCAGTTCCTTTCCAATTTCTGTGATGTCTGTTTTAAAGCATGTTGTACAGCAGTGGCCAAAAGTTTTGAGAATGACACAAATATACATTTTCACAAAGTCTGCTGCCTCAGTTTTTATGATGGCAATTTGCACATACTCCAGAATGTTATGAAGAGTGATCAGATGAATTGCAATTAATTGCAAAGTCCCTTTTTGCCATGAAAATGAACTTAATCCCCAAAAAAACATTTCCACTGCATTTCAGCCCTGCCACAAAAGGACCAGCTGACATGTCAGTGATTCTTTTGTTAACACAGGTGAGAGTGTTGACGAGGACAAGGCTGGAGATCACTCTGTCATGCTGATTGAGTCAGAATAGCAGACTGGAAGCTTTAAAAGGAGGGTAGTGCTTGAAATCATTGTTCTTCCTCTGTTAACCATGGTTACCTGCAAGGAAACACGTGCAGTCATCATTGCTTTGCACAAAAAGGGCTTCACAGGCAAGGATATTGCTGCTAGTAAGATTGCACCTAAATCTACCATTTACCGGATCATTACGAACTTCAAGGAGAGAGGTTCAATTGTTGTGAAGAAGGCTTCAGGGCGCCCAAGAAAGTCCAGCAAGCGCCAGGACGTCTCCTAAAGTTGATTCAGCTGCGGGATCGGGGCACCGCCAGTGCAGAGCTTTCTCAGGAATGGCAGCAGGCAGGTGTGAGTGCATCTGCACGCACAGTGAAGGCGAAGACTTTTGGAGGATGGCCTGGTGTCAAGAAGGGCAGCAAAGAAGCCACTTCTCTCCAGGAAAAACATCAGGGACAGACTGATATTCTGCAAAAGGTACAGGGATTGGACTGCTGAGGACTGGGGTAAAGTCATTTTCTCTGATGAATCCCCTTTCCGATTGTTTGGGGCATCCGGAAAAAAGCTTGTCCGGAGAAGAAAAGGTGAGCGCTACCATCAGTCCTGTGTCTTGCCAACAGTAAAGCATCCTGAGACCATTCATGTGTGGGGTTGCTTCTCAGCCAAGGGAGTGGGCTCACTCACAATTTTGCCTAAGAACACAGCCATGAATAAAGAATGGTACCAAAACATCCTCCGAGAGCAACTTATCCCAACCATCCAAGAACAGTTTGGTGACGAACAATGCCTTTTCCAGCATGATGGAGCACCTTGCCATAAGGCAAAAGTGATAACTAAGTGGCTCGGGGAACAAAACATTGAAATTTTGGGTCCATGGCCAGGAAACTCCCCAGACCTTAATCCCATTGAGAACTTGTGGTCAATCCTCAAGAGGCGGGTGGACAAACAAAAACCCACAAATTCTGACAAACTCCAAGCATTGATTATGCAAGAATGGGCTGCCATCAGTCAGGATGTGGCCCAGAAGTTAATTGACAGCATGCCAGGGCGAATTGCAGAGGTCTTGAAAAAGAAGGGTCAACACTGCAAATATTGACTCTTTGCATAAACTTAATGTAATTGTCAATAAAAGCCTTTGACACTTATGAAATGCTTGTAATTATACTTCAGTATACCATAGTAACATCTGACAAAAAGATCTAAAAACACTGAAGCAGCAAACTTTGTGAAAACCAATACTTGTGTCATTCTCAAAACTTTTGGCCACAGCTGTAGTGTTCTTGTGCAGTGTGTCGTAACTCTGACTAAACACCAAGGTAAACCAGAGCTAATGAAGAGTTGTAGTAAGCTTGACCATTTACTTGTAGACTTCTTTATTAACATGCTGGTGAAAAATGTAAATAAACAATACAAAATATTCAGCGTCTGTTACATATTACATTGTACATAATTGTAAATATACATTGCTGCTTTGCAACTAGCTTGCTTAGCTGGTACACATTGGAAAATAAACAGTTTTTAAGTAACTTATCAAACACAATTTTAACAAAATATTTACATATATATTATCTTTAGCATGTCTAACAAAAAAATTATAAACTTACAGTATTGCCTCTATGATGCTTCGGATTGGATGCAAGTGGATTATTTCTCATAGCACGTACCACATGTATGTCTGTTTTTTACTGCAGAACCAGGAAGCCCTAAACAGGAAGTTGCTAAAAACCGGAAATGGACAAATAATATTACTTTTTACAAACAAGTCTTCTAAACTGTAAAGTAATTATCCTGTATCACTTGCATCCAAAAATAGGCACCAACAAATTATTTAAAGAAAAATGAATGCCTTAAGGGCAACACACTCCCCGCCTGACCTATGTGAGGTCACTTATAACTTGCGGGAGTCCAGAACGTTAGTCTTTAGATCAGTCTTTAAGTAGAAGTAGAACAATTTCTACAATTGGTCTAAGAAATGTTTTCACATTGCCTTGATCAGTTTTCTTCACCTCGACCTTTCATACATGTCCATCCTTTCAAGAATTAAACCATGGAGCTAACCTCCTCTGATACTACTTTCTGTTTCAGAGGGGCAGGACTTTCAAGGGTTGTTTGCAGTTAGGCCCCTGTACTAATTACTTTAATGTGCATGAACTTGCATGTGAATTCACACATGCATAAAACACATACAACTAAATTAGTACTGTACATCTAATGCATCTGACACTGCATGAAAAGAAGTATTTGTGTCAAATACTGTCGCTGCAAATTTCGGTGGAATTTCACGTTAACGGCTGTTCACAGGAATCTGCAGGCAGCACAGAAAATTGCCAGTAACTGCCGGGAATTGACGCGGGGTTCCAGTTTCTGGCAGTTTTACAAGCCTGAGAATGTTGGGAGTTGACCCCCCTGCTCCTAAGCCTAGGGGAGGCTTTCACATGTAAATGACAATGCTGTGAGCTTTACAAATGCAAATCAGGATAGTTTCACTCAGTGGTGCAGAGGTAACACCTTTTGTAACACCTTTTTCTAAAGGTACTAACTAAGGTACCAACTAAAATATCTTGTCTAACTACACCAGGCTTAAAATAAATATAAAATCTGAAATTGTAGCTTATATAGATTTCCCTTATGAATTACATTGTATACCATGAGCAAAGGTTAATGCTATAAAAAAAATTAGAAACAGTGCAATTTATTTCAACATTTGCCTGTCAAGCTCATCCAAGATAATATGTTGGAATGGAGAGAGTGGCACCACTGTACAGTTTTCTAAGAGAAGTCTTTCTGCTGACACCAAAACACTGTGCTTCACATAAATCAGTTGTGTCATCGCGTGTCAAAGTTCCAACCATTTGTCCTCCCAAAATACTGGCAAACTCAGCACCATATTCACATGTCCATGGCATACTAAGCAGTTGACTCTGCTGAAATTGCCTCATAATTTGAACTTCAATTATCCTATTGTTGTTATTAAACTTTCCCAGTATTCCATTAAAACACTCAACACTTTTATCCAAAGCGACTTACAATAAGTGCATTCAACTATGAGGGTACAAACACAGAACAGCAAGAATCATGTAAGTACATTAACTTAACACCAGAAAAAATAAGCTGGTCCTCAGTCACATACTCATCCCATATAAATGTAAAGTACAATTTAAAAACTGTTATAACCGCTGCTTCAAAAGTGAAAAGGTAATTTGTGAAGTTTTACTCTGAAAACGTCACACTCAGCTACATGCCACAAATCAGTCGTTAACGTCAACGCGGTAGAGGGCTGGTCCAATCCAGCCTCCTGAATGAAGTGTCTGCAGACAAGAAACTAGCGGCTCGTGTTTTGCGTGGTCCGACGAGTGACTCTGTTTTCGGTGTAAAAAACTTGCTGAAGTCGACACCACTGTTTCCCTGGAGGAGAGGATGAGTGCGTTGGAAAGTAAAGCCGGGCCCAGTGGGCAGTCGAGGCGGAGAAGACGGGCGCACAATCCCCAAATTACGGTAAGAGCTACAGAGAGAAGCCATTGCTCAGATAAGCTAACTCTTAGCTCTGAATAGCGTGTTAACAACTGTGGGATTAGCGAGAAAGTTGCTAAAAGAAGAAGAGAGCATCGAGTGCTTGAGCAGAACGAGTGCATGTTTAAATGTGTACGAACTGCTTCAACTCAAGAGTTTGTTCTCGTTAAGTTTTTTATATAAACGTGACTTTTTGTCCGGTTGTATTTTATAGGAAACTGCCCGTCTCTTCACACCTCTGAGGCAAATGGCCGGCGCCACGAACCGGAGCGAGGGAAAGATGAGAGAAGAGACGCGCTGTGCTGTATAAAATACATTCTCCAGGTTTACTATATCTGATCTATTTCATCATTGTGTTTTCACAGCCTGAGCCCCCCCACACACACAACGAGGCAGTCACTGCACATTTGGCCGAGACTCTAGCTGCAAGTCCGGATTTGCAGTGTGGAAAATGACGCCATTGTCCGTAAGTAACTGTTTAGTAATTGTGTTTTTTTACTGTGGATCTTCCAACGGTGATGTAGCGAGGCTATTTCCGTTTATTAATAATATACTCATGTTACTCATGTTGTTTTCCAGCTGCCTGTACTATGACGTACTAAGACGTACTATGAGCCAGTATGAAGGAACTTCCTGTACATCCAACCGGACCTTGCAGCTCTTGCAGCAGCATTGAGAAGTTCAGGAGTCGACAGAGAAGAAAGAGGGTAAGATTAGATTCATTAGATCATTTTTCAGTTACATGTATAGGTGTATGTTGTCATTGAACTGTGCTAATTGTCATTGAACTGTGCTAATTGTACTGATTGTGTTTACAGTTGATTGAAGTGGGACAGATGACATGGATCCATCCTTCCACAGCCAGGAGCTCACCGACCTGTGTGCCACACTTCAAAGACCAGAAGCTACACTGAATCTCACAGCTACACACCACAGATGTCTACACACTGGAGCAGATTCAGACAGAGTCCCACCAAGAAGTTATGACCCAGAGGCGGCAAAGAGACATTTCAAGCTTCACCTGATTAGTTTTTCACTGGCTAGGCCAGTTGTGTTTTTACAATGTTTGTGCTGTATGTAAATAAAGCTTTGACTCAACATATACCTGGTTAATGTTTTTTTCCCTCTACAATATGTTCAACATGTAACATCAAGCATCACATGAATGAATGTATAGTCTTCAGTAACTGCAGTGCTTTTGGTAAAGGCTTACTAATAATTAATAATATATATTAATTAATAATAACTATATAATATATATTAATATATAAATTATTAGTAATAATAACTATATATTCATTATTAATATTATGTGGGAGGGGTTTACCCACGTGTGTATTATAATGACCCAGGGTGACCAATAGCAACAGATCTACCAGCCAATCACAAGTGACTTTTCGTTTCAAAGGTCTGTGGTTTCATCCAATGGTGAAATGAGATAAATTCTAACAAGCAATTTCGCTGCGATTCATATGCTAATTAGATCACACCTTCGCTCCACGACTCCACGGCAGCACGCCCCCTTCCCCAGCCCCCACCACTGCGAAAGCGGGGGTATGTTTCTGCCACTTTGTGTCAGTTTGTGTCACGGACGAACGTGGAATTGGCCTCCTGTCAACGGGCACTAACTGCCAGGAATTAGGCGAGTCTGCAGGCGTTTGCAGTGACGAAAATTCGTCTTTTCGTCTAGTGTGCAGTATCTGCATATGCTGAATTATACCCACAGAACAGTATGTGTACATATATTTTCTAAGATACTAAGATACTATATATCCTGAAAGTCTTTTTTCTGGTATTAAATTCCCACTCTTTCAAATCTGTTATATATTTTCTTTCTTTGCTATAATATTTGCTCAGCTCTCCCTTCTCTCATTGCTTCTTTGTCTCTTGTCTCAACAGCCCAGCTCTGCTCTGTTGACATATTTTGGTGATATTTCATTTGACTGCGCTCAAACATTCAACTTTATTAGTCCACTCTCAGTTTTCACTTCCTCTAACACCTCTGGCTGAAGTACTTGCTGAAGAAGACTCTGTAAATAATTAGAGGGAATGGTGACATTAAGACACAATCATGGATGTATTTTAGGTGTTATTTAGTCTGGTTTTAACATTAATCAGCTACTATGCCCCGAAATGGATTAAGCTTTTGTCAGTTTTTACAATATAAGATGTTTTCTATTTAAATTCACACTTAGATGTAAGGTAAGTTTGGATGGAAGAGGATTGTATTGTCTCATGAATCACTGATGACTCTTTGTCTCTCATCTTTCAGAGTAAAAAAGAGTTTTTCTGGTGGCTGAACCTACAGAGACAAAAGAGATGAATAAAAGATGAAAAAGCAGTAGCGCAAAGAAGATACAAACTTTGAACAGACAAAAAGTTTGCATTTAAGAGTCTTGCATTAAACAAACAGGAAAAAATCCTGTTATTTATTCTAAGAAATGGGCGTCTCTTTTCATCACAGCTTTGATCAGAGTGACACAAACAGATCCAGAGAGAGAAAAGCAGGAAAAAACAGAACTGGTCTCATTCCTGATTGACAGCTTTAATTAACAAAAAAGAGAGAGCTCTGTGCACTTCCTCTCACAGCCTCTGGGGGCTGAGCTGTGATAACTCCGAGATGCCAGGAAACAATACAAGATTTCTGAAATGAATTATCTATTCTCCTCACAGTTGCATTGGAGTATGTTTGTTTTGTATTTTTTAATGAGAATATTCAATTTGCCGAGATTCACACAGAACTGGAATTCTGTGTGCGGTGCTACATAAGTTCTTCCCTTATTCCCTATTCCCTAATTAGTGAGATACCATATGTTTCAATTGGTAAGAGGTTCACATTTATACCGCGTTGTTTGAATATGAAATTTTCACCTTTATCCTAATTATAATTTCTTTTTTCTATTTTTTATTTTATTTGTGGGATAAAAGAGGGAATTAATTGTCAATTTGTTTTTAACATACCAAATGTGTATTGGAAACATTTTCTCTCTGATTTCTTCTATTTGGTTTTACATTAGGCCGATTTAAAGATGCGCTTTATTCTGATGTCTACTCACCAATAACAATATATATAATCATAATATTTTTCTCTTTTTCATGTTCATACCTACATTAGGATACGACACATAGGAGCATGCCAAACCTTCACTGTCATGGTATCACAGTTTGCTTTGGTTAATGCATAAAAACTGGATTGAGAAAAAGACTGTGGTCTGTGTTGAGTTAAGTACTTTCTTAAGGTTAGAAGACCTTTGTCGTCATGGTTACAAAAATGAACATGTGGTTAAGGTTGACGAAAAAACAGCTGTCTCCTGTGTGAAAGTCCTGGGTTTTGTCAAACCATCTGTCTATCCCAAGCTCATTTTAACATGGATTTTATCCCTCTATACTGTCAGTCACCTGAATTCCCCTTATGCTCATGGTAATAATTTGGGCACTAAGTAATTTACAAATACTATACATAACGGTTTTTACGGTTATACGCAAATAACATGATGAATATAATGACAATTGACTCCATATTAGTGTTCGTACTTATAATGCAGAGTCCCTCAATCTAAATCATTATGTTCATGGCAGGATGGTAGGTAGGAGTCAATGATTATGGTGAATTCGAGCAGAAATTAGCATTAGCAAGACACTGACATCAGCATTGTCTCAAGCAGTTGGTTGAAGTGGGCTTCAATTAGCTATTTTCCATTCAGTGAATTTACCAATGGCCCCAAAATAAGACTGAAACTGGGGATGCACACACACAGCATAAAAACATGCATTCACAACCAGAAAAGTGCTCACATGCCGTTACATTTAAAATATATTTCAGTCCAGATTGCAGAATACATGTCCTAGTAGTTTTTATGGTATTCCATTACAGCGCTCAGTGTGAGAAACATATTTTGAATTGTTTGGATTACTTCAACATTGTCTGATATTATTATTGCATATAAAACTGTGAATGAATGTGTTATTCACACAATACTATAACCTAGAGCAGACATCCTGATAGTGATGTTTAGTCTGCCAGGAATGTTGAAGGTCCAATCCCCCCTTACCTTTTATGTTCAACAGCATTCTGTAACAGTGAAAACCAGTAATCGGCATGACAATAAAACCATGTGAATTGACACCAGTTTCATTGAACATTTTGTTTTTGATTCTAAGAATATAAGTTTACTCTGATTATCACCAATTTAAAATGTAAGTGTAATAGTGAGCCCCATGACAGTAAGAAAATAGTTACTCATATTTAGTTTTGTCATTATTTAAATTTTTTTTCATATTCCAAATACATGTATTATCCACTACTCTGTATTCAAGCTTACCTGATGCAGCCCCACCATCATTTAAAACCACACTTTGCCATTAGATAGAGGGCAGCAAGCAGAGCCATATCATAGTAGAATGTATCTCAGGTAAAATACAAGTGCCTCAATAGTGTGCTTAAGTATAGTGCTTGGATAATTGTTTGTCACTCCTTTGCACCATTGTTTGATTTGATTTTCAGTCTTTGATTTTCTATATAAAACAGTATAAAGTATTAAAATAGATGATCATTGCAACTGTTTTGCAATAATGCATTAAACGTGATACCATTAAATGGTGTGCCTTTTGGCATTCAATAAATTTGATAATCAAAATAAAATATTGAATATTAATATAAAACATATTAATATTAAATAATAACTTTAATTGATTAAAGTTACCTCGGGGCACCACCCTTCAAAGGAAGGGAAAAGATAGCCAATTTATTGATTAAGTCTCATAAAAGTACTAACTACAAATTTGGAACTCTGATTAACAATTACATTAATAACTATAACCAAAATTACCATATAGATAGTTAGCTAAGTTGAAGGATATAGAGTTCTTGACAGTGGTTGGTAAAATTCACACTTAACATTAATGAAAAAACATTTGTGAAAGAAAAACATTTATTATGAAGATAATAAAGTATAAAAACACAAATTACTAAAGGTGTACTTACTATATAAAGATGTATATGTGAGTATGTGTGTGTGTCTGTGTGTCTGTGTGAGTGAGTGTGGTTTCAAAATGGCGGCTGGCCACTCCAAAGATAACGACCCCCCCCCCTTTGGAATGTTTACGACATGTAGTGGGGGTGTATGTGTGTGTGTGTGTGTGTGTGTGTGTGTGTGTGTGTGTTGGTGCCAAATTAGAGAAAGTTACTAGATGCATGCAAAGAAAGACTATGAAGAGCATAACATAACTATCATTAACTTTCAAATAACTTATAACCAAAATATCACAGCAACACAAATCAAACTTATAAACATCACACGGAATCGAATAAACAGTCTTTGCTTAGCCTAGTATAATTATTAAGCCCAGTTGTGTTACCCGTCCATGGAAAGGGAAAAAAAGGTTGCTGTGCTGTTAGAAGTCCAGTGAAGTCGTCTTACTGGTTTGTGGCTCCCGTTTTTGTGGTTCTGCTGTGCGATGCAGCTCTTATGCTGAGGTCCATAGGCTTTAACAGTCTGCTCCAGTCAGGCCTGCTTGAAGGTTGGTAGAGCTTGGATTTGGAGGAGGTTTCCCTCGCTCGGTGAGTGGAAAGCTGCACCTCTCCTCCATTGAAGTTGAGCAGACAGAGGTGGGCTCCTCTCGGAGAGTTGAGTTGAGTTGAAAGAGTCGAGAAAGTGAGCTGGACAGCCGCACTTCTCCTCTCGGAGGGTTGCGTGGAAAGAGGAAGAAGGGGGGAGAACTGGGTGACCAACAGAGTGACCAATAGTGGTTGAAACTTGTGTCCCCGGTCGGTTTTCACACCTCTGTGTGACGTTGACGCGCCCTGGGAGACTGAGTTCTGGAGGCTCTGGTTTGTCTCCAGAACAAAGAACATGTGCTCTAGGCTTTGGCCACATGTAGGCCGAACTGTAGTTCACAAATACCAGGTCCCAACACAACTAATTATATTCGACTGTTATACATATCGATTGCATCAAATAAAACTTTTTATACATTTCCAACAACAATCTTGATGCATTTTGTTTGATTTTATTCATAATTTGCCTGATATCCCTAAATATGGAAATGTCTAAATATGAGCTCCACAACCTCTGACACTACCGATTGTAGCAACAAGAAAAAAGAGGAAAAACTAATAATATTCATAATTATTTCTATTACATTAACACTGTCACAGGTGTGACTGTAACAGTGGTTCGATGTAATGCAGTGAAAGTTCAAAGAAAAAGTTTTGCCACAGGCAGCAGAAAGTCCTGTCAAACAATGTTGAGGAGACGTATTGCTTTGAACAAAATTAAACTGAACAAACATCCGAAGCCTTTCCAAAATAAATTACATTTGATTAAAAAAAAAAAAGTGGTCCATTCCAAATGGTATGTAGGAGACACATCTGTTCCTGAAAGTCAGTTGAGGTGAATAGAGAATAAAGACTGAACTTCCAAAGGAAACATGGAGCTGTCGACATTCTTGTTTCACAACTTCCCCCGGGCCTTGCTGTGTTCTAGGGACTTGCTTTTGCACTTATTGCACTGAAGTTAAACTAATAACAGTACAATAAGACTTTATAACAAGACATGCACACTCAGATGATCAATGACGGCTGATGGATACCAGATATTATTTTGTGAAGAAGAGTGAATCAAAGGCAATGTCCGGAAAACATGGCTGCACTCTCAGCTATAGCTGAGCTCAGATTCAACCTTCGGGTCATGTCTTCTGTACAGCCCAGAGAAAGTCACCCTCATGGCTGTGAGCACCTTCCACATCAAGGAGGAGGGTGAAAAGGCAAAGTGCTTCTAGGTAGAATAAAGAAGAAGAGAGAAGGCTAGAAAAAGGTATTTGCTCAACTATTGTGTTTACTTTTGTACTTATCACATATTATGTGGTTTTGTCTGAAGCAATATATTCAGGATAAGGTTTTAAGGAGTTGGGGTGGATAGGCTGGGGGCTGAAGCTGCAAAAAACTAATAGTTACAATTGCTGATGTAAATGTTTATTACTGACCTTGAAAAACAGTAGTTTGACAAAAATGATGTGAAACTATCACATGTTAAAGGGATAACACTTCACCTACCCCTCCATTGAGTGGTGAGAAGATAATGAGGGGATTTTTATTTTGGATTGAACTATCCCTTTTACTAAGGGTTTGCTTACCAGCTTTTTTTTTAACCTCATGTCACACTCTTCCTGAGTGGATAACATTTACTCAGTTGCCATTTTCTTTTCTATATTTAGTATAACCTCACAGCTCATCAATATAATTTATTTTCCACACATGCACAAAATGAAATTTTTCATGCAGATTTATTTTACAGGTATACAAAGGTTACAACAAACTTTGCAATTATTTGTCTGCTCTAATCTACTTATTTTAAAAGTTGGAAATTAAATCTTTTTGAATCAAACAGTAACTTGCTGCAGAAGTTCAACCTCTCCCACAAGAATAGATGCCATGTAAACATCCCCCCATCTTTCCCAAGTTGTAACAGCCCTGAAAAAGTTGTGCGGGAAGTCATGGTGAATTCTGATTGACTGTGACATCTATGTGATTTAAATGGAAGACCTGTGTACCTCTGAAGTTTACCAACATCAAATATAAAGCAAAACAAAACCTCATCGTTCCAGCGAGACCGCTTCACTTTAAATATTTCAAAAACCTTCCCCCTTTTTCCTCTTGCCGACAATCAGGAAACAATCTTTCCTTGTCTCTCCCCGGCATCTTCAGGGACTCTGGGTACACAGTGTGTGGGAAGACGTCTGAATTCAAGATGACTGCTCCACATCCGATGGCGGATGGGTGTAGCTGGTGGAGGGCATATTAATTGGTGATGTGGCTGGCTTCTCCTGCGGAGGGAGAATAGGAATATGAGTGGCTCCCACTGGCTCAGCGCGTCACATAACCAGTGACCTAGAAAAGGAACACTTATCACTCCCTGGAGCGGACAGCAGAGGAGCCTCACTGCTAACGAGTGCACGGAGCTGACGTCTGTTGCTGAGAAGAGACAACAGGGGCATTGTGGGTATGCAGGACAAGCAGAACTGAGTCTAACAAACTAAGGAGGAAGATATGCAGTGAGTGACTGTGGACTGCTATTTATAGCATTTGATGAATGGTTCATAATAAACCAGAATGTGAGTTAATATAAGAATGTTTGATTGTTTAATTGTTTAAATTCTATTCTATTTATAATTATTTTATATAATTTCTTCATTCATTCAGTCTGGTTTGTCATCAGTTCTGCTCATAACTCTGTTGTCATTTCCGATCCAGCCACTCCCCCACCTACTTCTGGTTAAATCACCTCACTTCTCCATTTACTCACAGCTCCACTATACTAGTCCACTTCCTTTGTTCTCTGCCAAATTATCTTTGTGCCATGTGCCTTTAGCTTCCCAGCGCTGTATTCTTAAGTCCTGTTATATTGATCCTGTTTTTTAGACCCAGTCTGTTAAACCTACCTTTCGTTGAAGTTTGCCATCCTGGATTTCTGTATCCTTTTGTCAAGTTAAGACTTTTGAACTTTCAGCTGCATCCTGAGTTGTGCATTTAGGTTCTGTTGTGCCTATCTTGATCTGTGACATCCTGCATATCCTCTATCAATTGGTGCTGCAGCCAAACCATAGTGTTGCTGAGCTGGAGCCACCCAGCAAACCAGACAGTCAAACAGCTTAGATAGTAGATGATTTTGATTAAGCATGTCTGTCATGTTAGAAATCAAGTAACACTGCATTTACAGACAGTAATAAAGTCATAAAGTACTCAGTTGGTCAAGATGCTGCAAACTGCTAAACACATCCTGTGGTGTAAGAGTGCTTTCCAACCTAAGTCACAGGATAAATTTGGTGTTTCATGAAATAGTCATGGAAGAAAAAAAAAGATGAATGTTACACAAAATCTGAATTAATAGTTATTACTTTTATACCTCAGCAAAGGAACATTTTACATTTTCAAGCACATAAATAGGTCACTTCTAGACTTTGCTTTCAAAAAGCCAAAAAGGTTGAGAACCACTGGATTCTATTTCTTTAGGATGAAAATAATATATTATATTTTATAATATTCAAAACAACATGGCTTATTGCATATGAAAAAGAAATGCATAATGCCTATTATTATACGTTATTATCTAAGTGATAATGACATATTTGGGTTTAAATGTATTTCATAGGATAAAATTTTACTATATTGTGTCCTCTTTTTCTTTTAAAAGAAACCCTCTCCCCATCCTTTCATTTGTCTCCCCCACTGACGTGCATCACAGCCTTCACATTAATCACCCGTCTGTCGCTCCATTCTCTCCTCCTCCTGCTCTCAATTTATTCACATTCCTGTCTTTCCTCTTCCTTTAACGTGAATCAAGCCTAATTAGGCGCTCTCAAGATCTGATTTTCATAAAAGGCTCGGGGGAAGTGAGGGGTTTGGTTATGACAATTATTTTTCATATATGGAACAGGGACAATGTATAAATGGTTATGAGTATTCAGCGCCTTAAAGGAAATCCCCGAAAGATGCTGCTTTGATTGTGATATTACAAAGAAACGCTGCCATTTGTAAATATGTCGGTCAATGTTGAGGCTCGGCAGATAACAGAAATAACCATGTTATTTCAGTGTATCACTTGGAAAACTGATCATTAGATTTGATAAGAAAATAAGTGAAATACTGTGTTCTGCAAAATATAAAAATATATATATATAAAATATATAAAAAACTATCCAAACATGCAAAATATCTGTATTACACCACAGCAGAGGTATAGGGACGTTTTTCCATGATGAACTGATTGACTGAGCCCACATTTAGCTCTCTTCAGTATTGGTCTTCTACGGTAGCCTTCCTTTGCTCCAATTAATGGAAACCATGGTTTCAAATACAGCACTAACAAAGACCGTAGAAATAGACAGCAAATGTACAATTTTAAGATATTCGTTTGAAACTGTGCCCAACATAAAATCAACCAAACTGTGTTATCATCAGCACATATTTAACTTATATTCTCCGAAAAACATATGAAACATATGTTCTGGACACCCACACAAGCACACACATTTTCCAGCTTTCTAGTATTGAATAAATTCGTTTTTACATTATTTAGAGTGTATGTGCCGATCATCCAATTACAGCCTCAGGGTGGATGTAGGGGGGTGAGAAAACATTGGTTTAGGTGGAGAATATCCGATGATGTCCCCTGTTATATTAACCACACACACACACATAAATTCATGTACAATGATAATCTGCTATACTGCATGCGCTCTATTGTTTACAGCCCCCTGGACGGGGTCTCCAGATGGTGGGGTGCCTATTACTGAGGCCCCTACTGTGAGGGACCCGCTGTGTGTGTGTGTGTGTGTGTGTGTGTGTGTGTGTGTGTGTTGCATGTGTTTATCTGTGAATTGTGTAGATGCACAAACACAAATTTTTGTGTGAATTTCTCTATATTTGGGGGGGGGGGTAAAGGTGAGCCAGAGGCAAAGGTGAGCCAGAGGCAACATACAGGGAGACACCAGTGTGGCATTCCTTCAAAGACCTGATCAGAGCCACTTCTCTGACAAAGGGGAGAGCAGTGTGTGTTTCTCCGGGGGATTAGCTCGGCCTCGTCCATTAGGCCTCAGCCAAATACCCCTAAGGAGACGATGGTTGGCTCTATAGCATGAAACGCATACAGCACTCACACTGCTGTATGCTGGGCCCAGCTCATGAATATCATTACATAGTAACCTGGGGATAAAGCTCAACATCACACAACATGTTTTACAGTGCAGTCAGGACGAGCTCCAGAGTGTTTGGAAGCTCACTAAAAGTCTTTATTTTTAAAGACTTATGTCGTTTTGGGTTGAGAGAAATGTTTAAAGTCTCTGCTGTAACATTGTGATGAGGATTTATTTCTGACAACAGCTTTCTTTCAGCAGGGAACCTTTCACTGTTTGGTGTTTGTTAAAATTAAAGGAAAAATGAAGAGAAGAGAAGAGAAGCTTTTTAAATCAAGACGCATTTATGTTTTTCATCTCTATCTGTTCTAAGCGACAGCTTCCAACCACTTCTGACCTTTGTCCCCTGGAGCCCACTGCTCAACATTACAACACATTGATAAGCAGAGGAAGAACCAAGCATCAATACTGCGTTTACTGAGGTTACGAGCAATCAAATTGCATCTAACAGCATTATGGCAACTTGGATTAAAAAGATTGGTAGACTGATGAGTTATTACCATTATTAAGATAATAATAATTATATTAAAGGAATGGTGTGGAATTAATGTAAATAATAAATTAAATGATATAATAATAAAATGGCTTTTGTCGCCATTTAAGGGGTAATTAGCACAGGTTGATACTGACTCCATTATAAAGGTTGCAAATTGAAATGACTGTACACTTTTTGAGTATAAATGGTTATGCATTGTTTGGGGATGAAACAATCTGTTGATTTGTGGGATAGACTGTTACTTTATAGATAGATAGTTAATGCCAAATGATTTTATTCTCAAATTAATACCTTTTGGATTTAAAATTATTGGTTTTTTGGGACATTTGACGGACAAAACTAATATTGTAATTGTATTTAATTACAGTATGATGGATAATTATTTATAAAATAATTTTTTTTTAAAATTTAAATCTTTATTACTGTATTTTTTCTGATATTTTTCTTAAACTAACTTACTTAATTTGTCTCTTCTTCATTTTGTGGTGCAGTAATCGCCCAGGAAAGAAAAAAAAGATATTTATGTATGAAGAACATACGTGATAGAACACCTTGAGACATCTCATCGTCCCTGTTATGAATTGTCAGTTCTTGTACTTATATTTTGTGTGTAATCTTTGCACCTCCGATTAAATAAATTGCCTCATTTGGTTAATAAAGTTACATTTACAAACTTCCACATTGTTGATCGTTGACACACCCTGACAAAAATGAATTCCAATTTTTATAAATAAGTTAGTTTTAACTTTAAAAATCTGGCATATATTTGAAAACTATCACAGTGCTCTTTGGATTTAATAGAACACTGTGTGCAAATTACACAGTCACAGAGAACAGATAGAGACAGAGATAGACACTATCTGTGGAAAATTCATGGCATTTCCTGCCATCATGGTGACAATCTGAACTGTAGATACAATTCATTACCTGCAGGATAGCTGACAGTACGTGCTGTATGCCACAGAGGCACGCTGACATTTCAATATAATGGTGCCAATAATGCATTCATCTGTTCACCATTTATGGACCAGCAGTCAGTACTGATGTGATAGTCAGGAGTGACATGATATGCACCTCAAGCTGCTGCTGCATCTTTGATGGGAAAGGTTTGACTTTTAGCATTTGGATAAACAGAGGATTGACAAAAGTAAAGAGAGACAAAATCGGTTTAATATTCTTCAGAATTTTACTTTAATGGCAGAAAATTTGTTTTAAAATATTGTAATATTCATACAGCCTTAAAATTCTCTAAGGACAATTCAGACATTTATATTATATTATATTGTGTATTGTATTGTATATAATTGTCATCATCAATCCATTATCATCAAAATTCTTTGCACAGCATTCCCTCGTGTGCCCCTTTTCAGCCAGTGATGAATTATTTAATCATAGTATGGATGTACAAGCTCTAAGTGCTTTGCAGTTGCAGAGCCACATTGCCTAGGGGCGGAGAAAGGGACTTGGTGAGACGGGTGGCCAGGTATTTAACAAAAGAGCAAGCAAGCAAGGCAAAAAAAGGCAGTACTTGCCAAAGGTCATAGCCACCCACCAGGTCTTCAGTGATATTTCAAATTTTTAGGTGAAAAACACCTGCTTTACTGCACTCAGCTCTCTGTGTACGCACACCACCTTGAGGCCTGCCGCGGTAATCCCAACGGCATTAGTATGTGGTGAGAATGATGAACGGGAAAGGATGTGGTAGAACGTGTAAGAGAAATCATGAAGAAAAAAGAGAGAAATTAGAGGAGAAACAAATGAAAAGGACAGAAAGCAAAAAAGTAAAAAACAAGAAAAAGACAAAACTGTAGATATAAAATACAAATCAGAAAAAAGGACAGAGAGAAATGGAAAGACAAAATAAGACAGGAAAGGACAGCAGATGGAGGTAGGGAGATAAAGGAAAGTGGAGAGATGGGGTAGAAAGAGGAGAAATAAGACTTCATTACAGCAATGTGTCTCCTGCTAAAGCTAGAAATCAGATAGGCTCTGATTGTTTTTTTTCTTAGATACACTGTAATCTCAATGATCTCTAAATACTGCTGTAATTGGATTCTTCTGGGATGATCAGCAAAAAAACCTTTGCTCCTTACAAGAGAAGGAAAGATAACTGAAAGATAGATAAAGCTTTTTATTTTTTTTAAAAAGTATAATCAAAAATTACATTATCTTGTAATAATTAGGCTTTTAAATATTACACAGAAATATAACCTCACATATTTTGATGCTAAATTGTAGAATATGAAAATTTTCATTCTATCATTAGAGTTGGTCTTGTTGTATCTTCCCTCACAGATAAGTTTGACATTTTGGCAAATGTGCTTACATGCTTTCTTGCCAAGAGCAAGATAAGAAGACGGATACCTCTCTCATACACAGTAGTAAGAGATAGTCTGTGAACCCTTTGGAATGACCTGGTTTTCTCCATTAATTGAAGATTTAATATGATCTGATCTTCTTCACTGTCACAGACAAACAGAATGTGTTTAAGCTAATAACACACAAACAATTATTATTTTTCATGTATTTATTTAAAACAGCCATTGGACATTCACAGTGCCGGTGGAAAAAGTCAGAGAACCCTTGCATTTAATAATTGGTCAAACCTCCCTTGGCAGCAAAAAACCTTAAAACCAGTAGCTGCAGATCAGGAGGATTTTGAACTGTTCTTACTTTAGTTCTGTTTGAGCTCAGCCACATTATTTGGACATCTGGCCTGAACATCTCTCTTGAGCTCATTCCACAGCATCTCTATTAGGGCCAATCCAAAAGGCAGATTTTCTGACTGGTCAGACTGCACCCACTAACATTCAGCTCTTGACAAAATGTCTTCTTTGTCTTCTTTGACCAATTACAATTGTCTTGATTGGAGCTGAGACCAGGATGCAGTAGTAATGACTAGGAGGAGACGTGGTTGAGTCGAGCATTGTCATTAAATAGATTTTTTATAAACAGTAAAAGACGCAAAGGTGGGCCTGGTTCGGGCACTCAGCTGTGGGATATAGAATGTGCAGAGCTGGCTCAGCAGGAGCAGGAACAGCTGCATTGAGTTTTCTCGTGCTCTACTTTAAATGCAGTCCCGGTTGGGACACACACACACACAAATGCACGTATGTCAACCATGTGATTGTATGATAGTGTGTACGTTTTTGCCTTTTTTTCACAGAAAAATAACGAAAGGGGAGGACAATCCCGTCTGAAATAGGGGTTTATACCAGTCTGTGGTTTATACCCACAATGCACACATTGAGTCAGACTAAGACTGTCCAAATTTTGGACAATGGTCTTTTTTGGATTATTTTCCCATCTAATATTTGCAGTAAAATGTATCTGGATCTATATTTTAATCAATTTCTGTGTTTGTAGAAGGACTTCAACAATTTTCTCATGATGTTTTCCTGTGTCTTTCCAGGATATCAGTTCTATACAATAAGCCTTTTAACAAGGCCAAATCTTTGATATAACTGATTAAGAGTACCAAGACACACAACATTTGATTAAAGAAATGTTGTATTTCAGAGGCATGAAGCTGGTGAAGTGAATACAATGTCCTGTCAAGAGACATATTTTTATATGAGGTGAGGTCCAGGAAATGAAACTGTTTAAAATCCTGGAATTGAGAACAAAGGCATCATCGACAAAATAATTTTTATGACTCCTTTGTTTCAAGGGATGTAATTATAAAGTAGTCTGTTCAAATTCAATCATAATTATATACAGGAACTGGCCCAATTAGTGATCCCATTTATTCCATCTGTTTGAATGCCACCTTTGTTATTGAAAGAGAATATTACTCTTGTGTGTGTTGGCTTCATAGAATATTTGTTGTAATTTCATAATAAATTATAAATGACGGTATGTCATTTATTTGAAGAGATGCTGCTTAAAGAAAGGAATAGATTTGTATCTGCGTTGGTGATAAGTAATCAGAGGTCAGTCTGTTTGATATGAAATGTGCCGTACACAAATAGACATACAGAACAAACATCTGCCATAACTTTTTTTCTTGATGACAAGATATTGTGGTTTGAACATTTGACATGTAACCCTGAAGCAATTACTGTCATAGAAGGTGTGCCAAATTGGTGTAAAAATGTTTAAGCTGTCTGTAAATTAATTTTTCCTTTGAAATGGCATTAAAACTCCCCTGAAAAATGAATTGCTAATTGCCATATAAACTCTTAAAGGGATGGTGAAGAGACTATAAACCGTGCTGAGCAAAACAATATGGCTGTTACAGGTTCATTTGAAATTTTTTTCAAAATGTCTCTCTGTCTGTCTTTCTATCCCAGCAAACAGGGTCATTAGGGTGTTTTTTCTGCTAATTTGACCTTTAGTTGAAACTGGCACATCACTGGCCTCTAGCAAGCAGAGTAACCTGTTAGCAGTGTAGTGCCACCACTTTCCATTTAGATACAATACATCATTACTTCTTTTTCTAGAAACTCAGCAAAATTTGTGTTGCAATAAGTGTAGTATGTCAGATCCCTATTTTCTTGCCACAGAAACTAAGATAAGACTGTTCTCCCATAAAAACACAATTATACAGTATATGTTGTTTGTGCAAGCAGCTTGTTACAAGATCTGGCAGCCGTGTGAAACAGTGTGTCAATTTGGAGCAAATGTTCCAAGTGACAAAATGGGTGGATAGATGGCTTGGAAAAACACTGTACTTCAAAAAGAGAGATCACAGTCAACTTTTCTGCATTCAACCAACAGTCAAATTGTTTATTTTAATGATCACAGCAATTACTCTATAACCTTAACCTCAAATGATTGATCGTGTAATGGTGGGACCTTGCTACAACAGCTCCATCCTCCCATTGCAACTACCTGGCTCTAAATGCGCAATATGGGAGCATTCATATTCAGGATATTTTAGCTTCTTTTCTGGATAGTAGGAGGAAGTGTAGACATGTCATCCATCATCCATCTTTATATACAGTATATTGTTTGTCTCTGGTTTTACTTAACAAACCAATGCAATGCAATGCAAAGGTCATTTTATGTGATAAAATGCTATAGCAGCTAGAGTAACTGTCTTAGAATAATGCAAGTCTGAATATCAGGAGAAAAAAATATATAATATATTATTTCCACTTTGCACAATAACGTCTGGTTGCCAACATATTGATTTGACAGTTTTTGTCACCCAATCCTACTTTTCCTCCAAATATTTCTTATAAACTACTATATTGCTTTCTTGCTTTTGTCCTAATTTTTTTCTTTTATTTCTGTTTCTTTCTCCCCTCTCTGTCCTTTCATTTTCTTCCTCCTTGGCTCCATTTATTCCTCTTTCACCGTTGCTTTGGCTCCCCTCTGCTGCTTCACAGCCCTCTTTCCCCTCTGATCTCTCTTCCTTTCTTTTGATTGATCACCATTTCAATAACAGTGGCCAAGGTTATTTGGCAGCCACCACAGAGCACATTTGTTTGTCCCCCTCTGCAACTGAAGAAGATACTCCGCTATTCTAATGGACTCCAGAAGAGAGAGTCCTTAAACTGGTTTAAAAAGAAGGCCAGCAGATCCCTCTTCCTCTCTTCCCTCTCTCCTTCTCAGCCTTTGTGGGCGCTGACAAAGGACTCCCTCTGTGTTTGCCATGGGACCAGATGTACCCAGGCAGTTCACAAGATACTAGTGCATGGAAGCCCTTTTCTTCCTCATGCTATAGGACATTAAAGCTGGACTTAGCATATTGGCAGCTCTAAATTAAATTGAGAGGTGACTGGAAACTTCTTATCCTCAGTAAGCATAAATCATGTAAGGTGTCACTAAACTTCACTTCACAAGCTTCTGTTTTCCAACAATAAAACTGAAAGGAGGGCCGATGCTAATGCTTGAGTCCAAATTAAAAGGCAAAATAGCACGACTCAAATTTGTCCCATTATGAATCACTTTCTTTTTACACAGATTTTAATACAACTCAGTATTAGAGGCTTGACTTCTGCTACCAGCTCACATTGCAGCCCTGTACCCTCTGCTTCATGCACACAATAGGTGACAATCCAGAGATGGACTGAAGTCAAGCAGGGGTCAGCGGCGTCCTTGTGAATGTCATCCCTGATGCGTTGGCTCTCTGGCCAATAGGGAAGCAGAAAATGTTGGTGGGTCTTTGTGCAGCAATGAGACGCTGCTGTGGAATGAAATTTCTAATTTCTTAACGGCACTGAATCAATCTACAGTTGTTATGCTAATTTTGTTTGTGTTTTTAATGTTCCTTTGGCATGCAGACTATATCATTTGAGTAGATCAAATGACAGTACAAATTCAACATCTATGAGGGGCCATTTTGGGTTCAGCATCTTGCCTAAGGACACTTTGGCATTGGCCGGGACTCAAACCACCAAACTTCTGCTAGTTTTGTTGATAAATACATATGCTCTATCTGGTATCTCTAAAAAAAATTATTCTCTGATTCTTTTTTAATGTGATCTCTTATCATTTTGACCAGCTGAGTTTGGTGCTCTCTTAAGCATACCAGGTGCTGGCAATCTGAAGTGTACCAAGTGGAATCACGAGAAGAAGGGAGGGAAGAAACAGCATATTATTAAGTTGTTTATTGTTGTCCTTCCGTCCTTGATAAGATTAACTGTAGCCTGAATATGGTGCTGTGGATTACTTATTCATTGTAAAACCTATGAAAACCTAATAGGAATAACATTGTTGACAGCTTTTATTCCTTGTTTTCTCACCCTTTACTTACTATCAGATTAGATGGGTGGTTTTGACCTATGTGGACTCTTTATCTTTTTGAATGCTTTTTATATCAGACATTAATAAATCTTGGTTGATCTAATCGTCAAGAAAAAATCTGATTGAAAAGTAAGATATCAACATATTGAAATAAAATGAAAAACTAGGGGTCAGATCTCATCTTTAGATAGAATCAAACTTATAAGAGTGTTTTCACACCTAATCCATCCTCTGAATTTGCCCAGTTCATTTGGGTTAGTGAGAAAACTAGTGAGTAATCTAATCTCGACCAACCAGACTGAGGCAGCTCAAAAAGAAGATCTCTTTTGTGAAAGCAAATGTATGAAAAAGGTTATTGTTGTGAGAGCTGATATTGGATGTGACTACCAATAAATCCATCTACTGCTCATGAACTGTTCAGAAAGTAATCTTATAATCAATCTGAATAAGCAATTTCTATGTTCATCTTTTGGTAACCATGGTAACATGTGTGTACGCACATGAGTGGAGGACTATACCCTTAAACCACCATTAAAACTGTGGTCTGTGTAATATACTTTGTTATCCCTCAGTCTATTGAGTAGTGATCCCACTGTAATAACCCCAGAATATTGGTGTAAAGGTTGTCCCTGATTCTGAGTTTGTAGGTTAAAAACTTAAGTCAGTGGAACAACAGTGCAACAGTGTTATCCATTCATGTGATGAGATTACATACAAAGTCAATGCAAAGACTGATTTGAACTCAATTCATGTGACGCATTTTCGCAAAAGCCAATCAGCGCTGAGAATTAAAGATTAAGATTTTATACTCACTGGACTCAGGTCCTGGCACCGACCATGCTAACACAAACAAATAAACAATGTTTTTGTTCGAAGACTCTTTTTTTGGTACCAAACTGATCGTGTGGGTACTTAAACAACTTTAACTGTTTTGGACATGTGTCCTTATCCCCTAAATCAAAAAAGTAATATTGAGCCCTCTCTGCTTCAGCTTGGTGGCTGGCTCCCTTTCTTTCTTTTCATTTGTCTCTCTAGTCTTCCCTCTCACTCTCTAATCTTTCAGAGTATCTATATGTTCTTCTCTTTCTCCCCTAAATTTTGAAAATAAACAAATAGCATATGTTATTAACAAGGAACGTGTTTGAATAAAGATGTGATGTTTAAAATGAAGTCCACTGACATAATGTATGTGCTGCCACACTAACAATTTTTGCATTAACTATCTGTCAACTTTTTCATCTGGTTGTTCCTGCTCAATCTCTCTCCCCTCTCCATCTTCCTCTTTCCCTCTTTGCACTGACAATAACACATAAATATAATGTACGGAAATACAAAACAACATATTATGTGATAATAAATGAAGCCAACACACAGAGCATTTATAACATAAATATCTATAAGAAGTGATTGGGAAGAATCCACATTAGCTGACAGTTTATCATTACACTGCTTAGTATTGTAAAAATGATTGTGATGTCCACTGCAAAGAATGTAGGGACAACAGTAGCTAACATGTCTTTATAACAATGTGGTCTTGACTACCAGTCCACTTTCTTACCTGGTTCATGCTCTCTTTCTCTCTGTCCATCCTGCTCTCTCTTTCCATTCTCCTCTCTACCTCTTTTCTCTGACAATAACACATAAACATATTGCATGGAAATAGAAAAAAATATATACCGGTAGTTGGGGAGAAGCCAAAGTGTTTAGTAACATAAAATCATTGATAAGTCCATTGTAATGACTGTGGGCAAAACAATGGCTAACAGGGATTTATAACTGCGTGGTCTTGACTATATGTTCACTTTGTCACCTGGCTATGCTCTCTTTCTCTGTCCATTCTGCTCTTTCTCCATCTCTGTCTCTGTATCATCCTCTGTCCCTCTTTGTACTGTCAACCAGATGGGAAACATAACAACCAAAGAATTTACAGTATGATACGAGGTATGAAGATGTGAATCTATGTGAATCTTCTGCATTCTAATTAAGTATTGGGTTGCTGTGCTCAATGCAGCAGGTAACATCATTTTGACCTTACTCTTTCACCTGAACCTGGCTGTATTCTTGAAATAAATATTCGGATATCCATCTATGGAAAAACAGACATTTCTTTAGGGTCGTATAAATAAGTTTGTTTTTTCCCAAAGGCTTTTTACCACAGCTAACCTCTTTTATGCCGCAGCAAGTCCATTGCGTTTGGTGTGAACGCAGCATTAGAGGCAGATTAAAGGGATAGTCCACCCAAAAATGAAATTTCACTCATTATCTACTCACCACTATGCCGATGGAGGGGTGGCTACAGTGTTTGAGTCAACAAAACACTTTTGGAGTTTCAGGGGTAAACTTTGTAGCAGCTGAGTCCGATACAATTGAAGTAACTGGCGACTGAAGCGACCAAGACTTCAGATGTAATAAAACTGAAAAACATAACATGCCTCCATACTGCTCGTGTGGTGTCTTCCAAGTATCCACAAGCCCAGACATTCATATTTAAATTGAAACGGCATTATTTAGACCATGTTGTAAGCCTATATGTCCATTGATATCTTCTTACGAGGGGCATTCATGGACGTGGAAACGTCCGCTAGCTTAGCCACTTCCGGAAGTGACTTTTAGACTTAAAACAGGGTGTAAATTACCTCATTTCCAGTCGAATATGAATTTCGGGGCTTGCGAACACTTTGATTACACCACACCACGAGCAGTATGGAGGCATGTTATGTTTTTTCGGACTCGGCTGTTACAAAGTGTACCTCTGAGACTCCATAAATGTTTTGTGAACTCAAACACTTCACCCACCTCTCCATCAGCATCGTGGGGAGTAGATAGTGAGTTTCATTTTTGTGTGAACTATCCCTTTAAGTGTAGTTCTTATTTTGACCAAATTATGGAGCTGCCTCTCAATATTTTATTTTATCAATTGATAGAGAATTACAGTATTATGACATTGTTATCAAGACTAGAGAAGTGCAATATAAATACAGACCATTTACCATTGCTCCAAGGACTATCTGCTGGATCTCCTGTCTTTTCGCCATCCTTTCTTCTTATGCATCCAACAACAACAACAACATCATTAAACTGCAAGCAAACTGACATCTCACCCCAACTCTTCCCCCTCACTCCTGTTTTACATCATTAAGTGGCAGCGTCAGGCTCAAAGGTAGTCGGGCAAAGTCTTTGAGAGAAAGGGCGCGCCTAGCAAGCGGGCATTTTGATGAGCTTGACACTCCCTCAACCAAAACATGCATCATTAGTAGTTCAGTCGAAACACCTATCTGCACAAACTTCATGTCTTTCTCCTTCCTATCTCTCTCACGCACGCACGCCGCGCAACGCACGCCGCCACACACACACACACAGTTTCTTTCTTTCTCTGTCTCTCCCTCCATCTCCCATTTCCTTCTCAAGACCCCCTCCTGTTTTTTAGCACTAATTAGCTGGGTTCTCCCTCCTCTGTGCTTCCCCAGTCACATCTCAAAGGGAGATGGATATGATTTTTCTTTAACCTAAAGGCCAAGTTAATCAGCTGAATTAATGACTTTATTACCCGATAGGCTCCAGGCCATGCAAAACATTTCTCTCTAATGCCCAACGCTCCTCTCTGTATCTCTCCCACTCCTTCTTTTTACCCCCTGCAAGAATTTTAAATTTAAAAAAATGCAATGAGACAAGAGAATGAGAGGGGCAGAGTCCAGGTGTTGGGTGGCAGGAAGATACAATGGGAAATATAATAATTGCATAGATATGGAGTTACAGGTGCGACTACTTTAACAACTAGCCTCAAGTAATTTATTTATTAACAATATTTGCAGGGGTGTTTCCTGAAATTGACAAAAGTGTAATTTATCAAATAGTCGTTATTTGAATAATGGTGTAGTCTCTGTATCTGGATGTAAAAGAGGACATGTGGTTCCTATACAGTTTCAATCACAAACAACCTTTGTCACACACACACACACACACACACACACACACACACACACACACACACACACACACACAGCAAACACAAAACAGCTTTTTTGTCTGGCTAAAACACAATAATTAGATGATACATTGGTGTCAGTCAGTAGATTTATTACCACAGTTGAAAAACACCACTGATAAGGAGATGCGCCATTAGTCTTCTTATTTACTTGACAAACTCTAACTTAGCCCAAGGCCTGTACATCGGATTAGGTTCATCTGCTGACAACAAAATAATGAGTTGGCTCTACAAGAAGGAGACCAGCCTTGGGAACTCGCTTCTTATTTCTGTGACCAGACAAGCTCAGCTACACCTGCCTTCTGTGTGTAGAGATGAGCTTTTGGTTTGGATTAATATCTGGGGAGAAGAATGTAAGCAGCCTAATACTTAAAGAAAAGAAAGAAATGCATGCAAATACAAACAAACTGTTTCTGTATGGTTTGGCCAATGTATTACATCCCCTTATGATCCCACTTGTATCTCTGATTATTTCTCAGTTCAACGTCAAGGCAGAAAAAAAAGAATTCATCTTAAGCAGGGCAGTAGCTACAACCAAGGAAACCGGGGTCGGGACGTATTTACATTACAGGGTTACAGATTTCTAAATTATTATAGTGTAATAAGGCTTGGATTCTGTAGCCATTCTAGCCAGCCATTCGCTAATTATCACTAAACACAATTTAAACTGAAGCTGATGAGAATGTGATTCATGTTGCAGGTGTTTGGTCATAAAACCTAAGATTCATCATCTGGACACATTGATTGTCTGCACAAAATTTATTGACATTGCATACAGTAGTTGTTTCAGTCTGGACCAAGGTTGTTATTTCAGTGATCAACATAACCACTAGTCATCCACTAACCAGAGGGTTGGTGTTTTTTTTATCCCAGGCACCTCCTGTCTGTATTCAGAAGTGTCCTTGGGCAAGATACTGAACCCCCAATTGCCGCTGATGGCTATCAGTGTAGGATAGAAAAAAGCGCTATAGGAGTGTATGTGTGAATGAGTGAATGTGACTTGTAATGTAAAGTGCTTTGTGTGGTCATTAAGACTGAAAAGTTCTATACAAATATAGCCCAGCTACTATTTACCATTGAAACACATCACCAGAGTGGCACAGTTTTCTTGAATTCATGATCTTCAGCTACTGTTGATTAGAATTCAGTTCCCATCATTGTGGAGTCTTTTAATAATAATTAAAGGAAGCTTTAAGTTGTCAATTAAACAAGCAACACCTTATTTAAGTGTCTGTGAATTTCTAATAATTTCCTAGAAACATCCTGGAAAGAACCGTAATATGTAATAATATGTAATAGTAGTCAGGGGTGACAGGGCAGGCAATTAAGTTGTGTTAGGTTTATTAGCACTTATTGTTTTTGGGACAAAGGTCTTGTGATTGAAAACCCCTGAACATAGTGCAGATAAAAAAGTATTTTCATTTACAGTGATGCTTTAAATCCTGCTGGTGGCGAGTGCAGGTTATATATACACTGCATATGCTTTTGAAAACTAATGGAGAACACGTATAAAATAATTGTATGTCTCATATACAAAACTGGGCCCATAAAACTTGCATTTTGCATGCTATTGTTTGCAATTTTCCTTACAGGGCTTAACAAGGTGTCCTTAACCCTCAAATAGAGTGAGGAAAAACTACCAATTTCTATATATTTTTTTACTTATTCCTAAATGCAAAAGCTGAAGTTTAGTTGTTGCTAGTTGTGAAAACAGTGTGAATACCAAACCAGCATTCTAAAGGACCATTCTAAAGTGTGGAGCAAGGACATCAGTCAATTAAGAAGATTACAAGAATCATCTTGAACCCTCCCTCTCCAGCAAACACTTGGTAATTTTGCAAAACGTCACTGTTCCCTCAGATATTTAATATTTTTCCAATGAATAAAGATATTTTTTCATAACATCCATTTTTTCGCAATGAATTCTCACAAATAAAATTTGACTGTTAGGCACAATCAAAAAACGTGCCAAAGTAATGTGCTAAAGATGGCTCTGAGCTACAATATACTCCTCCCAATCAACACCATTACAACTGATGATACAGTTATTGACAATACTTGTGAAGTGTGGGTGCCTTGTCTATGGATGAAGAAGACTCATTAGCAGCATATACCACCTTGGAAGAGGAAGATGATTATATGTGTGAAAAAAAGTGTATGCACAATAATTAAAACGGAATTGGTATGTTACTATCTATATCCAGTTTATTACTATTACTAATTAACAAAGTACAGGCTACAAAGCCATTTACAGCATACTGTGTAACCTTTACTTATACATAATCAATTCATTGCTTTGTTTAAATTAAAGGGGACATAGCATGCCCATTTTACCACAAGTTGATATGGTTCCTTGGGGTCTTAATGAAATGTCTGTAACATACTTTGGTCAAAATACCACAAGGATCATTTAAAACAGCACCCTTTTTACCCTGTATAAAACAGCCCTCCACAGAGTGACCTGTTTTGAGTGCCTGTTCCTTTAAATGCTAATGAGCCAGCTCCCCCCTCCCCCCTCTCCCCCCATGATTTTAAACGATATAAATTACATATTTTATATGATATAAATTATCAAATATGCATCCCATACTTTGTATTCCCCTTCTGTTGTCCTGGAGTTTTTATTTTCCCAATCACATAATTAAATGTCCCCCTCTGCCCATCCACTACAAGCACACAAGCAGACAGACAGAGAGAGAAAGAGAGGGGTGGGGGGGGGGGCTATGAAGACCATCATTTACCCCCGAACCCCGACATTCAACGGGTACAACAACAAGCAGAGAAAGCAGAATCGCGGGCTGACCTTATATATACAGTCTATGGGGCTGACCAGCGCGGAGAAATGCTCGTCCCGTGTGAACAGCCAGGCGGCTGCGCGCTTGAGAACGGCGCTGCGCTGCCTCGCAGCGGCGCTTCCGCGTCCGGTGTTAACCCGGCGTAACTACTGTAACCCGGCGTAACTACTGTAACCCGGCGTAACTACTGTACCCCGGCGTACAGTAGTGCTGAACACTGCGGAAGTCTTCCACACTGCTGGCTGTGTGGAAGACTTGGGGTGGGCCAAGGCCATGTAGGGAGACTTCCAGTGCCTTGTTACGACACAAAACCCAGGAAGCTCAATCGAGTCACTCAAGCATGACGTTTCTGACTTAGAGGAACCATAACAAAACGCGCGAGTGTTTTTTTCCCAGAGTTTTTGGGTTGGTAGACATGCCAGATACCCACATTAACCTGTAGAAGCACTAACAAAGTGGAATTTGCATGCTATGTCCCCTTTAAGAATGTAATTTTAGTCTATACTTAACACCTGCCTTAATACCAAGGGTGATATACACACAGCACCATAAGAACAAGAAACAAGAAAGTCTCACCTGAATGCAAACACTGCATGTCAGCTGCATGGGTGGAGACGCAAGGTGTGAGTGGTGCTTTTACACTCAGTTTTACCATAAACCAGCATCCTCTCTTCTCTCTTCCTGTTTTATATAGTAAATCCCTTCCCACAGGGCCTATTAATCAATTACACCTGAGCACTGCTGTTTAATAAGGGCTGAAAACATACCTGAGTTCCCAGCATCAAACACTTCCTTTGCTCTACATTTTTCCTGTGGTATACAGTTATGAGTGGAGCGAAGGTGTGCATGTGTCTGCGTGTGTGACATTCAGAAAAAAGAGAGGAATTATTCATTAGCTCACTATTTCGCTCTTTCAGCCTCCCTCCTGATCCTCACGTTCAACAACTCTGGGGCAAATGCAGAATTGCAAATTACCTCCCGGAAAAATCTAATTAATTGGCCATCCTCACAGGCAGCTAAGTTTGGGCTGATATGTCAACCATTCCCCCAGAACTCCAGCACTTCAATCAGAGCAAAACTTTTTGAACTGACTTCTTCTAACACAATAACTCACTCAGCTAGGCAACTGTCACTTCGCCTTCTCTGCAATTTCAAAATCAGTCAGTGTCAAATCAGCACCTATGAACACTGGCCTGTGGGATTTCAGAATAGTAGGCTCACTGTGGTTTCTACTCACTTTCAAAAGTGAAAAAATATCCATGGGATTCTGCAGAATAAGTACAATATCCTAGTTCTCCCTACAGTGGTGGGTTTCTTCACGTTTATTCCTTATTTACACTGTACATCACGATTGATTAAATACACACCTAGTGATTTGATCACGCTTCATCAAACATTGAGAGCTGGAGTGGACCAATGAAGTGACCAAAGACACGTTGTCCAGTCTGTATGTAGAAAAGCTTGAGAGCTGTAAGCGTATGGGAATACTGTGTTGTAACAAGTCAGTTAGGACAGAACAGAGAGCAGTTGCTGGTATCCAGTGCCAACATTAGTCTTAGATCGCCATCTAGTGTATAATTAATGTATTGCAGATGTATATGTCAGTATAGGAAGACAAACAAACCCAAAAAATAAAAGCATCTCCTTTCCTTTCAATTAGAGTTACAGTTAAAAGGTTGGTTTCATGTCCACCATTTCAGTATTAACTGTAGCTTAATTTAAACAATATGGTTTGACTGCTCCTCAGATTACATACCTCATATTAGGTGCCTGTATTTTCAACTATAAATTATTGAAAAAATCTAAGGTTGGATGTCTTAAGTCAAAATAAAAATACAAAATAGAGGCATTTTATACAGTGAAGAAAAGACAACATCATTATGTATTTTTTTAAGTCAGACTCTATACTTAACGACACACAGAGTATTGCAACATATTCAATAACTTTTATATATGAAGTATAAATATAAATACAGTTTTTGTTTCACTTTTAAGCTTTTTCCAACTGTATAATCCTAATGATTGCTGCAGACTATTCTGATGAGTATCTTTGAGCATCATTAATATAATCATGACCACTTAATTATGGTGATGACAATGATAATTGATAAAAACTGTGATGTAATAAACCTTTTGCTTCATCTTCTACCTTACTTTGTACATGGCATTTAGATTACTGTGCAATACTTTAAGGTATGCTATTGATTTCATGGCAGTGTTTTGAGTTTTGCTTTTTGAAAGGTAAAAATAATTCATATATAATAATCACTGGATTTTCTAGAATTATTTCGATCAAGTTCTAAAATTGAAAGACTCTTGAAAGAAATCCTGTAAATATTCATGATAGCAAAAAAGAATAGATGTCACCAACTCGAAAATGTCTTTTAAGTACACAGTAATATATATATATATATATTTTTTTTAAATTGCATTTATTTTCAAAAATAGATATATGAATACATACAATTCAGTGCATAAAAGTCAGCAAAATAAAGGCCAAAGCACCAGAGTAGAGATAACAGTCACAAACATCTCTGTAAATGTCTTTATCACTGAGTACAACTTCATTTAATTTAGTTTTTTCATGGATGCAGATGTTTTAATGCAATGTGCATAAACAAGTTTGTCTCTATGAAACAGAAACCTGTTGTGTCGTCATGAAGTTAGAAAGTTTTGTCTGGGGCCAATGTACTACACAAACTGGTAGTTTTTTAAAAAACATCTTTCAGTAGTTTAGAGTACAGAACGATATTTACATGCAAACATGAGCCACACTGCACAAACATTCTCTGGATACACAAACACCCGAACTCGTACTGCCAGCCGCACATGGTCGCCACGGCAACTAACTATTTCCTGACAGAACGGAGACCTGCACAGAAAGTGACAAGAGACAAGAAATATGAGGTAGTACAAAGATTGTTTTATTAAATAATAACAAATAAATAGATAGCATTAAATATAAGTACAGGCGATTCTTTTGCCTAGATCACCAGCTTAAAGGCTGTGTTCATGGACCCTTCCAGGTTGATTCACAGACAATATACTTACACATGATAAAGACGATGGTGTCACTTTTGAGACAGATTTCAGTCTATGATGTTACTCGTGTGTAATTTGTCAGCAGCCAAGACACGAGTGAGCATTGTATTGAATTCTGGTTGAATTTGCAAAAGAAAGTGGACATGTGTGCATGCATTTATGTACTGTTGCTTTATGTCTCTATTAACACAAACTCTCTTAAAGGGCATTCTAATTTAATAGATTTGGTCAATACATTAGTAAATATAATTATTGTTGTCTATTAAAGGCTTTTTACAGTTTTAACATATTATGCATTCAGTTAAAAGGGTGTGTGTTTACATTTTCTAGGGCAGCCGGGCCTTCATTTGTGTGTACGCATGGTCTGAGGAAGTTCTAAATTTGATTGTCCTATGCGAACAAATTTAGGTAAAAATATATTGATGAATACCAGATTTGTGCGTCAAACGTTTAAGCACAGATGTGTGTGTACGCAGTGCTTGTGAATGAGGCCCATTATTCCTCTCTCGTGCCATCTACAGCAGATTCAAAGGCTGGTTTCAGACAAAGTCACTGCACTTTGACAGTCATACTATTAAAACTGTTCAGTGCATGTTTTGAGGAACTTTAGAGTTGTGTCTGCTCTTGCAATCATCCAACTAGAATACCACAAAATGCACAAACTTGAAGTTGCAATGAATATATTTTGGGATTTTATTTACAGAACACTGCCGAGGTACTTAAAGTACACTCAAACAGACCACATGGCTGCCAACATGAAGTTTAATCCCTTTAACTGGTCAAAGCATTTTCCATGCACATACACACTGCTATCTATAGTATATTCAGAAATGTATCTTACCTGAGACAAGTAGCAAAGGCTCTACGAGCACTGCGGTGCAGGAAGTGTATGGGGAAGCCTTTGAAGGTGTGTCCATCTGGCACTGCCCTCCTCACTGCATCCTGGAACTCCTCATTGCCACAAGACACACCAGTGCAGCGCTCCAGCTCATAGGCTGATAAAGCAGAGGAGAGCAGGTAGGACAGGTGATCATCCCACACTGTTGCCAGCTCCAGGTCCTAAGGGAGGGAGCACCACAGAGCCCATCGTCAGCTTATTGCATTGCATGTCAGGATAAATCTCCTAACATGTAACTAAACAGTGGATCTTTAACATACAATATACAACTTAAGCCTCTCTTGGTCTATCAAATCAATAACAAAAGACCCGGGGCCTGTAGCCTATACTACGAAGCAAGTTCAACATACCCAGGATATCTTTCCGATATCCGGGTGAACTTAATCTAACAATGGCAGTCAGGCTAAGCGGTCACACAAAGCTGGTTATTAACTCGTTAAGTAAACCCATGTTTGCGTCATCAAGATCTTACCGCGTGCACATGAAAGGGGCAGGGTTTACAGCGTATGAACAATCACAGACATGGACAAGGAGTACAAACACATTATCCAGATTAAAAGAAACACAGTAACAGCTGCTAAATGCAGGAAGGACAGCTGGTAAAACATCTTAATGTGAAAGAATGTGTAGGTTACGGAGCCATTTGAGAAAAAAATATATTATGCGATCACGACATAATAACGAGATATGAATCTGTTCTTTACTAACAAGACCTGTGGAACTGAATTTAAGAAGCCTCTTGGATAAGAGATGAAATGTTTAACTTAATCACATGATGTAGCCTCTATAACAAGCTTTTGTTTGACACACACTGTCTGCACTGTCTCTGAAGACACACTGTGGTGGAAACATTTAAAATTACTAGTCAATAAAACATATGGAACTACTTTAAGGAGAGTGTGCACCGCACAACAGTGTAGTGTCATTTTGGTGAGGGCTGACTGTTCAAGTCTCCAAGAGAGGGGAGGGAGGGATGGGGGCTGTCACAAGGTAAATCTGTAAACTATCTATCCCCCATTCCAAGTAAATATTTATTTCATAGGATAAACCTACTTAAAAGAAGGATAAAAGTATACAACTATTGTGATGGCCCTGCCTGACTGTTGGTGTGGTGGACAGTTTCTGTGTTTTCGTATGTGTCCTTGAAGGTAACAGAGGAGCGCAGTGGTGACAGCCAGCCTATTCAGAACACCTTGGCAGAGCGCTCCAATAGGATAAAAGCCCAGCCGGCTTTGCGCTCGCTCTGTCTCAATTGGACTTATCCTGGCCAGCGTTTGCACGCTTTGCTTTTGTTTGACTTCTGTTATGCTTTAGCTCCACAGCACCTTACACTTCACTATGCTCCCACACTCACATCCACATTACTGATGTACATACTCCACATTTATCGTTACTTATTGGTTGTTTAATTTATAATAAATACTTTAAACTACCGTCATCCATTGTGTCCATCTCCGTATTTGTCATGACCTGGGAGCTGGGGCATGACACTATGTTTGGTTATCCTGCCGCTAACACACCCACTACATAAATATAAGTAACTTCAACAAGTAGAGAAACGTAGATCAATGCAGACAGTCTGTGGTACTGTGAGCACATTTCTCCTACGTGTCAGGTTGGTTATGTTCAGCTCCAGCAGCTGACAAAGGTTTATCATTCCCTCCGATGAGAATCTATATCTTTCATAAAGATACTCATTGTCTTTGAAGACCCTTGTCCTCCTCAGAGACCCTCTAACAAGCCGCGCACGAGGCTCCATGGGATCCTTTTTTTTATTGCTCCACGGGATCCTACGGTGATGTCATGTTTCAAATGAATTGATTGGTTAGGGGGCAGAGATTTTATACTGGTTAATCTCTTACCTCCAACTTAACCAGCTCCAGAGCAGGTTAGCAGTTCAGCATAAGTTACCATGGTGATTTACCCCTATAAGAAGTTAACAAGCTTCGTAGGACTGAAAACCCTAAACTAAACCTGAAGTTACCCGAATAAATAAATCCTGCTTTATAGTACAGGCCCAAGGTGAGTTAGAAATCATCTTATAGTGTTGCCATCCAGCAGCATGTTTTACCTTCCTGTGCTCCGAAACCAGGTAGCGCATCTCAAACTCCAACTGGTTGCTAGATGAAGCAGGATCCAGAGATGAGGCACAGAGCGAAGGCTGAAGGGGCAGAGAGGTGACTGAGCCTGGGTCACAGACAGACTTCAGAGCATCTTCACTCATCGCCTTCCAACAAGATTGATTCTAAAGGGAAAAAAGGAGGGAAAAGGAAGCGATGGATTAGATCTATGGAGAGTTTGATGCTGCATGAATTAAGATTTTCATTACAAATTAATTTCAACAAACACTACACAATACCAACAAACAAATCAAAAGTGCAGTATTGTGGTGTAAAAGACCATGATATACATGTAAAAATTATGTAATCTGAGAGATGGATCACAGTAAATGTAAGGGACACCACGCTCCTACCTGGAAGTCAAAGACACAAAGCTCTACAGCATCAGATGGCTGGCAGTTGGCCAGGAAGTTCTGGTGGTTGAAGACACAACCCACAGTGCGGTAGGGGGATGAGGGTTTGGGCTGGGGGGCCAGAGGTGGAGCTTCTGGGTCAATGGCCTGATGGAGGTATCTGACCACACATACTTAGTCCAATTACAAACCCACAAAATTATTGGAAAAAATAAAATAGCACACTATGCACAATTTCAAATGTATCTCTTCAGAGTTATGCTGTATAAATATAAATATAAAATAAAATAAAACTGTACTGTAAAGCGCTTTGAGTGGTCACCAAGAATAAAAAAGCGCTATATAAATACACACCATTTACCATTTAAATAGTTAAATAAAAATAGAACTATGAAGAAAACATACTACTATAACTTGCCATACTCATCTGACAGACCGATTTGAAATCAGGTCTTAAATTCCAGGGTTAAAGCTAAAACACAACATCTGATTAACAAAATCCCAGAAGTGGATAAGAACTAAAAGTTTTTCTTTGACCCAAAGCCTGGCCAACAATTTCAGAGATATCCTGCTGACAAAGACACAAACTGTGTAAAGAGGCAAACTGAAGCAAAAACAAAAACAAGTTATTTTTTAGGCCACATCTGATTTAGCACAGGAAAGTAGTATATCTCGCAAAATCTATTTATGAAATATGGCTTTTCTCCTCCTTCAATTTTATAAGTATCCATCACACAAAATCTATAATACACTGCATTTCAGCTTGCGTCCAACATGCTTTTAGAGCGCCGCATTCCACGTGACTTAAGTTATTTACAATAATAATAACAACAACAACAACAACAACAACAACAACAACAACAAGAGACCTGTGTGCTGTCAGGCTCTCCCAGAATGTAATGCTCCCATCAGTACCGCGGGTCAGGACCCAGGTGTGTGGCACTCCCTTTGCTTTGGTGCCTACACACACATACGCATCCAAACCAAAGCCCAGCAGGAGGCTGCACAGCAGGGTGGCGTGGTCTTCACAATCCCCCTGAGGAGCACAAACAGCAATGGGTTCAGCTCCTCTCCAGAGATGGAAATGTGGAAACCAAATTGCAGATAATTGTATGATTACCATATTAACTTTAACAAGAGAGTGAAACTGTCCTTGACCTTCATTTATTACATTTTAGCCTTGAGAGTTGCACTTTGAGAGTAACACCATTTTGTTGTCTTTCATTTTCGATTCTGCAGCTCTGAAGCTGCAAATTTGCAACAGATTCTTTTAATCCTGCTGAAACCTCTTAAAGCTATTGGCCTGCTCCATTCACTCTGGAACAATGAGTTCCTGTTGAAAGTTCTGAAGGCTTGTACAAGTTTAGATTATTTTGTTATGCATCTCACCTTATTATCAAAATATTACAAGTTTTTATCTTATCTTTATCTATTTGGTTTTATCTTGAAAAGATAAAGACTTTTATTCTGAGTTATTATGATTATTATCTTGAAGTATTTTTGACAACTTTTCTTCTAAAACAATACAACATTTTCTCAAACTTTACAACTTTTCTGAGAAATATTATGACTTGCAACTTATTACAACTTTACCTATCACAACATGTTTTTCTAAAATAGTAAAAAGTTATTCTACAATGTAATTATTCTTTATATTATCACCTTGTTCTAAAGATATTACAGCTTTGTTCTGAAAATACTTTACTAATATTGAACTTTAGGTGTAGTCTCAGTTCCAGGCCAAATTCCTTATTTACACTGTGACAAGTTGACAACACAAAGTTGAATTACTGCATATTCTAACATTTAACAAATTTTAACAGATTCAATGGTTCCTTCACTGTTGCTTGTCTAATTCATCATGTCACTACAACAATCCGTCTAAACAGAATTACTATATCCTGTTCTCACTGCTCTATTTGCCTTTCACAGAAGTGTTGAACACACAAGAAAAGTCTGCAGGAGAGGAAATAAGCTCTGTAGATATCAAATTGTCTATAACAGTAAGCAATTGCATTTGACTTTTCTGGTATAGAGGCCTGGGTTGAGCAAGGGGTTGCTGCTGCTGCTGCTGCTGCTGCTGCTATGTGCTGGCTCAAGCTACGGGCAAGTCAGAATGATAAATGCTCCCCAGAAGTGCTAATATGGATGGCAGAATCAGAACAGGTTGGGGAGTGATGAGGCTAAATTAATTTCCCCTGGAATGAAACTCATAAATCAGAGCTGACAAGGGCCACTTTGTGAGTCTTGTGTTTTGTCTGTCTTGCCAGCCGCTAACAGAAAAGACGCAGGAAACGTTTATCCCATGGTGGTCTGGGAAATTCCGCGCTATCAAGTCAAGAGATGAAAATGCATCAGTCAAAGAAATAAGTTCAGCTATAGCACATCTTAAATCAAATAAGGCCCCAGGACCAGACGGGTTCCCTTCGGAATGGTACAAAGTAATGGGGGGTTCGTTGGTCCCTGTGTGGCAGTCTACCTTTAACTGGGTCCTTAAGGAGTACACTATACCCCCCTCCTGGAGGGAGGCGGTAATCTAAAGTAGGTAAAGGATAAATCTGAATGCAGTAACTTTAGACCGGTTAGCGTGTTGAACCAAGATTATAAGATCTTTACCCATATACTAGCCCAAAGAATTGAGGGATTGTTGCCACAAATTATTAGCCTTGATCAGACAGGTTTTCTTCAAGAACGACAAACCCAAGAAAATATCAGAAACTTTTGGAACAATATGGATCCTTCTCTGGATATAAGCTGAATGTTTTAAAAACACAAATCCTCAGTTTTAAGTACAATCCCTCAATAAATGTGAAGGAAAAGTATAATTTGAAGTGGGATGCTGAATCCATGGGATATTTGGGGGTAAATATTCCAGTATACTTGACAAAACTTGACAAAACTCGCTTAACTACCTCCCCATGAACAAAAAGATTGGGGAAGACATAAGGAGGTGGGACCTAATACCATTTCTTAATTTCGGATCTCATATTGAATCGGTCAAAATGGTTATTTTGCCAAGATTGTTGTATCTCTTCCAGTGACTTCCTCTAGATCTATCTGACCAACAATTTCAGGAGTGGGATAAACGTATCTCGAGGTACATTTGGCAGGGACATAAACCAAGAATCAAATACCAGAGTTTACAATTGGCTGGGTGGGGTTGCACTCCCGTGCTTAACAGATTACTATATTGCTGCATCATTGAATCCTTTCTGGCGGGAGATTCATGGGGTTTTGCAAAAAGTTTTTCAGAATGACAGAAAAAAGGAAAGTTTATACTCAAACTTACATTAAGACTATTAAAAAGAGGCCAAATGGAGGGTTTGGATGACTGCCTGGCACTCACTCAAAGACACCACATCACAGACAAGATAGTTAATTACAATAAGCAATAATAATACAGCCGACACTTTCTGAAACATCGCAACTGAATGGTCAAAAACATCTAAGACAAGTTTAAGACACCAGCTGGTGCAACTTGGACACATCATCAGTGATGAACCCAGGGTCATAGGGTGTTTCGGGTCTTTGATCATCATACACCCTCACCTGGGCGACCCAGCCGGGGGTGATCAATCGCCGGCTGCGCCATGGTTAGCCCCTCTTGATCCACAGCCAATTTGAAGCTTTTTCTGCAGCTTCCGTGATGTTCTTGGTGGCTCTTCTGTCCTGCAACCCTCGGATTCCCAGGAGACTAAGTGTCCAGACACTGGCCCGCGAAGCCCCTGCAGCCCACCTCGATGGGCTCACAGCGGGCCTTCTACCCTTGGCTTTTGCACTCCTCAGACAGTTCGAGATATTTCCAATATATCAAAAGCTCCGTCCAGGTGATCTTATGGACAGCTGTATGTTCCCGGTTCATCCAAACTCCCTGTTTGCGCATTGCCACGGTCCTGCTGCAGTGCTCCTCCTCTGCACGGATCTCCCCCTGGATCAGCCGATGTTTCTCTCTCCCCTTGGCTTTGTCTTACCAAGGTCTACTAAGGCAGCCAAGCCTGGCTCGTCCTGCTGCCTCCTGCGCCCTCCACTTTCTCCCAGTTCTGACTGAGATACCTGCCGAGGAGACTCTGTTGTCAGCTGAGTCTCTCTAGAGGAGTATCTCTCTGAATTTGTAGACCTTGGATTCCTCAGTTATGCTGGTGAAAGGATGCTGCAACTTTTTGGTGTGCCAGTAAAGGGCAATGCTGTTTCGGCTCTTTGGCAGGCCAAGCCACCTACCCAGGCACTTGCTGATGATAAGTTCCAATCCCTCAACAATAGTCACTGGGGCTTTGTATATCAGCAGCGGCCGGAGTCTCTGCAAGATACCATGCTGATAGATCCATAGAGCCAGGTTTTCAGTTCTATACAGGCTGACTGGACTGCAACTGTGTCTCTCAGGGAGGAGTCAAAGATCTTGCCGAGGCTCTTCACAGGCTTCTCAGAAGCTGATGGAATCTGGACACCTCCTAAAGAGAAGCGCTACTTATTACATACTCTTCCCTTTCTCAGAACCAAGGTTCTGGATTTGGCTGGCTTGAAGCTCATCCTAGCCCAAGTAATGACCTTCTCCAGTCCTTGGAGGAACCATCGGCATCCTGGCACTGATGTTGTTGTGAACGTCAAGTCATCCATGATAGCTCTAATTGGGGGTTGAAGGATGTCCAACCTAGACAGCGGTCCTTTACATCCACTTCTGATGACTTCATCAGCATGTTCATTGCCAAGGCAAACAGGGATACTGATATGGTACAACCAGTGATTATGCCTTTCTCAAGACCAGTGGTCACCAACCTTTTTGAGCCCAAGATCACTTTTTAATTCTAAACATAAGCTGAGATCTACCACTCTGATATCTTCCAAAAAACCCACACATATTTATTATTTTTGCAATTTCTGTTAAAGGCTCAATGTACGAGCATAAATATACCCAAAGAGAGGCAGTAATATAGTAATATCAATTCAGATATACAAAATGTATTCAATGCACAATATTCACATTAATATAAATTCATATTTACAACTTCTGTTCAATGCTAAATATTTAGCTTCTCAGTTCAACAATATGTTCGGCAGAGGAGCTGCTACTGCAGTACAATGTTTTTACATAGGCTTTGCCTTGAATATGGCCATAAATATGACTATTTCCTTGTATAAAATTAGTCCTGTGTACTCAAATAAACAATTATAACAGCTGAACGCAGCCAGTGAGTCCAGAGCGGGGATCAACATCCTATGGACACTGTTGAGATCGATATGTCGATCGCAATCGACGGGTTGGCGACCACTCCTCTCGATGATGCCATTACGATGTGGTTGTCCCAGAGGTAACTGTTAATAATAGTCCAGTATGAGATTTGTGATCCTCTCTGGGACATGATGTTTGGTCAGGGCTGTTGCCACCGGCTTATGTGGAATGGATCCTTAGGCAATGGCGAGATCTGACCAAACAACGGCTAGGTCTCCTCTGTTCTCTCTTGCCACGCGGATCAGCTGAGTGACCACTCCTGTGTGTTCTATACAGCCTGGCATGCCTGGGACTCCTCCCTTCTGCACTGCAGTGTCACTATAGGAGATCCCCAGAAGGTACTCTGTCAGGCGGTTTGCAAGTATCTTGAAAAATACCTTGCATTCCACACTGAGCAGGGAGATGGTGTGGAATTGAGTGACGTTGCTTGCGTTCTCCTCCTTTGGTATTAAGACTCCTTCTACATGTCTCCAATGCTTGGCTATTTTTCCCTTACGCCATACTGTCCTGATGAGTCACCACAGTCTCTCCAGGAATCTTGGACAGTGTTTATATACCTTAAATGGTACTCCACTTGTCCCTGGAGTTGAGCTGATCCGCGCTGATCTGATTGTATTCCTGACTTCTGCCAGAGTGGGCTACTTGGTGTTGTACAGGATACAGGGTTCAGGTGGTGGTGGTGGGGGGAGGGTAAAGTGTTTGAGTACACAAAACACTTTTGAAGTTAAAACAGAAAAGCCATAACATGCCTCCATACTGCTCGTGTGGGGTCATCCAAGTGTCCTGAAGCCCCGACATTCATATTCGACTCGAAACCAGGTAATTTACACAAGTTTTAAGTCTAAAGTCCACCAGAAGTGGCTAAGCTAGTGGATGTTGGCATTTCCGACGGTCCCTGAATGCACCTCGTCAGAAGATATCAGCAGACATTTACACTAAAAACATGGTAAATGACGCCGTTTCGAGTCGAATATGAATATCAGGGCTTCTGGACACGCGCATGACACCACAAGAGCAGTATGGAGGCATGTTATTTTTTTTCTGTTGTTTTATTACGTCTCAAGAAGGACTAACCATTGACTTCAATTGTATTGGATTCTGCTCTAACAAAGTTTACCCCCTGAGTTTTGTGGACTCTCTCCCTAATGCAAATGCACAACATTTCTGTTACCTTCCAATTACTTTCATATATGAGATTCATGTTTATTGTGTAAATAAACTAGTAAAATGAACTTGACTGTGGATTTATTACATTCAGGGACTTAGCCAGTTGAGTGATATTCTATATATTATTTATATACTGTATATACACTACCGTTCAAAAGTTTGGGGTCACTTAGAAATTTCCTTATTTTTCAAAGAAAAGCACTGTTTTTTTCAATGAAGATAACATTAAATTAATCAGAAATACACTCTATACATTGTTAATGTGGTAAATGACTATTCTAGGTGGAAACGTCTGGTTTTTAATGAAATATCTCCATAGGTGTATAGAGGCCCATTTCCAGCAACTATCACTCCAGTGTTCTAATGGTACATTGTGTTTGCTAATCGCCTTAGAAGACTAATGGATGATTAGAAAACCCTTGAAAACCCTTGTGCAATTATGTTAGCACAGCTGAAAACTGTTTTGCTGGTGAGAGAAGCTATAAAACTGGCCTTCCTTTGAGCTAGTTGAGTATCTGGAGCATCACATTTGTGGGTTCGATTATACTCTCAAAATGGCCAGAAAAAGAGAACTTTCATGTGACACTCGCCAGTCTAATCTTGTTCTTAGAAATGAAGGCTATTCCTACAACGGTGTGTACTACTCCCTTCAGAGAACAGCACAAACGGGCTCTAACCAGAGTAGAAAGAGAAGTGGGAGGCCCCGGTGCACAACTCAGCAAGAAGACAAGTATATTAGAGTCTCTAGTTTGAGAAATAGACGCCTCACAGGTCCTCAACTGGCAGCTTCTTTAAATGGTACCCGCAAAACGCCAGTGTCAACGTCTACAGTGAAGAGGCGACTCCGGGATGCTGGCCTTCTAGGCAGAGTGGCAAAGAAAAAGCCATATTTGAGACTGGCCAATAAAAAGAAAAGATTGATATGGGCAAAAGAACACAGACATTGGACAGAGGAAGATTGGAAAAAAGTGTTATGGACAGACGAATCAAAGTTTGAGGTGTTTGGATCACACAGAAGAACATTTGTGAGACGCAGAACAGGTGAAAAGATGCTGGACGAGTGCCTGACGCCATCTGTCAAGCATGGTGGAGGTAATGTGATGGTCTGGGGCTGCTTTGGTGCTGGTAAAGTGGGAGATTTGTACAAGGTAAAAGGGATTTTAAATAAGGAAGGCTATCACTCCATTTTGCAACGCCATGCCATACCCTGTGGACAGCGCTTGATTGGAGCCAATTTCCTCCTACAACAGGACAATGACCCAAAGCACACATCCAAATTATGCAAGAACTATTTAGGGAAGAAGCAGGCAGCTGGTATGCTGTCTGTAATGGAGTGGCCAGCACAGTCACCAGATCTCAACCCCATTGAGCTGTTGTGGGAACAGCTTGACCGTATGGTACGCAAGAAGTGCCCATCAAGCCAATCCAACTTGTGGGAGGTGCTTCAGGAAGCGTGGGGTGACATTTCTACAGATTACCTCAACAAATTAACAGCTAGAATGCCAAAGGTCTGCAATGCTGTAATTGCTGCAAATGGAGCATTCTTTGACGAAAGCAAAGTTTGAAGAACAAAATTAATATTTCAAATAAAAATCATTATTTCTAACCTTGTCAATGTCTTGACTATATTTTCTATTCATTTTGCAACTCATTTGATAAATAAAAGTGTGAGTTTTCATGGAAAACACGAAATTGTCTGGGTGACCCCAAACTTTTGAACGGTAGTGTATATTCTTAAGATTTATTTCTAGAACTAATGGAACATGTTCCTCCTTACCTTCCCTCTGCATAGGAAAGCCATTAATGTGCACCATTGCTCCTGCCCGCCCCCTCCCACCACAGGAGCCTTCTCGTGGGCCAGCAGGCTGACGAAACGGGCTGCCTGTCGAGGACTCTCCAGCAGCCGGCCCACCCGGAGGACACGCACATAGGAACACACTGGCTGGTTGACGCCATTTTCATCCTGCATAATTCACAGACACAAAACCAGAGGTCATGGGACAGCATGGAGCCAAATATAAATGTGAGGGGTTCCAGATTTAATAATCCCTAAACTGGTTAGTTTTGCCCCAAACCTGTAGCATACACCTGTGTATCAGTTGAAAACTGCAACTAAAATTTTGTTGTGTTTTAGAAACTCCCTCATAAGTGTGGACATACATAACATGTACATGTCCTAAAACTTTAGCAATTATGTAATATGCAGAAGAATTTTAAATTATTAATTTGAGCCGAACATGTGACTGAGACGAACCTGCGCAAATATCTTGACCATTTTGGATTGGTGCGACGGTCGTATCTCAAGGAACTCCCTCCACCACTGTTTGGCATAAACCAGGAAGAGTCTCTCCTTCTCTGCTGTCCTCTTTCTTTCCAGGGATTGCTGAAGGAGAAAAACACAGTGACATGATGCATTAAATATAGAGCTTTGATGTTTATTTTACTATTCAGTCTTTATATCCAATCTCAGCAATATTGATCACAAAAGGCATTCAGTTGTATTCATTCGCTTTGAGTGGCTGATGAGTTTTTCCTGTAACTGCTAAAACCTGATGAATAAACAGTCACAGATATAGAGAGACTCCAGTGTGCTGACCTGTGTGCTGATGATATCAGTGCTCAGAGTCTCTGTGAGAGGAGGGTAGAGCTCCAGACTGACTGTCAGAACACCAGCTGGGACTTTAGATTCACTGCCTGGTGAGAGAGAGACACGCACACACGCACACGCACACGCACACACACACACACACACACACACACACACACACACACAAAAGAAATCGTATATAGCAAGCATATCAACTTATTATCTAGCAGCTAATACAAAGTATTTACAGCAGTGGTTCCCAGCCTGGGGGATAGCACCCCTCCATGGGGTCACAAGAAGTGAAAGATAAAGTCTTTCCTCCTCTAATTTTAAATGATTGAATAATTGATTTTTTCTGATTCTAGCTGCTTATAAAATACTGCAGAATATTGCATCTTCTGGCCTCTAACATTATTCAATGAAGGAGTTTAGAGGGCAAAACAGCGGCTTTTGTTTGAACTACTGACAGACATAGAGTATGCAGCATGTGAGGAGTGGTTGAAAGCAGACACTGCTGTATTTGAAGGGGGCATCAGCCAGATAGGTTGGAGACAAATGTTTTACAACTCAACAAGTTAAAACCGACAGAATCAGGTACATATAGGGACATATAAGTCTTTGTATGGTTTCTCAATGGACACAAGAGATGTGTGAAAAAAATTTGAATTCTTAAAAAGAATTATCGAAATAAATATTTGAGCTGGCTTAACTATTCTCTAAGCCATCAACTTCTCTATTAGACTCTATCCCAACTAGACGTTTTAAGGAAGTTTTTAATCTCTTATCAACAGTTCTATATTAAATCAGACTAATATATCTATATCAACCGGCTATGTACCGCAGGCTTTTAAGGTAGCAGTACTTAAAACCTCTTCATAAAATGCCTGAGATTCTGTTACAGAGACTAGATCAACATGTAGGAATTAAAGGAACCGCATTAGGCTGTTTTAAGTCGTAGTTATCGGATAGATTCCTTAGACTCCTCAGTGTACACAAACGTTGAGTGATGATTTGAAATAACCTGCATCAGATGATGCAAGCTGTTCCCTTGGAAGATGACTTTAGAATCTTTTCATTTTTTAAACCAATATTGCAAAACAGTACATCAACAGCCGGTTGCTTTTTATTACAGTGATTTTATAGGTGCATGATACCAGTGTGTAAAGAGCTACATTCAGATACACAATCATTAGCAGTCAAATATGTGAAATTAAATGGTCTCCCTGAAGAGGAAAGGGTTTTCTTTGTTATCACTTCACATTTAGGTTAAGTCCATTTAGGTTTTTGGTTTATTGTATAAGAAATGAAGTGCTACACCAAGAACCGGACCCATTTTGAGGGAGGAGACAGACTTTTTTTTGTTTCAAATAAAATGTTAAATGTAAGGAGTTTTAATTTCGATTAAATGTTATTTTACTATTGCTATTGTATTTTTTATGTCTTATTTGTCCATGTGTGCTGGACACTTCATTATTCTTAGCTCTTAGCTATAGATATGATGCCCTAGAAAAATGAATAAATTTTTGCATATATGTTCACTGCAGAAGAAGAATTTTTCCTCACCAACTCCCATCAGCTCTACAGCAAAGCAGGTCTTTCGACTGGGTGCGCCGAGGACTATCCTCCAGTCCAGGAAGTAGGATGAGACCAGCGTTGTCTCACTGGAAGTGTCTGTTTTGATCAGCACCAAGTGAACCGGGTCACTCACTGACAGCAAGGCAGTTGCATCTGCCATTTTATTGCTTTCTCCTGCAGCATCAAAAGCAATGATATGCATAAGTGGGTTTAAAGCAGTAGTCTGTGACATTTTCAAAATATTTCATGTCAAATAAATGTGGGAAAAGTTAAAAACACAGTCCAGATAATATTTGAAGCAACATGATGCAACAGTGTGCAAACATGAACCTGAATGACGAGTACCTATTCCATCTCTATGAATCTCGAAGAGTAAGCCCTCCTCGAGGTTGGGTTCACAGGCACAGGGCACTGGCTTTGAGTGAAACCTCTGGTTGCGGAAGTGCACGTAGAGTGTGAATGTCGAACACACTTGACCTGGTAAAGGCTCAGGCTCCTGGAGGTGCTCCAGAAAGGCCTTACCACCAAGTACTTGCAGATACAGGTAACGCCTTGATGGATCGATATTGGCTTAGAGAAAGAAAAGAATGTCATCCCTCAGTGTCCACGTTAACAATGATATTTTGTAACTAACACACTCAAAACTGTAGGGAGCAGTGCTCAGCTGTACAAGATGTCTTAATAATCGTACATACAGGGAACAAGAATTACTTTGAAAGCGGCAGGAACATTATGTTAAATGTTACAACACAGCTGATTAATTTCTATGCAGTAAAAGCTATAATCAAAGATAGATTTCCAACGGAGAAACCATTGGATCAAAGAAAAAGTTAAACTTATTGTAATAAGTTAAACAGCAAAACCCAACATTTAAAAAAAAAGGTCAATAGATAAATACTGCATATCATATGAGATAGATACAGTTGACACTACTTAGTCATAATTTACTTTAGTATCCCGGTTTTTCTCTGTTTAAACATTTATAAAATCTGTGTTAGCCATGGCCTTTTTGATGTTTGGCTAATTATTCCTCTCATTTATATTTTGCATGATGATTTTTTTGTCACAAAATCCCTGATTGGATATTCTGAATTTCTACCGTCATAATGTACAGTATTGTTAGTAGGGTTGCAAAATTCCAGGAATATTCAAAGTTGGAAACTTTCCATGGGAATTAACAGAAATATACGGGAATTAACGGGAATAAACTGTATATATTGGGGTAATTTATACTAACTGTATTTACCTTGTCATATACAGACATACATATAAACATTTTGTTTTGTCATAAGCAGACATGCATGCAAACATTTCTAATACAAATTTTTTAAATTCAATTTTTTCCTTAATCCATTTGTGAGTAGAACTTTAATGGATTCTTTCATTGAACAACAAAAAACATGAATGTTGAATAAAATAAATGTATTCCCTATGACCCCCAAAAAGTCCCATTCTAAATGTAAAATGAAAGCATTTAGTCAAGCGTTTTGCTGCGATGTGCTGTGATGGAGGAATGCACAGTGCAGGGTTGAAATTCAACTGAATTTGCATTAAATCGGGTTGTTTTAACCAAGATCATGCTGCAAGATCTAGAATTGCTGATGTTAGCCACTTGCCAGCAAGACAATTTTGTTCCTGTGGACTATAAATACAGTCACCTGTCTGCGTTGTCAATCGATAATGGATACAGCCTGCTTTCTCGAACAAGAGGACTTCGGACTTTCATTTGACGCATTTGATCATGTCGGGTTGAGAGAAAAATAAAACACAAATCCATTCATTCTGTCAATTTGGTTTACAATAGCTAGCTACATCCTTTGCAAAGAAACACAGCGTGTGCTGCATTCCATACATCTTTAAAATAGAGTTTTGAATGACATTTTTATTGCTCAGCCTTTAATTTGCGGTAATTACTTGTATTTTCGATAAGTCGCCCAACTCGCGCTTTTTTGATGGACCCCAACAGCCGCGAGTAATCGAGGTGATGGTGTACCTTTGTGTGGACATACATACATCCTACTCTCACTGCTGTAAAAAGTTAGCCTACTGTATACAAATAAACTTGGTATTAAAATGAAAATGGCTTCAGTGTAACAAGTAATCAATATGCTAGGTAATGACAAAGACGTTAAAAAAAACCCAAAGTCATAGGTTTACCTTTCTGGGAGTCAATGTTCCCAACTAGCTGCATCCAGGGTCCAGTTGAGCTAGGCTTGCCTAGTCTTGTTTTCAACTACATTTAAGTTCCCTGTTATAGGCTAACTTTAGCAAAAAAAGTGTCAAAATTTCCCAAATTCCCGAGCTTAACTTCCCATGGAAAGTTTCCGGAAATTTTACGGAAATTTTCCGCCCCTTTGCAACCATAATTGTTGTTGTATTGATGTGCACCAATATTGGAACTTTTAATTTAGCTTTAAAATAGGATGTCATTTGTTCTGTTCTTTAAGCTCTGAAAAGGGCATGTAAGTACATTAGGAAACAAATCATTCCTCCTTACTCCATTTTTAATGCCAAGAGGGACATTCATAACTATTTTTGCAAATTTGAACCTGTGTCACAAATCATAACCCACATGAAACCAACTACATGTAGCCTTGATATCATTCCCACCAAAGAGGTTATCAACACAGTTGGTTCCAGTATTTTAATGATTCTTAATAGATCCCTAACAGAGGGAATCAATCAATCAATCAATCAAATTTTATTTGTATAGCCCATATTCACAAATCACAATTTGTCTCATAGGGCTTTAACATGGTGTGACATCCTCTGCCCTTAACCCTCAACAAGAGTAAGGAAAAACTACTTAAAAACCCTTTTAACAGGGAAAAAAAAGAACGTAGAAACCTCAGAGAGAGCCACATGTGAGGGATCCCTCTCCCAGGACGGACAGAAGTGCAATGGATGTCAAGTGTAAAGGAGAACATCAAGATAAAGGTTTTAGCAGCATTGATTAGGGTAAACATTTTGAAGTATAACTGAAGGTCAGTGAATTGGTGGATTAATGTCATTAATGGTCAAGTGTCTGAGGAGAAATACTATGTATCGAGCAGTCCTGCTGCTGGAATCTTCCCTTCCAGTTGTAAACATGCTGTGGTCCAACCTCTAAGAAACCTAACCTTGTTCCCTCTGTTCTTAACAATTTTAGGCCGATCTCTAAACTTCCATTTTTATCAAAAGTTTTAGAAAAAGTGGTTACAACCCGACTTCGATCTTTTATGTGTCATAATAACATCTTTGAGAAATTTAGATCAGGTTTTAGAGGATTACACAGTACAGAAACTGTCCTCCTCCAAGTAACCAATGACCTTCTTTTAGCAGCTGACAGAGGACAGAGCACAATTCTAATCCTCCTAGACCTAAGTGCAGCCTTTGACACTGTAGATCAGGCCATTTTCATTGACCATCTTAAAACCTGGCTTGGCATCAAGGATACTGCACTTAGTTGGTTTGATTCTTACCTTTTAGAAAGAACCTGCCCGGTTCCCATAGGTAATTACACATCCTCTATAATGAATGTTACCTGTGGTGTACAACAAGGTTCAATTTGAGGCCCAATTTTATTTTCTATTTATATGCTTCCTCTTGGCCAAATCATCCAATGCCACAAGTCTCCTTCCACTGCTATGCAGATGACACACAGATTTACCTTCCGCTGAGACCTGATGACCCTGAAAGCCTAGCTGCTTTGTTAGACTGTCTAAATGATATCCACAGTTGGATGGCACTAAACTATTCGCAACTCAACAACTCAAAGTCAGAAATAATATTATTCAATCGCCCTAACCCCATCACTCAGATTGAATGCAGCCTTGGTACCTGGTCAATCAATATAAAGCCCGTTGGCAGAAACCTAGGAGTTCTGTTTGACTAATCATTCACTTTCGATCCACAAATTAAAAAAGTAGTCAGAACGCAGCAGCCCAGCTTCTCACTGGTCTTAAAAGGCAACATCACATCACCCCGACCCTTGCTTCTCTTCATTGGCTCCCTGGCCGTTTTAGAATTGATTTTAAGATTTTACTGATCACTTTTGAAGCATGCCAGGGTCTGGCCCCAAGCTACATCACAGAATTACTGACCCCTTATGTGCCTGCACGCAGCCTTAGATCCTCAGGTGGAGCCCTGTTCGCTGTTCCAAAGTCGAGGTTGAAAACCAAAGGTGACCGTGCTTTTGCCATCAGGGCCCCTCGGCTTTGGAACGGCCTACCTGAGGAGATAAGGCTTGCAGAGTCAGTGACTTCTTTTAAATCACTTCTTAAAACCCACTTTTATAGACTTGCTTTCATGTGATACTGTGATATTATAATTTTCTTTTCACCTTTTATTTTATTTGTTCACTTATTTTAATCTATATTACGTGTTCAAGTCTTAATTTACTCTTCTTGCTTTGTTGTCAAAGCACTTTGTTAACTGTTTTTAAAAAGTGCTATATAAAAAACGTTTATTATTATTATAAGTGCCAAAAGCTCAGCTCCAAGAATAAAGTCTTCGCTGCATAACCATCTAACTCTTTACAAGTATTTTTGCTTGTTTGCTGTTGGTTTACTTGCGTTTGGTAAATTATGTTTTTTACATTTCTTCAGCTGAGTGATTTCTTTGTCAACAAAGTCAGGAGCACGCTTGGGAGGAGATCCTTTTTTTGCATCCATGAGTGCCTCCTATTAAAAAGCAGACAGAACAACAGTTAGTGCAGAACAGTAAGCATGTGATCAAAGTAAAAATTCAAAAATATAAGCAAATATTAGTTTTTGACATACATCTGGAAAATAATTGTATTTCTCTCACTAATCATCAAGTATTCAAAGCTGCTGGCAAACGGTCATTCTACCTGGTTAAAGTGTAGGTCCTTCATTACATCATCTATGATACCCCTGTTCTGCAGAGCACTTAAAAAATCGGCCTCAGACAGAGATTGATGTGATCGCCCTTGATCATCCCTCACATTTTCAGCCAGCACCTCTCGGATCTTCCCCCGTATACCACTCTGATAACCCAAAAAAACAAACAAAATACACAGAATTAACACCTCTTTCTCATTAACGCTGCCTAAACAAAGGTCACAAGGAGACATTTCATTGTACCTATACAGGCTTTATAATCATCACCTGCTATAATGACATCTGATTAAGATGGACTCCTGACCCTCACCATTCAAAGTTAATCATGTAGCTTTGGCTTTCCACATCTTTGCCCCCCACTTGTGTGTTTTGTTCCTAATGCTCATCCATCTTCACTGTGTTGGAGAGAGTGATTGGGAAAAATGTAGCATTGCTCTTATATCTCGAAAATCTGCATGAGTTGCCCATCAACAATATTTTGAAACACAATTTTAGATAACTGCATAAATAGGTCTGTATCAATGAGTTCAAACCATCAGGTAAATACTTAAACCTGAAGTTGTGTGATAATATCATCCTATCAATGGTATCATCATCATTTCAATCTACCTACTAATTCTACAAATGTATTTCTGTCTGTCTGTATGTGGAGCACATATCTTGCAAAATGTGCAACTTATCAGCTTCACACTTGTTATGTGTATTGTAACTGGTCCAGAGAAGTGCAGTGCCAAGTTTGGTGCGATTTGGACACATGATATGCGCTTTCCAAACAGGCAGGTTTAGAACAGGCAATGCACTAGTTTTTGTACAAATTCATTAAAAGACAATTTTGTTAAAACAAACACAAATAGCTGCTCAATAATGAGCCAATTACTGGGAAAAATCTAACTGGATAAGTTGAATATTGCTTTGTAATTCACATACAGGACAATAATAGGGCACTCTATTGCATCTTATTTAACATAGGTGATAGTCTGATCTCTGACACTATGTCAGAGGACAGTCTGTGTAGGCCAAACACACCGGTCATTTAAAAGTCATCAGTAGGACACAGAAAGTATAGTTAAGCATAAACTGGTGGTACTTTGCTGCTGTGGTGAAAACAACAAAGGTTATACTAACATATATCCATGATGAGTATACCCCGGCTTGTTTTAGTAGTTCTACCTCACTGTGTGCACATTGGACAATGAGTAAACAGACATTTATGTTTAATATAACTAACATGAGTGGAAATAACAGCTAACGTTGCTCACCTTGAGCAGATGGTTGTGAATGATTTGCTTCAGCTCGGAAACTTTCTCTGGAGGCAGAGACATCACTGCTAACGGCGAACTCTGGCAAGCTTTACAGTCCAATGGCTACCGACGTTAGCAGAAGGGAGCTATCAGGAACAACAAACAAACGTGTTTGTCCTTTTTGAGCTCGATCTGATATTTGTATACACATTTGTTGTCTGTATCTAGGCCAAGCCCTCGTCTGACCGTCAGTTTAAACTGTGGCGGAAAAGCTAATGTGAATATGGCGGTCCCGATGCCTGACTACAGTCTGCGATTAAGTTAAATTCATGAACAAACCTGGCCTAGAACACAATAATATACACTATAAGGAATATCACAATAGTGATATGAGTGTTCATTTTTGCTTTATATATTTTATAAGAATGATTTGCCCTTTTTATTCAGGGGTTGTCTTAGCCACCTACGTGTCGTCTGCGACAACCAATACAGGACCCTATTGTAGTACAATTTGTAGTTTGTATCAATAGGCCTATAAGATCAATGTACCTGTTTCAGTATTTATCTGAAATCAACCTAATACTATTAATTATTTTCTACTCTTTCTTAAATTAAAACATACGGTTTATATGGTTATAATTTCTGTAGTATTCAAGAAAAATAAATCTTGTTTCTTTTAGTGGACTACACAACTACAACAGGTACTTCCTCCTCCAAAAACACCACTGCAGACAAAAGAAAATAAAATTACTGAAGTGGTCAATATGAGCAAGGCCTCTTCTTGAAATATTGAATCAATTCCTGGAATCCACAGTGAGAGACCTTCAGTCTGACTGCATTGATTTAGCTCATGGCCAGAATGCAATTATGGAGGGATGGGGACTGGGGTGAGCTGTGGGTGGACACTGGAGCTGCTTTACTGACACAGAATTCAAGGAAAAATACACACAGACAAGCAGACTTTGGTTTAAAAAAAAGATTAATGTTTTATTTTAATCTGCATTTCATGTTTTCTTTTCTCAACACAACATCTGTCATGTTCTAATTGCAGCTCAGCAATGTACAAATCTCCCCTGAAATTGTTAAAGGAAAACAAGAATGAATGGAATGTTATGGTCAAACTGATCTTTTCTGGGCTAAATGAACACTGAGTCAAAGTCATGTCCAAACAGTGCCAATGTCCAAACCAGCCAATCACCAACAAATCGCTACATCTCAGGAGTCAGCACATGCTAATGTCACATTTGGTGTGCAATCAACTCCAATACAATTTATTATATCACACCTCTGGCTACTGCAAAACAGTTAATGTAATGTTGAAACAACAGCTCACATAATCCATTTTCTGTACTGATCATGCTAAAGAAACCTTGGAGCACACACTTCGCCAACTTCAAGGCACATTAAAAGCTATCTCAAACAAGCAAACAAATAGGTGAAGACATGTTTGCCATCACTCTCACCTAACTTAGAATTCAATCCAAGATGCTCTGCTCCAACTCCTAAATAACACTATTATAGCTTTACATTGGTCCCAGTCAATTGAAAACTTGGCTAGATCATGGGTTCAAATTAAAAAGTCACATGCAATGCAAAGGTGCTGTGACCAATATCATTTTGCAATGCAGGTGTCAGTTATGTCAAAGATCCAATAGAAAACACATTACACGTAAAGGGAGTACAAATAAACAGCTTGCTTGGCTGGTATTTTAATAAAACTGGACAGCTTTGCTTTGGTTTCCGAAAGTGAGATAACCTGAACAAACATGAACCCATCCAGTGGGTGAATACACACATTAAGCTGTGAGGGACTAGATAGTCACAATGACCCATGTGACAACCAAAACTGAAGGGAAACATGTGCTTGTTTAACAGAAAATGAAAGGTGAACATTCTAGCAGAGTCTGAAACATATTGCGATTCTCTGCTAAATGTAAATGGAAGAACAAGTGGTGTTCTGGTGAACCTTTAAATGCATGCATGAAATGTGAATTCTCTTAAAGAAAAAAAAAGTCCCATGGCTAATGTCAAGGGAAAGGAATCATCCAACATATCTATGGTAGGATAAACAGTCAACAGAACTCATTTTGAAATGCAAAATGTTAAAACATGTCCACCATGATCAACACACATCTGACTATAGCAAATAAAGAATGCAAAAATAAATCTGTCAGAATATTTTTTTTTGTCTTTACTGCACCTCAAGTAGGTTTCTTTCAAAGCAATTTGCTATGATACAGTACATTCATCAACAGTGACAAAGAGGAAAGGAAAATAAATCATCGTGCTGGCAACGAGATCCTGAGATGTTACTACTTTTGTTTAGATGTTACATGAAAAATATACACAAGCTCATTTGATCCAGCGCTCCCGCATTTTGACCTTAAAGAAATAAATACCCTCAGATATGCACATCTTATCATCTAAATCTGCTTAGAGAAGTACCTAACCCCAGGTACTGGTGCAAAATAAGTCAGTTTTAAGTGACCCCGAGTGTTTCACTGGGAGTAGATCCAGCAAACCAGTAGGCTGACAGCCAAAGCTGCCCCGGCACCGACGTTAAGCAGCACGGGCCTCCAGTACAGCCACTTCTCTCGCTTTCTCTCCGAGTCGGTCAGTCTCTGTTTCATCTGCAGGACCTTCTGCGCAGTGCTGGCAATCCTTTCCTCACGGTGTCGCTTTCTGAGACTAAAATAAACGGCAATTAAGAGGAAGAGGTCAGAAAACAACAGGGTTAAAAGCAAATCCCCACAAAGCACTACATGCCGGATGATTCAAATATTTTTACACAAGAATGACAAATGAACCCGTCAGAAGGACAGGAGGGTTAGAATCTGATTTTCTTGGGACAAAAAGTTGTCTCAAGGTGCAATGATTAGAATGAAGCTTTTAAACTGTGCTTGGATGGTAACACTGTGCACAATGAGGAGTCCAAACCAACAACAGACAACTGTGTCTTTTCTCCACAAATGACTTGACAAAATTCACTTCAAAAAGTACAGAGCTGTATTACTTACTGCCCAGAGAGGTCTTCCACATTGTGGTCATGGCTGTCTGGCTCTGTTGGCAGCAGGTGGTCTCCTGAGGGGGCCTGCAGCTCCACATAAGATGTTGGCTGGCCATTGGGCCTGCTGTCATTGAGGTGAGGTCTAGGTGGAGGTGGCGGAGGGGGCGGAGGGGGCAGATCTGACTCCAAGTAGGGGGCAGATTTAGATAGTAGTCTCTGCTTGTTTTGCTACAGGGGACGAGACACAAACACACAAGTTTTCTCCCAACTACCAACTTCTGACAGCGAGAAAGACGACACTTCATCTGTTCACTGTGACAAGCCATGAATATACTTTTGAATGCCCAAGATTTTAACTTCCTCTACACTTGTTAACAGAATCATTTGATGACCACATTCATCTGTTTTTTACATATTTTCAATTTATGGAAAGACTTAAATTAAGGAAACCTAAACTTACAGAAATGCAAATACACATGAATAAAAGATACAAGATACATAGATTGTTATTTTATTAATATTTAATTTAAATCTTCTCTGGCAAAATCTTAAGCTGCACTGTAACAACACAGCTTTTTTGTAACAGTTGAGAACTAAAAAATATATAATTTTATATTCTATTTATTGAGCTACCTGTGCAGCTGAGTTATCCGTCAGGATGATTTTGGCTCCCTCTATGACCGCCATGTAGGAAAAGCGAAGCTGGTCAGGGGTCTGGATCAGGCCCATACGGTATTCCCTCATGTCCAGCAGCACCTTCTGTATGTCCACTGAAGACCGACTCTTACATCTGTCCATCTGCAAACCAGATCAACATGTTGAGAAGAAGACAAGTGGAAAGATGTTTTTGTTTTTTACTTAATACCAAAAGACTATCAGACAGAATAAAGGGATAGTTCACCAAAAGAAGAAAATTCACTCATTATCTACTCACCACTATGCCTATGGGGTGGGTGAAGTGTTTCAGTCCACAAAACACTTTGGGAGTCTCAGGGGTAAACAGTGATTCAGCCGAGGGGATATCTTCTTCAGACGTAATAAAACAGAAAAAAAACACAACATGCCTCCATACTGCTCATGTGGTGTCATTCAAGTGTCTGCAAGCCCCGACATTCATATTCGACAGGGCGTCATTTACACCATGTTTTAAGCCAAATAGTCCCCTACCGGAAGTGGTGAAGCCAGTGCACGAAGCCACACTAACGCGTACCCCGCTTACCCTTGGCCGAGAGTGAGGTGTTCCGTGTGCCCGAGGGTACGTGAACACGCCTCCGAGGACGCTATCAGAGGACATTTAGTCTAAAAATATGTTGTAAATGACGCTGTTTCCAGTCGAATATGAATGTAGGGGCTTGCGGCCACTTAGATGACATTCACACAAGCAGTATGGAGGCATTTTATGTTTTTTCTCTTGTTTTTAATTACGTCTGAAGAAGGGGTCCCATTTACCTCAATTCTATTAGATCCGGCTGCAACGCTGTTTACACCTGAGACTCCAGAAGTGTTTTGTGGACTCAAACACTTTACCCACCCCTCCATTGGCATAGTGCTGAGTAGATAGAGTGAATTTAAATTTTTCGGTGAACTATCCCTTTGAAAGAGACACATACCATTTGTTTGGATCAATTTAAAATTGTTAATAAGCGACTTTTCTTTTGATGCATCAGAAAAAAACTAAAACAAATACTATGTACAAATTCTAGAAATCTGTCAGTTTTTTTGTATGTGGCACACATATCTCAAGAACCGTTTGTCTTATTGCCTTCACACTTGGCATGTGTATTGTTAAAGGCCCAAAGATATGCTGACGCATTTGGTGTGATTTGGACTCAAAATAAATGTTAATAAAATTTTAATAAACAGGCGACCAGCGCTCTGTAGCAGCAGCGGCTGCAGCGTCAGCCGGAGCTCAATGCTATTGACATTGTCGATCTAGACAACAGTGCGTTCAGGACTATAAATGATAGTATAAATAATATAATATGGTTTCGGCCACAGGGGACATTTTTCTGTGAACTTTTACTTTGGTACTTTTACTTGAACAATGTTGGTTTAGTAGGAGTTTGAGTGCAGGACTTGTATTGAAGTATGTTTACATTGCTGTATTGCTACTTTTACTCAAGTGAAGAATCTGTTACTCTTCCACCGCAGTCTCGTTCCCTTTCTGCTGTCACTTTCAAGGTCTGTTTACAATACAAGTTCTATACTTCATCCAAATCTCTTAATTTGATGATTTTGACAAATATCCGATGCTGTTATATCAGGACTTAACGTATTTATGGTCATCTTGCTTTATCAGCTGCCACGTATCATATTGTGGATATGCAAATGTGACGACAGAAAATGTGTACTTTAGGCCAATACAAGAACAATCAGTATTTCCAAGATTTTCTACTTTTCGAATTATTCTGCCAATAATTGAAAATTTTGAGTAGCGTTTTAACTCTTAACTTTGATATCAGGTAATGTTTCCTTTTAAGGTTGGCTGCATTTGGTGACGTTGACCATCCCAGTTCTCACCAGGACCAGGCACGTGTCCACCAAGGCAAAGGTACCAGAGCGTCCAATGCCAGCGCTGCAGTGCACCACTGAGGGCCCATGCTCCGGACTCAGCGAGCCAGATTCCCGAACCTTGAGGAGGAAGTTGAGGAAAGAGGCAGGAGATTCTGGGACACCAAAGTCAGGCCATGTGGTGTAATGAAAGTGGTAGACCTCCCTCGACTCCCCTGTCTGTGGCAGAAAACATATGGTGTTGGGCATGACGGAGTTCTGACTGACTGGGGTGATTTGTCACGAAAAAACATCACACACATAAACATGAAATCACAGTATTTATTATCTCCACACATTTAGACTTAGATGCTGGAACAGGTCACACGTGCTGTGAAGTGCGACAAAAAGATTTCCTTGGTCGCACCGGTGCACAAAATGTTGAGCTGGTCTGTTTCTGTATATGATCAAGATGTATCGCCTCTCTCTTATCTCCCCTGTGGAGTTTACACTCACACCCGGGCCAGCCCCGCCCCCCACCCACTCACTCAGATAAATGGACAGTGATGTAGAGATATGAGAGGATAGTTCAGCAACATGAACGTGTATTTTTGGAGTGGAGAAAAAAATGTTTAATACAGGCTTTCCATGACGGACCACTAATGACAAAAGATTAGCGCCACTGCTTCAGGATCAGAGCAGAACAACGGTACTAGTTTGTACCGTGTCAGAGTCTCCCGTCTCTGTGTCCTCCCTCCATACCTGCGCTCACTTAACACTTTAACAATAACCACCAACACTAATCACAAGTTATTAGAATCTGAACAGTACTGAAGTCTACTTTGTATTTGTTTGATTTACTCACTACTTGAGTATGTGTTATTTAAACACATTGAAAAAAAGTCGCACAGCCAGGACATCAGTGTATAAGTGACCGGAATGATCCGGATTCATTATCTGACATCTATTGTAATAAATGTGATGGTCAGTTTGTGTGTGAAGACTGACATAGAAGGGCAGAAAAACACACACACACACACACACACACACACACACACACACACACACACACACACACACACACACACACACACACACACACACACACACACACACACACACACACACACACACACACACACACACACACACACCTAGAGGAAACGCTGTAATACTAACCTAATACAATACAAAGTTAAAATCTCATCTAAATCATATATATATAGACCCGTCTATACACTCACCGTGCCAGACGGGCTGGTCTGAGTATTTCAAAAACTGCTGATCTACTGGGATTTTCACGCATAACCATCTCTAGGGTTTACAGAGAATGGTCCGAAAAAGAGAAAATATCCAGTGAGCGGCAGTTGTGTGGACGAAAATGCCTTGTTGATGTCAGAGGTCAGAGGAGAATGGGCAGAGTGGTTCGAGATGATAGAAAGGCAACAGTAACTCAAATAACCACTCGTTACAACCAAGGTATGCAGAATACTATCTCTGAACGCACAAACCGTCGAACCTTGAAGCAGATGGGCTACAGCAGCAGAAGACCACACCGGGTGCCACTCCTGTCAGCTAAGAACAGGAAACTGAGGCTACAATTCGCACAGGCTCACCAAAATAGGACAATAGAAGATTGGAAAAACGTTGCCTGGTCTGATGAGTCTCGATTTCAGCTGCGACATTCAGATGGTGGAGTCAGAATTTGGCGTAAACAACATGAAAGCATGGATCCATCCTGCCTTGTATCAACGGTTCAGGCTGGTGGTGGTGGTGTAATGGTGTGGGGCAAGGTGTACCTAATAAAGTGAGCCGGTGAGTGTGTGTGTGTGTATATATATATATATATATATATATATATATATATATATATATATATATATATATATATATATATATATATATATATATATTCAAGAGCAATTTTTGTTAACAGAGCCAAAGAATCCCTTCTATTTATAATTTTGGTTGTGTGTGGTTTATTTTATGTACGTTTTATATATTTAGGATATTTTAACATTTTTAAAAGGGTGTACTTGCATGATTATGCTATATTATTATTTTAATATGGTTGAAAATGGTTTAAAAGTGATGACAATATCATTTATCACAATAATTTCTGGAACAAAATATCATCCAACAAAATCTGTTGTCATGACAGTCCTACCTTAATATTTCTTAATAATGCACCAAGTTAGAGGTTTCCATGTTTCGAGCTTTAGTTCTCTGAGAATCTATTTTATATCCAAGCAGAATTGGTATTGTACAATGAAATATCCTTAACTGAATCGATATCGAATCGAATCTAGACCCTGTGAATCAGAATTAAATAGTTTTGGGAAATCAGTGGCGATACCCAGCCACAGTTAAAAAATCCCCATTGTATATGTCAACTGTCAAGAAAAGGTATAATAAGTGTAATTTTGCGATGCCAGTAGGCATAGTGATAAATTGTAGGTGCGCCGGATTTATGTGCTGGTTCACCAAAATGAAAAAGTTAGGTGCAACAGTGCGACCAATGTAAAATGTTGGTCTGGAGCGTGTGCAGAACAGGTTAAGTAATGGTCTGAACGTTTCGCTCCAACTGAGCTTAATTATCTTAGTGCTGGACTAGAATTTTCATTAACTAGACACACAGCACTTTTCACCAGACAAAATCCTTGACCAATACAGATTCTAAAACATTTACATTATCGAACTGTTTCCCTCCCATGCTCACCTTTGTGTTTTGCAGTTCCAGCAATCGGATTGTGAAATAGGATTGGTCCTCCTCTGAAATTAGCCTGACAACAAACCCTGTGTCTGTAAAAGACATCTGTAGCTCCTCTGAGGTGGGCCAGTACTGTGCACACTTTTCCTGCAAAGACAGAATCAGTTAAATCAGTTTTGGATATTAAGACACATGGAAGGTGTGATGACTGAAGCATTGCCGGTTAGCTGCATTGAATTTAGCGCATCACTCTTATTTAATACCAAAATACCGTTGACAGATTTAAGGAATGTGCTGTGCATAGCAACAACACATGTGATTATGTTACTTGTCCTCTAAATTATTACTGTATTACTATGCTACATAGTCATTGGTAGCTTGTTTCCACCAGTCACAGTCCTAAACAGTGCCTAGAAAGCAATAGGGCTGAGAGGTAACAAGGTAAAAACAGTCATCTGAAATATTTGAAAGAAGCAATGGTGTTCAAGCTTTATATTTGTGTTTAATTGCTAATGTTAATGTTAATGAGTTTGCTATTCCATTTCTGATGTTGTTAATAATAAAACTGGAATATGTATTACATTTTTGTTGCCGACAATAATAATAAACTTTATTTGTATAGCACCTTTCATACAAGAAATACACCTTAAAATACTTAACAAATTACATGCAACATAAAAAAATGTGTGTAACATAAGATGGAAAATCCGAGTTAGGCACTTAAGTGCAGTTGAAGCACTGCAGCCACCTATGGTGGGAAATGGTATAGCAGTAATTGACAGCTCTCTAAAATGAGATTTTTTGATAATACCATGTATAATGGCAAAATATGTTTTTCAAAAATTGGATACTGCCCAGCCCTAAAAAACCTTCAAAATATTAAGCTAAAGCTAAACTTTGGGGTAAATTTAAAAAGGACCAGTGTAAAGCATATAGGGGAGCTAAGGAATGCAGAAATAGAAAATAATATTTATAATGATGTTTTTTGTTACCTTAGAATGAACCTTTTATATCTACATCAGGAACAGGTCCTCTTCCACAGAGAAAATTCAACATTTTTGCAAACACATTCATTTGTTTTCTTGCTGTCACCATAGCTGGAAGAAGTACTCTTGCCCTAGTCCTCAATTTGTCAGATTTATTCTTAAAATAATAAATACAACATGTTTTTGAATGTGACCTTTAGACATAGTCAGGCAAGCTTTTGATCCCAGTTAGCAGTCTTTATACTGAACTAATTCAAGCAAACTCTGGCTGCTGGCTCTAGTTTCAAATACTGTATAATGGACCAACATGAAAGTTATGTTTATCTTCTCATTTAACTCTCAGTGAGAAAGCAAAAAAGCATACTTTCCTTCTGGGGCTGGGCGATATGGCCTAGAACAAATATCGCAATATTTTTCATATATATTTCGATATTTTGAAATCTCCTCTAAAATCACAGTACAAATGTTAAATTCATAAAAGTCCACAGGAAGTGGCTAAGCTAGCGGCCATTAGCATTTCCGACGGTCCCTGAATGCACTTTATTGGAAGATATCAGCGGACATTTAAGCTTAAAACATGGTGTAAATTACCTCGTTTCGAGTCGAATATAAATGTCGGTGCATGCCTTCAGATCACTGAGCAGCTGTGGATCATAGATGAAACTGTGTTTTCACCGTTTGTTTCTACTGTTCTTCAACAAAGTCACTGACCGGATGCTTCACGTGAACGTGCCTCTCAGCTCACAGTGAGTGAGTGTATTGGGCGGAGCCCCGGTGTGTGTGTGTGTGTGTGTGTGTGTGTGTGTGTGTGTGTGTGTGTGTGTGTGTGTGTGTGTGTGTGTGTGTGTGTGAACTTCAACTCTTGCGTGATGAGTGAATGCCGCTCATGTTCATCATTTGTAAACTGATTTGTTCGGTTCAGCGTTCACCAAGAATATGAACAAACTATCAATAACCGTCTCTGAACTCTCGTATACTTCATTTTATAACTCTCGTCATTTTATACATCGCACGTGGTACAAGCCGCGATACATCGAGTATATTCGATATATCGCCCACCCCTACTTCCTACAGAGAAACTAACATTGAATAAGTATGCTATGTTGTAGAAACTTCTAGAGCTAATGTTGGTCTCAATTTGACACCTTGAAACATGTCATCCAGAACTTTTAAATAAAACAGAAAGGGGAATGTGGTAAATGAATGATTAGCAGGTAGCAATGTGTACTCACAGATCCCTTTTCAATGACTCTGTTGAGCATTATAACAGCTTTGCAACACTGCTCCCAAACCATCAGCCAGAAATGACCACAAGTATTCCTCAAAGGCCCCTGAAGACGCTCAAGAAAGAAAAGTAAATTAACAAAAAGATCACTGAACATTAAAGTGACATCTTGCTCACTCTTCTTCAAGTGATCCACAGGCTTCTTTAATCTACTGTATATTAATGCAGATGGTGTAATTTATATTGTCTATCTGGCACCATACCTGAGACAGAATGTAAGCTCTTTGGGCTTCTTCCATCATAACTAAACTTGCATTGATGTAGTCATTCTCAGAGTTTTCAAGTTTTACTCGACTGTGATCGTCTGAAAGCAGATGAGAGATGACAGAAAAAATAGACATCATTCGCAATAATGCAAACTTTCACTAACAACCTTATTTATCATAAGACTCACATGGGCTGACATCTCTGTAACGGTTCAAATTCCGATTCACTGGGAGTTTTGCCACTTTGTAAGGATATTCGCTGGCTTGGTTACGGATCTCCTGTTGGCGAAAAGAAAACAAACTGACAGTTAGTAGTTTCTTTTTATGTCAGCAACGTAAATGAGAGACATATCATTAACACACCAATGCATACAGATGATATATGCCTCCTGCCTGACAAGTTACAGAGACAACATTCATTTAATTATCAAGCTGAGAAATAAAAGGTATCTTATACAGTATGTAATTTGTGTCATCTGTGCTGACATGTACTGTTCTGCTTGGCTTTCATTTGTCAAACTACTATATTATATTGTTGTATGATATTGTTTTTACAATAATTGTTTTCCATTGTGTGTACAGGATGCGGGTAAAGATGATCTCCCAGCCTCTGCTGGACAGCAACTTTGTTATCTCTTTCTTTCTAAATGACAGATCAACAGAAACTGTTCCACTGAGCAAAAAAAAAACTTATCACGCATCAGAATTGTTTCAACATTTAGACATGAGTGAAAAAATCCACTTCCCAGCATATACAAACTTAACCATTTGAAATGTGTTTCGATTTAACTTTCGACTTCTCCATTGAGTTATCTGGCTAAATTAACAGGTTTAATAATAAATATTAATGTATAAATGTATTATTTATGCTGTAGCATAACTGTGCTTCTGTTACTTCTGAACAGATTAACTGGTGGCCACGAAATATCTTCAGTTCCATGTTATCTTCCAGTTACTAGCGGGGTCAGAGCCCGAGTTAAACGGGAACAGAAACGTTAAAAATTGGGTCCCTTTGAACAGCTGGTGGTAGAGCACATGCGCCTTCTCTGGAAGTCCTCATGAATTCCCAGAAACTGCAGCTGACGTCTGCTAGCGTCAGCGAGCATTAGCTAACTGAGCTCAACTATGAAGACTGTGCTACTGCACGTTCTGTAACGACAAGCTTTGTAGCTACGGAAGTAAGCCGCTGGGAACGCGGACTGCCAGTTTCTCCATTCGTCTTTGCTATGTGCTCATCCCCACATACAACATTAGCACCATGTTTTGTAGTCTTTAAGTTGACACACTGTAATGTGTAACCCATGAAGCTAAAAGTTACAATATACCGATTAAAAAGGTGTCTAACCGACTAGCTACCAACTTAGCTAGCTAAGTAAGTTAGCAACTGATCGTCATAGAAACACGAGAGGCCCTGTGTCCGGACTTACATTGTAAAGGTTTTGCCATCTCCCTGACGAATCAATGTCTTCAAATTCTTGTTCCATAATGTCACAGTTTGTGCCCCGAGACACTTTGTGGATGACCACGGAGTGTTTGCAGCACCGTTCGTTAAGTTACTCCTTTCTGTGAGCCATCTAAACAGCAGTGTGTTTAATCCCGGGATCCCTGCGGGAAGTCTGCTGCTGCTGCTGCTGCTGCACAGTGCTGCATGCACTCTGACTGACTGGGGTTGCCAGTTATGCGTCTGACCACATGAAAAATCTCTTTCCTCTGCTGTGTGGATGGTTTCTTATATGAATTGGTACATATCAATATTTTACTACTGTTACCATACAGTGTTTTGGATTTATCTGGCATTTTATTCCAGGTAATATATCACGTTTTCTTATGTAGTGTATTCTATTTTTTTTTTTGTGTGTACCATACACCAGTGAAATATACATTTCCATTAAATTGGACAGTAAACTTTTGGATCTTGAATCTGGAATATTGATATTTGCATTAAACTTAATTTGAATTATATTATAACTAGTTAGTTAAAGCTATGTAAAACAATAAATAATTCAAAAAATGTGATTTACTTAACAGCAAAGAACATTAAAACAACAAATAAATCATAAATGCTTTACAAATATTTCTGTTTGCAGATATCTTGTCTGTGAGTGATTAGCGTAAATGTCAGTGTACATTAAGTGTAAATATTCTACTTAACCTGGCAACCCAATGTAACTTAACGAAGCTACTTGCTATCTAATTTGTATTATGATAGCTGTGCGTGTTTATTCTTTTAAAGGCCCTGGTCTCTTAATTATATCTGTTTGTTTATCTGTGACAAGTAACTCAAAATATGCATTTTCAGTTGATGCGCCCCTCTTAATCCACGGAAAGATACAAAATGCAATCAGGATGGTATAGAAATGTTCATATTCATGGGGATTTAGGTTTTTTAGTGGAAAAAACTAAAGTAATGATCTTTTAATAGAAAAAAGATAAGAGAGGCTGGTTTAAAAATGGGGAACAATTAGATCAGGTAAGCACATATTCGGATATCTGTTTTTTTTATTTGACCCAAAGCTGACCTGGAATGTACTTATAAATATGATGGAGAAAAAATGCTAAATAGTTTTGTAGATGTAATGAGCTCTCTCAAGGGGTCTGAATGGGGAGCCAGTAGAAGAGCTTTGAAGAATATATATATAGCTCTAATTAAGATAAGATAAGATAAGAAGTCCTTTATTAGTCCCGCAATGGGGAAATTTGCAATGTTACAGCAGCAGAAGACATCACATAAGTCGCATGCATTACTTGGGTGAGGGAATATAAAGAAATAGAAATATACAACAATATATATAAAAAATATAAATGTGATTAAACTGGTATATACAGTGTAAAGACATATATTATGTGTCAGAATACGTACAGTAAATGGGTTGCACATAATTAGATCAGTAATTGACTTTGGAAGTGTGGTATACAGGCCAGCAGCAAAAACCTTGCTAAATAAGCTAGAAAGAATACAAAATCAGGCAATATGCTTTGGGGCTATTAAGACCTCCCCAAATATAGCTGTCCAAGTGGAGATGGGAGAACCTCAGATACAAACAGCTAATGCTAAACTACTGGTCAAATCTTCAAGGACACAAAGAAGAAGAAGAACCCAACTGTGAGGGCCCTTAGACCATGCTGGGAAAGTGAGAAAGCTAAGACAGAGTGCTATGTATGGACAGCAAGTAAAATGGCAAAAGAGATGAGGTTACATGATAAAATAGTGCAACAGCTCCTTATCCTGTGACACCAACATAGTTATTTCCACCTGTATCATTAGACTTTTATATCCAAGAAAAATTGAAGACAGAAAAATGAAAAGGAAATAGGGTAGACATAGTAGAGGGAAGGTTAAGGACTACACACAATACCCTGTTCCCAATACATACAGATGGGTCAAAGGAGCCAAAAACTGGAAAAACTGGATTTGCTTTTGCTATCCCAGACCTAAACGTAAATATAAAGGAAAGAACACCGGATCACCTGACAGTATATACAGTTGAGATGTTGCCAATAACAATGGCATTACAATGGACATAGCAAAATAAGATAAAAAAGGTTATAGTATGTTCAGACTCACTATCAGCATTGGTATCTGTAAATAACCAAATTTATGTTATTGTTAATATTGTTGAAGTGTCTTTCTTTTATTTTATTGTGAAATATTTGCTCGCTTTAAGGTCAGACAATCTCATTTCCGTTTTTGTATTAAATGCTTTTATTTTGAAAGTGAAGTTCCGGTAGAGACACGGACTTCCTGTTATGAATCTGTAATTTCACAAAGGGAAAGTTTTATGTTTTAGCGATCCTCTGAAGAGGCACAAGCTCTTACGGTGTTGTTTAGGGAAGCTTCAAATAAACCTGAACACATCAGTTGAAAGTCTCCACCATCTTTCAGGGGGATATGCTACAAGTCTCGACCATAGTCCATGTAGTGATACAACTGCAGTGCAGATATTCTGTATGAAATATATGAAACACTTTATAGACTACAAACTGAATTCAGATTCATGTGGATCCCAGCTCACAGGGGCATTGAGGGTAATGAAATGGCAGATTCACTTGCTAAACAAACATTAAAACAGGAAAGAATTTTGGTGGTAGCTTTCAGTTAGGCCGAAGCCAAATCAATAATTAGGAGTAACATCATGAATGACTGGCAAAAACAATGGGATGAGGGAGGAGAAGGATGCCATCTATATCAACTAAAGCAAAAAGTGGGAGGAATGAAAACAATAGAGTTAAACACTAGAGAACAGACAGTTATATCAAGGTTAAGAATAGGACAAACAGGATTAAAAAAAACAATGCACTTATAGGGAAACATCCATCAGGACAGTGTGAATGTGGTTTAGGAGAAGAAACTGTGGAACATGTCATCTGTCACTGCCAGAAATATAACACAGAGAGACAAACTACAGAAGGAGCTGAGAAAATGTGGGGTGGAAGAGTTAAACCTGAAGAATTTGTTCAATATTGGATAATGGAGATGTAAAGTATTGTTTGAGTTTTTAAAAGAAACTGGATTCATGAAGAGCATTAAAGTTTAAGTTTTGTTTTTCTTTATTTTATTTTATTATGTATTTATTTCCGCAGACCAAACACTCTGACCCACACTCCAGCATAGTAGGTGGCGGTAATGCACCTTTAACGTTAGGTGCAACCCGCCATTAAACAACAAAAAGAAAAAGAAGAAGATGCGCCCCTCTGTGGTCAACATGGGAGCACACACTCACTGCTAACACACACACATACACACACTACGGGGACCCGCCAAACACACACACACTCAAATAGACACATGACAGGCCTGCTAGCTGAATTGTTTCTCCAGTCTTGTTAGCACTGGGTTGTTGTAATCATGTTTGTAGCGCGTAGTATCGCTGCGGATCATAGAGATCTGATCCACGATGTGTCGTATGATTTCCACGGCCGGAGAATGGCAACGTGCTCCAGTGACCAAAGTGTTAAGGTAAGTTGCTTTGAGCATCAGTTTGCTAACGTTAGCTTTCACCGCTAGCTAGTTAACATGACCCTCATCACAAGCGCCCTGAGCTCATCACTTAATTTTCGGACTTAAACAACATTAAGTATGTTAAATGCAGTTTTACCTTGTTTTATTTAGCTTAGGTGAGAAATTTTGTTTGTAGCACATAAACTAGTGACGCTGTGGGGAAGTTGTATTGTAGTTGTATGTAATCTTTTCAGAGTTAGCATGGAGGAACAACATGAAACTCCCCAGTATGTATAGTACACTTGTGATTAAGAAGTTGTAATCTGATCGGTTCAGGACCACAAAGTGAAGACCTCATTAGTTTCCAGTTATGCCAGTGCGTGTTATTAGTTACTTGACATGAACACACGTACTTCAATGAAACTCTTGTTTACATGGTGATCTTATTTCTCTCAGGTTTGGGACAAAAGTGAAAATGGAGCGTGGCACTGCACAGCAAGCTGGAAGGTAAACCACCTGCTGCTTGATCACTTTTAACCTGTAAAAGTTTACGGCTTAAATGATATTATACCATCCAGTTAAAGCTAATACATTTGCATAATTTTATTTTTGATTTATCTTTTATTCCTTGAGGATTTACGGATACAGCTTGAACTAGTGAGTTTATTGTCCTGTATTTGGGAAATTCAGTTTCACAATAATGCACATCATTCACATTCTCACCTTCAAACCAAGACCCATGAAACAAACAACAAAGCAAACAGTACACATCATTCGATAATATTATTTTTGGAGTTCAGTGATTTGACAGAATCTCTATTCTCTTTTCCTCAGACACACAGCGGTTCAGTGTGGAGAGTGACCTGGGCTCATCCAGAATTTGGGCAGGTTCTGGCTTCCTGCTCCTTTGACAGGACAGCTGCTGTGTGGGAAGAGATTGTAGGCGAGTCCAATGACAAACAGAGAGGATTGAGCCACTGGGTGAGTACAACTGTACCACCAGATTCTGCTCTTTATGTTGCAGTTATAACAGGGATGATCATCCACTTACTTTGCCAAAGTTCTTTGTTTTTCATGGAAGCTCTGACCCAAGTATTTCACATTGTTCTGCTTTAGATAAAGAGAACCACACTGGTGGACAGTAGAACTTCAGTGACTGATGTGAAATTTGCCCCCAAACACATGGGCCTGATGTTGACCACCTGCTCTGCGGATGGAGTGGTGAGGATTTACGAGGCTCCTGATGTGATGAACCTGAGTCAATGGTCCCTGCAGCACGAGATCTCCTGCAAGCTCAGCTGCAGCTGCATCTCTTGGAATCCCTCCAGGTTAGAACACAACTTCACTTTGCATCAAAAACATACTGTGACAATGCAGTGTCTGCAATGTATATGATATATATATATATATATATATATATATATATATATATATATATATATATATATATATATATATATATATATACAGGTGCATCTCAATAAATTAGAATATCATGGAAAAGTTCGTTTATTTCGATAATTAAATTCAAATAAAAAAATTAAATGTATTATCTTTATGGTAGTGAAAACATTAGCTACACTATTTTTTTCACAATAGTATAATCTACAAATTGCTGTTACAGAACACAATTTGCTGTGTGATCATTTTAAATCAAGACAAATATTGAGTTATTGTGTTTTTCTCCCAACAGAGAAAAATGAAAAGAATAGAATAGATAGAGACTACATAAGAGAGAGTTGATGTTAAGTACGCTGTAATGTCACTGAAGCCAGTCAGGTACATTCTATAGAATTATTATTGGAAGGGTATACAGGGCCTAGTGATTAATTCAATGACATGTGATGACTGATGGAGGCATAGGCAAAGCTCTATGAGACAAATTATGATTTGTGAATATGGGCTTTAAAAATAAAAATTGGTTGATTGGATTTTAAAATAATTTATTAAGCCTCACCTTTTAGTCTAGTCTACGGTTCTTGGTGCTCCTCCTGCCAGCACATACTGCTTTTCCCCACTCCTGTGAATCTAGTGCACCTCTCGTTGGTAGTGTCCTTCAAGCCTTGCGTGTGTGTGTGTGTGTGTGTGTGTGTGTGTGTGTGTGTGTGTGTGTGTGTGTGTGTGTGTGTGTGTGTGTGTGTGTGTGTGTGTGTGTGTGTGTGTGTGTGTGTGTGTGTGTGTGTGTGTGTGTGTGTGTGTGTGTGTGTGTGTGTGTGTGTATCTGGGGACAGGCTGCGCTATAAATATCCAACAGCATTTCTCCTCAAATAATTGGTAGGAAAAGTACAGATGTGTACAGAAAATAATAAAATAAATGTTGGCTGAATTCCATTTAGTGGTCCCAACTTCAGGGTCCTGGTGTTATGCATGCAGGCTCGCTTTCACATTGTCATGGCTAGCTGTGTTGCTTTAATAGAACAGCTCATTATTAATGTTATTGATACCTGTGCTTTTCCAACTATGATGAGTCCAATTGTCAGCTGTGAAAAAAGACCACTGCTGTTGGTCTAAAATGTAATACTTATCTTCTTGAAATTCCCCCACTCACTAAATTGTCACTGCTCCCCAGTAACCTGGCCTTACTTCATAGTTGAAATGGGTAAATACAACTGGATGTTTACATAACAACTTATAAGCTTTTGTTTCTAAACAACATAGAACTGCACCAAATACAGGTGGACTGTTGAACGCATATTTAAACTATGGCTGCAACTATTTTGATTATCGATAAATCTGTTAATTATTTAACATTATATTTAATTATTTGTCTGATTTAATTGATTATTAATCGGATAAAAAGACAAAAGCCACATAAATCCTTGCAAGCAGTTTATTTGAAAAGCAACTTCATCCTTAATGCTCTTTTTATATGTATTACACATATCTGCAACTTAATTATGACTATTCCAGTTTCAGATACCTACAATTAATCCTGACTAGTCATAATTCTAGTTCAAGATATCTAATTCGCCTCAATTTTATACCTTGTCAGAATGGTGTTGTCAGCATTCAACTGTAGATATTTATACCATCTTTATGAACGATGGTAATAATTCAACAGAATTGTGGATATTTATGAAGAGAAACCCCATGCAAATGAATGACAAAAGTAGTTTGAATCTTACTACTCCCTGCTATTACAGATGTTAAAGATTTGAGTTTTGAGTGGTCAAACAAAATTAAAGATTATTTTAACTAGTCAGAAACTCAGAATGATGTTATTGATATCTTGCCTAAACATTCTTACTCTTCCAAATGTATGACTAATGGAAATTATGTTGTTGATATGTGTAAAGTTAATTCTGGATAACCAAACTTGGTCAATGTTAGATTAGAGATGTTAAATTCAACATTCTCTAACCAAACCTTTATTTTAATGCAAGGTTTCTGCTGTGCTAAAATAGTGAAAAATGTGCATTACCTGATCTACAAATGAAATTAATATTTATAAAATTGTGTGTAATTTTTAGTTCTGCATATTCCAATCTATATTTTATTTACAGATTTTTGGCTTCAACTTCACAGATCTGATAATTTTCTTTCTTGAAAAGCTTCTTGTGTACACAAATGTGAAACAATATGAGCTCCACTCAGGCCCGTAGGTCCGTACACACATTGTACCTCATTTACTAACATGTGCGCAGAAATGTTCTTACTCTCCGCAGGAAATAAGTCTGTGCGCAAAATCGCCGCTGGTTTCATGACACGTGTGCACCAGCCGATTTTGTTCTCACCACCATGCGTATATTTGTGAATCAGAATCATTCTAAATCGACAGGTGCCTGTCTGCTCTCTGCATTTAGCATACTGCCACGCCTCTATTTCTCCATATAAGGACATCCGTTTGTCATGATGAGAGCGGTGTGCTGAACAGTTGAAGTTATAAGAGATGACCTGAAAAGGTGAAAAACAGGACAATTTCACAAAGCATAAATTGATGATGAGGATGAAAGGGCGTCAATATCGTAGCAATTTAATACATTTGGTCAATGCATTAGTAAATTAAATTATTGCTGTCTATCTACTATTTTATTTTTTTAAATAAATGGAGTTTTAATATACTACTTAGTCAAAAGTGTGTGTGTTTACATTTTCCAGGACAGCCGGGCCTTGACTATTTGTGCGTATGCATGGTCTGAGGAAATTCTAAATTTGTTCGTAGAGTACGAACAAATTTAGGTACGAACATATTGATGAATCCCAGATTCGTGCGTCAAACGTGCATACACACGGTTAAAGCACAGATTTGTGCGTACGCACTGTTAGTAAATGAGGCCCATTGATACAACTACTAAGCTACTTCAAGATTGTTTTTTTGATAGACTGCTAAACTTGAATTTAGACAGTGTTTTGATATTTCTCCAGAAAGTAACTTGAATTTCCTTTAGTTTTCATTTATTTTGTTGTTGGAAAGCTTAATGTAGATTGATATATTACTTTTACTCTACAAGCTCTTCCACTAATTTTATTTTGGAGAGATATGGGACTGTAAAAGCAGTTCTGACTGGGCTATTTTTGGGGGAAAAATGCCTTGCAGTGCATACTTTGTTTTCGTCAGATTTGTTTGTATTTAAGATAAGTCTTTTAATAAAGATCATGTACTAAAAAATCATCTATAGATTAATCTAAAAAATAATCATTAGATTAATGTAAAAATGATGGATTAATGAGTTGGATTAATCGATAAAAAAAATAATCAATAGGTGCAGCCCTAGTGTACTGGGCCTCAGATCCACTGTAGCAGGAAGGAATAGAAAGGACTTGCTGTTTTCCCAGCAGAAAAAAGTCCTATTTTTAAGACGTTCCATTTATTGGTTGCTGTATAGAGTCTTCAGCTGGTAAATGGGTTTAGGTTTTTAAGTGTGGATTAGAACTCATTGAATATACATTTGTGAACATTTAGGGCTCAATTTTAATGAGGTACAAGTGCATTTAAGGCATGTTTCTAAACAGTTGACCTCTTTTAATCTTCTTGAATGTGTTTTGGGCGAAACCTGTCATAAAATCCACAAGTGTACCATCTCCAATTCCCTCTTAAAAGACATCAGCATTGAATTTTGATTTTGAGCATTTTAGCTTGAGCACTGAATTTTTTTTCTCCCTACCAACCAGCTCTCGTGCACATCCGCCAATGTTTGCAGTGGGGAGTGACGACAGCAACGTGTCATACGGTGGGAAAGTTCAGATCTATGAGTACAATGAAAATACAAGGTATGTGTCCTTTAGGGTTACTTTAACCATTTTTGAAGTTAACCAATATAAACAAAAAAATGTTGTACGTTTTTGTTAAATGTAATGTTTTTTTTAAAAATTATTTATCAATGTTTAAAAGGAAATATGCTAAAGCAGAGACGCTGATGACCGTCACTGATGCAGTCCATGACATTGCATTTGCTCCAAACCTGGGAAGATCCTTCCATGTCCTTGCCATAGCAACCAAAGATGTCCGAATCTTTAAGCTCGTTCCTATGAGGTGATCGATTCCGTTTTTTCCTATGTTAATTGTCAAAGTTGTCATATGAAGGACTCAAACATAGAGGTTGTAGTGTCATTGCTTTAAACCTGCCTTCTACGTGTCAGTGAATCTTCAAAAATGACATAAATATATAATTTTTTTTATATCTTTGATCCATCTGACAGGAAGGATAGCACCTCTACAGGACCCACAAAGTTTGAAGTGCAGATTATGGCTCAGTTTGACAACCACAACTCCCAGGTGTGGCGTGTGAGCTGGAACATCACCAGCACCCTGCTGGCCTCCTCTGGGGATGATGGCTGTGTGCGGCTCTGGAAAGGTTGGGAGGATTTTTTGGTGTTGCCTGCTGTTAATGACTGCTCATTTCTCTTCATTTCATTTTGAAAAAGCAGTTTTCTTTTTAATAAAAAGATTTAGAATACCGGTTTTATGAGTAAGCATAGACTCTCACCTCGGGACCTTTACGATAACCGCGGTTTCATAACATCACGGTTTCGTAACTGTAAGAATTGTAAAAACTACAATACCTAACTATGGTTTCCTGCATCTCGTGAGTCACGTAGTCTGTATGTTCGCCGTGCAGGGAAATCTCCTCTCGTGATTCACGTTTTGTGTGAGGTGCGCTTGTTTGTGTGTGCGAGCCACTTAACTGAAACGTTAGTTGAGAAGAGGGAACTGACATACCAGCCTTATTTCCACCAAGAAAAATGCCTTAAATGTGCAGTGTGGGAGCATTTTGGATATCTAAAAATGCAGGGCAATGAAGACGGATATTAAATCTGCAAAACGTGCTGGCAAAAAGTGACTGCCAAAGTTTCCAATACGTCAAACATGTTGCAACATCTTCAAGATCATCAACCATCCCTGTATGAACAAATCAAGGTAAAAAATTAAACTAGCTAGTGTATGCTGGCCCAAAAACTGTTCAGTGAGAGGAGAGATCCTTGTTTACTTTCTGACATGCTGACATGCTGACAGAGCCAACGAGTTCAGACATTGATTTGTCCACATTTGGAGCAATTGTCTGTAAATACGTACGCATGTTGATATCGTGATGACGAAACATTTTATATATATCGTGCAGCTCTAGTCGGTGGTTTAATCCCAGTCTTCCCAATTCCGAATGCCCAAGTGGCGAGATGACGGCAGTGCCATGCTCATAGATGCACTGTATGTGTGAATGGATGAATTGCAAAATCTGTACTGTAAAGCGCTTTAAATAGTCAACACTAGAAAAACACTATGTAAATACAAACCGTTTGCAGGGGTGGACTAAAAAAACACAGACTTCGGACAGTCTTGAAGTCAGTGAGCCGACAACTATTGCCGATCTTGTGTCTCGCATTTGCTTTTTTTGTTTCAGATAAAACAGATGCTTTGGAAATCCACAAAGAATACAACCAACAAAGAAAGAAAACGTTCTTATAGCTGAAAATTTAAACTATAGTGTAAAGTGAAAGTACATACACAAGTTTTCATCCTCTATAGAGAGAAATAAACATAACTTTTAGAAATACAAAATAAGGTACAATAACATAACAGCAACAAAGAGGAAAAAAACAGATTTTCACTGCCAGTGGTTATGCATCTTCACACAATCAGATGTATCTATCACAAGAAAACCAACATCTCCCGGTGAAAAAGTGGTGACACAAGCGTAGAAGACACAGACGAAGATGATGACGGTGTCGGTGTGCTGTAAAAATGATCACGTCATCTCTGCAGCGGAATTAATATGATACGTTCTGCCTCTGTCTGCTTTACCACCTATCGCCTAAATAATGCGGAGGATTTGTTGCTGTTGTTAATGCGTCTGTGCAGAGAACCTCGCACTGCAATGTGCGTGTGTGAAAGGTAAAGTCTGGAGAATTGGGTCTAGACTTAAGGTCAAGTCTGCAAACGGCTCAAGGCTGATATTCACCACATCTTAAATCATTGGAAGTGAGGTAAACTATTAATAATGTACTTTATCGACAGCTGTTGATCAGCTGTCAAATCACCCTGACTCAAATTGTCCCATCATCTCACTCCCTTTGTTTACGTCCGTAAGAAATTACATATTACAAGTAGTGAAGCCCTGACTTTGCCTCCTGTGTCTTTCTGCAGCAAACTACATGGACAACTGGAAGTGCACGGGCATCCTGAAGGGAGACGGCAGCCCGCTCACCAGCTCATCTGGTCAGCCCACAGCCATGAGCACCATTGTGGGCTCCTCTGTTCAGACACCTCAGAATGCACTGAACGGGATGTCTGCAGGAAGGTAGGTGGTGTGGTGCATCAGACGCCACTCACCCAGCCCAACCCGAGCCAGTCAGAAATGACAACTCACTCTGCCTCACACTGACTGGGACTGCAGCTTCTAACTGACAAACTCCTGGGCCCACACTGACCCAATGCTGCACTTATGCAAAGAGCTTGGCTTCCAGCATACGAGTTGAGGGCATCAAGCCTGTGGAGCCCAATGTGTTGTGTTTCCCTCTTGATATGTATGGCTGCATGTTGTAAGAATGATTTAGGGCTTAACACTTTCTTGGTATAAAAAGTAAAATAAAGCCGTTCATATGCATTGGATATGGGACTATTATTTTGAGTGCTTTTCATATTGCGATATACGGCAGAACCATTGTGTAGGTAGGAAGCAGCATTTTGTATATGTCATAAAACTTGATTACAACATTTTAACATCCAGTAGCTCCATGACTGTTGCATTTAAAATGAAGCTCATTCATTTCCTAAACTATTTTTTTTTTCAATACATTTGAATGCATCTGAGCAAATGTTGCCAAACTCTTTGCTGAGCAGAAGGATGGCTTGATTCAATCGTGTTAACTACCTGTAATAACATTAGAAAATAGTTTATACACGTGGGCATGAATACAGCCACTACTGACATTGACGACTATGTAACTTTTGAGAAACAAGCTAATACATTATTTTACAGGTAACATGGTTGCAATAAAATTTTAAATTTCATAATTCAATACTCTCAGTTTTTTGTTGATATAGCCTTATAATATAGATATTGGTGGCTGATAGCAAAACTTTGTGAGTGTCATTGCAGATCTTCAGTTCTCTCCAGTTGTTACATCACATTTAAGCATTTATCATTATCTATTAATAGTCACTTGTAGCAAAAGTTACTAATGTCTACTTTAAGATTTGGACTATATAATAGAAAATATTATAACGGTTATATTTACTGATGGTAAAAGGGGCAGTAAACAAATTGAGCTAATGCTTGTTTTGTCAGTATGTATGTGGCTGAATTCATGTCTAATTTGATAACCTGACTTTACAATTTTTTACTTTTAACTCTAACCTGAGTAACATTGGATCTGTGCACAGTATGATGATCTATGTTACAGAATAATCCACTCTGCGACCAAGTAAAATTTTGTAATGCAGTTTTCTCTCTGGTTGACAAAACTGTGACATTTAATATCATATTGTACTGCTTGTTGCATGCAGGATTGGCAAGAGAGCTCCCTTTGCCCCTCCCCTGCAGCAGCTGACCTCTCCAAAGATATACATGGATCCTGCATATTAATAATGTCTCCTCTGCATCAGCTACCATTTGCCCTCTTTGGTAATGCATCACAAATGTGTCTGTTATGTCCTAGCTCAATACATGGGAGTTACTTCTGTTGTTCATGGCTTCAACTTTGCTGTGATTACAAAATTATGTCTAGTGGGTTCACCTCTTTGAATAGACCCCTTTGAAATCAATAATCTTGTAGAGCACAAAATCCATCCTTACTCCTTTGATTTCTCATCTTTACTTCCTTTTACGTGTTCTCCCCCTGTATTCCATTGTTTTTGCCCTGTCCACGTATTTGTCGTCTTCGTCTCCTCTCCTCCCTTTTTATTTTTGTTGCTTCAGGTATTTCTTTCCACCTTTGGATTCTCCCAGAGCAGGGACCAGGTATGGTCACTTGCTGCCTCCCTCCTCCCTCATAGAGCACTGTGATGCTGAGCCCATTCAGCCTCAACAACAGGCTCTGCCCCACAGACACTCCTCTAGATCACTGCTGACCTTACCAGAGGCTGAAGGGCAGTGATATTGGGAGTGTTTTAGCTAAAATAAGCAGGGAGCCACAGAACTGTCGCTCATTTCTAATAAAGACCTTCATTGTTCTGTGTTTTTGATGGATTGTTCTTTGCAGAATTTTTTTAATGTCAAATGATTGTGGGAATTTTACATTATATGGCCAGGACAGCCATTTTAACAACTGCTGTAATAGTCTCACATATATGCTAGTAAGTGACTAATAAACATAATTTTCCAATATTTAGCTTTGTATTTAAAGGTTCAGTGTGTAAGGTTTAGGTGAAAGGGATCTATTGGCATAACTTTAATATAAAGTAATCACACTGATGATTTCACTAGTGTGTTTCATCTAAATTGTACGAATAGTTGTTTTCTTTACCTTAGAATGGGCCCTTTATATTTACATCGGGAGCAGGTCCTCTCTACGGAGGCCGCCATGTTTTTTACAGTAGTCTAAACTGGACAAACTAAACACCTTTTGAGTTTTTATGACAACTGAAGGCTACCACAGGTTCTCTTTCATCTTTGGAAGAGGAGGGTTAGGTGAGGGGTATTCAGCTGCAACATACAACTTAACCACTAGATGTCACTAAATTCTAAACAACCTTTAAGTGATTTAAGTGCATTGAATGCAAAACAAAAAAAACCACATGTATTGATTTATATGTTTTGGGGGTCATGCAACATTGGCAGAGTCATTGACAGATACATTGACAAACTTTTAGTAACTACTGATATTTCACTCAATACTTATGGATACTTGAAAGTTAATAAGCTGTATAATTGGATATATGTAGCACCTTTTAAAACACAAATCAATGAAAAAGGACAGAAATACAAGAACAGTCCAGATTAAATTTAAAAAAGGCTTTCTGGTAGAGGTATTTTTTTGGTACTTATCAGTACTGTATAGATATATTGAATAATTAAACATATAAACACATTTAAATAACACTTTTCCCTGGATCCCACGCCCACTGCCCTGGTTAAGGCATGTCTACCCATCCTTTGCTCCACCATGGTCAACATAATCAATTCCTCCTTGGAATCTGGCATGGTCCCCTCCAGCTTCAAAACGGCATCTGTCACACCTATCCTGAAAAAGCCTGGTTTGGACCTCCAACCTTCCTTTCCTCAGCAAAATCCTGGAAAGAGCAGTCACTGCCCAACTCCACCAGCACATGTCCAACCATGAGCTCTACCATCCTCCTCAACGCCTATCCAAACACATCAGCCTTACTGGCACAGCTCTCTCCTGGTTCCAATCTTACCTCTCCAACAGGAAAGAGTTCATCAAGCTTCACACCAGCCCCAGTCAACCAAGGCTCAATGCTGGCCCCCTTTTTTTCACCATCTACATGTTCCCGTTTGGTCGTATCATCCGTCAACATGGCCTTAATTTCCACTCTTACGCCGACGACACCCAAATCTATCTAAGCACCATCCGATCAACCGCAAAAAGAAATTCTTAAAAAAAACAGTTATTTTTGACACTATATTCTAGCTATTATGAGCTGATGTGTTTATCTATCAACTGGTCTGTTTTAGGAAACTTAAAAGTCCTTGTTTTCCAGATATGAACATCTGCCCTGCTTTAGTGTCATTAAACAAGTAACTGATCAATTTGTGTTGTGGTTACACTTCCCTTATTGTGGCTGAAATGAGGGATTTTCCCTATGGGGTTCAGTTGGTGGGGATTAATGTTTGTAAATATAAGGCAATTCTTCCCCTGACTTTAATTAAAAATTATGGACATAAATAGTGTTTCATTTCTTTTGACAGGGGAATGCATGTGTAGGCAGTTCTCTCAGTGGGCAGCAGTCTGCTAACCAAGGCTTGGCAGAACACGTGATACAATAAAATCCCCTCTTGGACCAGGGACTATCATTGCTCTAGCATCTCTGGCCTCATTTGCTGTGTGGTAAACAAAATGTTTTGCTTATTGTGGGAGCTCTTCGAAATATAATTTTATTCTGCGAATTCACTTGTTTACACTGATACATCTGATTTCTACAGTAATTCAAACTGTCTTTATCCGATTGAAAATAAGCATCCAGTTTCTTTCTTTTTTCTTGTGAGGAGAGACACCAGGCTGATTCATTATTAGGCTGTTTGTCAGTGTGTCAAACAAACCCACAGAAATGATTGACGTGTGCGCAATCGAATCATGGTCGACTATTGCATCCCTCACGTTTCTATTGTCCAATAAGAGTGGTTTATAGGGATTAAGACTTGCCCCTCTCGACATTACGCTCTCGCGGGCTTCCTGTGGTTTCCGGGCGCTGGTTGGTCCTGAGAACTGTTGCACGGTGTGTTTCTCAAACGTACCAGACTTTCATTGTTTAACACACGACTTTGGGAAGTAACTTTTGGAACTTAACTGCGTATTGCAGCCTCTCGCTGCTAGTTTATAAAGGAAAGACTTCGAGTTGGAGGGGAAAAAGCGGTGTCTCGGAGTTTTCAATGTAAGTTGAAGTCCAGCTAACGCTCACGTTATCTTTTGATTTTTTTCGTCTAGGTGAAATGGACCACTTCTGAGAGAATTGGTTTATATTAGCAAACAGGATTATTTAAATAACTAATATAACTATGCTCTCGGTTACTTGTCTTCTTGCAATGTCCGTCTAACTTTTGAACGAAGACAGAGGAGCAACTCAAATGTAGAGCGTACTGGCGAGTTTGACAAACCCATTTGTTTTTAGCAAGTAGGTTAGCTAGCATTAAAAGTTAGCTTACATAGCTGTGTGTGTGTGTGTGTGTGTGTGTGTGTGTGTGTGTGTGTGTGTGTGTGTGTGTGTGTGTGTGTGTGTGTGTGTGTGTGTGTGTGTGTGTGTGTGTGTGTGTGTGTGTGTGTGTGTGTGTGTGTGTGTGTGTGTGTGTGTGAGAATTCTCAAACCAAACCTGACGTCCACAGTTCATGATACACAAAGACAGAACCGCAACACTTCTCCCTACCCAACCCCACATGCTGCCACATTTATTAAAGAGTGCGTAGGATTCATGCTAAGAGTGTACGTGTACGTGTGCACAAAAGCCAAAAATGGTGTACGCAAAAATAATTCAGATTTATAAAGCCGTGAGCATGCACACCTGAAGGCTCTGTTAACTTTATAAATCACACTCTCCAAGTGGAAACCTGCACATGACTCTGCCTCATATTCTGCCCTCCTCACACCCACATTCAACCATTAATGGTCAATGCAAAGCAGCTATTGAATATTCAATATTATCCTGCTGACCAATGGGTTTCTACGTGAATTGTGGCGTCAAGCGATGAAAAGAAGATGCACAACTTTTTGACAACCACATCAAGGTGTTAGTAAGTGAGGTGGAGGTGAAAAAAAGACAGATTGTTTGGTGGCCACAGCAGGGATATCATTGATGAAGTAAATGCACTGCTGCTGCAGGACAGTAGTTTTAATTTTTTGCAAGTGTTCCCAAATAACGCTGTTGGTTTTAATGCTAATGATGATGTGGTCTAGATTATTGATCCACTTCAAGTGGCGTATGCCTGACTGATCATCAACAGTATCGTGAGTGCCTTGAACATATTGTATATAGGAACACTGTTATTGACGCGACATGGACACTTCTCTTTCTGTTTACTTTCCTGAGTTGTTGGTTTAAGAAGATCCGCAGGTAAACCCAGAAGGGATTGGTTTTGTTGCATCTGTTTTCCGTTGTTTGAACTGTATTAGACTGGACTGTGTTGGGCTTGTGTGGTAGACTGAAACGGACTTTGTGTATATATACAGATTGAACTCTGGATGTTGAGACTGTAAGCAACACACACACCCTCACCTCTTTCCTATTCTTTGGTTCTTTTTTTTCACGTAGTTTTATTTGAAGTCAAGTCCAGCATGTTCTTTAGAGTTGTTCTCTTTGCTTTTCCTAATGTTGGTGTTTTAATGAAACCCAGAAATGTATGACAGCTTCACCCTCCCCTTCCAAACATGATAGAGATCCTGTGGCAGCCTTCAGTTGTCATAAAAACTCAAAAGGTGTTTAGTTTGTCCAGTTTGGACTTCTGTAAAAAACATAGTGATCTACGTAGAGAGGACCTGCTCCCGATGTAAATATAAAGGGCCCATTCTAGGGTTAAGAAAACAAATATTTGTACAATTTAGTGAAAATGTAATTCTTTTATATTCAATTTCTGCCAATTGATCCATTTGACCTAAATCTTACACACTGAACCTATACGTTGTTGTCAAAGAACTGTTAATTTCTAAATAACACTATTTGGATTGTTCTCTCCACGTTAGCATAATTTGATGTTTTTGTTTTTGTTTTTGTTTTCAACTAACAATACCCTGCCTTGTTGTCTAATTATCTTTCCTAGACATTACAGATGAGCTTCGCTTGAATTCAAGACAAGCCACACTTGGCTGTCCACCTGCTCATTTCAAACACCATGGCAGGTTATTACAAGCTGGAAGATGAAGTCCTTCCCAGTTTCCTCTGTGAGTCTATGGACAGCTCCAGTGGCCGTGCCACACTAGGGAATGTGACACTGGGCTCAGGCCCGGGACTGCCAGTGGCTGCCTCCACAGTGGCCAAAATCAGACCCAGTTCTGACAACAGGTGGGAGCTGGCTGCTGCTTTGGACAGATGTGACTTGTTTGTTGTATCACACCGGCCATTCAGTTTGAGAGTGGATACTGAAATCATTCCAGTTTTGTTTGGGGATTTTTGCCTTTGTTCCATCAATGCTGAGGGTGTTCACACTGTCAGCATTCAGCTGTCTGAGCACTGAAAATAAAGTAGAGCTGTTAGTATGTTAAAAAGCATCTGTTTTGTGAAATCGGTGCCCTATGCTTTTGCTTTACAGAGAAGATCATTGGAAGTCATATCTGGATGACAATGAGTTGAAGCAGGCCAGCTCACAGCCATCACTTGGAGAACAGCCCAAGTTTGCCCTCAGCTTTAAGGATGAATTGTGAGTATATACATGCTTGTAGATCACATAGCAGATTTTCCTTTGCAGTGTTGTCTGAAGTCTTGTATGAGCTGAATCTCATCTTCAGGTTCCTAGAATTGTTTTATTATTGCTTATTTTTCTGTAGACCTTTAGTTGGGGTTTGGATTGACTTCTTTTTGCTGTATTTAAACTGGTGCAGATGTTTGTCACCAAAAGGGAAAAGCTTGTTTTACAATACTGTAATAATTATGTAACTGTGTTTATTTATCTTTTTTTAAATCAAACCTTGTAGTTAGATTATTTCACTGAGTACTTTTACAGTTAAGTGCAGAGGTGAATTCCATTGAAGTCAGTCATTCTGAAAGTAGTTGACAACCTCATTTTAATTCATAAATAATGTAATATATTGTAAGAGGGAATTCCTTTTTAATGCCTCCGCGCAGGTGACAGCCAGGCGCCATTATGTTTTCGGGTTGTCTGTATACTCCATTCTTTTGAACACAATATGTCCAGAACACCCTAAGGGAATTTGATACAAACATTCACTTGAGCTCAATAATAAACTGATAACATATTGGTATTTTAACCTGACAGAATTTCTTTAGATTGAGCACACACGATGAACTGATTCGTTTTTGGTGTCTGGAGGGCAAAGGTCAAAGTCATGGTGACCTCACACTCCTGTGAATGTGAGATCTCCGGAACACCTCAAGGGAATTCTTGCAAATTTAGCAGACATGTTCACTTGATGAAATGGTCACATGATCAAAGGGCAAGGTCACGGTGGCCTTGCTAAACATGATTTTGGCCTCTTGAATGTGATATCTCAAGACCGCCTTTAGGGAATTTCCTCAAAATTTGATCAGTTGTCACTTGGACTCAAAAGATAAACTTTTCAGTGTTCAAAAGTAAAGTTCACGGTGACCTTATATCTATATAACAAAAATTATGTAGATGGACTGCACTGGTTGGTGGAGGCATACAACCGCAGTGCTATATTTTTATATGTCATTTGTATGTGGTCTTAATTATTTGCTACGCATCACCTTCACAGGGACAAAGCGGATGACTTCATTGCAGCCCACCGTCTTTCAGACATGCTGGTGAAGATTAATCTAGATGACAGCGCATCTCAAAAGGGCTCCATTATTCAGCTGCTTCCTACACAGATTGGTTCAGTCCATGGCTGGCCCACAGAACTTGGAACAGGTAAAAGCGCCTGCTCCTTTCTAACTTTAGATTATCCATACTACCCAGCATGAGACTCCGTTAGCCCGTTCTTAACTAGAGCACTTGAGATTTACACCAGTAAGTGACTATTGTTAGATCACGCCCACCTATCAGAGAATTTATTTATGTTTACCACAGTCACAACCACCATCATTCAATAATCCAATCACAACTGAATATCTTTTAAGAAGCCAGGAATGATTGAAGAAAAATCTAAAGACAGCGCCGCACCGGACTCAAACCATAAAAAAAGTTGTTATATTTTGTAGTTTCAGTAGTGAACATAAAATACCACAATGGAATGGATTTACACGTTCGGTGAAAGCTGTATCGGGATAAAGTTGCATAATTGAAGTACATTTTTTTTTTATTGATCTCAGATTTGAAGTGAAAATAAATATTGTCAAAAACAGAAGACAAACGGGGGGGAAAAGGAAGGTGCACAGAATTATCTGAGCTGGAGCTGCACATCATTGTAAACTCAGCACTGCAGGTGAACCCTCAGCTGAGCATCTGTGGATACTCGACCTGAGCCTGACGGGATAAATAAATTGAACACATATTTTTCAATGATACTAATGGAATCTTTTTTTTTACTCTTAACAGATCTGTCAACAGGGCTTCTGGCCCTTCCCCAGTATGGACATAAAGACAATACAGATGCAAAGGTACCCATCTTAGTCGCTCTATAATACAGGATTACCTATTATATGTGATGGCTCATTTGCAATAATGTATAACCAGTTCTGTTCATAGGTCATATTTTTGTTGATGTTCTCTCAACCTGCATCAAAATCAAAGGGGGTCATATACACTCAATCAGCCATGTATTTGGTATCTTGCATCTTCCAAAGGCTATTTGGGCAGCTGTGGCTGAGGATGTAGAGCGGTCGTTCTCTAATCAGAATGTAAACATACCTTGTCCTAGGGCTGGGTTTTAAAAAACAATTCTCTGATTAAAATGTATCTTCATTTAAATGGCCCATATTGTGTAAAATACATTTTCTGGGCTTTTACTATCCGTAATTACTTGAAGGGGGTCAGTAGGGACCCTCAAAGTATGAAAACAGTGACTCCACGGACTTTTTCACTCAGTCCATTCTAAGAAATATGTTATTGAAACGTCTCGTTCAAATATGCATCCCATACTTTGTATTCCCCTTCTGTTGTCCTGGAGTTTTAATTTTCCCAATCACATAATTAAATGTCCCCCTCTGCCCATCCACTACAAGCACACAAGCAGACAGACAGAGAGAGAAAGAGGGGTGGGGTGGGGGCTATGAAGACCATCATTTACCCCCGAACCCCGACATTCAACGGGTACAACAACAAGCAGAGAAAGCAGAATCGCGGGCTGACCTTATATATACAGTCTATGGGGCTGACCAGCATGTCAGCCCCATAGACACCAACATGTCTTTCAGCTGTGTTTACCAGAGAGATCGCAAATGCGCCAGAATGAGACCAGTGATAGGCTCACTCAAAGTGCTGTCAGCCAATCAGAGGAGGGGCTCATAAATAATTAATGAGGCAGGCGAAAACAGCCTGTTCTGTCTAGAGCACCAGAGAGAGGCAGAAGAGGACATGGAAATACACATTGCAGCAGTTTTTTTACTTTAAACCACTGATATATCATCTTAGGGCAGGAGTAGGCAAACTTTACTATCAAAAGAGCCATTTTGCCCCCTCTTCCCCCAAATAAAATATGTCTGTCAAACATATTTGATAACGCAGCTTATAAAGTTTTATATATCAAATATGTTTAGAGAGAGAGAGAGAGAGAGAGAGAGAGAGAGAGAGAGAGAGAGAGAGAGAGAGAGAGAGAGAGAGAGAGAGAGAGAGAGAGAGAGAGAGAGAGAGAGAGAGAGAGAGAGAGAGAGAGAGAGAGAGAGAGAGAGAGAGAGAGAGAGAGAGAGAGAGAGAGAGAGAGAGAGAGAGAGAGAGAGAGAGAACACACAGAGAACACAGAGAACACAGAAACTGAAGCTTGGTACAAACCAACTGCAGCTTCTGCTCTGATCAAGAAGCTGCAGCGCTGATCTCTGAGCAGCTGTGACCAGAGAAACTCCTGTTTCCACTGTAAAGAAGCAGCCGTAAGTCACTTACCGGCTGCTTCACGTGAACGAGCTCTGTTCTCACTGTGTGTGTCTCTGTGAGCGGGGGCGGGGGCACTATCTGGGAGCGCACACACACACACTCGCCCGCTTGAAGTTCACTCACGTTCATCGTGACGTTCACGTTCATCATATGAAAACGGTTTTCGTTAAGTTCACTGTTCGCGAAAAATATGCGCGACATGCACAATACTGTACAGGGAGCCACTGCAGAGGGGCTGAAGAGCCGCATGCGGCTCCAGAGCCGAGGGTTGCCGACTCCTGTCTTAGGGGTACCAATACCTCAAATTAAATCCCAGAAAGGTGTAAAATATGGGCCCTTTAAATGATCCGATATGGATTCATAAAATGGCAAGATCTATCTTTTAATTTATGCCTTTGCCTCTGAGTTTTCTTACATGAGAATGTCGCCAACATTTAGCAAGTTGTGTCACTTCTCATCTCCTGTGTCAGGAGTGTGAAGAGCAAAACACACACTAAGAGGAAATACTGGAATACTGACCTAATACAATACAGACTTAAAAGCTAATCTCAAGCATAACCATCCTATAACCAGTTTACCAAGCTGGTAAGATATACCTTGTGCCAAATTATATTTTTATTTTATTTTATTCAATCCATTTTATTTATTGTTTTGTTTGTTTTTATTCAGGATATTTGAATGTTTTTAATTCTAATTGAAATGTAAGATTGAATATTCATAAAGTTCATTGCTCTTTGAAAGAGTTAACTTGCATTATTATGCTATAATATCATTATGTCGGTGGTTATTAAATTGTCTCAAGAAGATGACAATTATATAATTTATCGCAATAATTTCTGGGACAATATATCATCCAACAAAATTTGTTATCGTGACTGGCCAACTTCAATATTTTGAATAATGCACCAAGTAAGAAGTTTCCTTTCACAGTTTACAGCTTTTGTTCTCTGAGAATCACTTTCATATCCAAGCAAAATTGGTACATACACACACACACACACAAGCACACACACGCACACACACAAGCTCGCCTCGCTGTGAATCCAGCAAGGGGATTCCCTGCTGTGTTCTCAAATCGAATTCTCCCGAATTTCTATGGACTTAATACAAGAAGGACAAGCACAGAAATTCTGCAGAAAACTGCAGAGCCTCTCACTCTGACATTTGCGTTCACACATGCACCTCCTCCGGAGAAAATACGGAGTATCTGCGGAGTTAAGTGCATGTCCAAAAGCAGCTTAAAGGAAATCGATTTTGAATCAAATCGAGACCTTTTGAATCGGAATCTTATCAATTTGACGAATCAGTGTCAATACCCAGCCCTACCCTCTCCTATCTTATAAAAACCATGATAAAGTACCTTCCTTTTTTCCACACACACTCAGGCCTCACCAGCCATAGTGGGGGAGGACAATGTGCAGAGTGAAGGAGTGGACAGTGACCATTTCAGTGGCAGCAATTCAAGCTTCCTGGCAAACGAGAAGCTCATGTCTGTGGACAGTATGAACAGTGATATCACGGGTATGACTTGTCTTTATCTGCTAGAATCTTTTCACAGTATCAATTTCTTATTTTACCTAATAGACTTTATACTTCCTTGTTATTTTAATTGCAGAAATAACTGTAAAATTGTTCACATGTTGTCAAAGCTTGAGTCCGAATCTTCTGTGTTTGATTCTCAGATGATGACACTGACTTCAACAATTTGCCTGATGACGAACTGGAGCTGTACTTCAATAAGCTGGTTCCTCCTGCCATGCAGAGAGGCAGAGTGGAGGGCCAGGAGCTTGTCTCAACAGTAAGGCCCAATCTCATTTCACCCCTTTTCCAACCCCTACCCCTTGTTTTTTAGGGTCATCTTGCCCCTTGGAGTAGTGGTTGAAATTTTCTCCTGCGAATTGGGACAGCACTTTTTTGCCATTCATTCAATGGAAATTGAAAAGCTTGGATGTGCTGCATTATTTCACGTATGAATCAAAAGCACACTGCTTCAGGCTGCTAGTAACATAGCTGCTATACGCTGGTTAAATCAAGTGCATCGTGTATCTTCAAAGAGGGGACATGCAACATGACGTTATGTCAGAAGGTTTAGGGTTATTGTGAAAACAATGACCATAATACATTCAAACGATATTAAACTAAGATATTACAATTATTATCATAATTTGTAAATCCTTATTAATGGAGAAAATAATAAATTTGTGGGTCTCTCTCCCATCTTGCCGGTGATTCACAAGGCATTCTGGGAAATTCTCATAGCAGTCAGTTTAAAGTGTGGGTCTGAAAAATCTCTGTACAGCCCTTACACTTGGCCCTCCCTCTTCATCCCAACAGGTATTTGGACAGCCTACCCCTACACGCGAACGCGCAAAAGGGAGGGGAAGGGCTAAGGTGTGGGGAGAAGGGATGAAATGGGATTAGACTGTTCTCTTGTTTCGTAGACTGTACAGTTTATTTCCACATAAGAGCACTACCTGCTGTCAGGAGGTTGCATCTGCTGTCCGCTATCACCTAAGAACAAGAAGAAACTGGCTTAACCATCTTTAGAAAGTTGTGAGAGAGCATTTTAATTTAACGTAACTTTTCAATCAGCTCTCATTCACTTAATGTCTCATTCATAGTCTGGTGTTACTGATGACCTATTAAACATACCTTCTGTAGAGTCAGTACAGTATACGCACCAATTCTTTGATAACAATGATCAGGTGAGCCCACTCACTCCCTTTGTGCCAAGTGCTGCGTTTATGGAGAACAGCTGCTTGAAAATATAGTTTAGTTCCAACATTTAAAATTCAGTCGTAACTCATTATTACAATATCCTAAGCCTTTCTTCTTTTTCCATCAAATTTAGCTTCTTTCTCCTTGTAGAGATTTTTTGTAATGTTTTACTATATCTTCTGCACTTTTATTTCAGGAGGACTTCATGATGCCTGACGTGCGTCTGGCTGCTACAGGTATGGACTCCTGTCCTGCCAGTGATGAGGACACTGAGGATGAGCTGGAATCTGCCAGAAGGAACAATGATGCATCCAGAACACGGCTGATGTCAAGCACCTCCAGACAACTGGTCAGAAATAGAAAAAAAAAATCTCAAACTGTAATAGTTTGTATTAGTAACAAAATATAATGAGCAATATTGGCCTTAAAAATGCACTGTCCAGTATCTTCATCTTTCTTACTAAAATGTACTGTAGAACAACTTTTGCTTCATTCAATTTATGCTTTTACGTTTGTGTAAATCAACTTTTTGGAACAGGTTGGAGAGAGTAATCGTCCCAGTTTCAGGCCGGGTTTAGAGGGAGGCAGTTCTGATGATGAGTATTTAAGTGGCCGTAGTGGTCCATCTGTGTCAGGGATCGAACACAGACGATCTGCTGAGGGACAGGTCATCAACCCTCCTGTTACAGGTGTGGTATGAACTTTGCTTCCTCATCTATTTCTTTTTTGGCTCTCTGCCTTGTTTTTCTGCCACAGTTCATATGCCAGACCTTCAAAAGATCTCCTGTTTGTTTTGTGTCCTTGTGTAACTATAGGGGATGGAGGAGGTGGGGATGGGAGCAGTGGGAGTGAGGAAAGTGGAAATTATGGGGGTGTGTCAACCATCCCTCCTCCAACAACTAATGTTCAGACCACCTATGATGCCCTGCGTGGGCTAGGGATTGTGGGCAGCAGTGCTGTTGGTGAAGATGAAGACAAGGATCTCAATAATCTAGTTGGACATGGAAGGAACAGTCTTTCCAGACATACTGAGGTGAGAACGAGTCACACTGTGGGCACCTAATTGGTTCAATGGATAGTATCAACAATGGTTTTATTCCATGTAACAGCAAGGTGGCTCAGTAGACCACCCAAAATAAAAGTGTCTAAGGCTGGATATCAGCACTGATTTCCACATTAATTTCGTGGAGCAAAACATTACATTACATTCAACAAGTAACAATGCAACCCGCAGCGAGGTTGGTTATCCACCCTTTAGTTCACTTTATAGTATAAATTGCTAATCCATTTCTTGGTAACACATAACTACTTGGTGTACACATAACGTTTTACACATATATACATGTGCACTGAAAAAAAGCTTCAAATGCTAATCTAATTATTGGGATTTTAATAGCACTTTCTCATATACTATAGTTTTTCACTTTGAGACCTGCAGAGTTTTTTTGTCCTTGTACAGATTGGTCACCGGGTGGGTCCTGTAGGAATAGGGGAGGCCAGCTCCTCTCTGGGAATGTCACTGGGAACTCAAAGGCTCTCTCCTGTGAACTGGAGCATGGTGCTGGATCGACAGGAGGCACTGGTCAGTACAGATGCATGACTGTAATTCAACTACAGCTGGTCAACTGGTGGCCATTTTAATAACCTTATGCAGTGTAGGGGCAGCTGTGTCTCGGGCTGTTTGATCTCAGTCTCCCCCGATTGCGCATGCCAAAGTGAACTTTGGCAAAATACTGAAAGCCAAATTGCCCCTGACAGCTGTGGCAAAAGTGTGTGAGTTCTGTATGATCGAGAATGTGCTGCACATGGATGCGCTGTACGAATGTGTGTGAATGTCAAAAAAAACCCCGTAATGTGCTTTAGGTGGTCACTAAGACTACAAAAGCGTTATACAAATACAGATAATTTACATATTTTCTTTTATATTGATTTGATATTGCTTTCTCTTTTATCACGAAGTTATTTTACATTCTAGTAGCATATTTCAATTTAAACTGTTTAGTATGAAATCCTCAGTAGCTCTAAACATTTTTGTACTTGGCTTTTATTTTTATTGGAGAGAATGTAGCAAAACTAACCAATCAATTAACCATTAATTGTGGTTGTTATTCAGAGGTTAGAATTGGGGTTGCAAAATTCCGGCAATATTCAAAGTTGGAAACTTTCCATGGGAATATACGGGAATTAATGGGAATAAACTGGAAACTTTGGGGTAATTTATACTAACTGTATTTACCTTGTCATATACAGACATAAATATAAACATTTTGTTTTGTCATAAGCAGACATGCATGCAAACATTTCTAATACAAATTTTAAAAATGACATTTTTGACTTAATCCATTTGTGAGTAGAACTCTACCGTCTCTATGTGGATCTCAGGATAGAACCCGGTCAGTGAAAACTTATCAAAACCTGCAGGAACGATGGACTTAAATATGAAAATCTGACCTCAGCAGTTTCCTCTATGTGACAGTATGTTGGAGATGAGTATTGGTGGTTTCTGAATATATTTTTACTTTAGAGGAAATGGATGTAAAGTGCAAAGGGGAAGTAGTTTTACACATAAACGTCAGTTAATGGGAAGTAGTTCACAGGTGTTAAATGTCTCTTGTGGCTCAGCGGAGGAGAAAGCGATGCTGATGACGTCATCGACCATGATCAACCATGATCTTGGTTGTTTTAACCAAGATCATGCTGCAAGATCTAGAATTGCTAACGTTAGCCACTTGCCAGCAAGACAATTTTGTTCCTGTGGACTATAAATACAGTCACCTGTCTGCGTTGTCAATCGATAATGGATACAGCCTGCTTTCTCGGACAAGAGGACTTCGGACTTTCATTTGACGCATTTGATCATGTCGGGTTGAGAGAAAAATAAAACAATCCATTAATTCTGTCAATTTGGTTTACAATAGCTAGCTACATCCTTTTCAAAGAAACACAGCGTGTGCTGCATTCCATACATCTTTAAAATAGAGTTTTGAATGATGTTTTTATTGCTCAGCCTTTAATTTGCGGTAATTACTTTTATTTTTGATAAGTAGCCCAACTCGCGCTTTTTTGATGGACCCCAACAGCCGCGAGTAATCGAGGTGATGGTGTACCTTTGTGTGGACATACATACATCCTACTCTCACTGCTGTAAAAAGTTAGCCTACTGTATATAAATAAACTTGGTATTAAAATGAACATGGCTTCAGTGTAACAAGTAATCAATATGCTAGGTAATGACAAAGACGTTCAAAAACAACAGAAAGTCATAGGTTTACGTTTCTGGCAGACAATGTTCCCAACTAGCTGCATCCAGGGTCCAGTTGAGCTAGGCTTGCCTAGTCTTGTTTTCAACTACATTTAAGTTCCCTGTTATAGGCTAACTTTAGCAAAAAAAGTGTCAAAATTTCCAAAATTCCCGAGCTTAACTTCCCATGGAAAGTTTCCGGACAGTTTCCGGAAATTTTCCGCCCCTTTGCAACCTTAATTGGGATGGAGTGTCAGTTAAAAATGTATTCCATTGATATTATTGTGACTGATGTGGACATCATTGTGGTTCTAACGGGATCGCAGGATGCAATGGAAAGCACGGAAACTGGGCCCACTGTTGACCGACTGTTGGATTCAGTCTACCTGAGAACTAGAGCTGGACTCCGAAGACCCCAAGATGTCGCAAACATGACTGTCTCCCATCTTCAAGGCACCCAGGGGAGTTTCCACCTCTCCCAGGTACTACATTACATACAGGACCAGGTGAAAATAAGTGATTTGCAAAGATCTAATGCAAATATCTGTTACACATATCTACAGTTTGCTAAAGATTTGCTTTCTATTTCCACTCTGAAGTCCTTGCTGAATTAGTTGAACATACATCTAACACATTTCAAAATGAATTTGAGAAGTAAGACAAGGGTATTGGCACAATGTATAATGGTTATTCAGCTCTTCCTTTTTTCTTGTCCACCTTCTTTCAGGTATTACTCCCAGAATTTGGTGACAAGGATGGGGACGACAACGATGATTATGATCACAGTGGAGTAGATGAACCTGATGGTGCCAGACCCTCCTTAGGATTGAGGGGAGGGCCCTGTGGGGATGTTACTACTGCAGAGGCATCAGGTGGTACCAGTGACGATGACACAAATCCTCTCTCCACCTCCCTGGAACCCAAGTATTTCTCCCAGAGCTTCCACCAGGAACAAGAAGATTCAGACGAGTGGAACCACTGTCCAGACAACCTGGAGCTGGAGTTTCAACAAGGCAGGCTGTCTTTTTCTTTTCGATGTTCAGATCAGAAGCTGTTTACTTACAATTTACTTAAGCTGCTTTCAGACATGCACTGAACTCCAGAGATCCACCGCAGCTTCTCTGGAGGAGGTGTATGTGTGGAAGCAAATGTCAGAGTGAGAGGCTCCAGACTTTTTGTGGACTTTCACCGCCTGACCCCCTAGTATAAAATCTACAAGAAGTCTGCCGAAGTCGATGTGAGAACACAGCAGGAGATCCCCGCTATCACTGTGAGCGAGTGGGGGGGGGGTTGATGATGCTTCTCACATGTGAGACACGCAAAAATGAAAAAAAATCTAAAGGAAACAAATATATCCAGGTTAAAAAGCATTGTCACGGATGTTGAAGATAAACAAAGATGTCAAGAGAGTTTGTGTTAAGAGCCGACGACGGAGTCGATGTGCTGTAAACAAAATCACGTGATCTCTGCATCAGAATTAATACATTACATCCTGCCTCTGCCTGCTGCACCACTCCTCCCCTGGATCCTGTGGAGGATTTTTTGCTGTTGTGAACACGTCTAAGCAGAGAACCCTGTGTTGTGCATTTGTGAAAAGGCAAACTGCGGTGAAAGTTTGGACCCATTTCCCTGGAGATCCTCTGTAGGACATGTCTGAACTACTAACTAAAGCCATTTAGTTAATACTAGTTACTCAAAGCTAGGCCTTTCCACAAGGATATGGAGTTGCTAGCTAGTGGGGAAAAAGTTATAGTTATAGGGGAGATTCCCTTTCAGAGAACATTGGGTTGTAAAGTTCCAAATTTGTTGCTTCTAGTACATTCTAGTGCCATTATGCCATCATATACACTGATCTTAATTATTGTATATTATGAGTTTGCCTACCGAATTATAAAAAAAATTATACAATATTGTAAAGGAGACATAGGAATTGGAAATCTAAGAATGAACTTTCACTCTTTTTCACACAAAGCAGAATCGAATAACTAAACTTCAGAGTAAACAAAACATTTAAATGTAATGCATAAAATGAATGACGTGCAAAACATAGATATGATTATATACAGTATATTACTGCAGGAAGTTTCATGTGATAATGACCCTCTAAAATCATGTATGCATTTGTCTTGAAGTGGAGGGCAGTGGTTGTGAAACGTGCACTGCGATTCACAACTTGTTAATCAATTAACTCAGAAATGTATATAATAAATTAGAAGCTGGACTTTAATTAGTAGATAGCTGTTCAGCTAATGCCTATGGAAAGCTTAGCAAGCTTATTGATGCACAGTGTATCATTAACAACATTGTTTGTGTCTTTAGGTGCCAGCACCACTCATAATGTTGTGTACCAGAATGAAGAAGGGCAGTGGGTGACAGACCTGGCTTATTACTCCTCCTTTGAGAAAGAGGTTGATGGGAAGACCTCAGAGAATGCTGGCCAGTTTCATACTGAGGACTTTGTTGATCCCAGTAAGTTAACAGCACTACTATAATACAAGAGGATTGTTTACTGTAGTTTTTTGTTTTGTGCAAGATGTGTGAATTGTGTGTTCTGGCCCCTTTTTTCCTCCTTTACAGGTAGTGCTTTGGAAAAGTTAGCTAAAGATCAAGAGGCGTTTGAAAAAGAGCACCAGTTCATTCAGGTAAACATACACATAGGGCTGGGCAATTGACCGAAAATGTATTGAAACCAACATTAATAACCTCTAACCGACTTAATCTTGCTCATTCACTCCGTTGGGTTTCCACTACCCTCATTTTGTCATGGCACCCCGGGTACCTTGTACCATGGCGTATTACCCTGCCGCATGTCCTCCCTCCTCACTCCACCGCTGATCTGTGCTCATTTTACACTTCAACAATAAACATCTAGACTAATCAGAAGTTAGGACACATACAGGGCTTGAAGTTTACATTGTGTTTGTTTGATTTGCTCTAGATTTAATGAGACATGCATTTAAACACATTGACAAAAACGTCCAACATTTTGTGCGCATGAAGCTTACTTGCTATACATAACACGAGACGTGACATGAACAATCCGGATTCATGATCTGACACCATAGATTTATAACTAAATAAATATGTCAGGAGCGACAGAAACGTGCAGACACACACACTCACACACTCCTGCAGACAGGAGAGAAGTGTTTATGACGAAACAGTGTTTTAACTATATTGTTGCAGAGGAAGCGATGCCCTATTTATCCATGAACATAAATAGGAATTCAGCAGGTTTTTATAAAGAGCAGTTCTACTGTTCTCACTATGGAAAATCTATTTGAACAAATTTTATTTATTATTCAATTAAACATAAATGAATGAATGGATGAGAAATCATTTATTGTAGTTTGTTTGTCAAATTGTAAGGTTTCTCACTACCAAACTTCTACAACTCTTGACTTGCATTAAATGTGAAGCACAGATTTGGTTTGTTAATGTTCTTCAAATAGGAAGAGAAGATTGAACTGGTCAACAGCAACAACACCTTTCAGAGTGACTCATTGTGGAAGGTCCCCAGCAACAGCCTGATGAGGGCTTCCCAGGTCACTTCTGAATATAAGCAGGGAGACCAGAGCTACCTGCGACTCTCTTTAGGAGAGTTTTTTGGACAACGCTCTGAAGCCTTGGGCTGTTTGGGCAGCATGAGTGATGTGGATGGAGTTAAACGGGTAAGTGATCTGCTTGCTTAAACTGCTTATTGAAATTGAAAATAAAATTTTACTTCCTTGGCTAATAATTTAAGTTATTCAAACATAAATCTATAGTTGAGGTTTGCATCAACATTGTAAAGTGCATTAAAAGTTTGTTTTCTGTTCTCTAGCCATCCTTTGGCTACATTATTACCTCTCCAGAGAAGAGGGAACCATTTCCCCTCATTAACCCCCACAGAGTCGTAACATCGCCTCACATTGACACCATGGAGCTCAGTGAAGCAGACAAAACACTCAACCCAGGTGTGTCCACAGTGTTGCTGTGGCTGAATGATTATTTAAGGTTCATACAACAGTACCTAGTGTTGTATTTCTGTTTAATTTAAAATGACACACTGTGCTTTTTTAAATTTTACATGCAGAGGACCTAGAGAAAACTCTTGAGGCTCCAGGTGAAAGGATGTCACCAAAAGGTGATATTGATCCAGAATCCAGTGAACAGGAGGTATGAGTATGTTATTGATATTTTTATTACATATATTTTATATTTAAATATTTCTCTAGGGTTACACTAACATAGTGAAAAAGTACAGGGCTACTTTTGTAGCGGCAGGCCACTGCTGCAAAATGAATGTAGTGGAAACCCTGCATTCTGACATGAGATCATTTCACCTCTTTAGGACCATTCTGTTAGTGCTGCATTACCTGACCACAGTGAGGCCTCTCCAGAGTCAAGCTTGGGTAGTCAAACATGTGCCACCCTGGACAACAACAGCAGTCACTTGATGCTGAGTATCAGCACCATTGCTTCAGCCATTGCAGATGCATCCATCAGCACTGACCCATCACAGCTGGCTGCCATGATCATGGCGCTCTCCAAGAAGAGTAAGACAAGGAATCAACCCATGGCTGCAGTACCTGTTAACAGCACAGAGGATCCACACTCAGCTGAAAATGTAAAGCTTTGGATATATATATTTTTTTATCATTATACATATTTTTGAAATAACATTTGTTAGTGTGTATATGTTGCTCATTTCCATGCACAGCAAAAGTGTTCTCAGTCCTTTCTGGTGTTATGACATAAACACTTACCAAATTGTTTATTCAAAAAATTGAATCCCAGCATTCCATCCTTTGAACTATTTTGTTTCTTTTAATAGCTTTAATTATTCTGTTACTGTACTGTTTCAATATAACAAACCCCAAAACATGTTCTGGTTTACTTGTAAACACCCTTCTGTCGAACTTGACAAAGAAAATGTACTCCTTGTGGTGACTGACGTAAAATACTTATATTCTGTTATTATGAAGCATAATTTCCTCAGTTCTCGTTTAAATGTTCCTCTTAAAATGAATGTTAAATGTAAAGAACATTACTTTGCCTCTACATAGATTCTCTCTGAACCAGATGAGAGGGCCATGTTGGACACACTGCAGACAAGAACCCATGTTGGAGAGCCAAGTGCCTTTGACCTGGAGAAGTACCTGAAAACGACTATTGTCTCTTGCACCGGTGATGCCTCTTTCGCACACACTACCTTTGACCTGACCAGCTGGGCTCACAACCTCAGTAGGAACCCTCAGACAGGATACCCAGAGGACCAGAACAACTCATTTCAGCGAGTGGACAGTGAGACTCAAAAGAAGGCATCTGCAGTTTCACTTTCAAATTCATTATCGCCAGGTAATAATGGTGTATCAAAAAGAAGCCCTCTTCCTTGTCCCCACACATCTTTCACCTCTGCCAGGAGGTCTGTGGGATCAGGACAATCTTCCATGCTGAAGATTCCTGCAAACAAAACGGCAGCTTGTGATAAAACCATTTCTTCTGCAACCAAGACTTGTGGATCCACAGGCAGCACTTCCACAGAAAATGGAGTAAAGCCAGGAGAACAAAAGCCACCAGCAACTAACAATACTGGGTATTCTTTAGATGCAACACAAAAGAGTGATACAATCTCTTCTTCCTCAACTGGCTTGCCTAGAACCTCCCCAGGATGGAGGAAAGGGCAGTCAGGTCTGCCCTACCTTAAAGGTTACTCTCCCCCGTCTCAGAGGATGAGGACTGCAGGCCAGCAGCATCAGGACAGTCTGAGTAATTCTCCGCAGAAGAAACCACTATCCAGGAATATTGTGGAACCTCCACTACCTTGTAGCTCTGAGGAGAAACACGTTGGCTCCCCTTCCCAAAACATCTGGCCCTCAGTAGAACCTGCATCAGGTAAATCAGCAGCTATATTGTACATTGTTGGCAGGTATTGCCTGTCTTGATCATCATAATGAACTAATTTGTTGATTGATTGGATTGACTTTGTTTCTCAGAACTCCCGAAGGGTTTTTCAGAGCCCTGTGTGGAGGAGACGCAGTGCAACTTCAGACCATCCACCTCTCCACTCACCCACTCCTCTCCAAGTCAGACCTCCATTCCCAGTGCTAATGGGTATTGTATCACATGGTTTCTGCAGATTGTATTAAATGTCAGTTATATTATGAAATGGTAATCTTCAAATAAATGTAACCCAAATTAATTGGTTACAGTATTAGACAAGAAAGGAGATGCCATATATTTCTTAAATATTTACTCGGTTGTCTCTGGTTTGATTCTGTTGTTAAGCTAATGCTTTTAACTAACAGATGCAGGATGTTAGCATTTTGAGCCATTAATCACTCTGCCTTTACGTTGTCTCGTCTTACAGTATGGTGTCACCTTCTTCCTCCAGTGAAGGTCTGACGGACAAACGTCCAGGTCTTGACCTCTCTCCTCAGTCTACCTGCTCGAGCCCTAGTCTCAGCAGGCTCACATACATCTCCATGAATGATGGCACTGTCATACCAACTCCTGAGAGACAAAAGGTAATATACAATATAGTGTATTTTAATCTGTGTTGAAAAATGGTCCTTTCTGCAGTAGTAATCATTTTAAGACATGAGACAAGATGTAAAATATCAATTGTATCTGTTACAAGTAAGGCCAATGTCTTCTTTGTTTTACTCTCCACAGAACAATTGCACCATGGCACTGAGCACCACCATCATCAGATTCAGTCCAACTCCACCTGTGGGACCCGATGAACAGTCTAACCTTGATATTCCTTGCTCATCTAAAAGCATAGATCAGCTACAACCACAGCATTCTAAAAGTCTGGACCCTCTACCAGCACCGCAATGTAAAACCCAAGAGCCCTCACGTAGTGGTTCTGCCCTGAGCTGTACTCGCAGTCAGAGTGAATGTAACTACCACTGTGCCAGGGACAGGACCAGTGATCTTTCAGCAGGTTGTAGGACCCACAGGCACCTCTCTGAATCCAATGTAAGGCAGCTCACCAAAGTGGACTCAGGTTATTGTAGCAATCTGAACATTCAGCAAACTAGAAGCATCCCAGCTCCTCAGAGCTCCCAGCAATGGGGAGCTGCTAGCTCAGCGTTGTCATCTGTCTACGCTGGTGGCCTTGCCGTTCCTCTGTCCTACTCATCAGAGGGATTTCACTATGTGCCCATCCCCAGCTTTAAGCCCCAGTGCACTGGTTTTATTGACCTTCCCCACCAAGGAGATGTGCAGTCCCTCCTTACTGGATGCTCTCTCTATAACTCCCAGCTGGCTCAGCATTATTTGGGATCTGAAGCTCCATTACATCCTGGTGCTTATCCTGTGGGACCAACAGGAAGTGGTGTCTACAGTGTGTCCTCTACAGGCATGTCTCTTTCTATCCACTTTTTATTTGTTTATTTATTTTATTTAATCTTTATTTAATCAGGCAGTCACATTGAGATCAAGATCTCTTTTGCAAGAGCGGCCTGAGAACAAGTAACATTCACAATCAGCATAAAAAATTTAACACAAGTAACAGCAAATAACACAATAAAAATAAATTCATCAAAAACAGTAACCAGATTTTCCACAGTCAAGGTAGACTGGACAATAGTTTTTTGGATTGATGGAGACATACCATTTTTTCAATCCTGTAAAGGAAACTGAGTTTGATTTAAAATTTCTGGGTTAGTTGTTGAATATGTGTTTTGAATGAGAGTGACCTATCTAGCCAAATCCCTAGATTTTTGTAAGGGTCCGTTTGAGTGATATGGGTACCATTTAATGTTTAAGAGTGGGATGAATACAACCAGTATTGTAGGTAGAAAACACAATAAATTGTCTTACTGTATCTGCATTTAGAACCAGTTTATGATTATACAACTTTATAAATAGTCATTATGCTATGTCTGAAAAATGTTACATTACCAGGAAATATAACTGTCATACAAATAATTTTGCAACACATGATTAAACTAACATACTGGTTAAACTAATGGAATATTCTAATTTTATTGATTCTGCGTCCTATTTGATTTTTTTCAGGCACATCCAATAATGATCCAACAGTGAGACACACCCATCCAACATCAGGGCCTCTGGGAATTTCTGCTGCTGCTGGCTCTCTTCGCCTCCCCAGGCCCCATCAGAATCAACAGGACATAGGTATAATAGCGAAACCTTACAGTCACCATGATGCGGAGCCACTTGGGACAGGTGGACTTGAAGAACCGAGAGGTAGCAATGGTTTTGGCATTCATAAAAATACCCTCTTGTACATATTTCGATGTATTTTGCAGATATATTAGAGAATCTGAGGAGACGTTTAAGAAATGTGAATTTAGGCTGTTATTGTTTTATATATATTCTTGATACTTCTGTGGGCAACAGTCTTTGCATCTCATTATTTTCACTCTTTTAATAAGTACATTACCTTCCTCTGCATTGAGGAGCAGCATTTCCCTGCATCAGTCATCCTCACTCTGCTGGTATCCTCAGGCCAAGTGGTGGTACCAGGGGAAGTGCGGTTTCCTAATGCCTGCTGTGTAGGCATTGCCTCACAGACCTCCCTCAGCCTCTTCAACCCCTCGGAGAGATGGCAGCAAGTGTCAATCACTGTCACCAGCCTTGCTATTGATGGAGAGAAGGTGAGCAGAGAACACAGGGGTGTAAGTGGTGACGAGTTCTATGCAATATCAAAGCACCTAGATAATACTTTAATTACACACTTCACATTTTAAATTGTCAGGGTTTTGGACACAATTTTGATGGCATTTTGTCACTTAAAAATGGTGAGAAAGTGCAGCATTAAAGACAAGTTCCTATTATCTGTAACCGAGCAATATCTACTTAAAGGGCCCATATTGTGTAAAATACATTTTCTGGGCTTTTACTATCCGTAATTACTTGAAGGGGGTCAGTAGGTACCCTCAAAGTATGAAAACAGTCACTCCGCGGACTTTTTCACTCAGTCCATTCCATGAAATATGTTATTGATACGTCTCGTTTCGTACTTCCTCCCCGTATGATGTCATATGGGTTCGCACTCGTCTCTCAGCCCCACCCAGCCGGTACCAGTCCAGCCTCCGAACCCACCACCCCCGCTCCCTTTCACCTCCACCAACACCACCCCTCCACATCAAACGCAACACCAAGCAGACATGTTGCTGAGCTAGCAGCTTGTTAGCTACCACAGGCTAACAACAACAAACAACACTGAAGAAACACTGCAGACGTTACTCCGTATTGAAACTCCGTACTGTAACTCGGGACGATACTCCTACATTGGCCGACTGTCCTTCTAAAAATTTAACAAACATGAGGACAGTGTTACTTACCGTTCAGAAACATCCTGTTGTAACCCACTGTAAATATGTGGTTGGTCTTCTATAGCGATATCCAAACATAATGTGACTTTCAGCTGTGTTTACCAGAGCAATCGTCTAATGCGCCAGAACTAGACCGGTGATAGGCCTGGTCGCGTGTCACTCAATGTGCAGTCACCCAATCAGAGGAGGGGCTCAATAGGCAGGCGAAAACAGCCTGTTCTGTCTGCAGCTCCAGAGAGAGGCAGAAGAGAGGACAAGGAAATACACATTGCAGCAGTTTTTTCGACTTTAAACCACTGATATATCATCTTAGGGGTACCAATACCTCAAATTAAATCCCTTAAAGGTGTAAAGTATGGGGCCTTTAAACTAGCTGACAAGACTTGGATGAGTATGTGAAAATGCAGTTCAATTAAATTCTATCTTCAATGTTAACTCCTACAGGTGGACAGCTTGCCTTATCAGTGGCTCATAGTCAAGAACAAGACTATCATTGGGCCAAAGAGTACAGAGGAGCAGAAAGTGTTGTTCATAGCTCCACAGGCTGGTGTTTACGAGTGTGTCCTCAATGTTTGCTCCTGGCCTGCGTCTGCTGAGATAGAGGTGGCTGCCAGGGCTAATATCTTTGCTAAAAGGGTGGTGTTGATTGCCATAGCGGAGAATCCTGCACTAGAGGTAAGGATCACATTCTTAACCAAAAATAACCATCATAAAATGAAGTACATTACTCAAAGGTTAATATTCACATACAGAGATGGTGATATATTTGCAGACATGACATAACCTGTTTTCGCTTGAATGAGCCATGGATTAAAGTAAATATGTTGCATTGGGTGTCTCAAAGAAGGATTCTTTAATTCGTTTTGATTCTCAGGTTGAAGAAAGTAAATTTTGCTATTTGGATTTTGGAGACCTTCCGGGAGGCAGTGCCAAATCTCTTCCTCTCAAACTTGTCAACAAGACTCATGCCACAGTGCCCATCCGTCTTGTAATCAGTGCAGTGAGTCCACAGCATATTTTTCCACATTCTTAGACCATATACTAATACACAGACACTGATCCACAACAGAAATGCAGTGACCTCCAGTGGCAGTTCCATGGATTTTACTGTGTGAAGGCTATAACAAATGTATAATTTAAAGCAGCGTCTGCTGAGTTAAACGACATCTAGGCTAATGACAGAGCAAAAGCTAAATCTGAGTGCATCACTGTTTTGATATTATGGAGATTAGAGAAGAACAAAGAAGATATTTTGCTGTGGTATCTTCTCATAATGGACATTTTAAGTAGTTATTTAAAAGTTACTGGTGCAATAAGTTCCATATCTAGTATAAATGTGGTCTTAATGCATCTGCTCTAACTAAAACTTTGTGTGGTAGGAAGGATATTAATGTACTTTGTATAAACTCATTCTGGCTTTGCTTTGCTATGCAATGCAGCTAAATAACAGCAATATAAAAAAATTTAATCAGAGTGTTTCACATTCTACATCTCTCTCCTAGAACGCTACAGCAAGCCGATGCTTTACCTTTTCCAAGCAGCCAGGTATCATGACACCCGAAGAAACACAACAGGCTGGACACATCACCCCAGTGTCCTCTCCCTCTGTGATTAATCATGTGATGCCTGCCAACTACGGAGAGGTTCGATAACTCAATCATTGAAACATAATCTCAGTCATTTACACTTTCTTGCTACACCTATTAATTCTTTTTTTTTACGGTAGTTTTATTTGAAATGGTAATTATGGGAAACTGTGTTTCCCATAATGTTTGTGTCCCACCTGCTGAGTGGGATAAACTGGTGAAAACACTCATGATAACTATTACTTGTCCTTCTGTACCCCCAGAATACAGTAGGCTTCATGGTCTGGGTACATTTCAAAGCCCCTCAGAAGTACACATTTTCAGGTAATTAACCATGACTGATTACCTCAGTGGCATTTAATAGACGTATCAAATATTCAGTAGGTCACTGAACCTATAATAATCTTTGAATTATTTGATCTTGTATTTCCCAGATGAAATAAAATAAGTTATTTTCTGCTAACTTAATCTCTCTGTGCTTGCCAGGAGAGCTTGGTCCGCCTGTTGAGTACCTTGCTCGGGTGGACATTGAATTGGACTCTCCTGGTCCAAGTCATGTTATCAGGAGTATTCCCCTCAGTGCCAGGTCTGGAACTGCAAGAGTCCATGCTCCTAAAGACCTACAGGTAGTCAAGCTGCTAAATTACTTTTTATTTTAGACTGATAGTGTTTCTCTGTACATTACATTAAAGGGATAGTTCACTGAAAATTTAAAATTCACTCGTTATTTACTCACCACTATTCCGATGGAGAGGTGGGTGAAGTGTTTGAGTCCACAGAACACTTCAGGAGTAAACTTTGTTGCAGCAGAATACAATTTGAAGTCAATGGTGACTTACACTTTAGATCTAATAAAACAACTGAAAAAAACAAAACATGCCCCCATACTGCTCCTGTGGTGTCATCCAAGTGTCCGCAAGCCCCGACATTCATATTCGAATCGAAACAAGGTAATTTACACAATGTTTTCAGCCCAAACCCTACAATCTTCACTAGTGGAGTTATTAATTACTATTATTAATAAAAAAAACTCTAAACTATGCTAAATCATAGTTTTCCAACGTGAGAGTTTAAACCATCTAACTACAAACTTTAATTATAATTTTTTTGCCCATGTCCCCTTAGGGTCTCCGTAGAATGTGGTCTTTTGAACCCCACTGTTTATATAATACTCTACTGATACTATTATTAAGGATTATAAATATATATTTGTTTCTTGTTCTGCTGTTTTCTATCTTCTATAACTTCTTGACTGTTAACATCAGAGTTGTCAGTGAGCTGTGCTTTTTTTTGTCTAGAATCTCCGCCTGTCTGCTCCGCTGGGTATATCTAGTAAACAGATGCTGCCACTAAAGAATGCTGGAAATATTGATGTGCAGCTGAAACTCGAGGTAAGTCTGACCTTTACTTTTCTTATTAGACTAGGGTTTTGGGTAAGTCTCCTGCATTTTGTGCTCAGACTATGGCACATGCAATGGGAATTCATTGATATTTTTGCTCCTTTTTTTCTTGTGCTATCAATGTTTTTGGTCTTCTTTCACTCTTTCACTCACTCATCCTCCCCTTTTCTCTCATCTATTCTCACCTACTATTTCTCCATTCCTTTTCTCTTTTCATCTATTTACTCTGCCTTTTACTCCTAAGCTGCTTTCAGACATGCCGTTGCTTGTTCTGCTGTCTTCTTCTCAATTCTATTTACTAAATTTTATTTCTCTTTCATTCTTCTGTGTACAGAGTAGTGATGCTGAGTGCAGTTTCTCTGTGACACCTGATGAACTCTTCCTGAGAGTAGGAGATGAGCAGGAGGTCACAGTTTCCTTCAAAGCACAGAAAAACAGGAAAACCAGAGAAAGGTTGGCATACATTTATTACATTTTCAAGCTCTTAAGTTAATTTAGTTTATATTCTGGGGTAATAATTCATTCCTGTGAAAAAAAGAAACGACAATTTCATCCATATATTATATGTGTTAAAGAATCCAAGAAACCAGGATAAGACAACTTTATTTAGTCAGGAGGAACCTGAGAGTTTAATCGTCTATATGTTGTATGGCTGTGACAGCAGTGCTGAGGGATCAAAGGAAACATGTATTATTTGTAATCTTGTGTCTTTATATAATACAACATTAATCCAAATTCTAACACTGAAAGCAGTGGCAAAATTAAGAATGAAGGCTTGACAAGTTAACATCACAATGGTTTAACAGTAGACTTCATAATGGATCTAGACATATTTCATTCATATTGTACACTCTATGCCCTGTCACTGCAACACCAGTACAAACCAAAATAAAATTAATAATAATAATCTCAAACCACTAATTAAATTAAAAAAGAATGCTTGCCCTTGTTCAAATATGTAGCTGGCAATGGGGTTAGAAAATTGAGCAGCATGTCAATGTGGGGTTTACACCATAACCAGGTGGTTGCAGTACATGCCTGAACAAAATTATTAGTTATATTGTGTCATATATGCCAAAATATCATGCTCAGTGGACATGCAATTCACTCATTGCAATAATCTTTTTTGTTATGTTACAGCCTCCTCACCATATTGGTGTTGCCATCAGGCCCTCAGTATGAGGTAACCCTGAAAGGAGAAGTTGTACCAGAGGACTCTGGGAAACCTGCTGTTCCCTCTTCTGCTGCCTTTGGCTCTGGTCTGACCAAAGACATTCCACCAATTCTCTCTAATAAACAGTTCATAGCTTGGGGAGGCGTCACTCTGGGACGAGCTGTGTAAGCAACTTTTCAGTTTTCATCAATTTATATATTACTTGGTTACAAAAGAACACTCTAGTCATTCTAGATATCAGTCATTCATTTGAAAATAATCTAAAAACTGGAGGCCCTATGGTCTATCTTATTCTATTAAGGCTTGTATAATGTTATTCATGGGAAGGGACAGAAGCTGTCTACAGAAGATGTTATTCATCAGGAGTAACTTCAATATAATGCACAGTTTATCTATTGTCATTAAAGGAATGTAAAGTACAGGCAGCAATCACCTTGAATCATTAGTCGCTATATTCTTCAAAGGTTTCACGAGATCCATGTTTGAAGTCGCTATTCTACACAAATTGTTATGCCTCTGCTCTGGAAACAGCCAGTGGTAACCTGTTTTCAGGTTATCCGTCTTTCCGTCCCTATCTCGTGAACACAATATCTCAAGAATGCCTTGAAGGAATTTCTTCAAATTTGTTTCAAATATTCACTTGGACTCAAGGATTAACTGATTTGATGTTGGAAGACACAGGTGGTCAAGATCACAGTGGCCTTGCTTTGTAAATGCGATATATCAGGAATGCCCAAAGGGAATTTCATTATATGTGGCACAAACATTCACTTGGACTCATGGATGACCGAAATAGAATTTGGTGGTCAAAGGTCAAGGTCAAGGTCACTGTGGCTTTGTGATTGCAATATCTCCAGAACGCCTTGAGGGAATCCTTTCACATTTGGCACAAACATTCACTTGAACGTGGATTTAATTTAGGTAGCCAAAGGTCAGGGTCTCGGTGTCGTTACGAAATATGTTTTTTCTTTTTTTTAACATAATATTTTCAGATAAGCTGGAGGGAATGTCTTCAAATTTGGTACAAACATTCACCTGGACTCAAATATGATCTCATAAGATTTTGTTGCCTGGAGGTCAAGGTCACAGTGACCTCACGTTCCTGTGATATATTGAGACTCACTTTGACTCATGGAAGACCTGGTTAGAATTTGGTGGTCAAAGGTCACTGTGACCTCTGATAAACTGATTCACTTCAGTGGTCAGGGTCACAGTGGCCTCAAAAAACATGTTTTAGGCCTTTTGAATGTGATATCTCTCCACCAACTTTTGATCAGCTGTCATTTGGACTCAAAGATGAAGTGATCACATTTCAGTGGTTAAAGATAAAAGTCACAGTGACCTTATATGAATCAATAATTTTTTTGTTGTTGAAATATGTACAAGGAAACTGCACTGGTTGGTGCAGGCATACAATGGCATTATGGTAAGTCTAGTTACATAAGGATGGTCTCTTAAATCTCAAAACGGCATGTATGCAAAGTTTGTCAGAGATACTTGTGTCATATTTACAACTGAACTCTTACTCTTTGTTATCACATAACCAATAGCAGCCATTGTGTTTCAGCCAACAGAAGCTGGTTCTAAGGAACAACTCTACCAACGTCACACAGCAGCTACGGTTGCTCATTCGTGGTCAAGATCAGGACTGTTTTCAGGTAGACTCTAATATTTGAGTAGTTGAAGACTGAATGCCGCATCTGTGTTTTGCATTGTTCAGAGTATTCTCACATTCCACTTGTTTTCACATCCTAGCTGAATTTTCTCATCAAGTAAAACTAAAAACCGGACCCTTACGCTATCCTGTCTGAACCTGGACCCAAAACTGAAATCATTCGGGATTCTTCAATTTATATTTTGACATTTTCTCGCCTTTACAGCACTGGTTTAGCTGCCCACCAAATTTGCAGACCAACAGGATGCATTGTAAATCTTCTCAAGTGATGCCATTCAGGCAATCAAATCTGTTGATTCTGATGAGCAGTGAGTGAGAAAACACACCAGGTAGAGATGATAGGAGGAAGAATAGATGTGAAAAGTAAACAAGCAACTTCACATGGTGTGCTATCAAAAGGGAAAGGTACACAGTGTGAGTTTTTAATCAAGACTGGACAGACGCGTACACATTATAAGACTGGTGATTGTTAAAAAACAGCATTATGAAGCAACACTATACCATTCCAGCTCATATTTAAAATCCTGGCATGACAAGCTAGATATCACTTGTCTCACTGAACAAGGATAGTGGGGTTGGGATATAAGGGGGATTAAGGAAGAGGATAGCAAGTATTACAGATGATCAGTTAAAGGGATAGTTCACCCAAAAATGAAAATTCCCTCATTATCAACTTACCACTATGCCGATGGAGGGGTGGGTGAAGTGTATGAGTCCACAAAACTGTGGCTCTCCGAATTTTAAATGAATACCCTTGCCAGTGACAGTTCTAATGTAAAGTATACAAACCTATTTTTCACACAGCTCCAGAGTATGTTCAGTCCAGAAGAGCGTCTAACCCGACATGGGGAGCTGTCCATCCGTCCCAGAGAGGACGTGGCTGTCCACCTGCTCTTTGCTCCCACCAGGGTGGCCTCAATGTTGTCCAAGCTAGAGATCAAACAGTCTGGAGTCCGGCCTTCACAGCCAGGGGTCAAATTTACGGTGAGGATGTGACCATTCGTTTTTCGCTGCTCTTTTCTTTCGCAGTATTATTTTTGTTGTTACATTGTCACTCTTTCTTGCTTCAGTTCCTTCACTGTCTTGTGGCATAGTTGTCATTTTTTGTTTGTCATCTTAAGATTCCACTGTCGGGCTATGGCGGGACCAACAACATCATCCTGGAGGACCAGAGGAAACAGGCCGACAGCTATGTGGCAACACTAACAAACATTGCAGTTGGTCGCGTCAGCAAAGTGTGTTTGTGCGTGAGGAACACAGGCTCCAGAGCAGCCTTCATCAAAGCAGTGGCCTTTACAGATATGCAGACGCGATCAGTTTTGGAGCCCTCTGTCATCAGCCTTGCCCCATCACAGTTTGTGCTTAAGGAAAGGACACAAGAGGTAGAAGAGTGTATACAGCTAATATAATTTACTCTTGTACATTAACCCTTAAAGAAAATAAATCGTGAGAATTTGTTTATGTACTGTACAAGACACTATTATGCAGTAAGACGTAGGGAAGAATTAAATAATAGTAACTGTGCTATTGCTCTGCTATGGTTTGTACTTAACTAACACCTTTTCACCATTTGTGTGTGTTTTCAGGTGATAACTGTGCTCATGAAGTCAACCCAAAGAGAACAGAGCCTGTGTCAGTCAGTCACTGCCCTGCTGGCTACTGTCTGTTTGTTCTGTGGAGATGAGGTCTCCAGGCAGCAATACAGGAGGTGCGACTATTATAATTCAAACTTAATAAAGTTCATCAATTTCTTTTCTTTTGTAGTTCATAAGAAGAAATTTCTTCTTTAAACCCACTGGCGCAGTTTGTACGAAGATTCTGACATTGACCAATGTTTTTCGATCTTATGCAAGAACAGAATCTACGTACACTGAAGAGCACTCTTACGCTCACTTGACAACTGAAAGGCTTGTGTAAAATAATCAGTTATCGTGTTTTTTACTTTTAATTCTACAGTTGTATAATATGATTCAAATTACCATTCTATTTTATAATTTTTATCTTAAAAAAAGACAGACAAGTTTCAGCGCACAAATAAAACAAATTTTAGTGCATGGAAATGTTGAAGAGGAGAACACACACACATAGACACTTTTCAAACGAGGATCAAAGTCTGAACAGCCAATGCAATGTGACAAGGAGGCCAGACAACCAGGTTAAGGTGGTCAGAAACGAGGTAGTGTTCAAATTAAATTAATAAACATAGAGCTATGTCACATGAAAGCTTGAACACATAAAAGCAATAATATGACAATAAAAATAAATTGGCAAGTAAAATAAAAGGTGAAAAGAATACGCTCCACTCGGAAAACGCTTCGATGTTAATATCAGGTCCGTACGGGGTGATTGTGATCATTTTCAGTTTCTTCATCATGTCAATTTCTCAACCAAAACTTCTTAATTTCCCTGAGCGCATTGTCACGGCTTCAGCATGAAAGTTCTGTCCTGTGCAGCAATGGCGAATTAAGAGAAAGCGGAACTCACTCTGCTTAGTTCTTTTATATAAAGTCTCTTGAAATCATTTAGTGCTACTAGTCAGGATCTTAAAGGGATAGTTCACCTGCCGATGGAAGGGTGGTTGAAGTGTTTAAGTCCACAAAACACTTGTCTCAGGGGTTAACACTGTTGTAGCCAAATCAAATACAATTGAAGTAACTGGTGATACATTTTTCAAACGTAATAAAACAACAGAAAAAATACATAAAATGCCTCCATACTGCTCGGGTGGTGTCATCCATCTGTCCGGAAGCCCGAAATTCAAATTCGACTCAAAATGGCGTAATTTACATTCACCCTCCGAGGAAGATATCAGAGGACATTTAGGCTAAAAACATGGTGTAAATTACGCCGTTTCAAGTCGAATTTGAATGTCAGGGCTTCTAGACATTTGGATGACAGCACACAAGCAGTATGGAGGCATAAAGTTTTGTTTCTCCTAAAGTGTTTTGTGGACTCCAACACTTCACACACACCCCTCCATCGGCATAGTGGTGAGGAGGTAATGTGTGAACTATCCCTTTTAGTCTTTTGAATATACACATAGTATACATTCTTTCTTTAAATCGTTTGTATAACTCTTCCTTTCAATAATAGGAAATCCACATAGCAACCTTGTTGATGTGTTGTGCTACATGCGGCATCTATTGCACTTCTGTCTTCACTCACATATGCCTCTCTCTGAGGTTTCTTTTCCCCCCCCGGGTCAGCTGTGGCTGAGGGGGTAGAGCAGTCGTCTCTAACCAGGAGGTAGTCCGTTCAATCCCAGTCTTCCCCATTCCGCATGCCTTGGGCAAGATACTGAAACCCAAAATGGCCCCTTCTCGTAGAGAAAGTGCTGCACATAGATGCACTGTGTGAATTGGTGAATGGCCAAACTTTAGTACTTTGTTCTTTCAGATTACTTCAGAGCAAACCAGAGGCTGCACAGAAAGCTCTGTCTGAGAACAGCCTGCTGAAAAACATCAACTTCAATGAAAAGTTCCTGGGGGAAGAAAATGTCACAGAGAGTAAGATGGAATTATCATACTGCTCATCAAGATCTGTTTAAACAGCTGTGAAAATGTAGTTGAAATAAACTGTTAAAAATATAATATTGAAATAGTATGCAATACTTTGCTAATACATTAGATATGGTGATTTACACCCTGTTATCTACTCGTCTGTCTAATGTGAACATGTAAGAAGGCCTTTGCTGTAAATCTCACTTAAGGTGTAAGAAGTATTGCATTTGTTGTGTGCTCCAGTAATGTAATGGTTGAGGTTCGTGCATACCTTGTACCAACAACATATATTTTCAGCTAAGGATCTTTGTACTTGTCACTCCCAAATCTCTTTAAAAAAAAAGTTTTGTTAAAGAATGCTGGATATGTTATATTTTATAGATTATTTGAAAAGCCAATTTTGTCATGTTGGAATTTATGCCTTAACGTTTAAAGTCTGACTAATGATTTCACTTTTCCTGTAGCCTGTGACCTGCCCCAGCGGCCAAATGAGGCCCACATCTTCTATGGCAACATGAGTAAGGTGGTGGTGTCGTTGCTGGGAAGTAGAAAGAACACTGCGTGTGAGGACAGAGACCATACTGAGCTGCAGCTGCCCCCTGCTAGGCGAGATTCAGAGAAAGACTGGTACTGTCCAAAGTATTACCCACGTACATATGCAAGGACCTGGTTCATCTTAATACCAACCTTCAAATTTCACTTCTCAACACAAAGACAGGAATACAAATATAGATTGTTTTTGTCTGTCCAAGTGCCAAAAAAAACCCCAGGTCAACTGGATTTAGCTGAGTCTAGTTGTTTTTGTTGTAATCATCATTTTACCATCTTTCGATTTGGCATTCATCATTTTGATATTTGAGAGCTACTTGAAGTGTATGGTTTCAGTAAAAAGCCTAGTTATTCGACCTGTCTAAAGCCCGGCCAATACTGGGTTCGAGAAGAATTCCATTATCAACCGATATTGTATCTATTTATACAAAACCCAGTTACACTGAAAAGAGAAGACAATTAGGCTAGAAAGCAACTTATTCTGACTCCACACCATTGTCTGCTCATGATATATAACACATTGCATCATTTGCTTTTATATGTTTTTCAGTGGTTTGGTAAATGGTGGTGTGTCTTTAGATGTGCTGCCAGTCAAAGGTCCCCAGGGTCCAGCACTGAGAGTGACAGAAACCTCCTTAAAGGTACAGATATCCTCTTCAATTAAATTAAATAATGTTTATTTGAGTGCCTATTATATTAGTGCTTTTTCAACAGGATGAGATAAAGACTGTAGAAGATGTTTTCTATCTCCCTCAGGCTTCCAATCTATTACGCAGGAAGTCTGAGTCCTGGACCATCCATCCAGAACAGCTTGTCCTAACAACTCCTGCCATCAGTGAGTAGAATCGAAATTTCATCAAAATTGTGTGAACTTATCATCATCTTGATGTCTACATTACATTTCTGCAACACACCACATTTAAGTGGCGCTGCAATGGAATCTAACATTGTTGATATTAATTTTCAGATGGAGCGGCCACCACCAGTCAGATTCAGATCCGTAACAACACTTCCAGAGAGCTAAGCTTTGATTTGTCCTGGCCCGCTCACTGCCTCACCATCACACCTCAGCATGGAGTGATCGAGCCTCAGTAAGAAAAAAGTACACTCTGTGGTTCAGTAAAAGCATGCATAATCTTAAATAAATGCTTGAATCATGAAACATGCTAAAAGACATTTGGTAGCCTTATTGGCCTAAATGAATTGTAATATATACTTATACCAAACTTATTGAAATGTCAATTCTGAAATGCACACTACTAAAACTAATACTACTACTGTGTTTAGATGACATTTTGGTCAACGTTTTTAACAACACAGCCACATTAGTGACCTTTTTGACATGATGTCCATTTGATTAGAGATGACTTTGAGTAAATGTTCAACAGAAGTAAAATAATTTAGACATTACGTGTGCATTACTGGGTAATTACAAAGTTGTGAAAACAGGATAGTCTATCCTTCCCAGCACTGAAAATAATGGATTAATCTTGGAAGGGCAGTGATGTAGTGCTTTTCTCCTTATGAATGCAACATTAGCAATCAGCCAGACGAGAGCATATTGACCAACTTGTTAAACAGGAGACCACAGCACACACTAAATATCTTAAGCGGTTAAATCTGATGTGCTTGTATGTGGCAGCTCAGCTATTAATATTATGTCTTCATATCTTTCTAGGATGAACACTTACAGGAAGAGGGTCAAATAATAATCTATGTGACTATGTGTGACTTTTTCCATTTTACTTGTTAACCAAGGTGCCATCTGCAGATTTGGATCAGCCCTAACCCCTCTCTAGCAACAAAATCTGCCCTGCTACCATGGAGTGGACAGGTTTATGTCCAGTGTGATGGTCAACAGAAGGTATAAAATATTACGAATGCACTCCCAACTTTGTGAGCAAATGCTAGCTTCAATTGTGGGAACTTAACATGAGCTAAATGTGAACAATGTTACCTCTGTTTTAGTTTATTAAGGTCCAGATTCGTCAGGACCTGGCTCTGGATGTGTCCGCAGCCCCATCAGATAGGACACTGTCAGCGCTGCCCCCTCATGCTGCCACCCCTATTCTTCCTGTGGCCAGACTCACCACTGAGCCCTCACTGGCCCTGGAGACCCCACAAGCTCAGGTGGAGATCAGCAACAAGAGTATCATCTTTGCCACCACTCCCACTGGGGAAACATCAGGTAGGAGGTGACTATCTAGAAGAAAGAAGTTTCTCGTTTGAGTAACTTTACAATGATAATCTACAAGTTTTTTGGTGTAAAAAAACAAACTCTAAGGGTTTGTAGATGGTGGTAGGGCTGCATGATATATTGAAAATTGACCGTCATTGCAATATCAAAATGCGCGATATATGTATCGCAAAAGACTGCTTGAACTTTCTTCAAAGCAGTGTGTGCATTCATCAGTCCATCCTGCTCGCTCTCTTCCACACACACATCGATGCACACACCGACACACAAAAACAGTGTCATCAGACACGTGTAGAAACAACATAATTTGTCAACAATGTATGGAGAGCCAGAGGAGATGGCAGGGCACGCTCAGCTTGGCTCGATTCGGTTTGCAGTGTTGCGCAAATGATAGAGACACAGAGTGGAGCAGTAAATTACTGTCAGATCCGGTAAAAACTGTAAAACATAACTTTTCACTGTCCAAACATGTATGAATAGACCCCAACTGATCACTGTAAGCGGACTTAGTTGAGCTGTGCCCTGGGTGTCTGCCCCTGATTTGGTGGCGCTGCGGCTCAGCTGTGCGCCCTCTCACTGCGTCCATAGCCAGGTGAAATTTTCTCAATAAAATCATGTTGTTGAAATGGAAATAATGCATTTCATTTTTTCAGTTTCTGAATAGGCTACTCACTGTATGGAGTCTATGTTAGCAGCGGAAACCAAAACAGAAATACTATAACACCATATACTTACGCATTTGTTTATTTATCGTAAGTCATATCGTCATCGCAATATTCAATAATGTTATCGCATATCACATGTTTTGCTAATATCATGCAGCCTTTGTCTGTAGTCAATAAACAGTGTGCTTGTTCAAACTCTTGCGTTGCTGCTGTACTTCAGAGGCCCAGCTGGAGGTGCAGAATGGGCAAGTAGAAGTGAGGTGGTACCTGTCATCATTTGCCCCACCATATGTCAAGGTGCTCTTTTCTTTATTATCCCTTTCGTCTACCAACTCTTTTTGTTATTACTGCTTATGTTTCCTCCCTTTAGTCTCCCTCCCTTTTACTATTTCCAGTTTCATTTATTGAGGTTTTTTTTGTCAATTCTTTTGTCTCATGAATGACTTTGGTAATGATTTTTTCCTCTGTAGGTTTACACTCCTGATGTTGTTTAATTGATCTTGTAGTTGTGTCTTATTACTGACCATTGGGTGATAACAGTGACTTATGTCAACCCGTTTCTTTCCCCAGGGTGTTGACAACACTGGTGATGTCTACCGAGCTACCTACACTGCTTTCACATGCTCCAGGGTCTCAGGAATTCTGGGAGCCAATGAGAAAATGCAGGTAGGCATTCACACATTTTTAGAGCAAGTCAGTGTAAAAGAACAGGGCAAGATTTACTAGAGCTGCTTTCAGACCTTCACTTAACTCCAGATAATCTCCTGAAATTTCCCAGAGTTCTCCATAGTTTCACCTGCCAGCCCCCAATTTAAAAGTCAAGATAATGTGAGCCCATGTGAGAAAACAGCAGGAGATTATCAGGAGGATTCTCCATGAGCGAGTAGGCATGTGAATGATGTTTCTAACATGTGGAAAAACTGAAAAAAACTAAAGAAAAAATAAATATCTCAGGATGATAAAGAGGTGCCGTTGTTGACGAGGGCCGATGCTGGTGTCGACGTCCTTTAAACAAAAACATGCAATCTCCGCAGCAGAGATAATATGTTATGTCCTGCCTCCTGCATGCTGTGCCACGCCTTGTGCAGAGGCGAACGCCACAAATGATTCAGCAGAGACAAGTTGTTAAAAGTGTGAGAACAAGTCTTCCAAGAAGACCATTAGCTGCACACTGTGTAAAACTGATTTTACAATGAAGAGCACCACAACATCACATTGGAATGAACCTGAGGAGATAACGTGTTGGAGGCTTCTGCTTCTTCCTCATCTTCAAAACAATTCGATTAATTCATTATCAAATAATCGTTAGTTACAGCCATATTGTGAACGTCCAAGGGGATGGTCAATTTTACCTTTGCAAAGGTGGGTTGTAAAGTCAGCGTGTTGTCGCTGCTCTGGAGCAGACACCTCGTCTAGGAAGTCAGTCAGGAGGAAATCAGGTGTCGGAGTCAGGTGGATTGTTTATTCCTTATGGAGTTTCCCGTTACAGTAAGCCGTCGTATGCCCAACTGACTGACCGACTTTACCATCGACCCTACCAGTAGTGCCCTGTACATATTGTATATGGGAACACTGTGTCATTGAAGCGACAAGGATGCTTCTCTTCTTGTTTACTTTCCTGAGTTGTTGGTTGATCAAGATCTGTGGTAAAACTGATTTGCTGCATCTGTTTTCGTTGATTGAACTGAACTTTGTTGAGCTTGCGGGGGAGACTGAAACAGACTTTGTAAATATATACAGATTGAACTCTGGACGTTGAGGTTGTGGGAGACACACACACACACACACACACACACACACACACACACACACACACACACACCCTCACCTCTTTCCTATTCTTATTATTTTTGTTAAAGTAGTTTTATGTGAATTCAAGTCCAACATATTCTTTAGTGTCCTTCTCTTTTTGGTTCCAAATGTTGGTGTTTTAATAAAACCCATTCAAACAAACCTAAAGTAAACATTGGTACTGTACATGCCCTAATAACTTCTGATCAGTGATGGTGTTTATTGTTAAAGTGTAAAGTGAGCGCAGGTCAGCAGGGGAGTGAGGAGGAAACCAACTCCAACAGAGACTGACACATACAGGACTACCGGACCTTTAATGTGCATCTGTCCTGGCCCTGAAGAAGCGGTGGTTATAATTATGCAGTGGCAGGACATTGCTAAAACAATGAACGTAGCGGAAAACATTAATCAATTATGTTCTGTCACTACATCGGTGCAGAGTCATCTAACTTCAGTACTGTTCAGGTCTTGATAACTTCTAATTAGTGTTGGTGTTTATTTATAAAGTATAAAGTGATCGCAGGTCAGCAGGAGTGTAGAGGGACCACACCCAGACAGGAGACTCAAAGTACAAACCAACCGGTGGTTCTGTAACGAAGGAACATTTTTAGTCGTACAAGATGTCGTAAGAATCTAAAAAAAAAAGTGTTCTGTATGTACTTGAGGTGAAAATATTATCCTATTCCTACAATCTTTGTCTGAACTATTTTTTTTTAATTATGAAACCATTATGATAAAGTTTTGGTCGAAGAACACGTGAGTGCATAAGAAAAAGTTACAATACAAATACTTTTCCTCCAATGTTTTTCTTATCCTCTCAGGTGCCTATGACTTTCCTGCCCAGGGACCGAGGAGATTATGCACAGTTCTGGGACTTGGAGTGCCACCCAGTGTCTGAGCCCCAGCAGAAAACCAGAACCCGCTTCCAGCTCTGTGGCACTGTGAGAACCCAGCCTTTAGTTTTATGGTGGTTGTCTTGGTCTTTCTCACAACATACTAAAGCTAATTTTCAGCACAAGCCGGACACTTGTATTGAAAAAGTTCGTAGTGTAGTTTAAAATGGTCATTATAACTTCTCCTTAATGTATGCTTTTTCTAAACCATAATGAAATACATTTGTTTTACTTTTGCAGTGTTCAAACTGTTGCAAGCAACAAATCAGGGGATTGATCATCTTCATGATTCTCTGAATATCTCTCTCTCTCTCTCTCTCTCTCTCTCTCTCTCTCTCTCTCTCTCTCTCTCTCAACCGTGCTGTGCCAGCATGTTTGAATAGAAGTTATGATTAAGAAAGTGTTCCTAATAAGTCTATTGGCCTATATATGTCCAATAGTAGGGAAGCAACACCCATAAAGTGAAATACAGTCTCGCATCCTTTGTTTTTAGGTAACTGTTGTAAAGCTGCTACTTAAGTCAGACACCATTGAGATCGCATCACTCAGTGTGTGTGTGTGTGTGCAACTTTTGTTGGTCAAGGTCACGGTGACCTCACAAAGCACATTTTTGTCTTGTGAAGGTGATATCTCTGGAATGCCGTCAAGTTTCACATTCTGCACAAACATTTACTTGGACTTGAGGAATAAATCACTTGACTTTGGTAGCCAAAGGTCAAGGTCATGTTGGCCTCACAAAGTATGTTCATGTTTTTCTTGAAATGGATATCTGAAGATCAGCTTCAGGGAATGTGTTCTTATTTGGTACAAATGTTCACTTAAACTCAAAGATGAACTGATTAGATTTTGATGAGTGGAGGTCAAAGGTCAAGGTCACAGTGGGTTGTGTAACATTGGTGGCAGAATTAACAAATGAGAAAAGTGTCTTGTGGGATGAGAAGAAGAGACCTTGCTGAGATTGGGTTTTTTTAGATGTTAAAGGTGGGGTGCAAAATCCCTCAATTGCAAATCTTTGACTCCAATTTGAAAAACATATATGCTAGGGACATGCCGGAAGCGGCCACGAAATGCTGCCCGCTTACATTCCGCGCCCATGTTAATCAATTGGGCTGTTCACACCGGCAGCAAAGCGCCGCTGCCGGCTAGCGATCTGCAGTTATGGTTTCGGTGTCTGTTCTATTCTTTTCATTTTAAACAATATAAATGATATATTGTATATGATATAAATTATCAAATGTGAATCCCATACTTTAAATTTTCCTGCTGTTCTTGAGATTCAATTTACCCGAATTATTTTTTTTTTTCCCCCACATGATGAAATTTCCCCACCTGCCCATTCACTGTAATTGTTTTTATTTTTTATTATGTACTTATTTCACACTTTTGTCAGTTGTGTCTACAGACAGACACACACAAGCAGACAGACAGAGAGAGAGGTGGGGTGGCTATAGGCTTGTGTAGGTCAGTCACTTGTGAAGACCATCATCATTTACCCCCGAACCCCTACATTGAACAGAGCATACAACAACCAGCGGAGAAAGCAGAATCGTGGGCTGACCGGCGGGGAGAAATGGGCTTCTGGTGTAAACAGCCAGGTGGCCGCTTCCGCCTCCGGTGTGTCCCTAGCATTATCTGGTGCTGAACTGAATGTGTGATCAGTTTCATACTGTTTCAAAATATGCATTTGAGTTTTTTTTTTTCAAATAGATATGTTTCTCAGTACTACTAATAATAATGAGGTTAATTCTTATCAATTGTACTTAAGCCTAGTTTGGCGAGTTTTACAAGTCCTCAACAAAAGCCCACGACTGGGGCTCGATCTGCAGATGCCAATGCCATGGGTGAACTCTTCAAAGACAAGATTAGAGGCTCACTGACACGTCAAAAACTCAAATCCGGTCGGAGTCACCACGTTATCTTGATCAAACATAGCTAAGTTTAAGGTTGCCCCCACCATCGCTAGTCAGTCTTGTAGTATGAACTCACAATGACTGAAAGACTCTGGGTCACAAGACAGCAAATTGTGTCGTGTGCCGCAGTAATCCGACGACTTTGAATTTCATGAAGTCTGAACTTGTCTTTAATTAGCCCAACGTTTTGAGGGGTCTTTCAGTTTTATTTTCTCACATTCTGAGATGACTAGCCAAGATCTTAAAATGTTGTCTGTTTGTCTAAAGGGTGTAAAAGCTGGATCTGTGGAAGGACCACAGGAAGGAGACAACACTGTGGTGAAAAAAGAGCCCACGGTCAAGACCAGAAAGGGAGATGATGCCTCAGCAGGCAAAAACAGGTTCGAAATATTTTGCTAAAACTAAATATGCATATGATCCTCAGCAGGTTCCCTGTAGAACTTACAGCCAGTATGGAAGATATCAGATCATCCACCTGTTGGAGAAGTAGTCTGTTTACCTTGTGTATAAGGAAGCTATATTTGGATGCCCTGATAGCGTAGGAATTTATCTCACATTCCCTGAATGTAATTGTGTTAGGCTTCCTGTTTAAACTATCACAATTTGTAATCCCCCAGCCAGGAGGAGACTGTGTGGAGGGGTGTGTATTCTCCACAGGATCTGTACACCTTCCCTGCCACACGGGTGGGTGAGTCCAACACTTTGAAGGTCAGCATCCGCAACAACTCATCCAGCACGCATGAGGTGAGACACAACTTATTCCCATCAAGACTTTTGAAGGGATTTATTATTCTCTATTACTGCAGCAGAAGCTGAAATACAGTGTATACAAACATATTCAGCGTCAGCTATACCACAAATTGTTTTTTAACAAGTTGTTTCCATTACTTTCATTCGCTTTTGTAGATGGGATTTTTAACAAGCTCACACACTGTTGCAGGGCTCCAGACTAACTTTTTTCACTGGTAGCACTGATGCTCTGTACTGAAAATTTTAGGAGCACCAGCACAAAATCTAGGCGCACCACTTACGACGTCATGCAACACAACACATTCATATTTTTTCTCATCTTAACTGTTTTACAGATATTATTACATTACATTTCATTTAGCTGACGCTTTTATCCAAAGCGACTTACAATAAGTGCATTTGACTATGAGGGTACAAACCCAGAACAACAAGAATCAAGTAAGTACAATTTTCCGTTTAGAGCACATCCCCTTGAGGACCACTCAGAGGCGGATCCAGAGTATTTTCTTGTGGGGGGCACCCAAAAGTTTAAAAATGAAGGTCACCTCTCTTTAATATTTAGACTACTAAGTGGAAACAATTACATTTCTTAGATTGTACAGTTAGTGTATTTATGTCTTTATCTTGTTTTTGTTGGCAACATTAACTCTTTCACCACTTCTTGAAGGTGCATATGACCTTTTAATTTTCCACTGTCAACAATAAAATGCTGATGTCCCCTTGTTTACAATATTCTCATTAACATCTGGCTCTTACGTGCAATTAGTAAGCTCACCAACAGTAGTCTAAGGCAATTTAAGTGAGTACGATGTATTGTGCAACACTATATACAGCACTGTTAATAGTCAAATATTGCAATATTTATAGTAATTATCACATTTGTATCCATTGCCTGGGTTAAATGTGTATTATTCTCAACATCCCTCTTATACTCCATGTCACCATGGCATTAAGATGGTGCTCTGCCTTGGCATGCTTCTGGCATCCTCCATCTTTGTTCATGGCCTTTTTCCAGCCAGAAAAGCCACTGCCTATGGTAAATGTTGTCTCAGGAGCAGAGGGGAGTGAAAAATGTCTGCATACAAAATAGTTTGCACTATCCTGGCACAGAGAATACTCAAGCCAAGTGTAGACTTTGTACCAGGAGGCATTAAAGGCTCTCGTCCTACCCTGTCCATGCTGAGTGGAAGGGAAGGTTGCTCTGTTGTGCAGGGCCCACAGCTCTGGTTTGAGAAATGTTTGGAAATATATAACATTTCAAATTTCTGTGGAAAGTAATCTTTGTCATCAATGCTGAAATTAAAAATTTGTATTTTCTTTCTTGTTTCCAAAGCTGAATGATTGAGCTTCACTGTGCAGAATGATGTGTGTACAGATGTTGAGACTTGAAAATTGTTTTTACAATAATTGACATAAATTAGAATGTTTGTCTGTGCTCACTGAAAATCGAATTGTAAGTGTGGGCCCACGAGCATGATTTGTCACATCACAAGTAGTTTAGAGCCAATATTCAACTTATACAACTTATACTACGATGTGGATACTTGAAGCCAACAGTTCACATACATTGAGTATAGACTTTACCGTGTAGGAGACATCTTGTATTAAGTAGGAAAACTTTTGAAATTAAAAATATTTGAAATACATTTTTCTGGATTTTAAACAGGAGAGAATGAGTAGATGTAATTTCAAAGATTTTAACAATTATTACTTTTTCCAAGTAGACTATATTATATAATTTTGAAACTTGATCAGGGGAGATCTTCAAGCAATGACAACTCAGAAGTAATGTATTGAGTTGGTCAAGCATTACCTGTTTTCACCTAAATGTACTCAGACAACTGCATTCCAGCAGGCAAGTGATACAAAAGAGGAATTCACATATTACATGGTGGGCAATATTATGGTGGATTAATAACATTTTTGTTGATTAATATTCTACCATGGCGACCTTTAGGTGCAGCAAAAGTAGGATGAACTTGGAGGTTGCGGTCGCTGCTGCAATCCCATTTAGCACGGTTATCATTAGGTTCATTCTCCTCCCTTTGTGGATCTAAAACGATTGATTGACATAGTCAACACTAAATTAATTGTATTCTAAATTAAACTACAATTTTACTTTTTACAGTGTAGCATAAAGTGCAGATATTTAACAATGACACATAAGAAAACTGCACAGTACACAATGCCAGCTTCATTCAGTAATTAAAAGTAGGTATTCAAGTTACTTCATTCAGTGGGAAACTGTAGAACTCTCCCAGTTTGTTTCTTATTCATGAAGAAATCTTTGAGGTGTCCTTAAAATATAGAATTCTTACCTCAACTCAGGGGATGAGGAAAGTCCGTAGTGAAGTGACAGCTTTTAATCGGTGGAGCCACGGAACCACTTCCTGTATTGCTTCAAGATGAAAGCCCTCTAGAGTTTTATACAAAGCCCAGCCTCTAGGTCTCCGCATTGCTTCCGTTTCGTTGTACAACCACGGGTGGCAATCAGCTTTAGACAATGATTGACATCACCACACCACGGGATGGCCAATCAGATTGCAAGGGGGGTGAGATTCTGATTCACAAGGTTTCGATTCGATATGATTCCGTTCAATATCGATTCAGTTTGGGATATTTCATTGTACAATACCAATTTTGCTTGAATATGAAAGACATTCTCAGAGAACTAAAGCAGTAAAGTGTGAAAGGAAACCTCTTACTCGGTGCATGATGTAAAATATTGAGGTAGGCCTGTCATGATAACAAATTGTGTTGGATGATATATTGTCCCAGAAATTATTGTGACAAATATTATTGCCATACCTTTGAAACAATTTCATACCACTGAAATAATAATATTAGAACATAATCCTGCAAGTACATCCTTTCAAAGAGCAATTCCCTTTTTATTCTTAAGAATATTCAGTCTTACAATTTGAATTAGAATTAAAAATATTATAATATCCTTGATAAATAAAACATTTATAAAATGGACTCTCTGTAAACTCAACCTCGTTCCCAGTCTGAGAAGTCTGGGAGCGCACACACACAGTTTCTTGCTCGCTCCTGGTATTTCATGTGATGGCCTATATTATAATGATTTTTTTTTTTTTTGACCCCAAAAAATGGGGGGCATATTTGCAAGTTCCACTGGTTATAAAATTGTCGCACTTTCTCTTAAAATAGTTGCAAAATGCAACTAAATAGTGGCAGTCTGGAGCCCTGTGTTGCAAGTAGAAATTTGCATGATTTACTTAATTTATCCCATATGAGAAATGTAATAACATCAAACTAACAGTTGTCGCTGTGCATGGGTTTGATATTTGATGTCTTGCTTCTCTAATTGTCTTGCAGCTGAAATTTGTAAACACTAAGGAGCCATTCCACATCAAGCATTCCAAATATTCTCTGAGGTGAGTCCAGTAGTTATTATCCCTGACAGAAGCTCCATTTCATGATAGCAGCCAACTGAAAATCTGGTTTCAGGAACTTTAACTCGTCTTTGTAATTATTGCCGAGCTCTGTTTTGTGTTATCTTATTACTGCTAACACTTTTCCGTTTGTTGTCAGAGATGGCTCCACACTGATTTCTCTCATAAAACTCAGTATCTATGGTCCAATCCGGAGGGGTAGGGCCAAGTGTTAGGGCACTATAGCCCTCGAAACGTAGATTTCTCCGACCCTCACTTCAAACGCAGGGGTACCCAGAATGCCTTGTGAATCACCAGCAAGCTGGGAGAGAGGGCCTCAAATGTAGTATTTTCTCAACTAATAAGGATTTAAAAATTACGATATTGATTGTAATATCTTAGTTTAATATCATTTCAATGTATTATGGTCATTTTTTTCACAACAACTTTTTTTTAAACGAGCGCTAGTTATCTTTTTTTTTTTTTGCATCATAAAAAGAAGGGCACGAAGCACTTGATAGAACTCGCGAAAAGCAGCGATGTTACTGAACTTAACTTCTCTAATAACAAAGCATCCTGGCAGGGTTTTATACAGACCACTGCTAGCAGCCTGTGACCTTTTGATTCATACGTGAAATAACGCAGCGCATCCAAGCTTTTCAATTTCAAATGTCATTGATTCACCTGCATTAGCATAGATGTTATTAGGATATTATAGGTTTGTCACTTTAGTAACTGCAAACAATAGCATTGGTTTATTTAAGATCTCAACAATGTTATTACAATGACATCCCCGGCAAAACTTTTGTCTCGTCTGTTTAAATCGACGACTACTGATGACGTCTCAGGTTTTTAGCGACGACTACTGATGATGTAACGGCTTCTTGAAGGGCTGTCCCAATTCGAAGGGCAAGATTTCAACCACTACCCCTTGTAACTCCGTTTCAAGGGGCAAGATAACCCCCTTGAAAGGAGGGGGTGAAATGGGATTGGGCCTATGTATTAATATTGAGTCAGAACATGCTCTAACGTTTTCCCATTTCTAATGCTCACTGTGGGAGATGTTGGGTCCTGGTGGATGATGTTACAACAGTTTATTCAGTGCACACGTTTTGTTGAACTGAGTCCTCTTGGCAGTCAGTCACAGGTACTTGCTGTGCTATGCTCTGTTGATGAGCAACTGTGTTCAGTGGGCAGAACATATTTTTAGTACTGGAGATTTTCATCATAACCTGAACCCTGCCTGTTGTGTGTTTGAGAGTTTGTTCTAGCCGTGTGGTGACCCCAGCATGTTAAACTTCGTATCACGCACTCTCATGTCCACCCGACTGAACACAATGCTGCCCCTGTTATTGTTTATTTGTTATGGATGAGTTTGTATTTACAGTACATTGTAATTAAGATTATTATTATTACAATCTTGAGTATTTGATTTGATTTGAATGTGTAAATACATGTTGTGTATTCATGCTTTTACTGTGTTGTGTGTGTTAATGTTTACTGTGTTTTCACAGTTGTTTTTCTCCTCTACCCATTAGATCACAGCACTATTTGAAGCTACCCATCCAGTTCAGGCCGAGCACTGCAGGCAGACACGCCAGTTTGTTGCTCATCAAGTCAGAAACAAGTGAAAGTCTTGTTATTCAGCTAATCGGTGAGGCAATGCCTTGAACACACCATCTACCATCCTACGCCACCCCCACATGCTGACTGGTCAGTTTTGGGTGGATGCTCATCTCTGTACTCTTCATCATGGCACAGAGGGGAGAAACGGGTGAAGAGAAAACTGCACAAAATCCCCAAAAAAGGAAGCCTGAACTTAAACCTTTCCCTGTCTTCATATTTAAAGATGTGGACTGTTTACCTGGAAATGACTTAGAATCTGCTACCAACATCTGCCTCCGGATAAGACTCGGGTGTCATCAGATGGCCCATGGAAAATGATTGTTCCTGAAGCAGAACATTTGGTCTAACTGGCTTATAATAAGTCTGCGACACTCAGAATTTTAATGATTCCTGTCACTTGATTCACAAACTGATATTTGCCTAACCCCTTACTTGCGTCACATGGGAGCATTGTTGCCACCACGGCCTGTCAAACAGAACCAGTACCAGCTGGGATATATAGGGGATTTTTTGGAGTTGGTCACTCAGGAATGTCTTTGTCTCTTGTTTGGTAACAAGACTACAGATATATATTTTTTTAGAGAAGTCATTTAATGTTGCTATTCATTTACATAGATATAAATAAAAAGTAGCATATAGGATTAACCTAATTTATTGTATTAACTCCAACATGCCCCAGGGGATTTAAGGAGTCTGTTTTTTTTTAATCGCATAGATTGTTGGGTCTGTTCACATTTCATAAGATCTTCTTTTTCCTCTGTGCTTATGTGGTTTCTGTGTATGAGGCTCCTTGTCACACAGAGCCCACCTGGATAGTGACATTTGTCAGAACCATGTGTCGACTTCCAAAAAAACGAAGACAAAAAGTTCAAATATACTTGATTTAGTCATTATCATTGATTGTTATTTTCTGCTTAAAGTGGATGTTTTCTGTAAAGCAGCTTGCCATGCCTGCTTAGTGTGGTTACCATGGTAAAACAGTGTTAATTGCACTTCAAGTCACAGGAAATTAGCTCCCAGTTAACTCTTTTGGCGCTGGGGCAAATCGCCAAAATTGCATTTGAGTATTGGATTCACATCCATAATTGTTTTTTGTAGCTGGATGGGGAAATACTGGTGAACTTCAACCAAGATGTGGCATTTTTCTGTCAGAAGAAGACAACATTTAGGCAATGTAAAACAATTTTTTTTATACTTGTGCAGGAAATGTTTATATGAAGACAGTATATTGTCTCAGGTTGCGCTCAACATGCTCTGACAGCTATCCTATCATACTTTAATTTACAATTTGCACATGCTATAAATAGTATATCATGTAATATATTGCTATGTGTACACATTTTAAATAAAACCTGTGATAAATAGCTTTGCTTATTCCAGTTCTTCCAAAAAGGGAAAGCAATTGGAAAAATAATTTTATAAAAGAAATGCATTAAATGCAAAAAGTAGAGAATTCAAAGATCTTTAAATATCCTTGTGTGTTTTGTCCATTCATTCAACCTTTATTTATACAAGATGATCAGATCAGTGAAAACAACTGGCATGTCTTTCAGCAGAGCAGCACATACTTAACAATATTGGTAAAACATAACAAAATAAACTACAAACAAAATAAAATCACTGCAATATCCTCCTCAGAGACCCTCTAACAATCCACACGGGATCTTTTTTTTTTATTTAAATTTTTTTGCTCCACTGGATCCTCTAAGAACAGTGATGTCATGTTTCAAAGGAATTGACTGGTCAGTGGGCTGTGCTTTTATACTTGTTCATCTATTATCTCTGACTTAACCTGCACAAGTTACCATGGTCATTTACCCCAATAGGACCACAAACCCTGAAGTTACCCCGATAACTGCAAATCCTGCTTCGTAGTACAGGCCTCTGCTCTGGAGCAGGTAACATCAGATCAGATCAAAACCTGCCAACAGCCCTACTGACTAGTCAGGTCCCTAAAAAAAAAAAAAGCAATCAGCCTCCAGTGCCTCAACACTAATGGTAAAGTAACTAATATTAAATGAGAACAGATATTTGTGTCATGAATCAAACAACTAAGTCAAATTTGTGGTTTTAAAACGACCTCCTACAAACAATGGTTGGTCGACCACAATAAATAACTACATAATAAAATCTTTTGCTGCATTTTAATCGTGCAAAGATTGTGCTTTATTTTTTGACACCCAGACCTATTCTGTTGCTGCAGCTCAGAATAATATGAGGACAATTTGTGGAATTAAAACTGGACAAGAAAATGAAATTCCCCCTGATGTATTTTATAAGAGATATTATTCTCACACAGCTCAGTATTCTCCCAAAACAGGTGTGACTTACTAAAAAAGATGTGCTTTATCTGGTAATCTGGCTTTACGAGTGTCTTGTGTACACAGGATGATAAAAGCAAAGAGCAGTAAATCAAACCTTTGAAAAAAAAAACATTAATTATTAAACATTTAAAAAAGTTAATAAAGACAGGCATCAAACCACCATTATGTTTCTCATGGCGTGCATAACACCATGCAGCATAAACTGTGTTGGTGATATTAAAGATGAAGTGAGAGAGAGACTGTCTCATGAAGACCATCTAATGTGAAAGCATGAAAGCAAGATAAATTAATTTAAATTCAATTCAAACAACTTCACGGGGGAATTCATTTAGAGCTGCAAACCCTGTTTCGTAGTACAGGCCCCTGATCGGGTTTACACTTGTGCATAATGATAAAGATGTATGTACATGTTCAACATGGAGACAGCTAAATATTGGCAACATGTCAGGGGGTTGTTTTATTTAGGACATGGAAGAATTACAATACCAATGGATAATACTGATGTTTGCACTCAGTGTCGACCTTTATCTTAACACTACTTGTGGTGGCATTTGTACAGGAAGTACAGTCTGCTTGCTGCAATACATTTTTTTACAGTGTAAACCATGTCAGATACAATGTATTTATTTCTAACCTGATTATGACATTATTCAAGTACATTCATGTCCTACAAACATGCACCTTCACAATCCCTATCAGGACTAAATTATTCTTTATTCTTGTTTGGATGAGTGAAGTCTAGTGGGCATGATATACATATAATGTAACACTGAGCGGTGTAGTGTTGGCTATACGCAGGTATACGGTAATCAGCATAGCGTACGCCCAATTCTAAATTGCATTTGGTGCACATCATTCAGTTGTGTGCTGCGAGCCATTTTATCCCAAGGACAGTGAAAGCGTCACCTGCCTTCACCTCCGATTGGTTAATTAGGATAAGGATATCAGAGTACCCCAATCAGAGACAGAATAGGGTGGGTTATTTTTATGTTTGTCTTCCTTGTAAAAATATTTGCTGGCCTTTACCTTACCTCCTGGTTAACTGAATTCATAAAAACAAAAATGCAACTAAATTGGGCCTGTACTGAAATTCAAACATGAAGCAAACTATCCATACAAAAATTTCATCAGAAATGACCTCATGCAGGACCGACCTCGGTGCTGCCAGCTGTCAGCTCGGGTTGTAACTGTAGTTCAATGCCTGCACCGGTGCGCGCACCACTCCCAACATACTCCACCTCTGTCAGAGAGGAGGCTGATGGTGACTGAGATGCTGCCAATTTTAGGCCCAATCCCATTTCACCCCTTCTCCCTTCTCCCTTCCCCTTGTTTTTGTGGGTTATCTTTCCCCTTGAAACAGAGTCACAAGGGGTAGTGGTAGTGTTGCTGTGATATTTTGGTTAGAAGTTATTTGAAATTTTATGTTAGTGATGTTATGCTCTTCACAGTCTTTCTTTGCATGCAACTAGCTACTTTCTCTAACCTGGCACCAACACACACACACACACACACACACACACACACATATCTCCCCACACATCTCTCTGACCCCCGCCACATGTTGTAAACATCACCAGGGGTCCTGTCTTCAAAGTGGCCAGCCGCCATTTTGAAAGTACACTCACACACACATACTCACATACACATATTTATATAGTAAGTACACCTTTAGTAATTTGTGTTTTTATACTTTATTATCTTAATAATAAATGTTTTTCTTTCACAAATGTTTTCATTAATGTTGCATAAGTGTGAATTATCCAACCTCTACACTGTCAAGAACTCTATATCCTTCAACTTAGCTAACTATCTATATGGTAATTTTGGTTATAGTTATTCATTTAATTGTTAATCAGAGTTCCAAATTTGTAGTTAGTACTTTAATGAGACTTAAAGGGGACATATCATGAAAATTCCACTTTTTTAGTGCTTCTACACGTTAATTTGGGTATCTGGCATGTCTACCAACCCAAAAACTTTTTTGTTTTGTTATGGTTCCTCTAAGTCAGAAACGTCATGCTTGAGTGACTCGAATGAGCTTCCTATGTACTGTGTCGTCACAATACACTGGAAGTCTCCCTACATGGCCTTGGCCCACCCCCCACCTCATCCCCCCGCCCCCCCACACTCGTTACGCCGGGTTTTCACCGGAGGCAGCAAGGCTGCGAGGCAGCGCAGCGCCGTTCTCCAGCGCGCAGCCGCCTGGCTGTTCACACGGGATGTGCATTTCTCCGCGCTGGTCAGCCCCATAGACTGTATATACAGTGCCTTGCATAAGTATTCACCCCCCTTGGACTTTTTCCCATTATGTACTGTTACTAACTGGAATTCAAATAGACTTAAATAAACTTTTTCCCGTTTGATCAACAAAACATGCATAGTACTTTGGAGGTGCAAAATAAATTTTATTGTGACACAAACAATAATGAGAACAAAAAAGTTGACATCTGTTGGGTGCATAAGTATTCACCCCCCTGTGTCAATACTTGGTAGAACCCCCTTTCGCTGCAATTACAGCTGCAAGTCTTTTGGGGTATGTCTCTACCAGCTTTGCACATCTAGAGATGGAAAGGTTTGTCCATTCTTCTTGGCAAAAAAGATGAAGCTCAGTCAGATTGGATGGAGACCGTCTGTGAACCGCAATCTTCATGTCTTGCCATAGATTCTCTATTGGATTGAGGTCTGGGCTTTGACTGGGCCATTTTAAGACATTAACATTCTTTAATCCAAACCATTCCTTTGTAGCTCTGGCTGTATGTTTAGGGTCATTGTCCTGCTGGAAGATGAACCTCCGCCCCAGTCTCAAGTCTTTTGCAGACTGCATCAGATTTTCTTCAAGGATTTCCCTGTATTTGGCTCCATCCATCTTTCCCTCTATTCTGACCAGTTTCCCTGTACCTGCTGAAGAGAAGCATCCCCACAGCATGATGCTACCACCACCATGTTTCACTGTTGGGATGGTGTGCTCAGGGTGATGGGCAGTGTTGGGTTTCGCCACACAAAGCGTTTTGCATTGAGGCCAAAAGTTCAATTTTGGTCTCATCTGACCAGAGCACCTTCTTCCACATGTTTGCTGTGTCTCCCACATGGCTTCTGGCAAACTCCAAACGGGATTTTTTATGGATCCCTTTCAACAATGGCTTTCTTCTTGCCACTCTTCCATAAAGGCCAGATTTGTGGAGTAGACGACTAATAGTTGTCCTGTGGACAGATTCTCCCACCTCAGCTGTGGATCTCTGCAACTCCTCCAGAGTAACCATGGGCCTCCTGGTTGCTTCTCTGATTAATTTTCTCCTTGTCCGACTCTTCAGTTTGGGTGGACGGCCTCCTCTTGGTAGGTTTGCGGTTGTGCCATATTCTTTCCATTTTCTTATGATGGATTTTATGGTGCTCAGAGAGATGTTCAAAGCTCTGGATATTTTTTTATAACCTAACCCTGCTTCATATTTCTCCACAACTTTATCCCTGACCTGTTTGGTGAGCTCCTTGGTCTTCATGATGCTGTTTGTTCAGTAATGATCTCCAACAAACTCTGAGTCCGTCACAGAACAGGTGTATTTATACTGAGATTAAATTGCAGACAGGTGGACCCTATTTACTAATTATGTGACTTGCAAATGTGACTTGTGAATGCAATTGGTCGCACCAGATCTTTGTTAGGGGTTTCACAGTAAAGGGGGTGAATACATATGCACTCAACACTTTTCAGATTTTTATTTGTAAATAATTGTGAAATCCATGTAATATTTCCCCCCACTTCCAAATGATGCACTATTTTGTGTTGGTCCATTACATAAACTCACGATGAAATAAATTTTAATCTGTGGTTATACCATGACAAAATGTAGAAAAGTCCAAAGGGGGTGAATACTTATGCAAGGCACTGTATAAGGTCAGCCCACGATTCTGCTTTCTCTGCTTGTTGTTGTACCCGTTGAATGTCGGGGGTTCGGGGGTAAATGATGGTCTTCATAGCCCCCCACCCCCCACCTCTCTCTTTCTCTCTCTGTCTGTCTGCTTGTGTGCTTGTAGTGGGGGGGCAGAGGGGGACATTTAATTATGTGATTGGGAAAATTAAAACTCCAGGACAACAGAAGGGGAATACAAAGTATGGGATGCATATTTGATAATTTATATCATATAAAATATGTAATTTATATCGTTTAAAATCCTGGGGGGAGAGGGGGGAGGGGGGAGCTGGCTCATTAGCATTTAAAGGAACAGGCACTCAAAACAGGTCACTCTGTGGAGGGCTGTTTTATACAGGGTAAAAAGGGTGCTGTTTTAAATGATCCTTCAGGTATTTTGACCAAAGTATGTTACAGACATTTCATTAAGACCCCAAGGAACCATATCAACTTGTGGTAAAATGGGCATGCTATGTCCCCTTTAATGTTAAGTGCTTTGACTGGTTGATTTAGCGAGAAAAGCGCTGCATAAATGCAGTCCATTTACCCTAGTTACACACTCATTACACATGTAGGGCTTTTTTAAGGATGGCTCTGATTTACTATTCTTTATAGTCCTGGTTATGCCCCTACTCTTTTATAGACTGAAGTCACTTCTCTGTCACACATGACAGCTCTGTTATTAAGGGTCATATTATGATGAATTATGTTTTATCATTTTCAGTGATACATATACTGGCCCATGGGGGGGGGCACATGGTTTGGTTCATGTTCAGTATCTCAGATACCAATAATTGGATTCTGACAAAGCTGGATAAATAAGGACTTCTCACATTGCTCTGGCCTTTCAGATACATTGACTCATACAGATGATACAGGGGCAGGTCAGAAACTGCATATCTTGAGGTCATGTGCCATGGGACAGGACACTGTCACGTGTACGATGGTTATTCCCCTCTCATAATTTATCTTTTCTTTTGGTTTCTTTGGGAACCAGCTTGCCAGATTTCACAAGTTCCAGAGACGAGGAACTCCCCAGCATTGTGGGTTACCTCTTTACTGTTCCCACACTCATCAGCAGTGGTTCAGAAATTAGAGTATAAAGTTGTTAATCGAATAGTTAAGAAACCCCTGAACCAGCCAAAAAGTGCTGGAAACAGCCATTTGGTATTAATGTACTCTCTAAGCAGGTTTCACCGAAGACACTTTTGTCAAACAGTACATTGGCTTAGTGCTGGAGTGCTTTTAGTACACTTCGTTTAACCACAAAGCCTAGTAGTGATTTAATAATTCAGTAAAAGTCTCTGCATGGGGAAAAAGGACTGTAGAATCACACACACACACACACACACACAAATACACCCACATACACACAGATGTTGTTACCTTTACTACGTTTTACTCAAATGAAAGATCAAGCAAGTCTGAAGTAGTTTTTGTCCTTCTCCAGCAGAGGGCGATAACCATCAGCTTGAACTAATACATGCCCTCTTCTACTCCATGCCCTCCTGTTCATAAGTGTGGGCCTTGGCTTTGCTACATTTAGAAAATGATCCCAAATCAGCTGGGCATTGTCTTGATTGCTGCCATTGCGCTGTCATGTGAATCTCAAGAAACTCTTTAGTCACCATTAAACTACAGCTAATTGGTGAATTTGGCTGTGAACTTCTAATTCAGCATGGTCCTGCCATGCTCTACTGTAATGGTCTTTATATAGCGCTTTGCTAGTCATGATGACCAGATAAAGCTTTACAGTACAGTTTATTGCCATTGACCCATTCACACACACATTCACACCATAGTCCATTTATGGACAGCACTTTTTTTTTCTATGACAGTTGTGGATCTAGGCAAACATGATCTTAACTGATTTTAAGATTATTCTCTAGAGCTTAATATTTAGTGAGTATAAATTACAATAGAAATGTTAGAATTGAGAAATCACAACATTAAAGTAATACTTCATATAAACCTTACAGCACTTGATGCAGTCGTCGGTGCCCCATAAAAATAAAGTCTAAAGCCTGGGTTGAGGAACAGAAGCTGGTCTTATAATTACAATCTTTAACAGAGTTTGTAATGATAGTGATAGAGGAAAGGTGCAAACAGTCCAGGAGTCATTTTTCATCACAAGTGTAGTAGGGCTGCAACTAACGACTATTCTGATAGTCGATTAATCTATCGATTATTGAAACGATTAATCAACTAATCGGATTAGGAATCACACAAATTCTCAATTGCTCTTATTTAGCCATCAGCTTTTAAATTTAGCTTGAGGTTGTTCGCGGCATGTGATGACTGAAAATAAAGACAATAAAGATCGATACTTCATTCAAAAATGTCTTTTAATAAACTTTACTGCATATTAGGCAAAGTTTTTGTCCATTTAAAACCAAGGACAGGCAAAGTGCTAATATAAAAAAATTAATTTAAATTCAAGTTTCCCTTTTTCCTGTGAACCAAGAACAGGCCAAGTGCCGATACTAAAAATAAATTAAAAATCAAGTATCTATTTTTTCTGTAAACAAAAGGACAGGGAAAGTAGCAGCAATAAAACATCAACAAACAAAACTACAGTCTTCATTGGACTGCATAATTGTGATTTAAAAAGACGTTTGTCAGGCAATAGGATAACATTACGCATTTAAACTCGTTAAAAAAAGTTTTAAAAAATCTATATTCAAACCATATTTTTGTAATGGATTCTAGAATCCTGCACACAGGTATTGAGGGTGTTGCCAAGACAACTCCGTTTATATAGCAAGCTAGATAACAGGCTATCTTACAGAGGCGAGTCTGCATCGCCTACGTTATGATGTCAAACGTGCTTCCTCTTCAAATGCTCGTGTCCTGCTTCCATGAAAAGCAAGGTCCGCCTTGCAAATATTGCAGGTAGTTTTTTTTCGGGCTATGTTAAAGGGGACATAGCATGCCCATTTTACCACAAGTTGATATGGTTCCTTGGGGTCTTAATGAAATGTCTGTAACATACTTTGGTCAAAATATCAGAAGGATCATTTAAAACAGCACCCTTTTTACCCTGTATAAAACAGCCCTCCACAGAGTGACCTGTTTTGAGTGCCTGTTCCTTTAAATGCTAATGAGCCAGCTCCCCCCTCCCCCCTCTCCCCCCATGATTTTAAACGATATAAATTACAAATTTTATATGATATAAATTATCAAATATGCATCCCATACTTTGTATTCCCCTTCTGTTGTCCTGGAGTTTTAATTTTCCCAATCACATAATTAAATGTCCCCCTCTGCCCATCCACTACAAGCACACAAGCAGACAGACAGAGAGAAAAAGAGAGAGGGTGGGGGGCTATGAAGACCATCATTTACCCCGAACCCCGACATTCAACGGGTACAACAACAAGCAGAGAAAGCAGAATCGGGGCTGACCTTATATACAAGTCTATGGGGCTGACCAGCGCGGAGAAATGCACGTCCGTGTGAACAGCCAGGCGGCTGCGCGCTTGGGGCGCTGCGCTGCCTCTCAGCTGCGCTTCCGCGTCCGGTGTAACCCAGCGTAACGAGTGGGGGGGCTCTGTGTGTGTGCCGGTGTTACAGTAGAGCTGAACACTGCGGAAGTCTTCCACACTGCTGGCTGTGTGGCGCTGATACAAATTCCAGCTCACGCATGGGAGAGCGAGCGGTCGCGCCCGATCAACTGCTGCAGCCTCCCAGTCCCAACGATCCAGACAAATGCCACATGTGAGTGAATCGCGGGCTGACCAGCGGAGAAATGCTCGTCCCGTGTGAACAGCCAGGCGGCTGCGCGCTTGGGAACGGCGCTGCGCTGCCTCTCAGCCTCGCTGCCTCCGGTGTAAACCCGGCGTAACGAGTGTGGGGGGACGGGGGGAGGTGGGGGGGACGGGGGGGGCCAAGACCATGTAGGAAGACTTCCAGTGCCTTGTTACGACACAAAACCCAGGAAGCTCAATCGAGTCGCTCAAGCATGACGTTTCTGACTTAGAGGAACCATAACAAAACGCGCGAGTGTTTTTTCCCCAGAGTTTTTGGGTTGGTAGACCTGCCAGATACCCACATTAACGTGTAGAAGCACTAACAAAGTGGAATTTGCATGCTATGTCCCCTTTAAGGGTGAAATTCTCCCATACTTTTGACTTTCTGGTACGCGATGGTGTTGCAACGGACGCCGCCATTGGTCTATGTTTTGTCGCTATTGCACATGCGCGACTTTCAGAGATAGGAAGGGAGCGAGATGGCTCACTCCTCAGCTACTTCCATCAGCACCTCTGGTAAAACGACGTTTAGTTCAGCTGCACGGCACGAAAAACGCGAGCTATGACGTAACCAATGAATCATCGACTATTAAATTCGTTGGCGACTATTTTTGTCATCGATTTTTGTCGACTACGTCGATTAATCGTTGCACCCCTAAAGTGTATTGAGACAGCTCATGTAGAAGTTCTAAAGTTTTACACATAGCTTTAAAAAATATTTTACACAACACTAATTAACGCTAGCTTACACGCTAACTTCAGCTCCAATTCATTACTCTTCTTAAATATAATGTGGACATGTTTACAACTGGCTTTTAACATTACTTTACATTGTACATATATATATATGATAAATGGTCAGTATTTATAAAGATGACAGATGCTTCACAGTACAGTTTATTGCCATTCACACACACATTCATACAGTACATCTATGGGCAGCAATTTAGGGTTCAGCGTCTTGCCCAAGGACAGGAGGCATGCAAATGTGGAAGACTGGGATCGAACCGCCGACCTAGTTTCCACAGCTGCCCCATAAAACTTGAATCAATGCTTTCATATTTAGAACAAAAACTTCTACAGTACTGCTGTCTCAAATATGATGGTTTGTGTTCACACCCTGGTCAGTGACAATGAGAAAATGCTGTTTTAAACACCAACAACCTCCATTTAACCTGTGTGTGTGTGTGTGTGTGTGTGTGTGTGTGTGTGTGTGTGTGTGTGTGTGTGTGTGTGTGTGTGTGTGTGTGTGTGTGTGTGTGTGTGTGTGTGTGTGTGTGTGTGTGGCTTTAATCCAGAGATTGCACTGCAGCAATATTTTACTGCCACATGTGAATTGCTGATAAACTCTTCCAGTTGCTGATTGGAAACTCTTGGGGCCTGATCTACTAAAGGTTTGCGCGTGTAAAAACGTGCGCAAACTTGATTTCAGCCGCAAAAAAACATGCAAGCTGATCTACTAATGGTGCGCACTGAGGATTGCGTGCAGAATAACACACGCTGTCCATTTAGTACGTTTGCCTTAATGAATATGAATGATAGGGCGTTTCTACCCGAGTGCGCAAAATATTGGGAGGAGTAGATGCAAATAGTTTCATTTAGCACACGCATTGTGATTTACAAAGCCTGAAAATAATTGCGGTGATTGTGACTGTGTCTATATATAATATCTGATTTTGAGTCAGTCTTGTGGATGTTTGTCAGCCTTATGTCATGACCCGATCCGAACTAGAAGGATGTTGTAGTTTGATGTTTGTTTGAGTACCATGCATCGCAGAGAGTGTTGAGAGGATCCATTTCAGTGGTATTTTCGGGTTGACGGTGAAAAACACTTTTTCACCGCCACCAGCAAACAAAGGAGAATACCCATGGCGCTGTTTACCTGTCGTACCTGGAGCATGGAGGCGACGAAGGAAACAAGGGTCGCGGGCCGGCGTCCTAGTCCGGCTGAGGAAACGTGAGAACCGGCCTCCACTACCAAGTATTCTTCTGGCTAATGTTCAGTCTCTGGATAACAAGCTGGACGAACTTCGGAGCAGGATGGCTTTTCAACGGGACATTAAGTTTTGTAACGTGATGGTTTTCACGGAGACTTGGCTCGATCCCGGACTCCGCCATTGTTCCCGAGGGGGTCTCCATTCACCACCAGGACCGGACAACAAACTCGGGGAAGAGCAAGGGAGGAGGTGTCTGCTGCATGGTGAACAATCTGTGGTGCTCAGATGTGGAGATTATTTCTTCGGACTGTTCTCCGGACCTGGAGCACCTCATGATCAGATGCCGACCTTATTACATCCCGAGGGAGTTTACATCGGTCGTTATTACAGCGGTGTACATTCCGCCACATGCCGACACTAATCAGGCACTGGACGAGCTGCATGCGGTTATCGACAGGACAGAGACATCACGGCCCGAGGCTGCGTTTATTGTGGCCGGTGATTTTAACAATGCCAAGATGAGGAAAGTCCTGCCGCGATATCATCTACACATCAGCTGTCCTACGTGTGGAGCGAACACGCTCGACCATGTTTACACTCCCTTCCGGGATGCGTATAAGGCCCTCCCTCGCCCCCCATTCGGCAAATCGGATCACGTCTCAGTTCTGCTGCTGCCTGCCTATAGGCAGAAACTCAAACGTGACAGACCGGTGACTCGGACCATTCAGCGGTGGACCGACCAATCAGACTCGGCTCTACGGGACTGCTTCAGCACGACGGAGTGGTGTGTGTTCCAGGATGACAACATCAACACATACACGGACGCGGTCATCTGCTACATCAGCAAATGCATCGATGACGTCGTACCGAGGATTACTGTACGAACATTCCCGAACCAGAAGCCCTGGATTAATGGTGATGTCCATGCAAAACTCAAAGCACGGACTGATGCCTACATCTCAGGTGATCTGGAGGAGTACAGGAAGTCCAGGTACGCGATCCGGAGTGCTATTAGCAGTGCCAAGAGACTTTACAGGGACAAGGTGGAGTCTCACTACAAGGGCTCCAACACAAGGAACATGTGGGCTCGACTCAAAACCATCTCTGACTACAAAGCAAAGACCAGCAGTGCTGATGTAGCGTCTGCATCTCTCCCAGAGAATCTGAACACCTTTTATGCACGCTTTGAGAGCAACTCCCCGGCTGTGGAGATCCAAGAGGCCCAGGAGGACCGCTGCCCCTCTGTAATATCCAGTGTGGGGCCATGGTTCTTTGTGAAACCACACTTCAGCCTACATGTTCAGTCAAGGCCTGAAGCCGCATGTTCCTCCAAGACTCAGTCTCCCAGGGGCCATCAAAAACCAGAGCAAGGAACTCGGTCTCCCAGGGGGCATCAGAGGTGTAAAAAAAAACCCAGGGACACAGGTTTCAACTCCCATTGGTCACTCTGGACCCCATGACCTGTGAGGTCACCGGGCCAATATAAAGTCAGGTTCTCCCCCTCTTCTGTCCTCTTTCTACACTCCCTCCAAGGAGAGAAGGCGGTCGAGCCTCTTCATCCTCTTCCTACGATCCTTCCACAGGAGGGAAGGCTGTCGAGCCTCTTCTCCAGCTCACATCTTCATCTTCCCATCCAACTCTTTGAGAGGAGCACCAAGGTGCAGCTTCCAGCTCATCTTACCAAGGAAACCTCTTCGCACTCCAAGCTCTGCCAACCCTTCAAGCAGCGACTCGATGTCCTGCTGTAAGAACTTCAAACAGCAACTGAACTCAACCGAAACCAGCAAGACGACACAAAACTGCGAACTGCACAGCAACTTCCTTTTTCCCCTTTCCACGGACTGGTAACACAACTGGGCTTAATAATTATACTAGGCTAAGCAAGACTGTTTATTCGATTCTGTGTGAGGTTTATAAGTTTGATTTGTGGTGTTGTGATATTTTGGGTACAAGTTATTGAGAAAGTAATGTTAGTCTGTTATGCTCTTCACAGTCTTTCGTTGCATCCAATCTAGTAACTTCCTCTAATTTGGCACACACACAGACACACGCATAACTCTTCACCTCATTATCTCTACAGGTCGTAAACATTCCAATAGGTGGGGGACGGGTGTTATCTCTTTGGCCAGCGACCATCTTGAAAGCACGCTGACTCACACAGACACACACACATGTATACACACATACCTATCTTTGTTGTTATTTAATTAGAAATTAGTAATTTTTATTTTTAATAATTTTTTCCAACATTTTTGGCATCCCTGGGTGGACAGAGTACAGTTGGCAAAAATTCATAATTATGCAACATAAATTTTTCTTTTTCCTCTTCCATTTTTGGCTAACATAAATGGTGCCCCCGCGTGAGGGAGAGTACAGTTGAAAAATTCATAATTATGCAATATTAATTTGTTTTCATTTTCGGCAAACGCCAGAAATAAGTGGAATTTTGAATTTTCAGTCAAGCCAAAGGTTTGAATTCAATTCCACTAGTCTGCCACCGGAGTAGACATTCAACCGTATTTACAAACAAGTGCATTGTGGTGAAATTTAATTTATTCATAAATTAAATGTTTATTAATAATTAATTATTCATAACTACCATTTTAGGTCCTCATAGTGTTACGCTAAAAGATTGCTATCGTTGCTAATAACTCCAGTTGAATATTCGTTGTTGAAATTTTAAGAATTTCTTTTAACATTTGAATATCACATATTCAATGTTAACTGGTCAAGCTGTGAAATTTCCTGTAACTGTTAAGTGCTTTTGAATTAAGACATGACCTATGTAACAGAGCTTGTACCTGGCTGTTACTGCCAAGCATAACAGCCCAAGTTGGATAAGAGAACCTGAGAAAGAGCCACAGCGTGCTTCCAGCCCTGTGAATTTATAGAACCCCTAACTGTTACTGCCCTGCATATCAGTTAGTGATTAAAAGTTTGGTGAACTGTTTAACCCACCATAGTTTTGGTTAGGCTAGTGTACGATCAAATCCACACTACAAGGTGTCTGCCAGTGCAACACCAAAGCCAACCACACTGCTTTTTGATTTATAAACTTGTAAATCTAATCCTTCAATTTCAGACCTAACAATGGAGAACCCCTGTGTAGAACAATTTGTTTCTTCCATAGCACAGAGCCTGACCCCTGGCTATCCTGAATTCATCAGCAAGTTGAACTTCAGTGAGTGTAATAAAGAAATAGATTCTCTACTTAACGACAGGTGTGATGCACAAACAGCATCAAAGGGTCCATTGTTGAGATGCATGATTCTAAATTTCCACAGGCAAATCAACCTTGCCTGTCAGAGCAAAGCAGCCATGGAACAGGAGGTAAATGCCCTAAGAGCGCAAAATGCTTTTCTTTTCCAGGAGGTTCAAACTGCTAATAAGAAAGCCCTGAACTACTTAGAGGACCTGCACTCAGCAGAGTCAGATCTCATTTCACACAAGGAGGAATTGTTAAAACTTAGATTAGAAGGCCCGGCCTCACATCAGTTTTTGAACCAATGTGATTCTGGTTATTCCGATTCACACTCCTCCGATAGTGTACGGTTAACTCCCTCTTCACTCCCAAGATGGGACAGAATCCCATCCGACCCGAAGTCTTTGGGAATTAAATCACCTCCTGATCCTCCACTGACAGGAAGAGGTAACAGCTTCCTAACTCCCCATCTCTCTGACTGACACTGACATTGACGACACATGTAGTTTATCTTCAAGAACACATTGTGCCTCATATGCTTCTCATCCACTGATGCATGACACATTTTTCCGTGCACAACTCTCCAAAGGGGGGACTTCAACATTCAAGAATGTTTTAGCACCTCCCCCTCAACCAGAGAGACCTGTAGCAGGTGATGCACGTGCCCGGACCTCACAGTGTCTGCGCTTTGATTTGCTTGAGTTTCTAGCTAAAGATATTGAACAATTTGATCCAGACAACTGTGATAACAATATTGATAATTACTTTAGAGAACTAGATCTCAGCTTAAGTGATGTGCCAAATGCAACAGAAAGAGAGAAGGTTAGACTCGTGTTAAAAACCAGCTCTACAGCTGTTCACAAGTTAATTCAGTCACTTCCTTCCAGTGTCACAAGTAACTACACAGAGCTCCGTCAAGCACTAGTCGAGGAATTCTCTTCTACTGCTGACGAGATCACATCCATTGTTACAGCATCCCAAATTAAACATTCACGTCGCGAAAATCCCAAAGATTATTTTCGACGTTTGAGGCATGTTTATTTTCAGGGAAAGAATGCACCAGGCCTAGAAGAAAATCCCACCTTCAAGTCCTTGTTCTTATGTAACCTACATCCATGTATACGCACACATGTTGTACTGATGACACAGCAAGGAAAACCTTCAATGCAGCAGATCAGGAAGATGACACAGGTGGCTTGGGAAACTGTTATCACTTTCAAGGCTACAGTATGTGCAACCGAGTCCGTCAAAACAAACAGCACGGTGCCAAATTCATCCGCCGCCTCAAAACTTCACCCTCAAAACAAAACGAAGGGGGGTGACAACAGGCAGCGTAGGGACACTGAGCGTACACGCCATGTCCACCAGCTTCCCAGAGATAGGCATTCCCACAGTAGAAGCTGTAGGAAGCCATACTCTGACATTCTGGCCCAGACAACTTACCACTACTCAGAAGATGACGACAAAATATGGTTATGACCGAGCACACAGTGACAGCGCCTCTGAAGTCCTCCTGGACTCTGGCTCCCCAGAGCGTTATGGCCCTGAGCCACGACACAGGCGATCCAGAGCTCGCTTCTCACGGCCATAACCAACACAGTGAACCCCTGGACTGACAGTCAGTATTAAGTTTCTTGCAGTTAATAGGAAACCTGTTTTGTTAGCAACAGCAGCAAACTTCAAAACCTAAATTCTGATTAAACTTATATACCACTGCCAACTTTGTAAATATGATTGGATCGACTACTTTTCATTTCATAATAATGAAGTCCATACCACACATGTTAGGACATTAGCATATTATTACAGAAACAATGATACAGTCATTTGGATCTTGAGACTTTGAAAAATTATGACAACCTTCCGCAGGAAAACCTGCTGAAGATTAAAATTGTTAAGTCTAACAGATCAGACTGAGTACTACATTGAGTAGGATTCCATGAGTGAACAAAACTCCTGGACATTCCAAAAATGACCTTATCATTGTACGTGCCACTCTCTCTGCATCTTATGCATCTTTTTCTCCCTAACCTAGTGAAGAGCACAGGTTATTCATATTGTACTGTCATTGTAATCTGAATTATTTGTCTAATTTGAATCTTGCTTAGCCAAACTAGATAGTATACACAAATGCCCAGATGTGACAATCCAAATGAATTGACAATTGACTTTTCCAGCTTTGGACTAAACATGTTCAAGTTCGCCCTCAGGAACCCACGTCAGGTGCGATCCTGAGAACGAAGGGGGGATGTTGGGCCATGGTTCTTTGTGAAACCACACTTCGGCCTACATGTTCAGTCAAGGCCTGAAGCCGCATGTTCCTCCAAGACTCAGTCTCCCAGGGGCCATCAAAAACCAGAGCAAGGAACTCGGTCTCCCAGGGGGCATCAGAGGTGTAAAAAAAAAAACAGGGACACAGGTTTCAACTCCCATTGGTCACTCTGGACCCCATGACCTGTGAGGTCACCGGGCCAATATAAAGTCAGGTTCTCCCCCTCTTCTGTCCTCTTTCTACACTCCCTCCAAGGAGAGAAGGCGGTCGAGCCTCTTCATCCTCTTCCTACGATCCTTCTACAGGAGGGAAGGCTGTCGAGCCTCTTCTCCAGCTCACATCTTCTCTTCCCATCCAACTCTTTGAGAGGAGCACCAAGGTGCAGCTTCCAGCTCATCTTACCAAGGAAACCTCTTCGCACTCCAAGCTCTGCCAACCCTTCAAGCAGCGACTCGATGTCCTGCTGTAAGAACTTCAAACAGCAACTGAACTCAACCGAAACCAGCAAGACGACACAAAACTGCGAACTGCACAGCAACTTCCTTTTTCCCCTTTCCGCGGACGGGTAACACAACTGGGCTTAATAATTATACTAGGCTAAGCAAGACTGTTTATTCAATTCTGTGTGAGGTTTATAAGTTTGATTTGTGGTGTTGTGATATTTTGGGTACAAGTTATTGAGAAAGTAATGTTAGTCTGTTATGCTCTTCACAGTCTTTCGTTGCATCCAATCTAGTAACTTCCTCTAATTTGGCACACACACAGACACACGCATAACTCTTCACCTCATTATCTCTACAGGTCGTAAACATTCCAATAGGTGGTTGAAGGGTGTTATCTCTTTGGCCAGCGACCATCTTGAAAGCACGCTGACTCACACAGACACACACACATGTATACACACATACCTATCTTTGTTTAGCAATTAGACCGTTAGTAATTTGTGTTTTTATACTTTATTATATTCATAATAAATGTTTTTCTTTCACAAATGTTTTTTCATTAATGTTGCATAAGTGAATTTCGCCAACCTCGACACTGTCAAGAACCCCATATCCTTCAACTTAGCTAACTATCTATATGGTAATTTTGGTTATAGTTATTAATTTAATTGTTAATCAGAGTTCCAAATTTGTAGTTAGAACCTTTATGAGACTTAATCAATAAATTGGCTATCTTTTCCCTTCCTTTGAAGAGTGGTGCCCCGAGGTAACTTTAATCAATTAAAGTTATTATTTAATATTAATAATTAAATATTAATATTTAATATTTTTATCTTGATAACCAAATTTATTGAATGCCGAAAGGCACACCATTTTATGGTATCACGTTTGATGCATTATGGCACAACACCAGGGCAGACGTGTGGAGATCTTTTAACCGGATCAACACACGCAAGGCACCTGGACCTGATGGCATTCCTGGCCGAGCTCTCAAGGTGTGTGCAGATCAGCTGGCAGATGTGTTCACAGACATTTTCAACCTGTCACTGCTCCAGTCTGCAGTCCCCGCATGTTTCAAGGAGACCATCATTGTCCCTGTTCCCAAAAAAACCAAAACCCTCTGCCTGAACGACTACCGCCCAGTAGCACTCACCTCCACCATCATGAAGTGTTTTGAGCGGCTAGTCAAACCCTTCATCACCTCCTCCCTCCCTGACTCTCTGGACCCTCTTCAGTTTGCCTACAGGCCAAATAGGTCGACTGCAGATGCCATCTCCCTCACCCTTCACACTGCCCTCTCCCACCTGAACCAGAGGGACACATATGTGAGAATGCTGTTCATTGATTACAGTTCAGCATTCAACACCATCGTTCCCCTGAAGCTCGTCACCAAGCTCAGAGACCTTGGGCTCAACATCGCCCTCCGTGATTGGATTCTGAACTTCCTGACGGGCAGACCACAGGCGGATAGGCAGCACCACATCCTCCACCCTGACTCTAAACACCGGTGCCCCCCAGAGCTGTGTGCTCAGTCCTCTCCTGTACTCCCTGTTCACGCATGACTGCGTGGCCACCCACAGCTCCAACACCATCATTAAGTTTGCTGATGACACGACTGTCATAGGCCTGATCACCGGCGACGATGAGATGACCTACAGAGAGGAGGTCAGAGCCCTGACATCTTGGTGTCAGGACAACAACCTCCATCTCAACGTCGGCAAAACGAAGGAGCTGATCGTGGACTACAAGAAGAGACAAGGAATAGAACACCCCCCCCTCTCCATCAACGGGACTACGGTGGAGCGAGTCAGCAGCTTCAGGTTCCTCGGGGTTCACATCAGCGATGACGTGACCTGGACACATCACACAGACTCCATCAGGAAGACGGCCAGACAGCGGCTCTTCTTCCTCCACAGGCTGCGGAGGCTCAACATGGATGCCAGGATTCTCTGCAATTTCTACAGGTGCACCATAGAGAGTATCCTGACTGGCTGCATCACCGCCTGGTATGGCAGCTGCCCCACCCTGAACCGTAAGGCTTTACAGAGGGTGGTGAAGTCTGCTCAGCACATCACCAGGACGGAGCTACCATCCATGGAGGACCTCTACACCCAGTGGTGTAGGAAGAAGGCCAACCGGATCATCAAAGACCCCTATCACCCCAGCCATAAACTGTTTTGCCTACTGCCGTCTGGCCGACGGTACCGCAGCATCCGGGCCCGCACCACCAGGCTCAGTTTCATCCCCCAGGCCATAAGACTTTTAAACTCCTCCAAACCAGCACCTTAGCATATTTGCACTATTGCACATAATTGCACCATTGTTTTTCTTTAGGTGTGTATATATATATTTAGATGTATATTTTTTATTTTCTATTTTAAACTTTTGATATTCTATTTTATATTATTTTATTCAATATTTTTTGCTTGTAAATATTCGGAGCATTGCAATAAGAGAGCCTGTGACCCAAGCATTTCATTGCCAGCGACTGCTTAATGTAATTGTTGTGCATTTGACATTAAACTCTTGAATCTTGAAACATCAGAAAGATAAGGGTATTTGCAGCATTGATTAGAATAAACACTTTGTAGCATAATGGAAGGTAAATTAATTGATGGATTATTGTCAGTTGTGCAATAATGCATTAAACGTGATACCATTAAATGGTGTGCCTTTCGGCATTCAATAAATTTGGTTATCAAAATAAAATATTGAATATTAATATTAAAAATATGAATATTAAATAATAACTTTAATTGATTAAAGTTACCTCGGGGCACCACCCTTCAAAGGAAGGGAAAAGATAGCCAATTTATTGATTAAGTCTCATAAAAGTACTAACTACAAATTTGGAACTCTGATTAACAATTAAATTAATAACTATAACCAAAATTACCATATAGATAGTTAGCTAAGTTGAAGGATATAGAGTTCTTGACAGTGTAGAGGTTGATGGAAAGGGAAAAAAAAGTTGCTGTGCTGTTCGAAGTCCAGTGAAGTCGTCTTGCTGGTTGTGGCTCTGCTGTGCGATGGCTCTTGTGCTGAGTTGTTAGGCAGGACCTTGCGTCGCTGCCTTTTGGAAAGTGTTAGCAGTCTGCTCCAGTCAGGCCTGCTTGAAGGTTGGTAGAGCTTGGATTTGGAGGAGGTTTCCCTCGCTCGGTGAGTGGAAAGCTGCACCTCTCCTCCATTGAAGTTGAGTAGACAGAGAGGTGGGCTCCTCTTGGAGAGTTGAGTTGAGTAGAGATGAGTCGAGACAGTGAGCTGGACAGCCACCCTTCTCCTCTCGGAGGGTTGTGTAGAAAGAGGAAGAAGGGGGGATAACTGGGCTTATATTGGCCTGGTGACCTCATGGGTCATGGGGCCCAGAGTGACCAATAGTGGTTGAAACTTGCGTCCCCGGTCGGTTTTCACACCTCTGTGTGACGTTGACGCGCCCTGGGAGACTAAGTTCTGGAGGCTCTGGTTTGTCTCCAGAACAAAGAACATGTGCTCTAGGCTTCTGACTACACATGTAGGCCGAACTGTAGTTCACAAATACCCGGTCCCAACACAGTAATGGTCGAGTATCTGAGGAGAAATATTGTACATCAAGCAGTATTGTCTTGGTCAGCAGCCACCACGATCATGATCCACCATCACGATCGGATGCCTCCATAGTCCACAATCATTATCCACTGCCGCCATCAGGATCCACCATCAGCTGCCACCTCGATCGTGGTCCACCACCACTATCAGATGCCAACACGATACAGGATCCGCCATTATTATCACGATCAGCCAGCACGATACAGGATCCGCCACTTTGGTGCGCACAGATGACTCATCATTAATTTGCACAAACTGGAATCGATCTGAAACATAGGATTTAAACCAGTTTAGGGCGGTTCCTTTAATGCCAATTAACTGTTCTAGTCTCTGTAATAACATGTGATGGTCAATAGTGTCAAGATCTAACAGAACGAGGACAGACACAAATCCCTGACCTGAAGCTATTAGAAGGTTATTAGTGACTTTTGCCAAGGCTGTCTCCGTGCTGTGATTATCAAGGATTTTAGACAGGAAGGGGAGGTTAGATATCGGTCTGTAATTGGCTAAAACCTCCGGGTCCAGGGTGGATTTTTTGAGAAGGGGTTTGATTACAGCTAGTTTAAATGACTGTGGTACATATCCTGATGATAATGAGAGATTGATTGTGTTCAGTAACGTACTATCAATTAGGGGCAGAATTTCTGTAAGTAATTTTGTAGGAATGGGATCTAAGATACAAATTGTTGGTTTAGAACATGAGATTATTTTGGTCGGCTGATCAAGGGTAATCAGAGAGAAGCTGTCGAAATAATTGGTAAGATTCTCAGCCGTTTCTGAGATTTCTATTCTTGATAGAGTATTAGTGCCAATTGAGGGCAAGAGATGGTTGGTTTTATTCCTAATAGTTAGAATTTTATCATTAAAGAAATTCATAAAGATATTGCTATTCAGGGATCGAGGAATATTGGGTTCGGTGGAGGTGTGTCTCTCTGTCAGCCTGGCTACAGTGAGAAACCTTATTTTTTATTTTTTTTATTCTATTAGTGTGGAGTAGTAGGCAGCTCTTGCTTTGTGGAGGGCCTTCTTATATGCTTTAACACTATTTTTCCAGGCTAGGAAATTTTCAACACGGTTGCTGGAGCGCCACTTCCTTTCTAGTTTTCTTGATGCTTGTTTTAATTCATGTGTGTTGAATTATACCACGGAGCTAATTTACTGTGTTTTACATGTTTCTTTTTTAGAGGCGCTATTGAGTCTAATGTTAATTGTAATGACATTACAGAGCTATCAAGACAAGATGGGCAATCTCAGTGGAGCTAGGATTTTTAATGAATTCGTTGATTATATCGACGGATAATATGGGTTTAAATGTTGTTGGAATTATTTCCTTAAATTTAGCTACAGCACTATCAGGTAGACATCTAGAAAAGGAGTTTTTTATTACTGGCATATATTCTGATGAGAAATCGAAGGTTATTAAATTATGGTCTGATAGAATCGGATTACGTGGAAGTACTATTAGATGTTCAATTTTGACACCGTATGATAATACAAGGTCAAGTGTGTGGTTACAACAATGAGTAGGTTGGTGTACACACTGACTGAAACCAATTGAGTTTAGTACTGAAATAAATGCTACGCTAAGGCTATCATTATTATTGTCAACATGAAGTCACCAACAATAATAACTTTATCTGTTTTTAGGACTAGGTTTGATAAAAAACTCTGGGAATTCCGGAGCACTGTAAACTACAGCAAATATGATTGGCTGTTGGTATTCCTTGGATGGGTGTGAAAGACTAAGAACAAGACTTTCAAATGAGTTGTAGCTTAGTTTAGGTTTAGGATTAATTGATAGACTGGAGTTAAAAATAGCAGCAACTCCACCTCCTCGGCCAAAGTCTTGGGGAACGTGTGAATTTACATGACTGGGGGGAGTAGATTCATTTAGGCTGACATATTCATCGGGATGCAGCCAGGTCTCAGTGAGGGACAATAAATCTATTTTTTGATCTGAGACTAGTTCATTTACTAAAATAGCCTTTGATGATAGTGATCTTATGTTTAAAAGTCCACATTTAAAAGTCTTTGTTTGTTAAGTTGTTGCAGAGGTTGTGTTAATTTGTATTAGTTTTTTGTGTGGAATTCTCCCTCTGTTAATGTTTGATTTAAATAATTTAATGGGACAGTGGACAGACACAGTCTCTATGGGTTTGTGGTTGTGTGACTGATCCAGATGGAGCACAGAGAAGTGTGTAGCACTGCAGCTCTGCTTCCTGGTCCCAACTCTTGGTTGTCATTTTATAGACTGAGTAATATTCCTAGATAAGAGAGCTGCTCCATCCCAAGTGGGATGAACGCCGTCTCTCCTACAAGACCAGGTTTCCTCCAAAAAGTTTGCCAATTATCTACACACCATTTACAGGACACCACCTCGACAGCCAGCGGTTAAAAGACAACATGCGGCTAAACATGTCATCACCTGTCGTGTTAGGAAGAGGTCCAGAGAAAATTGGACATCGTTTTTGCAAAAGCACACACCGAGTCAACATTACCTTTAGTGACCTCAGACATACGAAGCCGGGAGTCGTTGCTGCCGATGTGAATTACGATCCTGCTGTATTTACGTTTAGCTTCAGCCAGCAGCTTCAGTTTGGATTCGATGTCGCCTGCTCTGGCCCCTGGCATGCAATTGACTATGGTTGCTGGTGTTGCTAACCTCATGTTTCTCGGGACCGAGTCGCCAATGGCGAGAGTTTGTTTCTAAAAGGGTGCTTTGTTGAGTGGAGAGAATCTGTTTGAAACGTGAACTGGTGGGTCTTTAATCGTGGGCTTTTTAAAAATAGCACTATGCCCCCTCCGGACAGTCACCCAGCCGCCCTGGGCTCCCGGCTGCATGGGACAAGTCGAGGGACTGCTAGCGGAGGCTAAGCTAGGTGGCTCAGCTGCGGCTAGCGGGGGCTGGCTAACTACAGCTAACGGAGGTTCTAAGCTGCGGAGCCGAGCTTCTAAGTCGTTAAGCCAAGCCTCCATCGACTCAAGGCACTTTACATAGAAAGTCAAGACCTTCAAATTTATAGAGAAACTCATTTTATTATGTAACCATCAGATTTCAGCTCTGATACACTAGTTGCTATAATGAAAACAATTAGAGTGATAGTTATGGTTGTAAAGATGTTATTAATGATAGCAGCAACAATTTATATAATTATTATTATTATTATTAAAAAATAAATAAATGTGGGGACAGAGGGACAGAAAGAAGGGGATGAAGGGAGTTCCCCCAGCAGTCTAGACCTATAGCAGCATAACTAAGGGATGGTTCAGGACTCACCTGATCCATCCCTAACTGGGGCTTAGATGAGCCTTGATGTAATAGTAATAGAATATAACCTCACTCTGAATGTTGACCATTAGACAGAATTGTATTGGCTTCTTGTGATGCCTGTCTCCACTGGCAGACTCCAGAGAAGAGTGGAAGTTGGGATAGGTAGTGAAGGATAATATGAATATGGGGTGGTGAAAGGCAGGTGGAGTGTAGAAAAGGGTATGTTTAGGAGCAGAACAGCACAGACGGACAGAGAGAGAGAGCGAGAGAGAGACAGAGGGAGAGAGTTTGTGTGGCACTGCACCACTCTGCCGCAGCAACATTGGCTGACAGCCGTAGCCTGACTGACTGTCTGCCTGTACTGGCAGGCTGATTGACTCGCTGACTGGTTGGCTGGCTAAATAGATGCAGCCCTGTCCCCACAGCTCTGCCCTTCTCCCCCACCTCCTCTTCATCTGTGTCTGTCTCCCTCCCCCTTTTTCTCAGCAATGCAGCACGAAGTTAGAGAGAATACTTGTGATTTGACTTTTATTAATAGCTGTTAGTGATGCTGTTTTCAGGCCATGTTGTAGTAAACAACATCTCTTTGAAGATAGCAGTGCAGAGCAAGAATAAAAAACAACAAAGAGACATCTCAGCATCGTCCTATTTTTTAGTGTTCCCTCTTAAATATTATAGAACCTTGTGGTAATATAAAATCCTCCCCTTTATGTCCTATTCAATCGTCTAACCTTGAGACTGTCCTTTCTCCCTCCTCCAGCACTCGGTAAACTTTGTCAATTAAAGCTAACACGTGAAGTTATCATTATCCCCACAGACACTCCAATCGTCCCCTGATGAGATTAAACACATTTCATCGCCGTTGGAAGCAACGCTGTGCTCAGAGAGACAGATAGCCATTACAGCACATAAACACACATCTCTCCATGCATTACTATCCCCCACAGTGAAGGGGAAGATAAATGGCAGTGAGATACGATGGCAGGCTTGCAGACTGATAAAGATGCCATAGTGACCAAGTGTCCTTCCTCCACTGGTCTCACATTATTATCTTCAGAGGGAAGGGAACTTTAGATAATTCTCAGAATCCTCACATTACACAGGTGCTGGGCGTCAAAAAGTATTAACATTTGTTGATTCTACTACTGCAATGCAGCAGTCTGTCACCCTCTCTGCTCCTCTGCTCCCTCACTTTCTCTTTTCTTATCTCCCTCCCTCACTCTGTGTCTCATCCTTATCTCCCTTCTATAACACACTATTTTTCTTATTCAAGAGGACCCAGATGCAGAAATGAGTCGAACATTAACCGGAACCAGAACCCCTACTGTTGTTACATGAAAATAGCAGTGTGTGTGTGTGCTCCTGTACTTATATCTTTGTGAGGACCATTATAAGCATAGACCCATAGACTGTATATAAAAGATGGACATAGCTTCCGGCTCCAGAAGAAGAAGCCTATGCGGAAATGCTTAAAAGTGTAATACCGTGGAGGTCCAGCAGGGGCTGGCTCCATAGACTGCCATTTCCCCCATGAAATACTCTACTTAAATCTGATTATTTAATTCTGATGTGATAATGTCTCATTGTTACCAACTAATTCTTTAATAATTTTCTATTTCTCTCTGCTGATGTGCTTTTGTATGTTTTTTTAATCATCTATGAATCTACCAGAGGCCAAAGGACTGAAGCTTCAGTTGATGATGATGATGACGTGAAACAACTGCACCTCATCCAACGATCAGATGGTGTCAACAGAAAGAAGACCTCATGTATGGAGCAGAATATTTGGTGCCATTCTTCAGGATGTAGAGGAGAGAGACTGGATAACAACATCATTATATCTTTAATGAGATATGATGATGTCAATAAACCACTTTCACTTTTCTCTGAGATGACAGATCAACAAAACTTTGTGTTTGATTCTCTATATTATCGGATTCAGTTTCTTACCTTTTACTTACTTTCTGCTGTTTTTAGAGGTGGTAGTACATTTTTTTAAACATAACTTGCAAATTATTTACCTAGAATTAGTAAATGGATCAACTTCAGCAGTCACAACCTTCACAGGTAAGTGTTTACCAATGTGACATGAAGAGTCTTCAACCTGAAGTTCACCTGGATAATTGTGACTTCTATAGCCAATGGTTATGGCTGTTAACACTTTAAAAGTTTTTATTAGATATACATGATTAAGTGTTTACCTAACCTCTGATATTTATGATTAAACTGTACTGAGTACATTTTCCATTGACTACAGATGACTTGCCTGGTTTTTGCACATTTACCCCTTTCCGTATAATACGTCAAACAGGACACTCTGGTGAATTAATCTTTTCATTGTCATAAAATGTTGCCATAGGACACATAAGGAAAGTATTAAAGGGGACATAGCATGCCCATTTTACCACAAGTTGATATGGTTCCTTGGGGTCTTAATGAAATGTCTGTAACATACTTTGGTCAAAATACCACAAGGATCATTTAAAACAGCACCCTTTTTACCCTGTATAAAACAGCCCTCCACAGAGTGACCTGTTTTGAGTGCCTGTTCCTTTAAATGCTAATGAGCCAGCTCCCCCCTCCCCCCTCTCCCCCCATGATTTTAAACGATATAAATTACATATTTTATATGATATAAATTATCAAATATGCATCCCATACTTTGTATTCCCCTTCTGTTGTCCTGGAGTTTTAATTTTCCCAATCACATAATCAAATGTCCCCCTCTGCCCATCCACTACAAGCACACAAGCAGACAGACAGAGAGAAAGAGAGGGGTGGGGGGCTATGAAGACCATCATTTACCCCCGAACCCCGACATTCAACGGGTACAACAACAAGCAGAGAAAGCAGAATCGCGGGCTGACCTTATATATACAGTCTATGGGGCTGACCAGCGCAGAGAAATGCACATCCCGTGTGAACAGCCAGGCAGCTGCGCGCTTGAGAACGGCGCTGCGCTGCCTCGCAGCCTCGCTGCGTCCGGTGTAAACCCGGCGTAACGAGTGGGGGGGCTCTGTTTGGGCCAGTGTTACAGTAGTGCTGAACACTGCGGAAGTCTTCCACACTGCTGGCTGTGTGGCGTTGACACAAATTCCAGCTCACGCACGGGAGAGCGAGCGGTCGCGCCCGAGCAGCTGCTGCAGCCTCCCAGTCCCAACGATCCAGACAAATGCCACATGTGAGTGAATCGCGGGCTGACCAGCGGAGAAATGCTCGTCCCGTGTGAACAGCCAGGCGGCTGCGTGCTTGGGAACGGCGCTGCGCTGCCTCGCAGCCTCGCTGCGTCCGGTGTAAACCCGGCGTAACGAGTGTGGGGGGGCGGGGGGGATGAGGTGGGGGGTGGGCCAAGGCCATGTAGGGAGACTTCCAGTGCATTGTTACGACACAAAACCCAGGAAGCTCATTCGAGTCACTCAAGCATGATGTTTCTGACTTAGAGGAACCATAACAAAACGTGCAAGTGTTTTTTCCCCAGAGTTTTTGGGTTGGTAGACATGCCAGATACCCACATTAACCTGTAGAAGCACTAACAAAGTGGAATTTGCATGCTATGTCCCCTTTAACTCATCTTAACTATCAAGGATTGATTTGATTAAAACCAAAATGTAAAAGGCCTGTGATTAATTCCAACAACATGTTCATCAAAGTGTTCTTGTATGATTATAATAGTGTATGTTGCTGCTGTTGCTTTATACCAGATGTGCTCCTTAGAATCATGAGTAGTAAAACAGTTTCATAGATAACTTTATTGCACATTAAACTACATTAATTAATTTATAATCAAACAAAAAATGTAATTACAGTCATGGATCAAGGTAAACATGATCTTTACTGTAAGAAGATTCATCTCTAGTGCTTAATATTTAGTGAGTATAATTTACAGTAGAAATGTTAGAAATGAGAAAGTACAGCAGTAAAGTAGTATTTCATATGAATCTTACAGCACTTGATGCAGTCTACTGTTTACTATAAGAGTAAAGTCCAAAGACTGGAGGAACACCAGCTGCTCTTACATTTAACATGTTTAACAGTGTGTAATTTGACTGCAATGATGGTGATGGAGGTAAATAAGTCCAAGAGCCATTATTTGTCACAGTTCATGTAGCAGCTCACATCTGGTCTGAAGTCTCTTCATTTTTGCAGATTAAAACAGTGTTAGAAAATATTTTACACACTATTTAATGCTAACTTCAGCTAAAACTCTGAAATGTGTGGACATGTGCAAGACTGGCTTTTGAGATTATTAAACATGAACTGTACCTCAGATGATGGAAGCTAACTGGGTTAGCAGCTATTTCTCAGCACAGTTGGCCAGTTGGTCAGTAGCCGGTGTAGGTGGGCGTATTTACATTCCTCAAGTTGGAGGTCAGAGGTCAGATCCAGCGCCTCCTTTTTGTCCAAATATGGTAACGTCCGGCTCAGCCTGGCTCCAAACAACTCCAAATTGTCAAAATAGCACTGATAAAATTCGAAACTCTTGACATCTAAATGGGTGTTCACAAACCAATGGGTGACGTCACGCTTGGTTGCCACTTGCATAGACCTTACAGAGTGAGGAGACTTTTGGAAATTTAGGTCCTTTTGACCGATCCTCACTCTTTAATGGGCTGTGTGAGTGTTAAGTCTTGGATTTAGGGTTAGGGTTAGAATTAGGTTAGGTAAGGGTTAGGCATTTAGTATAGATGGTTACGGTTAGGGTAAGGGGCTAGGGAATGCATTATGTCAATGAGTATCCTCACTAAGATAGAAGTACAAACATGTGTGTGTTTGTGTGTGTGTAAGGGGGGATATGGGCGAGACGGAAATCATACAGAGATCTCTGGGCATCTTCTCCGGGCAGTCTGTCATGTTAAATCGATGGTTATCTATCTCCTGCGCAATCTTTCCTTTTTGTTGGACTTTATTGAACACAATATAGCTAATCACGGATCTGTCATAGACAGTGGCTACAATAATTTTCAAACTGAGAGGAGGATGTGGGTATTGCGCAGTGCAGGAAACTACATACAGCATCTCAATTTGATCATTTTGATGCCATGGTTACAACAAAAGTTCTTTTCTAAAGGTTTTGCTGTCAGATCATCATCCACAAAATGTCAAATATTTCTCTGACTGAGTATCTCTCAGTGTGCCTGTTCGTCTGTCAGTCAGGAGCAGTGGTGAGGACAGAGGTCACTGAAGCCATAGTTCCAATAGTGAAAAGTCAGATTAAATTAAATTTGAATCTTTCAGGAAAGAATAAAATAAGTTTATTAATGGCTTAAACAGCTTTATTGACAGAAGCATCCAACCTTTTGATGAGATCATGATTTTTTTTCCACAGTAATTTTAGCAAGCAAACTACAACCAAAAACTCTGTTCTCTTTGATAACCTAACAAATCCACAGCTAATAAAGCATACTCACAGGTTGTGATCAATAATCTCCTGTATGTCCAGTATGTCCAGATTGGCCCAAGCTGGAACTGTACCATCTTTCAGGACAACATTTTTGGAAAAGCCAGTTGTGAACTAGGAGCTATTCAGGAAACAGTCCTAGGTGAAGTGAAGCAAACCCAATAACAGGTTGAGGTAGCATTCGTTGAGGGAGAGTATTTTAACCACTGATACTTCAACTCATCATTGCTTAAAAGTAAATACAGAGAAATATTCCCTTCACAATAAAGAATACAATGTCTCCTAGACATGGGAATACTGCTAACCGAACTCCTCTCAGCTCGGCTTCCGATAACTAAGTTCGGGGAGTGCTAAACTAGCCGCTGGGCATGCATTATGCTGATGATACGCAGGCAGTGTTGCCAGATACAGCTATTGATTTCCAGCCTAAAAAATTCCTGAGGGAGTGACGGAATGAGGACCCTAACCCATCCTGTTAAAAAAATTATCAAAAATCACTGATTGCATACAAAACCACCCATAATATTTAATCAGAATTTAGATCCGCTGCTATGCTGCTATGACTGTTTAATGTCCAATACTTAAAAGCAATGCACACAGCTGAAGCATACACACAAAGTTCCTACAGCAACACCGGCAGCCTTCCACTGTCATGATTCTGCCATTGTGGAAATTAACTTTGGAGTAAGACATTGAAAGACTTTTTTGGTCCTTATTTTTCTGTTTATGGACACATTAGGACCTTGGTTTCTTTGTGTTTAGATTTGTGTTCTGTTTGGTTGATTGGAGTTCTGTTTCCTCTTTAATTATGAAATCTTGCTCCTTGTGTGTCTGTGACTTCCTGTCTTTGTTCTGTTTCCCGCCCCTGTGATTGTCTGCACCTGTACCTAATATGTTTCACCTGTGATCAATTCTCCTGGCCTCCCTTGTGTATATAAGTCTCTGTGCTTACCTTTGTCTTTGTCAGTTTGTTCATGTTACCTTGTCATCACGTCACCTTGTCCCCAATTGTCGTGTTCCTTGTGTTTATGTCACTTTGGCCATTTGCAGTCTTTTCTCGTTCCCAGTGTTTTCTGTTGGTGTTGCCTTAATAAAGGACACTTTTTTGTTATTTGACTGCATTTGGGTCCTCCTGCTTTCCCACACAAGATAACTACACAGCAGTGTTTCGCATAGATAGTGGCAGCTAAACTGTGGCACTCAGCCTTAGATGCAGAATAGGCTTTTGGTTTCAACTTGAACAAGCTGCTGAAAAACACATCTGAGCATCTGAACAGAACTTTGTAGAACTATGTACAGTCTGGTAGAGCTGTTTATTGCACGGATGAGTCAAACCTACCTAACAGCTGTTGGGGAGGACGGAATGTAGCCGATGTCCATCCATTTCGTGTCAGACCAAAGCACACATCCATCAAAATTAAGATTAAGATTATATTTAAGAAGTCCTTTATTGGTCCCACAATGGGAAAATTTGCAGTGTTACAGCAGCGAGAGTCAAAAAGACCAAGTAATAAGTAACATGCAATACTTAAGTGTAAGGAATATACAAAATATATAGAAATATAGAAACATATGAATGTAATTAAACTAGCATATACAGTGTAAAGACAGGAATAAATATATGCAGTGTGAGGATATTTACAGTGAACGGATTGCACATGAGTGTTTATATTGCACAGACGGATGAATATTGCACAGGTCAGACTTAAAAATGTTAAAAGTGCAGTCCAGTGGTGGTGAACGTGTTTTTTACTGGAGGCAGAGCTGGCTGTATTGTCTTACTGCTGCAGGAAGGAACGATATGCAATACCTCTCCTTCAGACACTTAGGGTGTATCAGTCTGTCGCTGAAGGAGCTGCCCAGTGCTGTGATGGTGTCCTGCAGGGGGTGGGACTGGTTGTCCATCAGAGAAGACCGCTTCACCATCACCCCCCTCTGTACCACCACCTCCACTGAGTCAAGCGGGTATCCCAGGACCAAGCTGGCCCTCCTAATCAGTCTGTCCAGTCTCTTCCTGTTAGCAGTGGAAATGCTGCTGACCCAGCAAACTACTCCAAGAAGATGGCAGATGCCACCACAGAGTCATAACAGGTCTTAAGGAGCGCCCCCTGCACTCCAAAAGACCTCAGTCTCCTGAGCAGATACAGTCTACTCTGGTCCTTCCTAAAGAGTGCACTGGCATGATCAGTCCAATCCAGTTTATTGATCAGGTGAACCCCCAGGTACTTGTAAGAAGTCACTAACTCTATGTCCATTCCCTGGATGTTCACTGGTGTCGGGGGGAGTGTCTGCGCCTGCGGAAATCCACCACCAGTTGTTTAACTTGAAAGGTGTGGCAACCGCAATCGATTTCTGTTGTCATCTTTAAGAAGTGTGACTTGATATGGGGAGAGTCAGCAATCTAATTGAAAGGAGTCCTTTTAATAAATCTGTGCAGTGGGTTACGACAGCTTGCTTTTTCTCAGGTAACAGAGTGCTTGCCTCTAACTTCTGACTAAATGTGACTCCCAAGTCAGCATCTACAGGTAAGAGATTATACTGAAGGATTTTAGGTCTCATTCAGTGTTTGAGTCCATAAAATACTTTTGGAGGTTCAGGGGTAAACAGTGTTGCAGCCAAATCCAAAACAATTGAGGTAACTGGGAGACCACTTCTTCAAATGTAAAAAAAATAAATATATATATATATTTTTTTGCCTACATACTGCTCCTGTTTTGTCCTCCATGTGTCTGTAAGCCCTGACATTCAAATTCGACTCGAAACGGCGTTATTTACACAACGTTTTAGCCTTAATGTCTATTGGAACTAGCGATGCTACCGCCCACCCTGCATGAACCCTTGGGCGATAGCTTGTGTGCAGTGTGTGTGCATGCGAACATGAACACGGCTCCAGTGGAGGATATCAGAGGACATTTAGGCTAAAAACATGGTGTAAATGATGCCGTTTTGCTGCTATATCTACCTGTGCACTTACTTTAATAAAGTGGCAGACACACAGCGACTGGCAGTGGGCGTTGCTGTCTAGTAATGATGAGTGATTAGATGAAAGTAATGCACTCCTCTGTTTTGTTTCAATTAAGCCTATAAAATGGATGTTTGATCCCAAACCAGCCCAAATTTTGTTCATCCAGCCAAGACAAATTTGATCTGTACAATCAAAATCAAAACCACATGGTGACGTCAGGCAGATGGGAATATATCAGAAGAATCAATGACAAGGCCTTTTCACAGCTTCTGGAAGTTTACTGTGGGAGAGAGGAGCCCCCTCTGCTGCAGACCTTGGTATTTTGAACCATGCACATACAGAAAAAACATATACAATCCACTAGTTGACAGGGAAAGACTGAAAAAGCATATGTCTCCTTTAAGTGAAATGTTTGAGTACTTCCTTCACAACTGGAAAAGGGTAAACCAAAATTCAGGCTCCCAAACACCCTTTCAGAGAGCTAAAACTGAAATCAGTGTTTCTATACACATCATTGGACATATGTTCTAAAAGGCGTTTTTTCCCCCAATTTATATGAATTTATATATTATTTGTTAATATATCTTCACTGAAGTTTTCAACCAATGGACAATGATTGTTATTAAAGTTCACATTATTCAACCGTGAGCTCCATATCTATGCATAAAGATTCCGATCACCTGCAAAGACTACCTGCAATACACATCCTTTCACTCAGGTACTTTTTCAAATTTCTGCAAGGTGAGGTAAATGGAAGTGAATAACTTTTAACAAGGGTAAGTAGGAGACATTTGGTGATAAACTACATCAACGTTTAGCATCTTCACTAAGTGTCGGTCTATATGGAAATGGGAGATAGGATAGGATCCCCCCGAGTGTAGACTCTGGTGTTGGTGGAGTAGAACCGGAATGGACAGTGGGAAAGTGGGAGTGATAGAGAGAATTACATGAGCAGTTTATATCCAGTGTTAACCCACAGAGGAGAGGGGCAGAACAGGAAGGAGGAGATGTCAGAAAGACAGAAAGAAAAAAATTGCAACGTTCTAATTGTACCAGTGCAGACCTAGACAAATGGAAAGACAACAGAGCACATGTACTTATCTTCCATATGTTATAAGTGAAATTACTTTTTTTTTTTTTTAATCTTTTTTTCTCATCTTATCTTGACCTGACTGCTTTTCATCAAAGTCAAGGAAAAGTGGTCTGGAAAGGAGATTGTTGTTTTTACTTTTTGGACACAGCCATGGTGTTTTGAGCAGAAGAGAGAATCAAGATAACATTTCCTGCTGTTATTTTATTGCTTTTATATCTCACATAAGCCATTATCAAATTTGTCTTATTTTTTTCCAGATTTTTGTGCTTCCCAACTGGCTTGCTCCTCTCATGATTTTGGTGCATCCTAAAAGAATTTGGCTTGTGGAGTTATGTTATTTCAGGTAAAATAGCCAACATTTGCACTGACAAATAACTACATTCAAGTCAAAGGTGTTTTTGAGAATAAATTAAACATTTTTATTCTTCACTCCAATCTTTGTAATTCGAATGCACGACTCAGCACACACCACACACATCTGTTCACTTATCTTTCTCAGTCATAGCCGTAGGTCATTAAGGCTGTCACTTCACACACACTCTCCCTCATATCCTTGCATATAAATCTTGCTATCTTACATGTGATTGCATTTTTACAAGCCTTCACAAGCCATTGTTCGTGCCTCTTCTGCCTGACTTTTGTGGCAAGCAAGCAGAAGAGACTGCACATTTGTTTTTACTTTCACATCTACAGTGTAAAAGTTTTGCTCATTATTTTTCTCTTTTTTCATAGCAAACAACATGACCATGCTAGCTTTTGATGTCAATCGGGCATGCCATAAGTCAAGCTGATAGTGAAGTTTAAGAGCGACCTCTGATGGATCACAAGGCAAACCTTTTAAAATGTTCTATTGTACTTTCAGGACCCTGTCTTATAACCTGTTTGCTAGGTTAAGACCAATGACATTTTCAGTGTAATTTTTCATTCCAGTACCTACATTCCATAAATAACTAATGCAACGTTTGTATTACTAATTTAAAGTCCAAAAGTGCGTACAGGCATTTTAATACGGCTCTTTTATGCGATGCACATTTTAAAGATGTTTACAAGTTTTTTTCGAATGGTTTTAAAGAAAGGAAACAAGATTTTATTTCTTTAAAACTGTGGTGGGACTGTAGGAAGGTAGAGATAAAGCAGCCCTGTCAACAGTACACTCTCAATGTTACAAGAGACATTACCAGATCTATGGAGGATCTAGAGACTGAAATTGTGGAATTGCACTGAATTTAGAATCCATTGGAAATCGAGATCACATTAATCGAGATCTCAAGTCTAAAAAATCTGCTCTTACAGACCTACTGGTCAGTAAGGCTCAGGGGGCGCTGGTCAGGTCAAGGTTCCAGAATGCAGCGCTGATGGATGCACGGTCCAAGTTTTTCTTCAGACTGTAGAAGAAGAACGGACAAAGCAGACTCATCCATACTCTGCCTTCTCCTGAAGGACAAGAACTCAGAGACAGCAAAGGGATCCGGAAGAGAGCTGTGAGTTTTTATACTGAACTATACCACAGTGAATATACTGAAAATAATGAAATGTTTGTATCCTTCTGCGGAGAGCTGCCCAAAGTCTCGGAGGACGTGAACACTGGGTTCGAGGGCCCCCTTGTGATACAGGAATACTACACGGCCCTGCAGAGCATGGAGGGGAGACATTAAATGATTTTAACAAAAGTCACATTTTATCAGCATACACAGACGACATCATCGTCATTGTCAAGAACCAGAAAGAAATTATAGAACTGGAGAAACATTTTCAGAATTTTGGAACCATGTCAGTTGCCAAAGTAAACTGGGAGAAAAGCAAAGCGCTTGCAGTTGGGAGGGGGGGGTCTATCCAGTCTACCGGGGGGTTGAGGTGGAAAAGAGATGGTCTCAAATATCTGGGAGTATACATTAGCGATGAGGCCATAGTTCCGAAGAACTGGGAGGACTAACACAAGCCATTTTACCAGATTTTTTGGGGGGACAGGTTACACTGGGTGCCCCAGGTTGTATTGTTTTTACCTAAGGAAGGGGGCAAGGTCTGGTGCACAAACAAAGCAGAATATCCACTTTTAGAATACAGTTTATACCAAAATATCTTACAGGTCCAAAGGATGTTGTGTGGAGACAAGTGACAATCAGCATACTGAGGAGGATAACTGGTCTGGGTTTAGACACTGCACTGTTCTTAATGGATTTTAAGTTTTTAAAACTGTGTGGATTATCTCGTTTTTATCAAGCACTTTTTAAGACATGGAGCATTTTTAAATGGAACAGACTAGAACCTGCATGCTCTTTGCACTGGCTACTGGAATAGCCTCTTATTAATGGAGCCAGGCTGGATGTCCAGGGCAGCTCAACACCATGCCTCACCAGCATTCTGTGCACCACTGGAGCTGTAAAAAATAGTAGATGTATCTGTTCTTGGACTAACCGACATCCCGGGTGTGGCTTCTCTCATCGGACAGAGGTCCATGCGACAGACAAAGAACATTCTTAACATGCGGATTAAAAGACGAGGAGGTAAAGATGCTGCAGGAATACAGTGCTGGAACAGAAACTCCTGACGACAGCGATCCCTTTCCAGAGCTGAGATTTTCCCCGAATCTGGACGGGCTTAGGGGACCCTTTTTTAACAAAATGGACTGTAGGCACGTGGACTTGTACACAGCCAGAGGGAGAGCCGGGTATGAATGTTGTGTGTTAGTCCTAAACAAAAGTAAACTAGATGGGAGGACTGACACTGTGCGGAGGAAAAAACTAGATGTAGACAGCAATGTCAAACCAGTATGGAGGGTTCTATATAAGTCCCCTATAAAGAAAAGGAATGGTGACCTGCAATGAAAGATTTTACACAGTGCCATCGCAGTTAACACTTTTATCTCTACCATCAACCCAACATTTTCATGCAATTCTCCATTTTGTGGGGAAGCAGAGACAATTTGTCATTGTTTTTATGATTTTAAAAGACTATGTTACCTTTTTAACACACTAGAGCAGAGGTCACTAAAAGGCGGACCGCGGTCCGGGTCCGGACCCAGAAGCCGTCCCGTACGGACCCGGACCTACAGCCAAAACAGAAGGTTATGATTTAAAACCTGACGGGGCGCTTCTATTTGTAACCGGCGCAGCTTTTATAGTCTTTACGGTAGTGGTTTAGCGGATGAGGAAACGCACAGACCAATTGCATGCGAGTTAAGCCATCCCACGTGATACTACTCAGCCAATCAAGTCTGTGCATTCCAGGCGGTAAACATTGCGACTCTACAGTGCAGACAGATGAGAGTTAGAGGCAAGTTACACATGAGACGATGGTATAAAGAAAAAGAAAGATAGCGATACAGGTAGAGAAAACAAAGGGAGAGAAACAGAGGACTGAGACGGAGAAAGGGAGAGAAACAGACGAAAAAAGTGGGGGAGTGGGATATAAGAGGGGAAGAAAGTGATTCTAAAACTGTTCAATTGTTAAGATGTGTTGAGATTTATTATCTGTAAAATTGGTTGAGACTTTTGAGTCAAGATGTGAAACAGAAAAAGGGAAATTCAAGCTTTTGCTCCCTTTATTTAATTTTTCTCAAGTTAAGCCCTTTATTTGAACATGCACAATTTTCACATTTTATTTATTTTCTCTTATTTTGAAATGCAGCCCTACTTTTATTTAGTTAATGAGAGAACATTATACATATCTGCAATCATACATATATGTTCAGTTCTATGTTACGTGACAATAAATATTGTCAAAGTTTTTGAATCGTACTGAATTCATTTGATTTGACAGTCAGGTATTTAGTACATGCAGATGTTGATACAACTACTAGGCTACTTAAATATATATCACACTAAATAGTTAGACATTATGATCTTCCGGACCTTTGCTTCAAGAAATTTTCTCCAACTGGACCTCTTTAAATTTTAGTTGAATACCCCTGCTCTAGAGGATGTTTTTAAACAGTTTGATGAGCCATGGTCTAAGAGTTCCTTCATCCTAGGAGTTGGATATAAAAAATCCAAATCCTGTTAGTGTCAACTTCTGAAGTGGATAGTAGGAGAGGCCAAGGTTTCTCCTCTTCTGTTGCAGCTAAGTAACAATCAAGGCTTTTTCTCTTACTGAACTACATATACAGTGTTACAGCCCCTGGCTGGCAAAGCATGACGCAGAGAGTTTCAGACTGATGCGTCACGGCTCTTTATTCAGACAATACATCGTGGCGCCGTAGAAACACCGTAAAACTAGAATGACAGCAAGTACAACATAATCATTTAATAAAAGACAAATACAACCGTTAAAATACCTAAACATCAGCTAAACAAACAAATAACCACGTGAGACAAGTTTGACGGGTTAATGTGACATAGCGACTCCCGTTCCGCGCTACCTGTAGCAAAGTGAATAAAACCTGCTTCCTACCTCATTCCGCTCGGAGAGGGGTGTTAAACGAGGATTAAAATACGTCCGTAAGGTAAGGAATCGCCGTGCAGCTGGCGTCCTGTCGTTTCCGCTGCTACCATCCTTAAGACGCAGCTGTACGGCAGGTGTTTTATATCAGCTCGGACCGGAAGCGAGGGATTTGGTGTGTATATTACATCTGTCCGTGCCGTGAAAGCTACAGGCATTTACGCGAGGTGAGTCGCTACGTTTAAAAAGGACAACAAATTACTAACTTAAATAACACGATACATACTTGAACATAAAGTACAAAATAAACCCAACCCAAATAATAAATGAAACAATCTGCATAACCTACCAGGTTTAGCAGTCAGTTACACTCCCACCAAATCCTGATATAAACAATTTAACCAATTGTACTATACAGGATTTCTCGGCCATATCTAATTGCCCTTTACAGTAAAATATCTAGGGATGTTATGCATGTGATATTATCTATGTGCAGCATGTTTATACTATTTGCTCTCAAGGAGGAGCACCAGTTTCTGGACGGGTCTCTCGACCAATGAGGGTTTGGATGAAAGACCTTGCCTTTTCATTGCTTTCCGCACTCCTGTTTGAATCTTGACCCGACGAACGAGACCGTCGCTGTCTGGAATTGCTTCAACCACTCGTGCTAGTAGCCACTGATTCCTTGGGAGGTTATCGTCTCTGACGATATCATTTACTTTCAGGTTACGTTGTGGTACATGCCATTTCTGTCGCTTACAGATGTTCAAGAGATACTCTTTTTTCCACCGACTCCAAAACTGTTCAACCAAATACTGGACTCTTCGCCACCTCTTTGTTGCATACAGATCCTCCTTAACAAACTTCCCAGGAGGTGGCAAAGGGACTTTGGACTTCGTCATGATGAGGTGGTTGGGAGTCAATGGCTCTAGCGCCTTGGGATCATTGATTCCATCCACAGTAAGGGGGCGACTGTTAACGATGGCCATAGCTTCATAGAACAAAGTTCTGAGGGAAGCATCGTCAATTCGACCGGAGCATTGTGCAAGGGTAGCATTCAGCACGCTCCTAACGGTCCGGATTTGGCGCTCCCACACACCACCTGCATGGCTTGCAGAGGGGGCAGTAAAGACGAATTCGCAGTGGTTTTCAGCTAGGAAGAGTTCTATTTGCTTAGTGTCAGATTGTTTAAAAGCTCCTCTCAACTCATTCCTAGCACCGACAAAGTTGGTACCTTGATCACAGTGAAGTTGTCGGACAGCTCCTCTGATACTGATGAAGCACCTAAAGGCATTTATGAATGCATCAGTTGATAGGTCTTCCAGCATCTCAACATGGACTGCTCTAGAAGAAAGTAAATATTAGACCATATCTTTTATACTCCTTGCGAGCCTTCTTGACAAGAAATGGGCCGGTCGTCGAAGTTTCCTACATTGCACACAATCATGAATCAGCCTGGCCACTAGCTTACTCCCACCAATAACCCAGAATCCATTTGCTCTGAGTTCCATTTGAGTCTGGCTTCGGCCCTGATGGCAGGTCTTAATATGGCAATGAGCCAGAATCAGCGCAGTGATAGAACTCTCCTTTGGAAGGATTATTGGGTGTTTTAGTTCGTGACCAAGAGAAGACTGCTTCAATCTTCCACCAACACAAATAACTCCATCATGTAGGATCGGGTCAAGGGGAAAGAGATAACTTGATCTTGAAATACTCTTACCCTTTAGGAGCATTTCCAACTCTTTAACAAAGGCTTGCTGTTGAACAAGTTTGATTATAACTCGAGCAGCTTTTTCTCGTTCTTTGATAGTCACAAGCTCACTGTGTTCTCCTTTTAATCCAAGCCTCTTAATCCTTGCGACCCCTTTGAGAAGCTTTGTCCAAGAAGAAAACTGGCCCATTTGATGAAGGATGTCTGGGCAGTCATTAACCTTGGTTACGGACACAAAAACTGCTTTAACTTCTGGGTCACCAACGAGCAGTTCAGTTAATGGATTTAATGTCGGATGTACCTCTTGCTCCCAGAGAAACTTGGGTCCTGGGATCCAGCTTGAGGGCAGAATTTGCGTTGCATGGAGCCCTCTTGATGCATGATCGGCTGGGTTATTTGTGGTGTCAACATAATGCCACTGGCTGGGATCGGTATTCTCCCTTATCAGTTGGACACGGTTTGCAACAAGGACATGAAACCTACGTGCATCATTGTTGATGTATCCCAGCACCACCTGGGAATCTGTCCAGAAGAACTGCTCATCAATTTCCATGTCTAGCTCGTGTTTCAGCATGACGCTTAATTTGGCTGCCACTACAGCCGCTGAGAGTTCTAGTCTTGGGATGCTTGTCACCTTTGTTGGTGCAACTCTTGCTTTGGCCATTGCGAGGCTGCAATGCACTCTACCTTGTTCATCCTTGTACCTGAGGTATGAGCAGGCCCCGTATCCCTTTCTGCTGGCATCAGAGAAGTGATGTAGTTCTGTTCTGATTATGTTGCCAAAGTCTAGTGGGTGGTAACATCTTGAAATGGCAACATCCTTTAACCTCAGAAGGCCGACCTTCCACTCCTCCCACCGTGATCTCAAATCTTCAGGCAAGGGGTCATCCCATCCAAAGCCTCTGCGACATAGGTCTTGTAGTATACACTTTCCGTTTAGGGCAAAAGGGGCGATGAACCCAAGTGGATCATAAAGAGCAGCTACAACTGATAATATACCTCGGCGAGTTGAGGGATGGTCTTTCAATCTGATATTAAAGCTAAAAGTGTCTTTTTCTATTGCCCACTGAATACCAACTGCATGTTCCGTCGGAATAATGCCCATCTTCAACTCAAAAGGTTCAATGGTTGGTGCTCTTTCTGAGGGTTTCACACAGTCCAGGACCTCCTTTCGATTTGAGTTGAACTTGTGAAGGCGTAGCCCTCCATTATTGCACAAGTCCTGTGCCTCAACGACCAGTTTCTTAGCTTCCTGGACTGATGCAACACTGGCTAGCCCATCGTCAACGTAAAAGTTTTTCTCGATGAAAGCCGATGCGGCTGGATGGTCAATTGCGTGATGCCATGCCAGATACTTTAACCCGAAGTTGGCGCATCCTGGAGATGAAGCTGCTCCAAAAAGGTGGACGGCCATCCTATACTCCTGTGGTTCCTTTTCCAGTTCTCCATTCTCCCACCAAAGGAACCGTAGATAATTACGACATCCAGGACTGATGAGGAATTGGTGGAACATTTTTTCAATGTCGCAGATGATGGCTACAGCATCCTTCCTGAAACGACAGAGAACTCCTACAAGGGAGTTGATTAAGTTGGGTCCGGTTGATAGGGTGTCATTCAAGGAGATGCCACGGAATTTAGCCGAGCAGTCAAAGACAACTCTTAGTTTCTCAGGTTTTTTGGGGTGGTAAACAGCATGATGAGGGAGGTACCAAATGATCTCACCTTCGGTTGGACTGGGTGCCAGTTCTGCATCACCTCTCTTAATGATTTCTTCCATGAATTTTTTGTAGTGGTCATGATATTTTTTATTAGCCTTTAACTTCTTCTTCAAACACTGAAGGCGAACGGTAGCTAATCTCTTGTTGTTTGGTAGCAAAGGTGGACTGACACTCTTGAAGGGGAGAGGCATTTCAAAGTGTCTGTCTTCCTTCTGCTTGATGTGTTTACTGAGGAACTGTATGAACTGAACATCCTCCTGAGATACATACTTGTCCTCATAGACCCTTTCATTGAAGTCTAACTCCAGGGCTTTCAAAACGTCATTGACTGATGGGGCAGGAATTTCTTTTACAGCAACCCTGTGAACGAAGCTCTGACCTCCCTGCCTGTCCAGATGAGGATTGGATGAACCTATAATGCTCCAGCCAAGCTCAGTTCTCTGTGCAAAGGGTTCATTGTCTTTGCCTATGACAGCTTCAAGTGGGGCTAGTGCTGATGGAGAATCATACCCAATTAGCAGTCCTACTTCGCAGTCTTGAAGTGGTAGCAACATGTCTGCTAGATGTCTGAGGTGAGGCCACATTTGTGCCGTTTCTCTTGTTGGGATATAAGACTTATCCACCGGAATAAAGCTACGGGTGTAGGCTTGCTTTACATGGATGTGCTTATCAGAATTAAGACCTCGAACTCGTAGACCGCAGATACTCGTACTTGCCAAGATGGTGTCGACAGCTGTCATTGTGCTGAGTTTCAGCTTCACTGGTTGAGAGTCCACATCCAGGTCCTGAAGCAAGTCGTCTAGAATGAATGTTGAATCGCTCTGTGTATCAAGTAATGCATAGGTGAGAACTTCTCTTTGCGGCTCTTTTACCGACGACACCAGGACTGGGACTATGCTTGAGGTAGCGGGGGCACATTGAATTGATGCATAGGATGTGACCTTGAGAGCCTCTTCACTCGGGCCATCGTCTGCTAGGGCAGAGCCATTTTTCATCACTTCCCCTGGTCCTTTCATCCACTCCTCATGCAAGCAAGTGGGATGCCTACGACCACAGGTATTACATGTATGTCGCCCTTTACAATCTTTGGTGATATGTCCCTTCCTTAAGCAACCAAAACAGAGGCGATTTTCATGGATGAATGCCTTTTTGTTTTCCATGGGTTTTGCAGCAAAGGAAGGGCACCTGGCAATGCCATGCATTTCATCCTTGCACACCACACATGGGGGTCTTCCCCTATAATTGTACATTTCAGGTGCATCTCGGGTGGCGTTCTTTAATTGGGCAGTTGTATTGAGGGATCTGGCTCCCTTTTCGACTGTGGGTTTAAAGTTCATCCAATGTGGGGAGGTGATAGGGTTACAAGATATCCGGGCCTCTTTGTTCAGGAACGTTGTGAAACTTTTGAAATCGGGGTAATCCCCAGACTTATACAGGTTATCGTCGACAATTCGGCCCCACTTTCGTACAATCCATTCCGGTAGTTTTTGAAGTAACTTGTGGTTTTCTTCGCAATCATTCAAAATGGTCAAACCTTTAACATGTGGGATTGCCTCTGCGCAGCCTTGGAGAAAGTCTGTAAAATCTCTCAGTGCTAAAGGATCGGTCGCACTGATTTTAGGCCATCTGGCGAGCTTGTCTCGGAAGGCCTTTTGAACAAGGAATGGGTTCCCATATCTCTCATGTAGGACTTTCCAGGCGCCTGTATATGCGTCCTCCGAGTTCCTGTAGAAGAACCCTTCCACCGCTTTGCGGGCTTCTCCGACGAGGTAAGTTTTTAGGTAAAACATATTCTCGCTTGGTGAGAGAGGTTTCTGATCAATAAGGGTTGTGAAAGACATCTTCCAATCAAGGAATTTCATGGGATCGCCATTAAACATTGCTGGCTCAGGTACAGGCAGGCGATTTATGCTGAGTGAGCTTGCTATCGCTTGGGCCAGAGAGACGGTATCTTCAGATGTAGTTGCTCTCAGAGGTGCTCGTTGAGGTTGAAATGATGGATTTAGCCGAGCTTCGTATTCGGTCTCCTGGTGAGCAGCATCCGATTCGTGGTTCATCCCATTTTGGCAGTCATCTTCGAAACTGTTATATGCTCTTACTCTAGCAGCTGCTACCTGGACTTCCTTCTCTGCCTTCAGCTGCTGCAGGTTCGTTCTTTCCTCTTCTAGCTTTGATTGTCTCTCTGTCCTTTTATGCTCCACTTCAGTCAACATGGCCGCCTCTTCAAGTTTCCATTCGCTTTCCAGTGTTCTGAGCTTGGATTGCTGAGTTAGAATGTCTTTTGTCGCCTTTACCTCCTCTTGCTTGGCTGCGAGTTCTGCTTCTGCATCTTGTCGTTTACTAGAGCTAGTGGAAGTTGCAATTGATTGATCTGAGTTCCGTGATGCTTCTGAAAGTGCGGTTTCAGTATTTGTAAGTCCAAAGATGGAGCCATGCTCCTCCTTACTCAGCACTATTCTCACTCTCTCCTTCTCGACTCGTTCATTATAGTTCCCATTGATGATGTCTCTACGATTACTCACAAGAGCAAGGATCTCTTCAGTCAGAGCGGAGCAGGTGTCCATTTTACCAACAATATCTGGAGTGGAGGTTTGGTTGCGTAAAAGTGGCTCATAATGATGGTGCACCGCATCATGTTTTGTGATAATTTTGTGTTGGATTTTATCGAGGTCATCTGGGGAGCAGTAGTTCTTCAATTCAGTCCGAACTTCTCTTGCTGACAATTTCCAGGACTCATAGGCCTTATAGAGAGTCTTTTTGTGCTTTAGGGCAGTCTCTTTGTGCAGTTCTTGGACCTTCTCTGGTATTATTCTTTGCCGCGAGCCTGGTCTGTCTTGATGTGTGGGAACTGATTTACTTGTTGCTGCTGCTTCGAGTGACATTTTGTTTTACTTGCGTTGCTGATTTGACTATCGAACTTTTAATCGTTGGGTGTAATATGCAGTATGCCTGAATAGAACCTCTGCAAGTAGTCGCTTTAATTTGGTAACTGCTATTTCTTTAGCCAGACATTTACAAAACAGTTGAATACTCAGCGTTTTAGAACAAAAACAGATGCAACATAAATATCATAAGTAGAAAGAAAAAGGCTTGACAGGCACAATCGAAAGAGAATGCGCTATAAGTGTGCTTAGCAAACTATACTAGGCAATTAAACAGTGTTTAGGCTCCTCAAAGACAACAATAAATAATGTTAGTTGCAACATGACACATATTTACCATTGGTCGTTATAATCATCAATCAACTTCTCCAAAGATTCCCATTTTGTGATCAGTTTTTACTTTAGGACAGCAGGAAAGTCCCCAGCATTTTTAGTATTTACATGTGAAAACACTTCATTAGATTTGCATATTCATAGTACAGTCTATTTACTGTCTTTTATTCAAGTCTCTCAGTGCATCTATCGTGCGTGCACCTTTGATGCGTTATCCAGTCTTGCCTGCCGGTCGATTGTAGGTTGTTTCTTCTACGACGCGGCTCAGGAAGACGTTCCAAATGTAGCATTGAGTTTTACTGTTACAGCCCCTGGCTGGCAAAGCATGACGCAGAGAGTTTCAGACTGATGCGTCATGGCTCTTTATTCAGACAATACATCGTGGCGCCGTAGAAACACCGTAAAACTAGAATGACAGTGTAGCGAGGTGGGAAAGCGGGGGATAGTGAGAGGTTGCCACAACGCCACCTGGGGAATTTCACCTCCAGGAAATAACTCAAATATTGTAGGTGCAACAGCACAGGTTCGTTTAAATCACGGGGCAAGAGACGTGTTTAACTAATAAAAAAAAGAACTTTAATATAACTCAAATAAATGCATAAATCAACAAGCAAAATGAAAACAAACACCAATTAACATGCAATAAAATGCTTGACAGGAGCAACACAGGGACAGGGCTGGGACTTACCACGGCGACGACAACCAAAGAAAAAGGGGAAGGATTAATAAACTCGCCACACGTGACACAGCAAACCAACAAAACAGGTTGTGAAGAAAACCCCGCCACCAGGAATTGGGTCGCCGCCTCAGGCCCACAGCACCTGACCAACAATAAAAGAATAATTAAAACATGTCCGCGTGGAAACAACAAAACAAAACAGAACAACAAAACAATGAAATACCAACCAATATAAACGGGATTTAAAGGTTGCTAAAAAACTAGGCGTCCCTTTGTGGTGATCACTCCACGCGCCGTGAAGGTGTAACATGGAGAGCCACAGTGCACGAGACAACACTTTAAGAACACACAGAATTGGTCCTGAGCCCGGGCAGTCTTCAACTGTGGAGCCGTGCTCTTATCAGCTGCAACAGTTCATTAAAAGTGTGATTTAGGATAGTGCAATTTTCGGCCAAAAAGCAAAAACAGCAGATCCGTCGTTGGTGGCCAATGACGGCAGCGAAGGAGCAGGGCCTCTAGGAGGGCGAAATAAACAAATTTAATAATTAATATGACAACATAACTGAATTGGGTGAATAATGGGGCCATACGCACCACCCTGCAAGCCAAGGCACCGTCACAGCAACCCGGAGGGTGAGAGTCTCCCCCAGCCGTAGATGAGTCCACCTGTTGCATGACATAAACAGTCAGCTTGGGTAAGAGAAGCAAGAAACGGCAGACAACGTTACTTACAAAGCAGACCCGCAACTGCACCCCGAAGGTCCCCCGGCGGAGCGATCCCACGCCAGCAGTCAGTCACGCTGCGTACGAGGGGGGAAAATTAGAGGAGGCGCTGGCTGTTGCACAACCACGCCGCGGCTACAGAGGTAGCTCTTCCGCGCTATCCACGACCCACCGGAGAGGAGCGGAAATGGAAGGAGTGCGAGCCAAACACGGCCGCCTCCTTAAATACGGGACGCCTGACGTCGCCTAATGACTGGTGCGCCATTAGAACAGGTAGAGCGCCCCGCAGCGGCAGGGAGGGAGCGCGCATCTGGCTACAACAGCAAGTACAACATAATCATTTAATAAAAGACAAATACAACCGTTAAAATACCTAAACATCAGCTAAACAAACAAATAACCACGTGAGACAAGTTTGACGGGTTAATGTGACATAGCGACTCCCGTTCCGCGCTACCTGTAGCAAAGTGAATAAAACCTGCTTCCTACCTCATTCCGCTTGGCGAGGGGTGTTAAACGAGGATTAAAATATGTCCGTAAGGTAAGGAATCGCCGTGCAGCTGGCGTCCTGTCATTTCCGCTGCTACCATCCTTAAGACGCAGCTGTACGGCAGGTGTTTTATATCCGCTCGGACCGGAAGCGAGGGATTTGGTGTGCATATTACATCTGTCCGTGCCGTGAAAGCTACAGGCATTTACGCGAGGTGAGTCGCTACGTTTAAAAAGGACAACAAATTACTAACTTAAATAACACGATACATACTTGAACATAAAGTACAAAATAAACCCAACCCAAATAATAAATGAAACAATCTGCATAACCTACCAGGTTTAGCACTCAGTTACATACAGTAAGGCCTGTCAGTGATAATGATTATCCACAACATTACTTTGTGTTGTAGCTGCTTGGTGTAATACTAGGCAACTACACTATCAAAACAGATATGTTAAAGTAACACAACATGTGTACATTTTTCAACACATTTGCGTGTCTAGTTAAGGACAACACATTTTGTGTTACATTCAAGAGGAAGCAAATAAAAAGCTGGAAAACAACCCCCTGAGTCGTTCGTTCCGATGCCCAATCCACATCTGTTACACTGGTGCCGTGACCTTTTGGATCTTCAGATCAGCTTGATGCTCATCGCCGCGGATGCTGTGCTGCCGTCCTGATCTACGTCTCAAGATTATAGTGCAGTCAGAGCTATAAAGGACTATTGATTGGGGCATAGTGATTTAAATTTTAAATTTTTTTTCCTCCAGTGAGTTGACAACTGTTTTCGTTGTTAAATATTTGTGTACTTTCTATTTGCCTACTTTTATGCTGTATTTTGGTTCTGGTTGAATATACACAACGCAAGTACATTTCATGGTCGAAAGTAGTTGCTTAAATAACAATGGATGTTTTTTCTAGTCCTATTCTGCCAAAAGGTAGAGGTGCATGGATCAGTGCTATCATTAACAGTAGGGAAGTGGGATGCTCAAAAGCAATGCCGGATAGTTATGCAGATACAGGCTTAGGTCAGAGCCCGAGTTATACTCCCACTAGTGTACCTGGGGGTCCACATACTTCCACCCCTGGCAGTGATGTTGATGCCATTCACCATCTCACAGACATGGTAGGGCAGTTAGGAGCTCAGATTAGTGAATCTATTGTAGCAAAGCTGATGTCGGCTGGTGTTGTAAACTTAAATAGTGATAATCGTACTGCTTCTATGACTGAGAACGCACCTAGTGACACTACCGGACATGATGTTCCATGTGTGACTGTACGTGTTAAGCCTGACAGAGAACTACAGGCATTCAGAGGTGACAACACTGACAAAAACTCAGTCCAGGACTGGATCGACATGACTAAGACTTACCTCAGAAAGCAAGATGTTCCTATGCATGAACAGGCAGAGGAAATTATAAGCCATTTAATGGGCAAGGCCAGGGATGTTGTGGAAATCGCCCTACGCAGTGACCCAGCGCTTGATGTACGGCAGAAACCAGAACTGGTGTATGACATTCTTCTCCAGTATTTCAGTGATGCTTCCTCATGTCTTCCCCTGGCAGACTTTTACGCCACTCTGCCAAAGCATAAAGAGAATCCAGTCGATTACTGGATAAGACTGAATAAGGTGGCAGACCAAGCCAATGAGGGCCTGCGCAGGCAAGGGAAGCAGACGGAGGACATGGCTGATGAAGTGACCCTGATGTTCGTCAAACATTGTCCAGACCCAGAGCTCACCTGTATCCTAAAGTGTAAACCAGTCCACGAGTGGAACTCACGTGATGTACAGCTGAGGGTTGATGACTATCAGAGGGAGTTGAGAGCTAGTGGCAGAACCGCCAGTGTTAGTCAGCTAAAAAGCCACACTGCCTCTGTAGCTCCTGAGCAATCCAGTACACCAGCAGCGTCTGAGCAGCATCACACCCTTTGCCCCTCTCCAGCGTCTGTAACAATTCAAGGTGAATCCCGTCCGGCTCAGAATTATGCCCCTGTGCCAGCTGTGGCACAAAACCTCCAACAGTCAGAAGAGAGGCTCCTCACTCGCGTAGTGGACATGTTTCAGGAGATGATGGAGAGAATGCAGCAGCGTAGTATTAACCGCGCGACTCGAGGTGGGAGGTTTCAAAATAACTCTCACGACAGACGTTCCAGAGAGGCGGTTTGCAGAGTGTGTAACGACTCTAGCCACACCACCACTTCGCACTGCATGGCCGAGAGACTGTGTTTTGGCTGTTACGCCCCTGGCCACACCTGGCCAAATTGTCCTGCCAAAAGCTCCTCCCCTTCCCAGGCTGAGGGAAACTAACTGACCTGTATTTGGAGGGAGGCAGTACAGGTTTCACCAGAAACTCCCAAACTGATGATATGTCTGACGCTGAGACGCTGATCTGCGAAAGACTCATGCTGATCTGTAAAAGACTCATGCTGATCTGTGAAAGACTCATGTAATAACCCTACAGTTGTTTATCAAAATATTCATAGAATTGGCAATAGTGACAGTCTGTTCTACACACCTGCAGTGGTGAATGGACTAGTGATAGGTGGTATGTTGGACAGTGGTTCTATGGCCTGCAGTATTAATGAAAAGGCTGAGATGAAACTGAGAGATGCTGGGTCAATTACAGATCAGAAATGTGTTGATGTGAATGTAGTCCTGGTTGGCTGCGGCGGGCTTCATGTTAAACCCAAATGTGCTTTTGATGTGGAGATGGAAGTGTATGGATGTTGGTTTCCACACTAGTTGTTCCAGGACAGCATGACGAGTTGATCATAGGGACTAATGTCATAAAACACATAATGCATCAGTCTAAGCAGCGTGAATTATATTGGAAGACAGTGTCTGGTCCCTGTCCAACCATTGACTCAGAAACGGTAAATTTCCTGTCTATGCTGTCTGGTGTGAACCCTTGGAAAGGAGAGGCAGTTCCCGACAAAGTTGGAACGGTGAGGTGTAACTCAGCTACCTGTCTCGAGCCTGGTCGGGAATATCTCATCTGGGGAAAACTGCAAAAAAACACTGTTGTTTCACCTGGCAGCGCTGTCATGTCAGAGCCCACGTCATCACGCTCGATTCCTAGAGGCTTTATGGTTGCGAGACTTGTAACTACACTCTGGGTAGACAGATGGGTCCCACTATAGTCAACACAACAAGCAAGTCTATAGTGCTGAGGCGCAATGCAAAACTGGCTGACATCTTCTCCTGTGTAGCACTTGAGGATATGGATGTTGCTGATCACTCTGAGGTTGCCCTTTCCAGTTACACTCAGTCAACTGTGCCACTTGCTGTTGGCATGGAGGTAAGCTTCTACATCATCCATCACTCCCAACTTAGAAATGAAATGGCTGGCCCGGGGTGAGGAGCTGGTTTGTCGAAGCTCCTGCTCTTTGAGTTGATTCGCCCTTACTTGTTGCAGCAAAGCCGTATTAATTTCCTGTTGAGTTCTCTGGCCCTCCACCAGCATCTGCAGCAATTGTTCCATTTTGCTTTGGGGATCAGCTGTGTGAAGTCCTGAAAAAAGTTCCACCAAGTCGTCGATCCCTTCACTTCTGCTCATTCGCACCTACGCCGGTGCCCACATTCTCCACCACATGTGGTATCATGAGAGGTTTTACTCATTAAGCAAGGTGTAGGGCAGTGCGTCAAAACAGGACAGAGCAGGCAGAAGTGCTTTCAAAGTAAAAAATCTGGTTTATTCACCAATACAAAGTCTTTTCGGGAAGTAAAACATAAGCGTTCTTCAAAGTCAAATCATATCCTCCATAACGTTGCTCCTTACTGGTATCCTCCTAACGGCAGTTTGCCAAATCAAAGTTCTTCTGACGCCGCGCTCAGTCTGTGCCACGTACGAGGCCGCCTGCTTGGTGTGTGTGTCCACTCCTTTGTGCTCTCCCTCTCCCACACCTGAGCTCCAGCTTCAATCAGAGGGCTGAGGCATCTGCACTTCTCCGAGTAGTGCATTTTGGGAGATGTAGTTTGCCCGGCAGCCATCTTGTGGCGTGGTAGCCCCTCCCGGAGAGGAACATACCGCCCCTCTACCACACGTCCTCTCGTGATGCCACACATCCCTCCCCCCGGGCCAGACGTCCTCGGTAGGGTGAATGAGGACCAAAAGGCATCACGGCGGGATAGTGCGTCAGCGTTTCCATGACTACGACCGGGCCTGTGAATGACAGAGAAGTTAAAAGGTTGGAGCCCTAAAAACCACCTGGTTACCCTACTGTTAGACTCTTTGTTTTTGGCCATCCACTGTAGTGGCGCATGATCCGTTACTAGAGTGAACCTCCTCCCCAACAGATAGTATTTGAGTGTTTCCAGGGCCCACTTTATCGCTAAACCTTTCTCAACCGTGGCATAGTTCCTCTCTCTTGGCAGCACCTTATGACTCAAATAAAGAACTGGATGTTCCTCACCCTCATGGATCTGGGACAGGACAGCACCCAGCCCCACCTCCGAGGCATCTGCCTGGACCACAAACTCCTTACTGAAGTTGGGGGCCATGAGGACTGGTTTTGAACATAAGTTTCTCTTGAGACTGCCAAATGCTTCTTCTGCTTCCGGGGTCCACTTCACCATCCTCGAGTGCTTCTTTGTGGTCAGTTCTGTGAGTGGAGCAGCTATCCCAGCAAACTCCGGAATGAATCGTCTGTAATAATTTGCAAGGCCTAAAAATTATCTCACCTGCTTCTTCGTCAATGGTTTTGGCCACTTCTGGATGGCATCAAGTTTCACCTCCTGCGGCTTGACGAGGCCTCGGCCAATGGTATACCCCAGGTAGTTTGTCTCACTGTAGGCCAGGTTGCATTTTTTTGGATTCGCCGTCAAGCCTGCTTCTCTTATGGACTCCAGGACCTTCTCCACACGAGGTAAGTGACTATCCCAATCAGGACTCTGGATCACCACATCATCTAAATACGCAGAAGCATATACTTTATGAGGTTTCAGTACCTGATCCATTAAGCGTTGGAAGCTCGCAGGTGCTCCGGCCAAACCGAAAGGCAACATCTGGTACTGCCAGAGACCTCCCGGAGTGGAGAAGGCTGTCTTTTCCTTTGACTCGGCTGCCAACGGAACCTGCCAATAGCCTTTTGTAAGATCAAGAGTAGTTATGAACCGGGCATTACCCAGGCTTTCAATGAGCTCGTCAACATGAGGCATGGGGTAGGCATCAAATTCAGACACCGCACCCTAAAGTCATTACAGAAACGTACTGTGTTATCAGGCTTGGCCACAAGGACGATAGGGCTTGACCACGCACTCTTTGACTCTTCAATCACATTCAATTCCAACATCTTGCTTACCTCCTCCTCAATTACTTTTCTGCGGGGCTCCGGTACCCGATACGGCCTTTGGTTTACTGTTTTTCCTACCTGGGTGCGTACTTCATGCTCCACCAGGTGTGTGCAGCCCGGGAGGGATGAGAAAACATCTTGGTTGCGGTCTACCAGCTCCTTTGCTTAGCTGTAGCTGGTGAGGGGAAAGTTCGGGGCCAAAACGCACTGCTTCCCGGGCTAATTCTTTTGGCTCCCTTGGGGGACAGCCACTAAACAATGTCTCTCTGTCCTGCCATTTCTTCAAGAGGTTAACATGGTATATTTGCTCCCCTTTACGCTTTCCGGGTTGTCGTACTTTATAATTAACTTCCCCCACCTTCTCCATGACGTCGTATGGTCCTTGCCAGTTGGCCAAGAATTTACATTCTACTGTGGGCACCAGAACTAAGACCCTGTCTCCTGGTTGGAACTCCCTGGGTTGGGCTGTTCGGTCATACACAGCCCTTTGATCTCTCTGTGCCTTCTCCATGTGCTCCTTCACAATGGGAAATATGGCGGCCATTTGGTTGCGCATTGCCGTCACATGTTCAATCATGGACCTATGGGGACATGGTTGTTCCTCCCAGGTCTCCTTGGCTATGTCTAGCAGTCCCCTGGGTTTGTGGGAATACAGAAGGTCAAAGGGCGAAAACCCAGTGGAGAACTGTGGGACTTCCCTAACCGCAAACAGGAGGTACGGGATGAGCTGATCCCAGTTTCTTCCATCTTGGCCGACTGCCTTCCTTAGCATGGCTTTAAGAGTTTTGTTGAACCTCTCCACTAATCCATCAGTCTGTGGATGGTATACAGAGGTTCGGACCTGTTTCACTCGCAGCAGGGCACACCACTGCCTCATGACCCGGGACATAAAGGGACTCCCTTGGTCCGTCAGTATTTCCTTTGGTAACCTACCCTAGTGCTGAAGAGGAATAGCTCATTTGCTATTTGTCTAGCATTAGCCTTTCTAAGGGGTATGGCTTCAGGATACCTGGTTGCGTAGTCCACCAGGACAAGGATGTACTGATGGCCTCGAGCACTCTTGGGTAGCAGGCCCACAATATCCAGCCCCACCCTTTCAAAAGGAGTTTCTATAATGGGTAAGGGAATGAGAGGACTCTTGTACCTTGGTTTTGGAGCGGTGACCTGGCACTCTGGGCAACTGCGACAGAAATTGTCTACCTCCCTGTGAATACCTGGCCAAAAGAACCTCTGTAATATTCTCTCTTTGGTTTTCTCCACCCCCAAGTGAGCCCCTAGGATGTGCGTATGAGCTAACTGCATAACCGTGGGACAGTGAGGTTTTGGCACCAGAAGTTGCTCCACTACTTTATCTTGATACTTAATGACCTGATACAAGAGAGCATTCTTGACGGCGAAGTGAGGAAATGAAGGAGTTAGCCTAGGTCCCACCAGGGTTCCCTCCACGACCTGGACATTTTTTAGAGCATTATTTAGGGTAGGGTCCTGTATCGGGGCCGTTCCAAACTGACCTTTCAGTGGTGGTTTCGCTTCAACGTCCATGGCCTCCTCGTCACTTGGCCCAGGGTGCAGCTCTGAGTCGGCCATCTCTTCTGGTTCTGAATCCACACCACTGGAGTCTGCTGCAAAAACTTGAGCTACAACAGAGGGGGAATCGCATGGCTTGGAAGGGTTGACCCCTGACTTATTAACTTTTGTGACTGGAGACTTACGTTTTCGTGGTTCTCGCTTACGCCTCTTTTCTGCATCTTTCCACAGCATGGAGAAGGCTGGGCAATCTCGACCGATCAGGACAGGGACGGGGAGGGACTTGATTACCCCCACTTCAACATTAAATGTGCCTTTGGTAGTTTTCAGCCTCACCCTGGCAGTTGGATATTCACGAGTGTCCCCATGTACACACACGACCGGGACGTGTTCACTCTGAGCAAGAGGTGATGCTTCCAGCACGGACTCCTGGACTAGTGTTCGGGCACTTCCCGAATCGAGCAAGGCTTCTACATCACATTGATTTACTGTTACGGGGCAGGTCGGTCTGCAGTCCACACTTTCCCCAAGGAGAGCAGCGAAGTTGGCTTGCAGACTGCTGGAGGACGCAGCTGTGGGCATTGGCTCGTCCGGCTTGTCACACTGCCACGAGATATGGCCTATTTGGCCACAGCGGAAGCACTGGCGAGGTTCTGGGTTTGAGAATCCCCGTTGCTGTTGAAACGGGTTGAGCACTCTTCTCTGTGAGCTAGCAGGGGGGCTATGCTGTTGAGCAACTCCAGGGCGAATTCCACTACGCCGAACCGGAGCCAGAGCTGTTGGTTCTTTCCGTGTGAGACGCAGCATATCCATGGATGCCTGATACTGTTCTACGGCTTCTACTAACTGCATGGTTGTTGTTAGCTTCTGCTGGCTGTTAACCTTTTTAGCCTCAAATGGCAGGGCTCTTAGATATCGGTCCATGAGAAGGATCTCTACAATGGCTGCTGGGCTGTTTTTTCCAGGGTCCAGCCACCTGTTTGTTACTCGCGTCAACTCATGCATTTGTGAACGTGGGGTTGCCCCTGTTTGAAATGTCCACTCATGGAACCGTTGAGCCAAACTAAACTTGGTAAGGCCCTGGCGGCTCAGTATCTCTTCCTTTAATTTGTCATAGTCCTGCCCAACACTCGATTCAACATCCCGAAAGGCTTTAAGAGCCTCACCTGACAGAAAAGGAGCCACCAGCCCTACCCATTGTGTCTTTGCCCACCCCTCTCGAGCGGCTGTGGCCTCGAAGGCATGGAGGTAAGCTTCTACATCATCCATCACTCCCAACTTAGAAATGAAATGGCTGGCCCGGGGTGAGGAGCTGGTTTGTCGAAGCTCCTGCTCTTGTCCTTACTTGTTGTTGCAGCAAAGCCGTATTAATTTCCTGTTGAGTTCTGTGGCCCTCCACCAGCATCTGCAGCAATTGTTCCATTTTGCTTTGGGGATCAGCTGTGTGAAGTCCTGAAAAAAGTTCCACCAAGTCGTCGATCCCTTCACTTCTGCTCATTCGCACCTACGCCGATGCCCACATTCTCCACCACATGTGGTATCATGAGAGGTTTTACTCATTAAGCAAGGTGTAGGGCAGTGCGTCAAAACAGGACAGAGCAGGCAGAAGTGCTTTCAAAGTAAAAAATCTGGTTTATTCACCAATACAAAGTCTTTTCGGGAAGTAAAACATAAGCGTTCTTCAAAGTCAAATCATATCCTCCATAACGTTGCTCCTTACTGGTATCCTCCTAACGGCAGTTTGCCAAATCAAAGTTCTTCTGACGCCGCGCTCAGTCTGTGCCACGTACGAGGCCGCCTGCTTGGTGTGTGTGTCCACTCCTTTGTGCTCTCCCTCTCCCACACCTGAGCTCCAGCTTCAATCAGAGGGCTGAGGCATCTGCACCTCTCCGAGTAGTGCATTCTGGGAGATGTAGTTTGCCCGGCAGCCATCTTGTGGCGTGGTAGCCCCTCCCGGAGAGGAACATACCGCCCCTCTACCACAAGTCCTCTCGTGATGCCACACCGCATACACCTGTCAGACAACAGACCATTCAGACTCCCATACAGGAGAGTGCCCCCAGAAACTTCGCCATTGGCTCGTCCGGCTTGTCACACTGCCACGAGATATGGCCTATTTGGCCACAGTGGAAGCACTGGCGAGGTTCTGGGTTTGAGAATCCCCGTTGCTGTTGAAACGGGTTGAGCACTCTTCTCAAGTGTTGAGCGAGATGTAGGAGAAAGAAATCATCAGAAAATCATCCAGTGAATATGTATCGCCTTTGGTGCTTGTGTGGAAGAAAAACCGAGACCTCCACATCTGTACAGACTTTCGGTGGTTGAATAGGAGAACTCTGAAGGACGCTCACCCTCTTCCCCATCAAGGGGACTGTTTGGCAGCACTTGGAGGCAACTGCCTGTTCACCACAATGGATTTGACCTCCGGCTTTTACAACATGCCCCTCCACGAGGATGATAGGAAGTACTCTGCCTTCACCACGCCCATGGGCCTGTTCAAATACAACCGTTTGTCACAAGGTCTCTGTAACAGCCCAGGGAGCTTCATGCGCATGATGACCAGCATCTTCGGTGACCAAAATTATCTGAGTCTGCTGTGCTACTTGGATGATTTGCTGGTGTTTGCACCTGTTGAGAGGACTGCCTTGCAACGCCTGGAGATGGTGTTCAGTAGATTGCGTGGTCATAACCTGAAGTTGGCCCCCAAGAAATGCTTCTTCCTCAGGAGATCCGTAAAGTTTCTTGGTCACATAATAGATGGGAATGGTGTTTCAACAGACCCGTCTAAGGTTGACAGCATCACAAGCATGACGAGCAATGACCTGATGGAGCCGGATGGCAAGACACCGTCTCAGAAGAGAATTAGGTCCTTTTTAGGGATGGTGAATTACTACCAACACTTCGTGCCCAGGTTCTCTGCCATCGCCAAGCCGCTTTTCGATCTGCTGAAAGGTGGAAAAAGGAAAGGCAAACAGCTCAAAAGCAAATTGTCAGGCAGAAAGCTGTGTGAAGCTGCCTGGACTAGAGAGCAGGACCAAGCTTTCAAAAACCTGAAGGACTTGCTAGTCGGCAGTGTCGCCTTGGCTCACCCTGACTTCACCCGTCCCTTCTTGCTGTCGACTGATGCATCCTTGGATGGCGTGGGAGCTGTGTTGTCTCAAATCCAGGAAGGTGATACACGTGCCAGACCCATTGCTTTTGCGAGCAAGTCATTGTCTCAGTCCCAAAAGAACTATCCAGCCCACCGGTTAGAGTTTCTCGCTTTGAAATGGTCAGTCTGCGACAAATTCAGTCAATTGGCTGAAAGGCCACCAACTCACAGTTTGGACAGACAACAACCCGCTGACTCACATCCTGACGAAGCCGAAACTAGGCTGTTGTGAGCAACGCTGGGTAGCCAAGCTGGCAAGTTATGACTTTGACATTAAGTACGTCCCGGGTCGGCAGAACGTTGTAGCTGATGCTCTGAGCCGTGTGCCATTTGTCAGAGAGAGTGTTGGTCACAGACTGCTCGCTGAGCCTTACAAAGGTCTTCTTAATGTAATGGGGTCAATCCTTAATAAAAAGCTTTAGCTAAAACAGGATAGTTTTAGCAGTGTTACTTTACCAGTTATGCTTACATGTCATTGTAGATATAAAATCACAGCTCTAATTAACCTGACAGGACGGCGATGCCTATAGGATGAGGGGAGTTGGCGAAGTTTATTTAGGGACCCCGTAGTCGCTCTCTCCCTCTCGCCTCTCTCTCTCTCTCTCTCTGCACTGCCGGTCCTGTGAGGAAGTGTAGCGTGGGCGCAGCAGGTGTGGACGCCAATTGTTTGTTGCGAGCCCAGCGTACAGCTGTGTGTGTGTGTGTGTGTGCGCGCCCGTGTGTGTGAGAGACGGCATCAGCGTCGCCATACAGGCACGCTGTAATAATCTCCAGTCAGCGTGTACACACAAACTAATGGGAACGATACTTGTAAGTAATGCGCCGGAACATTTATCCAGAGTCTATACTATTGTGTCTGTGACGTTAAGTGTAATTGTCCTTTCTTGTTTTAGTACTTGTCGTCAAGACAATAAGGACGGCGTGGGTCTCTGCTTTATTTTAATGAATTGAAGGTATGGCATAACGATGTGTTTTATATTTGTAAATGTTTTTAAACATTTTGATAAACTTGTTTAATAATTGTGTGACCTAATATGACATGTTTGTTTCATAGGGCTGCCTTCAGGCAGAATATTTACGGTCACTGTTTTTTCCCACATTTAGATTTCATTTAGATTATTTGGCCTTGTTTAGATTTAGTTTCTTTCTGATTAATTGGTTTGATTTCTGGTTTCTTTGTTCATTTTATTTTGTTCTTTGTTCTATGGGTAATGTGCAATATGGTTGACGGGTACTGTGCAATCCTGGTTTAATGGCTTGAATATTGTTGAGTTATTGGCTCCGTAACCTAGAGGCCCTCTTCTGTTATTTCAGTGTATAATATCGCTTGCAGTGATAATCCACTGGTGCAATTACACCAGTATTGGGATTCTTAAAGTGTGCTGTGTTTGTTTTATGCATGATATTTTAGCTTTGTTAAATTGGGTCTGGAGCCTTTAATTTCTCTCTTTTTAATCTGTTATTTATATCAAGTATAGGCCAGTACTCCCTACATTACACATGATCCTGTGCTGTTTGATCAGTCTTTTTAAATCCTTTGTCCAACTTGAATAAATTGTCTATTTCTGGAATTATCAGCCTCCCGTCCCGTTTATTCTGGATATATGTGGTGAACCCAATTGGCATTCAACTGTCACACTAAACTTTTGACCACTACATTAACGAGGTCTCAAATGTGTCTAGTGCTTCTGTTCAGAGAGCCTGAATCTTCCAGTGGTCACAAAACATCCCATCTGGATAGTAACGACATTCAGTCCACGTGCACTCCAGTTCATATGCAACTTCAGTCTATTGTAATGGAGGACGTGTCTGCCGTGCTGCAGTCACACATTGAGTGGGACACAGGTTCAAGGGTCCACGCAGCTGAAGTGTTGCAGCACCTACCTCAGTTGATTCCACCTGGGCTGGATGCCTTACCTGCCTACACCGAGAAAGAACTTCGTGATAAACAGTTGGAGGACGAAGCCCTCTCCCGTGTTTTGTTCTATGTTGAGAGGCATCAGAGGCCTTCCAGGAGAGAAAGGTTTAAAGAGTCTGTCTCTGTTACAAGGTACCTGAAGCATTGGGATAAGCTGAGTGTCAGTAACGGTGTGTTGTACAGGGTTTCAAGGGACCACAAAACTAAGGCAAAGCGTTTTCAGTACATTGTCCCTGATTCACTCAAGTCTGTGGTCCTGCAAGGAGTTCATGACAGAGCAGGACACCAGGCTCAGTTCAGGACTCTCAGTTTGACTAGACAGAGGTTTTTCTGGCCAAACCTTGATAGAGATGTGAGAGATTATGTTCATCATTGTCAGCGATGCATCGTCAGCAAGACGGTTGAGCCTGAGGGGAGAGCTCCGTTGGAGAGCATAACATCTACAAGGCTGCTAGAATTAGTATGCATTGACTTTTGGTCAGCTGAGGATTCCAAAAACAAGTCCATTGATGTCTTAGTGGTTACGGACCATTTCACAAGAATGGCTCAGGCATTTCCGTGTAGGGATCAGACAGCCAAACAGGTTGCAAGAGTTCTCTGGGATCGATACTTCTGTGTCTTTGGTTTTCCTGAGAGGATCCATAGTGACCAGGGTGCTAACTTCGAGAGTCACCTGATGAGTGAGCTTCTCAGAGTCTCAGGCATCAGAAAATCACACACTACTCCCTACCATCCTATGGGAAATGGGAGTGTAGAACGTTTCAGCCGTACCTTGGGTGGCATGATCCGTGCATTGTCTCCTGATGAGAAAAGTGACTGGCCAAGGCACTTACAGACTCTGACATTCATGTACAACTGCAGTGCCCATGAAACAACGGGCTATGCACCCTTTTACCTCATGTTCGGACGTGTCCCCCGCCTGCCTGTTGACGTTCTCTTTCATACTGTCCTTCATGATTCTGCTGTGACAAGCTATGACAAGTACGTTACATGTCTCGCTAATGATCTGAAAGCAGCGATGGAGATCTCCCAAGACCACGCTGGAAGAGAGCAGTACAGACATGCACAGTTGTACAACAAGAAAGTGAAAGGTTCCAACATTAACATCGGTGACAGAGTGCTCATGGCCAACAAGAAAGACAGGGGTAAAAAGAAGATTGCTGATAGATGGGACTCAACCATTTATACTGTGGTGGACATGAAAGAAGGGACACACACGTACAGGATCCGTGACACAATCAGTGCTCAAGAGAAGGTTATCCATAGGAACCTACTGATGCCGGTCACTTTCCTCCCTGTTGGGGACACAAGTGTAGCATCTGAACCCGCCTCGTCTGAGCCTGTTATGGCTTCGTCAGTCCCAGGAACTGTTAATGTGGAAGGAGCCGGAGAGACCCAGTTTGAGAGTGATGGTGTGTCTATTATGGCCAGTGACAGTCTTGATGCTGACAATGACAAAGACTCACCTGCGTCTGATGGAGTTAGTCAGGGTCTCATGACTGAACTAGAACCTGTAGATTCTGAGAGGAGGACCATAGATTGGATCACTGAGCTGTCGACACCATGCCCATCAGTAGTGGATGTTTCTGACCACCAGAGCATGACCTCTGTTCCCCAAAAATCCTCAGTTTTACAAGAGGACAATCTGCCAGCTGACTCAGTTATTTGTAATTTTAGCCCTGTGACTACTGTGGACATTTCAGCACATGTGAGGCAGTCGGACTTTGATACTGTGACAAAGACTTATTATACGGACGTGGTACATACCGTTGATCAGACTTCACAAACACCCTGTGACCTCTCTACTGCACAAACTCAGGTTAGATCTAGATTTGGTCGGCTGGTTAAACCTGTTAACAGGCTCCTACAAACCATGTCCAGGCAGGATGTTGTTCAGGACAAGTTTGATGTTAAGGCTATATTCAAATCTATGTTCCAGGCTTTTGCTGACTAGAGTTTTAATCAGCTAGCCTAAGCCTTAATAGGTCTGAATGTTTTGTTTTGGTTTAATGTTCAATTGTTTTAACTTTCATCTATGCCACGAGCTTGCACTAGACAATGTGTTAGGGTCTTGTGGGGTGTACAAGGCACCCTGTTTCCAGTTGATGGATTGAGGGATAAGCGCTGCCCTCATACCACTTCATCCTTATGGGATACATTCAATGTTGGTTTTCTTGAAGATGACCCTCTGTCATTTGCCAAATTGTAGTGTTTTGTTGGATACGTACTGTGTAGTTGGTGCTTCACTTCGATAAAATTCAGTGGGTGTAACAGAGTTAGAAATGTACTTTATTTATTCTTATTTATAATTTGTATTTGTGAATTTTATTAGTTATTTTACTTTATTAACGTTACCTGCGGAAATGACCTTGCTGTGCATCATCTTTTGTGTTCCTCCGGAAGTTCATACTTCCTGTCGACCCTTCCCCCCCTCAGTGTTGTTTTGCATTGCTGAGGGTAGGTCACCTGTGGAAATGCTCCGTGCTATTTTATAATTTTCTTTGAAAAATGAACGGTTTAAGTTGCATATTGTAAATACAAGTACACTGCGCTGCTGTTTTGAGTGTTAATATGTCTTGTAAAAGTTTATCATTTAACTTTCACGGCGATACATTTGGTGGTGGAGCGCCATTTTGTTTAGTAGCATCAGCCCTTTGAAATTAAATTATTTTATTTTGTATGTTTAAGAACTGAGTTGCAGCAAGAGGAGAAAATAATCACAGCAAAATAATGTGTGTTGTTTTCTACAGGTATGTGGTTTTCCTTTTTGAAACTAAATTTTTGATGTAGCTGTTTAATAACCCAACTCAAGGAACCTTTCTATTTCACCCAACAATGTGTCACTGTTGTCCTGTTGTATATAATTCTTTTGTAGTTTTGAGGATATTTGTTGTAATTTAAGTCAAATGTTTTTCGGACAATTGTAATTGCTCCCTGCAAAAGTCTGTGTGGTAGACTGTGTCTACTACATACTGTTGTGAAAAGTATGAATGACAGTGTTGTTTTGCATTGCTGAGGAACGGAGGTGCAGCAAGAGGAGAAAATAATCACAGCAAAACAATGTGTGTTGTTTTCTACAGAGGAAAAGCTGGAAAACAACCCCCTGAGTCGTTCGTTCCTATGCCCAATCCACATCTGTTACACTAGCACCATACTTTCTAAAAAAGTTGGTCGCAGATGTGGGTGACCAGCGTTTCAGCCTCCTCCTCGATGAGTCCACAGATGTAAGTGTTTCTAAGTACCTGGGGGTTGTGATAAGGTACTTTAGTGACACCAAACACACAACTGTCTCAACATTTCTGGGGCTTGTTGAGTTGGAGGGAGGAGATGCCAGATCTATAGCCTGAGCTGTTTTGGCTTTCCTGGAGAAGTGTTGTCTTAAAAAAGAGAAACTCCTGGGGATAGGGACTGACAATGCCTCCGTTATGACGGGGATTAACAATGGGGTCCATAAAGTGCTGAAGGAGGAGTATGGCCTCAAAGATCTGGTTCTTATTTGCTGTGTGTGTCACTCTCTGCAGCTTGCTGTAAGTCATGCTTCCAATGACACCATCCCCCGTAGTGTGGAATACTTGGTACGGGAGACTTATAACTGGTTTTCAGTGTCTCCAAAGCGCAGGGAGGCCTACAAGGCCATATAGGAGACCTTCAACTGTGGGGAGAAACCCTTACAAATAACCAAGGTGTGTGCCACATGTTGGCTCTCCATTGAACCAGCGGTTTCAAGCATTTTGGACCAGTGGGAGGCGCTTAAACTGCATTTCGCAGTCACCAAGTCCAGTGAACTCTGCTACATGGCTGAGGTTTTATACTCCATCTACAGTGATCCTCAAAACATCTTGTATCTGACCTTTTTGAAGTCAGTGCTGGGTGAGGTACAGTTGGCCATCAAGGCTTTTGAGGGGGAGCAGGTAGATCCTCTTAAACGTCTTGACAGCTTGGGTAGCCTGATAAAGTCTGTGAGTAGCAGGGTGCTGAATCCACTGGCAAATATTGATGTACTCATAGAGCCAATTGATGGATACATCAGTCCCAAACCGTACCTGGGTTACTTTTTTGAGTCAAAGGCAGCTGAGCTCCACCTTGCGCCTGAGGAGAAGAACTATGTTCGAAAGCGGTGTGTAGCCTTCACCATCTCCCTCACTAACGAGTTGAGGGTGAGACTGCCGGACAACATCAAAGCATTGCAGTACATGTCAGTTTTCAATGTAGAGGAAACTCTAAAGCACAATAAAGCACAAGCTCCTTGGCTACTCTCCTGCAGAGATAGACAAGATTGTCCAGCAATGGCGTGCCATCCATCTTAGTAAGTGGAATGAAACAAAAAACACAGTGGGCTTCTGGAGTGAGATTTGGAAGTTCAGGGATGCAGCTGATATCAACCCATTTCAGGAACTTGCCATGGCTGCTGTGTCTGTGTTGTCCTTGCCACACTCAAATGCTGAAGTCAAGAGATTATTCAGCCAGATGAGTGTGGTAAAAAGCAAACTTAGAAATCGGATGTCCTTGCAGACCCTTAACTCCATCCTGTATGTCCGATATGGTCTGAAGCTGTCTGGTGAGGCTTGCTATGAGCACAAGCTGCCTGATAATGTTTTTCAGCTTTTTGGCACATCAGCTGCTTACTCATTTAAGTCAGCTCCCTCAGTTGCTGAACCTGCCATAGAAAGCCTTGACCAAAATGAAGATGACCTACTCTTTCTGTTAGCCAGTACAGCATGTGTGTGTGGAGGGGGTTCTGAAAAAAAGAACAAACAATGAACCTGAATTAGGGCCAGACTAGTTACCATCATTTTATCAAATTGCCATCTACAGTTTTTTCTATTGTCTCTTTTTGGTCCATTTAGATTGTTAATGTTGTCAAGTTAAAACCGTCTATACAAAAAAATGTTAAAAATATTATAGTTATGGCAAAAAAATGTCATGTTTTGTAGTGACTTGTTGTAGGCTCCTAAGTGGAGCATAAGGTTAGAAACTAAACCAAACTTAAGAAAACCCCCAAAAAACCTAAGTAACCAGTGGTGGGAACAGTAAAGTACAAATACTTTGTTACTGTACTCAAGTACATTTTTCACATATCTGTACTTTACTTGAGTATTTATTTTCCTGACGACTTTTTACTTTTACTCGATACATTTGAACACAAATTTCTGTACTTTCTACTTCTTATATTATGAAAACTGGCTCGTTACTTGAGCAGCGGAGGTTGGCGCAACGCGTGCCTGTACGCACGGCGCACCCCCTGCCTCGGGAGATGCGCAAGACCCTAGAGATGCGTGTTTGCCGTCGGGGGGGGCAGCGCAAGACCCTAAGCGTCCGGAGGTTGGTCGGGCTGCCTTGGTCGACCGGGGTCGAGCAGGCTGTACCGGTAATGATCCCTCCGCAGGTTCACCTTCAGAAACTTTGTTATGAGTTTAACTTCCTCTAGATCAGAGGTCACTAACAGGCGGACCGCGGTCCGGGTCCGGACCCAGAAGCCGTCCCGTACGGACCCGGACCTACAGCCAAAACAGAAGGTTATGATTTAAAACCTGACGGGGCGCTTTTATTTGTAACCGGCGCAGCTTTTATAGTCTTTACGGTAGTGGTTTAGCGGATGAGGAAACGCACAGACCAATTGCATGCGAGATAAGCCATCCCACGTGATACTACTCAGCCAATCAAGTCTGTGCATTCCAGGCGGTAAACATTGCGACTCTACAGTGCAGACAGATGAGAGTTAGAGGCAAGTTACACATGAGAAGATGGTATAAAGAAAAAGAAAGATAGCGATACAGGTAGAGAAAACAAAGGGAGAGAAACAGAGGAGTGAGACGGAGAAAGGGAGAGAAACAGGAGTGAGACGGAGAAAGGGAGAGAAACAGACGAAAAAGTGGGGGAGTGGGATATAAGAGGGGAAGAAAGTGATTCTAAAACTGTTCAATTGTTAAGATGTGTTGAGATTTATTATCTGTAAAATTGGTTGAGACTTTTGAGTCAAGATGTGAAACAGAAAAAGGGAAATTCAAGCTTTTGCTCCCTTTATTTAATTTTTCTCAAGTTAAGCCCTTTATTTGAACATGCACAATTTTCACATTTTATTTATTTTCTCTTATTTTGAAATGCAGCCCTACTTTTATTTAGTTAATGAGAGAACATTATACATATCTGCAATCATACATATATGTTCAGTTCTATGTTACGTGACAATAAATATTGTCAAAGTTTTTGAATCGTACTGAATTCATTTGATTTGACAGTCAGGTATTTAGTACATGCAGATGTTGATACAACTACTAGGCTACTTAAATATATATCACACTAAATAGTTAGACATTATGATCTTCCGGACCGTTGCTTCAAGAAATTTTCTCCAACTGGACCTCTTTAAATTTTAGTTGAATACCCCTGCTCTAGATAGTCAAGTTTGATCGTCTTCTCGTCTTCTTTTGGGTTGTTTTGTGTCTGTATATGCCTACTATAAAAAGCATTTTGCATCTTTAATTTTTGTACTTGTACTTTTACTTTTGATACTTAAGTACATTTCAACACCAGATACTTTTGATACTTAAGTACATGGATTGATGATGGCGCCTCGAACGGCCGCCTCGGTGTGTTGGTGCGCACTTTTTTGTTTGTTTTTAGTCTTTAACTCAGTTAATTGCGACTCAACTCGGATTATTTTCACGATGGACGAGCTACTTAACATCAGGGACACAACACCATCTGATTTATTTCCCAACTTTCTCGCCTCTTCCGTGGATTTAGTGGATTTACTTATCAAAGGTGCCGTGGTCCTCGGTCACGCAGCGAGACTGAGGCGGAGACGGAGAGGAAAGCGTGCTGGGGCCCTGGTGCGCTTCAGGGAGAGAGGATTACGCTCGCCTCTCCCGAGTGTACTCCTCTCCAATGTCCGCTCACTGTGCAATAAGATGGACGAACTGCGCCTTCTCATCAGGACAAATAGAGACTTTTCCCTTTCTTCTGTTTTGTGTTTTACGGAATCGTGGCTGACGGAAACGAGTTCTTATGAACGACTCCTCGTCAGTCTGGAAAGGCCTTCGGGTGATCACCGGCTGCAAAACCAAATCCCCCCACTCTGTGGAAGACCTTCAACTTGCAAACGACCTGAATGAGTTCTACTGCAGATTCGACAGACAATGGACCAGTTCTAACCCTACCCCACATTCTGAACCCCCACAGCTATCACACCTCTTCTTCCCAGCCTGGACAAAGACACTCCCCCACACAAAATGGTCCCAGACTGCCCCCTCCCCCCCATCACACCTCTCTCCATTCAGGAGAGAGATGTCAACAAACTACTGAAGAGACTGAACCCCCGCAAGGCAGCTGGACCAGACGCTGTCTCCCCCTCCACACTCAGGTACTGTGCGGACCAGCTGTCTCCAGTGTTCACGGACATCTTCAACACCTCACTGGCTGAATGCGTGGTACCTGCCTGCCTCAAAACATCCACCATCATCCCCGTTCCCAAAAAGCAGAGGATCACAGACCTTAATGACTACAGACCAGTCGCCCTGACCTCTGTAGTAATGAAGACCTTTGAGCGCCTCGTGCTGACCCACCTCAAGGCCATAACCAACCACCTCCTCGACCCACTGCAGTTTGCCTACAGAGCCAACAGGTCTGTAGACGACGCAGTCAACATGGGACTCCACTTCATCCTCCAGCACCTTGACTCCCCCGGCACCTACGCCAGGATCCTGTTTGTGGACTTCAGCTCCGCATTCAACACTATCGCCCCAGCTCTTCTCCGAGACAAGTTGACACAGCTGAGCGTGCCTGAGCCCACCTGCAGGTGGATCACTGACTTCCTGACAGACAGGAAGCAGCGCGTGAGGCTGGGCAAGCTTGTCTCTGAGCCCCGGACCATCAGCACTGGAGCCCCACAAGGTTGTGTGCTCTCCCCTCTACTCTTCTCCCTCTACACCAACAACTGCATCTCCAGCCACCCCTCTGTCAAACTCCTGAAGTTTGCAGACGACACAACCCTAATTGGATTAATCTCCAATGGGGACGAGGCCGCCTACAGAGAGGAAGTTGACAGCCTGGCTTCCTGGTGCAGCCAGAACTTCCTGGAGCTGAACGCTTCGAAAACTGTAGAGATGATAGCAGACTTCAGGAGGAGCCCTGCCCAAACCGCCCCCCTCACCATGTGCGACTCCCCAGTTAAAACAGTGGAGTCTTTCAGATTCCTGGGGACTATAATTGCACAGGACCTGAGGTGGGCTGAGAAAATCACCACCATCGGTCAGCTGAGAAGGTCAACCGCTGTGACCTGCCGGCTCTCCTACACCTGTTCCACTCCAGGACCAGGAAGAGAGCAGGCAAGATCATTGCTGATCCTTCCCATCCCGGCCACCACCTATTCCAGAGACTCCCATCTGGAAAAAGGTTCCGGGCCATCAAGACCAAAACCTTGCGCCACCTGAACAGTTTTTTCCCCATGGCAGTGGGGCTCACAAACAAGCCCCCTGCATCACACTGACCCGCACATAACTTATAACTTATATATTGTTGGCACTATCCGGAACCAATCACTGCACCTTAGCACCGCACGTGCCTATTGTTTTTTCTGTATATATTGTTGTTTTATGTCCGATTTGTTGTTATGTCCAAAGGCACCAACCACACCAAGGCAATTTCCTGTATATGTAAATATACTTGGCAATAAAAAGAATTCTGATTCTGATTCTGATTCTGATTTAATATGAGCTACTTTAAGACTTTGACTCAAGTAATTTTCTTGAAAAAAGAAAAAATATCAACAGAAGAAAGCTCATTTGTAGTTCTAAATATATTTAGGGTGTTTTTTACTCACTTTTTGTCTCTCCCACGACGTTATTCCTCTCTCCTACAGCGTCCATTACAATTATGCAAATTAGGCGATGACGTCATTTAGCGACTTCTAGCGACTTTTAGGACAGCCAATAGCTACTTTCCTTACTGAGGAGTTGGCAACACTGGACAGACACAAATCCCTGATCTGAAGCTATTAGAAGGTCATTTGTGACTTTTGCCAAGGCTGTCACCGTGCTGTGATTAGCTCTAAACGCTGACTGAAAGTCTTCATATACATTAATTTCCTGGAGAAACTGACACAGCTGATTGGCTACAACCTTTTCAAGGATTTTAGACAGGAAGGGGAGGTTAGATATCGGTCTGTAATTGGCTAAAACCTCCGTGTCCAGGGTGGATTTTTTGAGAAGGGGTTTGATTACAGCTAGTTTAAATGACTGTGGTACATATCCTGATGATAATGAGAGATTTATTGTGTTCAGTAACGTACTATCAACTAGGGGCAGAATTTCTTTAAGTAATTTTGTGGGAATGGGATCTAAGATACAAGTTGTTGGTTTAGAACATGAGATTATTTTGGTCAGCTGATCAAGGGTGATCAGAGAGAAGCTGTCTAAATAATTGATAATATTCTCAGCAGTTTCTGAGATTTCTGTTCTTGATGGGGTATTAGTGCCAACTGACGGCAGGAGATGGTTGGTTTTATTTCTAATAGTTAGAATTTTATCATTAAAGAAGGTCATAAAGATATTGTTATTTAGGGATCGAGGAATACTGGGTTCGATGGAGGTGTGACTCTCTGTCAGCCTGGCTGCAGTGCTGAAGAGAAACCTGGGGTTGTTTTTATTTTCTTCTATCAGTGTGGAGTAGTAGGCAGCTCTTGTTTTGTGGAGGGCCTTCTTATATGCTATAACAGTATTTTTCCAGGCTAGGAGATTTTCAACACGGTTGCTGGAGCGCCACTTCCTTTCTAGTTTTCTTGACGCTTGTTTTAATTCATGTGTCTTGGAATTATACCACGGAGCTAATTTACTATGTTTTACACGTTTCTTTTTTAGAGGAGCTATTGAGTCTAATGTTAATCGTAATTACTTTACAGAGCTATCGACGAGATGGTCAATCTCAGTGGAGCAAGGGATTTTAATGAATTTGTTGGTTATATCGACGGATAGTACGGGTTTAAATGTAATTGGAATTATTTCCTTAAATTTAGCTACAGCACTATCAGGTAGACATCTAGAAAAGGAGTTTTTTATTAGTGGCATATATTCTGATAATGAAAAATCGAAGGTTATTAAATTATGGTCTGATAGAATTGGATTACGTGGAAGTACTATTAGATGTTCAATTTTGACACCATATGATAGTACAAGGTCAAGTGTGTGGTTACAACAATAAGTAGGTTGGTGTACACACTGACTGAAACCAATTGAGTCTAGTACTGAAATAAATGCTACGCTAAGGCTATCATTATTATTTTCAACATGAATATTAAAGTCACCGACAATAATCATTTTATTGTTTTTTAGGACTAGGTTTGATAAAAACTCAGGGAATTCAGTTCAAAATTCAGAATAAGCCCCAGGAGCACGGTAAACTACAGCAAATATGTTTGGCTGTTGGTGTTTCTTGGATGGGTGTGGAAGACTAAGAACAAGACTTTCAAATGAGTTGTAGCTTAGTTTAGGTTTAGGATTAATTGATAGACTGGAGTTAAAAATAGCAGCAACTCCACCTCCTCGGCCAAAGTCTTGGGGAACATGTGTATTTACATGACTGGGGGGAGTAGATTCATTTAGGCTGACATATTCATCGGGATGCAGCCAGGTCTCAGTGAGGGACAATAAATCTATTTTTTTATCTGATACTAGTTCATTTACTAAAATAGCCTTTGATGATAGTGATCTTATGTTTAAAAGTCCACATTTAAAAGTCTTTGTTTGTTGAGTTGTTGCAGAGGTTGTGTTAATTTGTATTAGTTATTTGTGTAGAATTCTTCCCCGGTTAATGTTTGATTTAAATAATTTAATGGGACAGTGGACAGACACAGTCTCTATGGGTTTGTGGTTGTGTGAATGATCCAGATGGAGCACAGAGAAGTGTGTAGCACTGCAGCTCTGCGTCCTGGTCCCAACTCTTGGTTGTCATTTTATAGACTGAGTAATATTCCTAGATAATAGAGCTGCTCCATCCCAAGTGGGATGAACGCCGTCTCTCCCAACAAGACCAGGTTTCCTCCAAAAAGTTTGCCAATTATCTACACACCATTTACAGGACACCACCTTGACAGCCAGCGGTTAAAAGACAACATGCGGCTAAACATGTCATCACCTGTCGTGTTAGGAAGAGGTCCAGAGAAAACTACAGTGTCCGACATCGTTTTTTGCAAAAGCACACACCGACTCAACATTAACTTTAGTGACCTCAGACATACGAAGCCGGGAGTCGTTGCTGCCGATGTGAATTACGATCTTACTGTATTTACGTTTAGCTTTAGCCAGCAGCTTCAGTTTGGATTCAATGTCGCCTGCTCTGGCCCCTGGCATGCAATTGACTATGGTTGCTGGTGTCGCTAACCTCTCATTTCTCAGGACCGAGTCGCCAATGACCAGAGTTTGCTTCTCAATGGGTGCTTCGTTGAGTGGAGAGAATCTGTTTGAAACGTGAGCTGGTGGGTCTTTAATCGTGGGCTTTTTAAAGATAGCACTATGCCCCCTCCGGACAGTCACCCAGCCGCCCTTGGGCTCCCGGCTGCACGGGACAAGTCGAGGGACTGCTAGTGGAGGCTAAGCTAAGTGGCTCTGCGGCGGCTAGCGAGGGCTGGCTAACTACAGCTAACGGAGGTTCTAAGCTGCGGAGCCGAGCTTCTAAGTCGCTAAGCCTCGCTTCCATCGCTACCAACACACTACATTTGTTACATGTACCACTACTGTTAAAGAAGGCAGAGGAGTAAGTGAACATTAGACACTCGGAGGAGAGAGCAGTGGAGGAAGAGGGAGGGAGAGAAGCCATCGCTAATATATTAGCCTGTTAGCCTACGAGGGTGACCTCAAACAGAAAAATCCAGTGACACGCAGATGGAAAAACACCGAGTCGCTAAAGCACCAAAAAGTAGGGGTTGGTATGTGTGGATGTTTAACTATAGACCGGCGATTTAGCCGTAGTGTATAGAGAAATATCGGTGTTAGCAGAGGAGCTAGTTCAGAGACAGTGGCCACAACCGGCGGCAGGAAAATAGGAAGTGGTGCAATTCGCTTACCGTAGTACGTCAGTGCGTAGTGCGTGTCAGGACAAATTAGTTGCAGTTAGCTCTCCACACTGACAAACCTGGATGTATCTTTCGATATATTTAATGGATGAATGGATATACATGTCTTTTATTTGAGTATATCCAGAAAATATATATAATATTGACATATTGCCACACTAAAGATTAAAGACCCATGGCTTAGTTGTAACACCATGTTACAACTTACTAACCCTGCTGTGTGGAGCTTTTTACAAGCCTTGTTAACACTGGCTATGAGTTGGTTGCATGTATCTTAATAGTGCTACATATTAAACGTTCAGTGTGTAGAATTTAGTGACATCTAGTGGTGAAGTTGCATGTTGCAGCTGAATACCCCTCACCTCACCATCCCCTTCCAAACATTAAAGAGAACCTTTGGAAACCTTCAGTTGTCATAAAAACTCAAAAGGTGTTTGACCAGTTATGACTACTGTAAAAAAGAGATAAATATGAGATAAATATAAAGTATTTAAATATAAAAGGCCCATTCTAGCGTAAAGAAAACAACAATTTGTACAATTTAAATGAAACACATGGTGGAAACATCACTAGGATTATTTTATATTAAATTTCAGCAAATAGATTCCTAACACCTAAATCTTACACACAGAAACTTTAAGAAATAAGATGGTAATTAAGATAATATGTTTGGATTCGGTGACTTACACACAGAGCTCAGTAATCAAAAAATAGGAATGATAAATAATGTACTTTTATGCCACCGAAAACCATCTCTGCCAGTATCCCCATGAATACAGGTCCAAACTTCCTGAAAATGTGTTGTAAAGGTACCATAAGCAAACCCTACCCAACCCTGTGTAACTACGTGTAAAAGGTCTGTGTTACAACTGACCCCATGTTAGCTTGTGTCCCGCACACCCTCCACATATAGAATGTGCAACATGAATTGTGCTGCTACCAATATTAAACCCAAGTGCTTTAAAATATTTTTTCAATGACCAGATCACTTTTTTCCTAAGTTCCAAACATGACTAGAAAAGTGTTTGGAGCTGACAGTTTTTTGTATGAGGGTCATTTAATTTCCAGTTAAACATACTTTGAACTTGATTCATAAAGGCCAAAGTCTTAGAATGAAGTTACTCACAACATGAGCATCCCTTTTTAGAGGACCATGCTTACTCTCAATTCTCATAAACCATAACTTCAAAAGTGGGCCAACCTTTATCATCATGTGCCAATTGTGTGTCTGGATTAAGATTCTTGAACACATTGTTGGGATCTATGACCAACTGCTCTAAACAGACAGCAAGTACTAACAACTGGGGGAAATACTGTTTGTAGTGATGCTTTGAGGTGAAAAGTTTTTAGATTAAATGTTTTAACTAGGGCTGTAAAAATTAACGCGTTAACGCAGGATGATTAATTTGTGGAATTAACGCTTACATTTTTTTAACACATGCGCAGAATGACCCGCTCCATGTACCCACATCGCCCCCACTGTGAAATACAAAGTTTCTCTGGTCACAGCTGCTCAGTGATCAGCGGCGCTGCGTCATGATCAGAACAGAAGCTACAGTTGGTTTGTACCGAGCTGGAGTCTCTGTGTCCTCCTCCACTCTGCTCTCACTGTAACTAATAAACTCATCACTAGTTATCAGGACCTGATCAATACATGAAGTAACTTAGTGTTTGTTTGATTTGCTCCAGAGTTTATGAGGCTGCATTTAAACATCATGAAAATGACAGGATACGTGACGCTCTCAGTCAGGACTCAGTGTTAAAATGAGCGGAGCGACATGCAGACATGATCCGACACCATGGATTCCTAACCAAACACATGACCGGACGTTTGTCACCTAAATCATCCCAATAAATAATGAACTATGAACGCGAACTAGTTCAGTAATGCACAATGTCTACGCAAATGTTTCGGTCAGAAATGGAGTGAGTTTAAGCAGGAATCATCTTTTATACCAGTTACAGTTGGATTGGTGATCATCATCAAACACATGCTTAATACTTCCAATGACATGTCAGTCCATGTCATTGTTAAGTCTTAAGTGTTCCTCTATTTTTTACTAATACGTCCTTTAAAATTGTATTATTCATACTCAATAATTTGTGAGTATAAGGATATCTCCCTCCTGGACCTTCTAGCTGGGATATAAACTGCTCAGATCATCTGGCTTTGTCTCCTCATCTCTCCTCGGTGTCCAGGACCATTTGCACCTCTCTATACATGCCGCACACTTCCAGCATGTCACACCACTCGGATCAGCCCTAACACTAATGTCCCTAAATCTAAACCCAGCATTATTTATAAGAGGGATCTTAAACATTTTAACGAACAGGGGTTTTATCATGATTTGTTTTCTTTTAATTGGAGTAGAATTGAGCTGATCCCTGATGTAGAGATAGCATGGTCATTCTTTAATGATGGATTTATGCAAATTATCAATATACATGCCCATTCAAAAGACAGAGTAAAGGGGCGTTATAATCCTTGGTTTACATCTGAACTAACAGATATTATTCATGACTGTTATTTGTCTTGGACTAAGGCAAGGTCAAAAGGTTTTACCACTGATTGGCTTGTTTTTAGACAACTCAGAAATAAATGCTTGCTCCTATCAAGAAAGCCAAATCAGAATATTATTTAAGAAAAATCTAAATGATCCTAAGAGGTTTTGGAAAATCATAAAATCCTTTTCTGTGAGCAAAAACTCTCAAGCTGTACCTACCTTTGTTATGAAGGACTCAGTTACTGTTTATGACCAAATGGAGATTTTGAATTGTTTTAATGAACATTTTATATCTTCTGGCTCGCTGTTTGACTCGCACACTTGTTCTGCTTCTTTGATTGACGCTCCAACTTACACTGGTCAGTCTTTGAACTGTCACAACTTCAGGCAGCTCATAGTATTTTCATTGTCTGCTATCCTGTTTTCTGCTTTGCCATATATTAACTCTCATGTCGTTTCAGAACTCAGCCACTCCCCCCTGCTCTGCATCACCTCTTCCCACGGATTCCAATTACCTGGCCTGCCCCACCCCCAGACTCACCTGCTTTCCATCAGTCAATCAGTCACTCAATATATATATCGGCCCATTTCCTGTGTTCTGTGCCAGATTGTCTAGTGTGTATTCCTAGCTTTCCAGCGTTGTTTCTCTGCTCTGCCTGATTCCTGTTCTGAACTGCCTTCTTGGACCCTGGATTCCCTTTTTGCCTGCTCCCTATTGGATTTGTTTGCCCTCGTTGACTGTCTGCCTGGTTTTGACCCCTGCTCGTTCATTAAACCTGAACTCTTGCTACATCTAAACTGCTCAAGAGTCGTGCTATTGGGTTCTCGTTTGCCATTTTGTGTACCCTGACAATAACTGTGCAAAAAGTTCATCGAGCCCTAAAAAATGTAGATCAAAGAAAAACCCCTGGACCTGATCCTATTGATCCTTATTTTTTTTTAATTAGCAGCTGATTTCATAGCTGAGCCTCTTGCATATCTTTTTAACCTGACACTGATAAATAAGGAAATTCCTAGGATATGGAAATCTGCCTTTGTTCTCCCATAATTAAAAGGGGGTGATCCAGCTCTTTTAAACAATTACAGTGTCATGGTTACACACACACACACACACACACACACACACACACAGAGCATTTCCTGTTTCATGTAATATGCCACTTCCTGTTTTACTTTGACACTCACGCTTGCCTCTATTCCTTTAGGTTACTTCACTCCTGCCCTCGTGTGTCTCACTGATTACCTTCCCCTCCCTAATATGTTACATCTGTGTCTAGTTGACTTAACTTCAGTTAGTATATATAGTCTGCGTCTCCCCCTGTCCAGTGCGAGTTTGTCTCATCTTGTACGTAGAGTTCCAGCGTTATACCCACGTCTTGTCTTGTGCTTTTGACCACGTCTTTGTATTTATCGACCTAGCCTTAGCCTCACGTTTTTTGGGTACCTCTGCCTTGTCTTTTTGCCTTCTGTGTACCGAACCCTGACTGGAAATAAATGACCACCGTTTTTGGAAACCGGACACTGTTTCAGAGTTATGGTTTTGAATCCTCAGTTTACGTACTCAGTTATTACAACAGACCTATATCTAGGTCATTTGTGAGTGATCAACTAAAGAAGGTTTTTTAAACCTTCTTAAAGCTCAATAAATGAATCTCACTAAGCGCCTTTAAACCCAGAATAAAAGAACTGTAGGCAGATTATATAAAATGTTGCCGTTTTTAATTTACCTGGTTGTGTACCTAGAATCCTTTTTGGTTCTTTTTATCTCATTTTTGGTTGTGGTCTTTTGTGTTGTTGTTCGTAACAATGTGTTTGTACCTGTGCTGTATGTTCATACCTATGCTGTATGTTTTAACCTATGCTGCTGCCTATCTTGGCCAGGTCTACCTTGAAAAAGATCTCAATGGGACTTTATTGTTAAATAAAGGTTAAATAAAAATAAATTAAAATGCTGGGTTTGTCAGTTTGACAATAATGGCAACATTTGTTGGCTGAAAAGCTTTCTAAAAACCCTCCAAGTGAATGGCAATCAAAATGATCAGCACTCAGGAAGCAGATAAGAGCATGGAGCAGAGAACTCTGACCCTCAATTTCAACCTATCTATCTATTCTGTTAAAAGAGATCGACTATTATCCAACAAAGGCTTTAATATTTTACCCAAGCCATGTGCCTCTCTGTCTATAGAATTGAAGAGTAGACTAAGGTGAAAGTTTGTAAGAGAGAAGAGAGTTGAATTCCACAGGCAAGTTTCTCAAGCAGTCTCAAATCATAAAGTCATGAAATCTCAATTCAATTGATCGCAGTTCTGTACGTTAAAAGACAACACAATGCAACAGATACAAAAACATTAGACGTATTGACTAATATGTACTAACTTATAGACCATTGTGTACTAGGAAGGGAACATTTACATGGATGATAAAACAGGGAATATTCAAAATGGAGTAAAAGAAAACTGGATGTATAGCAATGTCTTGGGTGATGGTGGCGGCAGATGATATGTTGAGTATGATTGAACAGAAGAAATGTTAACACAAACTAATATGAGGGACTGCGTAAATGAATGATTCTGTAAAGGTACATTTAGAGATTATAATTTCGTCAACACAGTCATTCATTGCAGAAACGAATGGTTGGACCAAGTCTACTTGAATGTGCCGCTGTGCTGTGGACCTTCTTGGTTGGGATATAATAAATATGTTTTGGTGGCTGGTAACCTCATGTCGGGTCCAGGTGGGTTCTCCTTAAAACGCTTCAGTTGTTCAGCAAGGACTTCTGCCAGTGGTCTCAGCTGCTCAGGAGGTCTCTCCTCAGGCCCTGGGACTCTGGATGAGACTGTTGGTGCAGGCATGCAGTTGGTGTATTTCTGATGGATTGATGTTGAAACCGGCGCTGATAAATTATATAAGTTCTAAGCTTGACTTAAAACACATGACACAATGTCTCCAAAAATACTTAAGCAAAGTCATAATTAAGTTATTTAAAATTATTTAAAAAAAGAGCATTTGATGTTATACCTTGAATAACATTTTTAAAACGAACAATTTAGTAGCACTTAAAATGGCACTTACTTATAGCAGTTTGTAGTTTAGCTTTTTTGAAGAAATTGTACTTTCTCTATTCTTGTTGTTCTGGGTTTGTACCCTCATGGTTGAATGCACTTATTGTAAGTCGCTTTGGATAAAAGCGTCAGCTAAATGAAATGTAATGTTGTATTCCTCTTTTAAGCTGGCTGTTGATTTGGCTTAAAGAAAATAAGATATTATGAGGGTAAGTTACTTAAATCTGCAAAAGACAAAATAATTCAATAGATATATACTAGAGAAAAGATTATATTTTTTATTATATAACTTGGATGCGGTAACACTGAAGACTCTTAACTTTTGGAGAAGTAATGACTTTTAAAATTTTTTTATTGAAACCTAATGTCTAAAGCAGGGGTCTTCAACTTTTTCAGGCCAAGGACCCCCAAACTGATGGAGAGATGGAGAAGGGACCCCCTACTATATATATATTGTATAAAATTGTTTTTTATATTAAACTTGGCCTAGTGCCATGTATAAACATAGCTACCCTGTTATTGTGCATTCAATACTAAGCTATTCAAATAATACACAGGTTCATATATCAGCAACATATATGTCGCTGAATGTGTGCATTGCTGACTGAAAGATAACGTCTTCTGCCTCCATTTATCCGTTCGCTACAATATGTTGGATTCATGTTAATGTGTATTTAAAGACATTTAAATTTGTGGGAAAAAAATTGGTTGGAAATTTTTTTTTTAAATTAAAAGAATATTAAAAAAAATTGTCTAATCAACCAAAAACTTCGCGACCCCCCTGCAGTACCTCCGCGGACCCCCTAGGGGTCGCGGACCCCCTGTTGAAGACCTCTGTCTTAGATGTATCATCAGATGTACTCTGAAAATGGTATCACTGATTACACTCATTATAGCATACTAACTTATATAAGGCAAATCTATTCAAGCTACAATTTATGCTTCTATAATTATAATAAGCCTGATGTATTTATAGGAGAGATTTTCTTAAAAGGGAGTTAGTACCTTTTAGAAAAAGGTGTAACCTCTGCACCACTGAGTGAAACTATCCTGATTTGCATTTGTAAAGATCACAGTTTTGTCATTTACATGTGAAAACCCCCCCATAGACCTAGGAGCAGGGGGGTCAACTGCCAAGCTTCTCAGGCTTGTAAAACTCCCCGAAACTGGTACACATCAATTCCCGGCAGTTCCTGGCAGTATTACGCCGGGTTTACACCGGACGCGGAAGCGCCGCGCCAAGAAAAGCCAGGCGCCTCCTTTCTGCGATGCGCCGCGCAGCGCCGAGGGCGTCAAGTCTATTTTTTCTGCTCGCCGCGAGCGTATTGCGCCAGGAAACACACTGAAAAATGATTTTAAACGATATGAATGACATATTTTATATGATATAAATGATTAAATATGCATTCCCCTTCTGTTGTCCTGGAGTTTCAATTTCCCAGATTTTTCCCCTCACATTATTAAATTTCCCCATCTGCCCATCCACTACAAGCACACAAGCAGACAGACAGAGAGAGAAAGAGAGGGGTGGGGGGGGCGGCTAAGTCAAGGTCGGAAACCTGCATTTTGAGACACTGAGACACTTGTGAGGAGTTATCTGTCCCTGCCAGTGTTTGTTTTCTATCCCTTTGATGCAATTCTTCTAACCACATTCCGCATACCTTCCTATCTGCCTGAAATGTTAGTTTTACTTTTCTGGCCTGACTTACTTTTTCTTTCTCCTCTAGCTTCAGTCTCAGCTGTTTTAGCTGCTTTTTACTAAAACTTCCCCCAGCTGGAAACCCACATTCTTACATTCACACTTGTATCAGACTTAGTGCTGTGTCACCATAGTTCCTCCACATGAAGTTCATGTTAGGACTACTCATATCAGTTCCATTATCCAAATCTTTACATTTTTCTTTTACCTATTTCAATTTTTTTTATGTTTAGTATTAGTTACCTTAAGTCTTCAACCAATCTCCAAAACGCTTTCGTAAGGAGCAAAAGGAAACTTAGTAATATAAACATCCTCAAAATAATGTAATACCCCTAATAGTAATTTCAATAGTAATTTCCTCTTGTAATTACTTGGTCACCGGTAATTTCTAAATTTTTCTCTCTTTTTTTTTCTTTTTTTCTTTCTTTTTTTCTTTCTTTTTTGCTTAATACACTTTCAAATATCCTGCCTGACCAACATAAATCCTAATGCCTTAGAGAAATTGTCTACGTAGCGCGCGTTTGGAGTCTTGCTTCACACAATCCCAATACTACCCAGTAATATATCATTCCGTGGTTGTGGTCTTAGCAAACTCTAACGTACCTCGTCAGTCTACCTTCCAGGTTTCTTCTACATCTTGGTTAAAAATTTACGAGGCTTTCACACGTCTGGGATCCAATCCCCTTGGACCAACTTCTCCTAAACACTCTGTATGCCGGTATAAAATACACTTGAACTTTGAGATTCTCATCAGATAGATCGCAGCGCTGAGACAATCCGGGCTCGGGTCTCGGTCCCTACGTCCTTTTGGAGAGGTAAAGATTGGAAACTACTTCCCCAAGAAGGCCACTCAACCATAGACACCGAGTCCAGGTGCGCCCAGTCGTGCAATCCCACTTCTGACACCATGATGGAAATCTGAAAATACAAGATGCTGGAACACCAAATTTGTCTTTGTGTATTTTAATAGGGTCTTTCTGCAGAAAGGATCAACACAGATAGTCACAGGGATCTCAGAGTGTTGATGGAGAACAGTCAAATACAAGGATCTTATATAGGAGAACTAAGGCTGTTTGTCTGAGCCAGTTCAGACTGGTTCTGTAGGCGCAGTTTGAGACAGGAATTAAGACACAGGAAACTGATTTGCATACGTTTCCTCTGAAGATAAAGCAGACGGAAATTAAGTTTTTGGACAGTCAATAAGTAATAGAAAGGTGATAAACGTATTCAGAAAGGTCATATAGGTTTCAGGTCACAAATAGTTCAGGTCATAAAAGTCTCAGACAGGTATAAAAAAAGTAACTTTTCAACTACAAAATAGTTTCCCACCACACTTAGCTTTTTCCACTACACATGCTAAGGACATCAGGTTACTCCTTGTCTATAAATACAGGCCATTTACCATTTGTGAACCAGATCTCAAGGTCACAAGGGAATATCTTCAAATTTGTTACAAACATTAACTTGGACTGAAGAATGAAGGGATTTGATTTTGGTTGTCAAAGGTCAAGGTCACTTTGACCTCACAAAGTAAATGTTTGCCTTGTGAACATGATATCTCCAGACTGCATTGTTGGAATGCTTTCACATTTAGCACAAACATTCACGTTGTCTCAAAGAATAACTGATTTAATTTAGGTAGCCAAAGGTCAAGGTGGCTTCACAAAGTATATTTATGATTTTCTTTAACGTTATATCTTAAGATCAGCTTGAGGGAATATCTTCAAATTTGGTACACACATTTACTTGGACTCAACAGTTCAAGGTCACGTGACCTGACATTGTTGCAAATGCAATATATCGGGATGCCCAAAGGTAATTTCATTACATCTAGCACAAACATTCACTTGGACTCAAGGATGACTTGATTACAATTTTGTAGTCAAAGGTCAAGGTCACTGTGACGTCTCAAAGCATGTGTTTTGCCTTGTGAAGGTGATATCTTAAGAACACCCCATGGGAATTCCTTTAAATGTGGCCCACATTATCATTTGGACACACAGATTAACTGATTTGATTTTGGTGGGCAAAGGTCAAAGGGCAAGGTCATGGTGGTCACAAAACATGTTTTTTGCCTCTTGAATGTGATATATCAAGTCTGCCTTGAAGGAATATTTTCATCTATTGATCTGGTCTCTCGGACTCAAATAATAACTGATTAGATTTCAGTGGTCTAAGGTAGAGGCCCCGGTGACAATCATATGAATCTGGAAAAAAATATTTCTAGGCTCCACTGGTTGGTGGAAGCTTACAACCTCAGTGCAGTATTTATAGTGATTGACAATGTGACCTCACCCAGAGTCAGTGCTTACATAATGTGGACATGTACAGTTTGTGTGATTTGTCGGCATGACAATACTTTATTTTGTATATTTTAAGCCCTATGAGACAAATTGTGATTTGTGAATATAGGCATGTAGGTGGCTCAGAGAGCACCTCCACCTGTACCAGTTTAAAAGGCAGCAGCTGAGCTGCCATAGGGATGATGCATGAGAGGAACATGGAGAGAAACACGGAGACACTGACAGACACATGAGAAGAAAGAGACTGAACTGAGCCAAGCTGAGACGCCAGCAGAAATTGTTGGCAATTTTAACTTTTAATAAATTCATTTTGGTTATTTAGCCATGGTTTACACAACACATAGTTATCACTGTCTGAGCAGCAGAACTGGTAATAAGAGAGCAATTTATGGCTGTTGTGACATGCCTTGCATAGCTGTCCATACATGCATGCTTAAATATGCTGGTGTATATATACATCATTCTATTTTACGTTTAAGCAACAGCTGCGTTGAGATGTATCTACCCTTGGTGTGTGTGTGTGTGTGTACGTGTGTACGTGTACATATGCAGGTAACAGTAGGAGGCTGTACCCTGCACCAGCCACACTGTAATCACTGCTGTTTATGACTGCATAAAACCAACGCACACTCCTCCTATCTCTCCTTTCCTCAATTTTAAAGACATACACACTACACACAAACAAATGCACACACACAATTATACCCGCTGTTCATCTAAGGGGATATGTGATTATTGCTGCCTAGGTTAGGGCTTTTATCAGTGTTGTGAAGGAAGTGGCTGATGGGGACTCACACATCAACACACACAAACACACCTTTGTTGTTCCCGGCTCTCTTTGCACCTCTTTTCTTAATTTTTTTCTCTCATCTTCCTTTTCTTCTCTCAGCAGTGCTCTGTCCTTCTTCTGGTACAGCAGCAGTGCTGTTGCCCTGCGTCTGTGCTCACCCGGCCGAGCGTTGTGCCAGTTCAGGAGATTGGCATTAAAGCCAGACATGAGCTCATCGGCCCAGCTGGACCGACAGCTACAATGCTCTGCATTGCCCATACAGCAGGGGTGAAAAGAGCTGAATGGCTTCTGATTATCTACTATTTATCTCTGTCTTTCACCATCACTGTCTCTTCATCTTCTTAATCTTCTCTTATTCTTGTTCTATCTTCTCTCCTCTCTCCTGATTTCAAATTTTCTTCTATTCTCTCTTATTTTCTCTTCTTGTTATATTGAACGATAAACTGGACCGAATTGCAGCCACAGGCTGAAGACAAAAATAAGTTTAAGCAGTTTATTTGAATTCCAAAGTTGAATGCGCAAGGTGAGGATGGATTTCCAGATTGAGCTGAGCAGAGGCTGGTGTGCTGACTGAAGCTGGATTGTTGAGCTGGGCTGAGAGTCTGAGTTCAAACTAGCTGACAAGAGCAAATATAACCCACAAGGTAGAGCCAAGTTGATACCACTAGTAATGACAGAACGAGCTGGCACTGAGTGGAGAGAAGAGCTGGGTTTAAATGCATCTGAGGTTGATGCGGAGAATGAGCCACAGATGTGTAGGCAATCAGCAGAGCTCAGAGGACAAGCCCAGACACACACACACACAAACAGAAAGACAGACAAACAGACAGATAGACAGACAGGTGACTCACAAACACAGAAGAGATGGGAAACATCAGAGAAGAAACGAGGTGAAAAAAGGGAGAGAGGAAAGGGATCCTGACTCTTCTCCTCTATTTTGTCTCCTTACTTACTTTTATTTTGCATTCAAACTGAAATACACATAGTCTTTCTTTCTTTCTTTTCTGTTTCTAACACAGACACAACTTCTCAATCAGTGCTGTGGTGTCATTGCGGTGGTGCCTGCAGTGGTTTGGTGTGTGTGGATGTGTGTGGGTGTTTGTTTGTGTGTGCGTGTGTGTGTGTGTGTGTGTAGAAATGACAGGGTTGGGAAACCAACCCTGTCCACAGAGGTGCACCTCGGCACTGCAGTCAGGCAAGGACAGGAAGCAGCAAATATGATGTGGCATGCTAGATGCTGTTTGGCATGCTAGATGCAGTTTTTATTGAACATAACTCTCTCAGACAACTGTCTGGAGTGGCCTTTCTGTTATTTAGCTCCTCTTTGAAGACGCAAGCTACAGTTGATGAAAGCCCACCCTTTGTCTCTCTCTCTTCTCTGTAAATGATAAATGGTCTGTATTTATATAGTGCTTTTCCTGATGACCACTCAAAGCGCTTTACAGTACAGTTTATTTTGCCATTCACCCATTCACACAAACATTCATACAGTGCATCTTTGGGCAGCACTTTTTTTCTATGAGGGACAATTTAGTGTTCAGTATCTTGACCAAGGAAACTTTGTGGCCTCCCAAAACTGGGATCGAACCACCGATCTTATGGTTGGCGGACTACCGCTCACAGCCCCCTGTTGTCAGCTGGTGAGATGAATTGCGTTTAATTTATGAATATCATTCAGCCTTGGTTTTAAGACTGAGTCATATCAATCTTTTGCTCTTGCATTTGGAATGGCATTCAGTAATGGTGACTACACACAGAAGGCGCAGGGTGTTTCCAGTTATTGGTGCAACTGTAATGTGTTATGTTAGAGTCAAAATGGATCATCATTTTAGAGCATGGCAATACTCCACAAAGTCTGGTTCCAGTGGTGGGTAGAGTAAACAAAAACAGTACTCAAGTATCGTTACTTTATAATTATAATGACTCAAGTAAAATAAAAGTACTAATAAACAAGTACTTGACTAAGAGTAAAAAAGTAGATCATAAAAAACTACTCAAGTGGTGAATAACTTCATTAGAATGTATTGCTTTCGAACAGGATATTTTGAGGTAATAACAATGTAAAGTGCACATTGATTGTAATTAATAAAATGACATTCAAAACTAGTCAAATGCCAAAATACATACTGTTAAGCCCTGTTTGCTTTCAAACATAAAGACACAAATTTCACTGAATCCTCATAGGAACTGCTTGGATGCAGCCTGCATTGTGTGTGCGCATGCATGTAGTTTCCAAGACAAACTGAAATTTAACTTAAAAAATGTAACCTAATATTGCAGAAGACATTCAAAAATGAAAGTAATTCCATGCCATTTGATATACATCTTCCATACTAGGTCATAAGATAAATAGGTGAAGTGCACATATATAGGCACATGGTGTTGTTTCAGTGTCATTTACAGAAAAGATAAAAGACAATATACGCGCCACCCCCTCCAACATCCTGAGACAAAAAAGCCAATATAAAAAATGTAAACATAATAAAAAATTATAGTTTTTGTTTAGTGTAGAGGTAGAGGTAATATAGAGGTAATAATGTCGGATCTAATGAGCGGGCACATGGCTTTCATAGTACTGCCATACAAGCCAGTAGCCATTCAGATTTACCTTTAGCCTTAGCATACCCTCAAGTTCCGCCTGTATCATTGATTACAAGCTCAAAACACTTGATCATCAATCAATCACATTTTATTTGTACAGCCCATATTCACAAATCACAATTTGTCTCACAGAGCTTTAACAAGGTGTGACATCCTCTGCCCTTAACCCTCAACAAGAGCAAGGAAAAACTACAACAAAAAAAGACCTTTTAACAGGGTAAAAAGGATCCCTCTCCTGGGACGAACAGAAGTGCAATAGATGCCACGTGTAATGGAGAACATCAGAAAGCTACGGGTATTTACAGCATTGATTCGAATAAACAGGTGTAGCATAATGGAAGGTAAATTAATTGATGGATTATTGTCAGTAATGGTGGAGTATCTGAGTAGACATATTGTATATCAAACAGTCTTGTTGTATGGCACTAAGGTGTACAGTTATTTACCTAACATCCGCTGGTTGCCACTAACACCTGCTAACATCTACTGGTAGTTGGTAACCTAAATTATGCAGGGATCTCGCATTGATCAATACTTTCTAAGAAGTCAATCAAGTCAGTCGAGTGAAGTCCAGCGACCGGACTCAACCCAAATTTTGCAGGACATCAGTCCCCCTGTATCTGAGGAAGTTATTACAAGCACAGAGGCAGTATCAGAAGAGCCCATAGAGCCCACTCGGCCAGGAAAGCCAACAAGGGAGAAGAAACCTTTACAAAACAAACCAATGGTAAACTGGCCTGGAGCATCAGAAAAAGCCAAATGGGAGGCAATCAATGCAGAGTTAAGCACTATCCTGGAAAAGATAAAGTGAACAGTAGAGACAAAACTTGAAAGGATGGGTAATGTCATCAATGACTACAGAGCGGAACACTTTGGTGTGACACAGAAAGAGCAGATAACATCAGCAATGGAAACCAAGTCCAGAAGGCAGCTGGAAATAGACTGCCTGGTACAAGAGAGACGGCAGCTTAAAAAACAGTGGAAGAAAGCATCAGAGGAGCAGAAGGAGGGAATTAACATACTGCAGGAGAACATCAAGAGCCGACTGACAACCTTAAGGTGAGCAGAGCGCCTAAGAACAGCTTGGAAAATAAAATAAAAAGCAAGAACCCGTTCCTTTAAAGACCCCTTCAAGTTCGTGAAATCTCCCTTCACCACAAAGAAGGGAGGAACCCTGAGGACCTCAAAGCAGGATGTAGAGGAGCACCTGGAAAGAACACACTATGACCCACATGATCCCATAGCTATTCCATCTGATATCCCACCCATTGAGCAGCCAAAACACCAAATGTGTGGTAGGCAAGAGCATCATCAGCCCCAGGCCCGAACGGTGTCCCGTAAAGGGTATACAGAAATGCTCCTGACATTCTTCGCTTCTAGTGGAAATTAATGAGAGTGGCATGGGTGAAGCAAACAATACCCAAAGCTCGGCGCAGAGCTGGAGGAGTATTGATACCAAAAGAGGAGGAATCCTCAAACATCAGCCAATTCCGACCCATCAGTTTCCTCAATGTAGAAGGCAGGATCTTCTTTAGCATCATAGCCCAAAGGCTGACAAGTTATCTGGTGAAAAACAAGCTGGTGGATACAATGGTCCAAAAAGCTGGAATTCCAGGGTTCTCTCGATGTTTAGAACACACTAACATGATCTGGCACCAAATCCAATCAGCCAAGAGTGACAAGAGAGATCTACATGTCATCTTCCTTGATCTCGCTAATGCATTTGGGTCAGTACCACATAGTGTCTTCTCGGCTGCTTTAGACTTCTTCAAAGTACCAGAGCCCATCACAAATTTGATTAAAGCCTACTTCGAAGATCTGCAATTCTGCTTCACAACACCAGATTTTACCACCATATGGCAGCGTCTCGAAGTGGGCATCATGGCTGGCTGCACTATCTCCCAACTAGCGTTCACTATGGCGATGGAGGTGATTATAAGAGCTTCAAAAGTGGTAGTAGGTGGCGAGTGACAAAGGGTCCGGTTAACACCAATCAGGGCCTACATGGACGACATGACAACCCTGACCACAACAGCACCATGCACCAGACGGTTGCTATGGAAACTTGAAGACAACATCACATGGGCCAGAATGAGGATCAATCCATCAAAATCAAGAAGCATCTCAATAATCAAAGGTAAGAGATCAGACCATAGGTTCTACATTAATGGAGAACCCATTCCAACAGTGTCTGAGAAACCAATAAAAAGCCTTGGACGATGCTATGATGCAAGCCTCAAAGACTCCAGCAACTGAAGCAGGATGTCAACAGAGGTCTTAGGAACATCGACCAGTCCATGCTTCCTGGCAAACTAAAGCTTTGGCCTTTTACCCCGACTGATGTGGCCACTTACAGTAGTTGACGTTCCTATCACAAAAGTTGAGAACATGGAGAGAACGATCAACTCCTATGTGAGAAAGTGGTTAGGAGTCCCAAGATGTCTGAGCAACATCGGCCTGTATGGACAAGACATTCTCGAGCTGCCCATCTCAAGTCTGTAGAGACTTTAGAGTTGAAATGCACCAAAACAAGGCTGGAGATGACCCTCCCAGAGAAAAGATTGTCTTGTGATTAAAAGGCTGAAACACCCGATGACACTAAGGTACACAACTGAAGATATGTCACTAACATCCGATTACATCAACTGGCGGTAGGCATTAATTAGTGCGGCCGAACGTGCATTACGTATTTTCCATCTTGTCCTATGTTCAAAAAAGGGAAAGTGTTTAGTTTAAAAAGACATAGAGGTACTGATGTCTGATCTACTGAGCGGGCCACATGGCTTTCATAGTACTGCCATACAAGCCAGTAGCCAGTCAGATTTACCTTTAGCCTCAGCGTACCCTCAAGTTCGGCCTGTATCATTGATTACAAGCCCAAAACACTTGATGGCGCTAAGGTGCACAGTTATGTCCCTAACATCCACTGGTGGCCACTAACACCTGCTAACATCTACTGGTAGTTGGTAACCTAAATTGTGCAGAAGACCTTCAAACGTACAAGGGATATTCAACATCTCGTCCTATATTCTCAATTCTCAATACTTGTACAATGCTCCTGGTTAACCATAAGAAACTGTGAGCATTCAATATAAGTTGTTTTCAAACTGTATTTGGTTAATTTCTGTCCAAATACATATACTTCTGGGTGCGGGCACTGGCCAAATGGATGTGAATGTCCTTAAACTTTTGGCAACCACACAACCTGAGGCTGCTCTTTAATTGGTTATTGCAGATTTTCCATGGGACGCAGCTCTCTGCACTCCCGTCCCAGCGTCCCAATTTTATTTACAACTAATAGGTTTTGATTTACGTTTCTTTTATTGAATGTGATTGGTCAACCCTCAACCACGTAGAGTGAGTGCAGGTCAAAGGGGAAGTGAGGAGTAAATAGACTCCGACAGAGAGACAGGATGACCGGACCATTAATGTGCGTCTGTCCTGATCCTGAAGCAGCGTCGTTATATAATTATTCAGCGGAGTCCATGTCCGATGGAGAAATGTCCACAGCTCTAGTGCTCAGCACTGTGCAGGACAAAGCATGCAACGGCTCAGTTATTGCAGCCCAGGTTGAATTTTTTAAACATCGTCACTCTGGAGAACACGCTACAGAGAAGGGTTCCTTTTGTGACTTCCACCTCCGACACAATTGTTTCAATTTCTGCTGTGAAATACTTTTTCTCTCTTATAAATAAAACTTCCGTCTTTTCAGCGCACTGCTCTCTTCATGACAAACGGATGTCCTTATATGGCGAAATAGTACCAAACAAAATAACCCATATTGTGTGTTGTGTTGTTTTTGTATTTTAAATCAAGAGAATGTTACCTTTAACCTAAAATGTTTTGTTACTACAACTACCACATCAGTTGAGCTTACTCAAAAATCTTTTGCTCAGTTGCCTTACTTGTTACAGCCCTAAAAATGTAAGTACAAATAAAAAGACAGCAAAAATCTTCAAACATGGACAATGTATTAAAATTGGCCAGCATTTGCTGTAAACTACAAACTTTTCTGATTTGTCTGCCAACATAGCCCCTACTAAAATAGTAGACAATGGTAGTTAATAAACATAATTACAATCTTCATCATCTCTCTCTCTCTCTCTCTCTCTCTCTCTCTCTCTCTCTCTCTCTCTCTCTCTGTGTGTGTGTGTGTGTGTGTGTGTGTGTGTGTGTGTGTGTGTGTGTGTGTGTGTGTGTGTGTGTGTGTGTGTGTGTGTGTGTGTGTCAACATCTTTATGTTGAGTTATAAGTTTATAATTGCACCTGGTCTCTGAATAAAACAAGTTGAAATGTTGAAACCCGAATGGTTTATCTCTGGCTGCTGTGGTGAGAGCCCCGTGGCATGGTCTACTGCCACATACAGATAGATAACAATAACAACAAATATTAGTTTGAGTTTTTTGAGTATGGAAATAATGTAAATTATTTTACTATGGCTTTTGCATTCACCATATTTGAACCCAAGTGAGCATGAATGTGAGATTTTGGACAAGATGTGTTAGAGAGGACTCTCCACCACCATCACCAAGACACCAAATGAGGGAATATCTTTTAGAAGAATGGTGTTCATCCCTCCAGAAAGATTTGGAGACTTCAATGCCTACTATTCTGGGGACTAGAGGGGCTCCAATACCATACAAAGAAGAATTGGTTCAGCACTCTCTCCAAAGGTTGCCTTTTACACATGCACAACGCAGTGGGAGATTCTCTGCTCAGATGCTTTCAGGCTGTTTTGTTAACAGCAGATTGACACCAGTGTCGGCTCTCATCAACACAAACTCTCTTCGTTAATGTCTTCTACATGCTAGAATGCTTTTTCTCTGGAGATTTCTTTTTTCATTTTTGTGTCTGTTGCGTGATAGAAACAGAGTTTCTGCAGACTTTATTCCAAGAGGCCAGGCGGCAGGAGACCAAGAAACTTCAGAGGTTCTCATTCCGACATTATACATAAAGAACAAATACGGCAAAATACAGCAAAACAGCACATCACTTTCATTATGTACTCTTAGAGATAGCTTCATTTCCCCCTAAGTTGTAGCAGCAAAGGTGACGGGTTTCTATTGAAGTAGTTTGTTTGCTCTTTAATCAGAGATTTATTGGCCCCTTGTATATTTTCTTTGGCCAGGCAGTCAACAAATGAATAGATGAAAAGGCATTCAAATAATTGGTCTTACCAGACATCTCTTCAGAGAGCCATTTGTCTTCTCCCTCACATATAAAGGTAGACACTGTAGAGCTGTGGCCTCTCTGTGTGTAAGATCATCAGTTGTCTAACATACAAAATAGAGATTAAAAAATATACTGTTATAACTAAAAGCAACAAATCATTATTATTCAAATAAATTTACCCAAATTTGAATGAACAAATGAACCCTGGTTTTTCAATTGTATATATTAGCATTACTTTATGTATGTATGTATGTATGTATGTATGTATGTATGTATGTATGTATGTATGTATGTATGTATGTATGTATGTATGTATGTATGTATATATGTATATATATATATACACAGTACATACACATAAATACACATATAATATATATATGTGTTTTTTATATATGAAATGATGGTGATGAAAATGAATCAAAGCTTGTGAGCTTGTGAGATAGCTTTGGTTTCAGAAGTAATGAAGCTACAGAGAGGAGGGGTTACAACAGTTCTTCCATCCTCCATCATTTTGGGACCTTTTCTTAGCCAAGCCACAAGATGGCGCTATGAAATAGTCTGTAATTCAGCACCGCACAGGTTCAGGAGAGGTTGCTCTCGATGTCATAGGTTTTTTTTCACAGAGAAAAAGGGGTAGAGATGTGTCATGAGACTCCCTGATGAACTTCTGAATGAGAATGAAACCCTGTGCAAAGTCTCTTCAGACACATGCAGAGTATAACAGGTATAAAAATGTTTATAGTTTATTAATTGATGAGTAACGGCCCAGGTAAGAATCATATATGAAAATAGAAAATTATCTAAATCAGCAAAATTCATAAAGCAAATGATGATAATACAATACTAATACAATATTAATGCATTATTATTATTATTATTATTACAGACCGAACAGTTTGATGGTTGGACAACAATGGGGCAGTCACTATTTGATATGTGAACAGATGATTCCCAAAGAATCAGTTATCTCAGTGTAACTTTGCACTGACGGGTGATAGTCCACTAAGCGATTACCTCGTACATCTCAACCAGAATTTTCACACATAACGGCTGATAACGTCAGACTGGCAATCATGCAAAGCCCTGTCTACATGTCTGTCGCTGTTGTGTTTAATTAACCTGGGGGGAGAGGGTTTGATTCAGAGATAATCATGGTGGGTGTATTGTAAATGTAGTTCTGGTTCTGATTACCAGTTTTGCAGGTGCAGGTTTTACTCTGGAGCAGCATGTGTGTGCAGATTGCAGCTGGGGGTCGGGGTTTTGTAGACTAGGGTGCATTTGGTATTCAGCAGTGCCCAGTATTTATCTGTCTGTTGGCTGTCTAGTCTGGTCTGGCTTGTTAGTGGTGTCACCCTGCATGCTCCCCAGGGGACTAAATTGATGATCCAGACAGACTGTGCGTGTGTGTGTGTGTGTGTGTGTGTGTGTGTGTGTCTGAGTGTGTGTTTGGTGGTGGTGGTGGGGGGTATTTTAGGGTGCAGAGGTTGTTGCAACAGTGAGAATCAATGTGTGTCTGAGTCTGTCTGTGTATGAGAGCATTGTGTGTGTTTGTGTCTGTGTAAGGACATGAGTGACCTCACATTAAGAGAGTAACTGACAGTGTTGCATTAGCTGACAAGACATCATAGCTTGTGTTTATTGCTTCAGTAAAATGATGACAGCTGCCAGGTGTTTGCCAGGGTCATGTATCACTTTTTTTCATTTCCTTCCAGAGGTGTCAATACTCATATGGTAGAGTGTGAAAATTGGTTAAAGCCAAATTACTGTGAGTGGTGTTGTAATGGTAAATAAAACTGAAAACATAACATTTAATGTGCAGCAGTCGCCACAAAGGTCCCAAGACACAGAGTTTTGGGAACCTGCCAGTCTGGAGTCGCATTCAGAGACTATCTCAGATTTGTACAGCCTCATTTTATTTATAGGCCCCACTAATGTGTGTGTGTGTGTGTGTGTGTGTGTGTGTGTTGAGTGTGAGGGTTGATTGGGCAGGATGGGATGCTCTGTGGGTGGGGGGGGGGGGGGGAGAGTTGTCTGTAGCATGTTACCTCAAGGTAAACCAATTCACCGAACTGTCAACATTGGCTGCAGCCCGACTTAAAGTGCTCTCCCCCACAACAGACCGATCACCCCCACCCCTTCCCCGCTCTCCCCTTTATTGTCAACCAGGCCCTCTGCTGACCTTCTTTAGTGAGGTCTACCCCCCCTCCAACCCATTCATCTGGGTCCACCGCCTAAAACACACACACACACACACACACACACACACACACACACACACACACTCCCTGTCCCATCCCCTCTACGTTGATGCCTTCATGTCCTCCTCGTACAGTTCTACTTACTAGTTGTATATGTATGTCAGTGTACATTTATGTGCTTTTGGTGAAAAATTAGCGACTAAATGATAATGTGGACCTTCAGGGAAAGATGTTTTACTTAATTGAACAGTTTTTCTTTAGAAATGAAGTGCCACCATGTTTCCTGCGGGGCACTAAAAAATATCAATCTGACATTTCATTTATGAGCTGATGGCGTTTTTAAAACTCATCTTAGAATATTTTTGTGCTCCAAACAAAGGCCCAAGACGTAACTTTAAAACAGATGCACCACTTTAATATGTATGAATGGTCTGGCAGCACAATAGCCCTTAGGTATCCTATCTAAGGAATCTGGAATCTTATCCAATTAATGCAGCTGATACATGCAGGAGGCAAAAAAATTATATTCATTTGATCTGACCACAAGCTCAAGTGATAAAATTCAAGGATTTCAAATTTGCACTTTTCTTATTGTCAGCACTAACTTTGGTTCAGCCAGATGATTTGTTGTTAAACTGACCCTGACTCTGGTGTTTTGTTAAGCCAGTCTTTCCCTGGTCTATACTTTCAGGGAGGTGTGTGAAGTATATGACGTTTTACTTTGTTTTTGAGGAGTTGGGGTCACAGTTGTGTTATTTCTGACTATTATTGAAGGCAGCACCTCTCCTCCTCCCAATGTGGTCCTCCTCAGCAGCCCTCTGATTGGCCGCGGCAGCTGTCTGTCAGTTGCGCCTGGCGGTGCTTGAACCCGCTGTGTGTGCTGTGGTGGACCAAGGATAGCTGCTCGCAGAGCGGAGGAAGGAAACGAAAATCCAACACAATGCGTTAGACACCGGGCAGTGGCTCGTCCCCATACCACTTGCCAATTCTCTGGCTCTGCCGCTCCCAGAGGAATATGGCGTGAGGAAAACCATGGAAACTAAATGCGAAACTATCGGGAGTTACTCGTAGTGGCGGACTCTGCTGCCACTGCCTGGAAGTTTTTGTGTGTGAGCGTGAGTGTGTGGCTTTTTCCCCTGTCGAGGGGCCCCGACGGTGGCGGCGGCTCTCTCCCCGGAGCGGTGTCACTGTCTGCCCAGCTCCATGCAAAACCTAACGGCCCCAGGCGGCCCCGGAAACTCCAATGTCACCTGCTCCTGCAACTGCACTGCTTCTCAGCCACAGGCAATGGAGATATGTAAGTAACATTACTTTTGCTTCTCCTGACCTTAAAAACCTGCTGAGAGATTGTGGTGTCTAATCCCTTTTATGTGCACTCCTCCAGTGTAGTAACGGAAGGACGTTCAGATCAGATTTAGCATTCACACAAGACAATGCATTCATTCTCTATCAGCCGTTCCCATTAGCAAGACAATTCTTTATAGTGTTCCTGTGAATCATGTGTAGGGCTTTCATGTTATGTCCACGCTGTCTCGCAGAAACTTTATGGTTACCCTAGTCTACTTATTGCTGTTGTCTCTCTGTACTCTCAACTCCTGTGGTGTCTCTGTACCACATATCATTTTCTAGCATTTCTAGCATAATTGATGTCATAGTGGAGCTGAAGTCGTCATAAATTCTATTTATATTTTATATATGTATATCTCCTTATATTTATAAGTATTATTTATTATTACTTTAGTGATGTTTATTTTTGACTGCCCTCTTGCTGCTGTAACGTTGCAAATTTCCCCACAGTGGGATTAATAAAGGATTATCTTATTTTATCTTATCTTTATATTACATCAGTTAAAATGTGTCATTCATATAGCAGTACCACTGTTCAGACTTATAGTTATGAACACTTGCAGATTTAGTCCTGTTGGGCCGTGCACATGCTTTGAAGGATCACCACAGAGGGTTAAATAGTTGGCACAGAAAGGAAACATAGGAATGGTGTGTTATGTCTGTCTGTCTGTCTTGTGAGCAAACCAGAGAGAAACTTTCGTATCAGCTCTGCCCTTAATGCTGCCGCAAGCCAGATCCACTGAAGACATTTCCAGTTCATGACCGAGTCCGACCTTTCAGAGAGCAGGCAAACAGGTAGACCCCTGCCAGACATACTGTACATCTAATGTAGCTGATTTGCAGACAAACTTATGAAGACAAATTAACTGGCACATAGTAGACATTCATAACAACGAGCAGAGAGAAGCACAGACAGAGATATGAACAGTGGTGCAAGCCAGACAGATATGTTGACATGCAGACAAACAGATACGCTACAGACCTAAGGACAGAGTTACAATAAAGTGTATTTTCCATTGGGGCAGAGGCCATGCCTGGGCAATGTGAGGTGAATGCAGGATATTATATTTAGATTTGGCAGCAGAGGGTGGTTGCACTGACGCCACATTGTAACCAAGAAGTGTTTTTGTGTGGTTATGTGTGTGTGTGTGGGTTTGTCTGGCAGATGCACCAGTGTTCCACCATTCGTTTTCTGTGGCGTCATGGTATTGCTAGCCAGGAAAAAACACACCTAATCAGGCACGAACCAGTGCCATCCACCACCATCCACACAGACATAAGCCGTTTTCAGACATGATCTCCGGGTAAAATCCGGAGAATTGGCTTCAGAGTTTACCCAGAGTCTGCCTTTCACACATGCACAACGCAGCAGGTTTTCTGCACAGACATGTTTACAGCAACAAATCCTGGAGGAGCCGGGTGCAGCAGGAAGAGGCAGGGAGTGGCATATTAACTCTGCTTTGTAGATCACGTGATCATGTTTACAGCACCCCGACACCATTGTCAGCTCTTATCACCGCAAACTCTCATGACATCTTCTTCTGTGTCTCCTACGTGTGTGTCAACGCTTTTTTACCCGGAGATTTGTTTTTGTTTTTGCATTTTTGCATCTGTCGCGTGATAGAAGCGTCATCAACCCATGCACTCGGTCGCGGCAAATCCAGCAGGGGATCCCCTGCTGTGTTCACACATCCACTTCTGCTGGATTTCTACGGACTTTATACTAGGAGACCAGGTGGATAAAGTCCGTAGAAACTATGGAAAGTTTCACTCTGACATTTGTGTTCACACATGCACCTCCTCCGGAGAAAATACGGAGGATCTGCTGAGTCCAGTGCATGGCTGAAAGCAGCTATAGTGATACAGCAGAGAGAGCCTGATTCAATAATCCAGTAGAACTGCCTCAAGACTGTAAAAATTAGCAGACGAGATGCACTGCATAAAAGAAAATGATTGTGATGATTAATACTTGCAGTAAATTTAACTACAAATAAATGTGTTATACACAGTTTATACACACATCTGTGTTTAATACTTTGGCCTGGTATTTTCAGGTCATTTCTTGTCTGAGTAGTTGGTGAACTCGCACCAACTACTCAGACAAGAAACACGTTGCAAATTCACAAGCGGCCTGAAATAACTGTGCTCTACTGTAGTGGCCTTCTAGATTGAAAAGAGCTCTTGTATGTCGGCTGTGTTGTCATGCAAACTTTGCAGGACTGAATAACATAAGCTCATGCTAATAAGCTTAGAAAAGAAGGGAAATTCAAAGGACCTACAAACTAAGAGAGTGCATGGTGGTGAGTTTGCCACAGCCAGGAATCCAACCTTAGCTTACGCACTGGGATTCACATTTAGGGAGGTGAATGGCAGAGATCTTTTATAAGTGTTCCTCTCAAGCTGTTGCTGAGCTTGCATTCGTTGTGTAGTGAATTTATCTTGTACTGTGGGTGTGGTATGATAAAGTGCTGAGGTTGAACACCACAGCTTTATACATATGTGTTGATTATCCATTAGAAAGCAATCCATGAACAGGGCTGGTAATTTTTCTTTAAACAATCCATAGTCCATAGCACCAGGTCACGTCATTGGTTACCTGGTTGTATCTGTTGGATCTCCTGTCCTGACATTTTTTTGAATCAGTCAAGTTCTCACCCGGCTGTGTGCTTTAAAGTGCTTTGAAGAAAATCATGTTGGTAAAGTATGTTTGATATTCTTACTCAAACTCAATTACATTCTCAATAGAATCAGTCACTTTCAAATCATACTCAGCTCAAACTATGAAATAACTTCCAAAATGTGTCTCTCCTCAGAGAAAACAATACATCCTCTCAATCCTTTATATGCACACGTAGTAGAAATGCAGTATACATGACTTTCCTCTTTGATCCATGTGTCAGAGACTTGAGGGGCTGTCTGTGTCTATGTATATGTAACAGTTAAAGGGACCAGCCAGACAGACAGATGTAAACAACCTGATCTGTAATCCTGTGTAAGAGTGGTGTTAGTCTGTAGGTGGCAGCAGGGTCATCTGTCAACTACCTCAGGCCAAACACACACACCACTTGTTGACTCTTGGACACACATACACAGTAATGTTGATAGGTTTTCAATGTAGTGAGTCCCCGGTACCCAAAGGGGGTGATTTTAGTGTGTCCCTGGGAAATTCGATGGGTCCCCAATAAAATTTGTTAAACTCCTGTTTGATGTTGGTATTGTATGATATGATTATAATGAACGGATATGATCGTGTATGTTCAAAATGTATTTATCAATAAGAGTTCTGATTTTAACACATAAACAAAACAAGACAGTCTACAAAATAAACTGTCACCAAAATAACACCAACATCTTCTAGTCTGAACATGAACTAAATCAAATGTGATTATAAGTGATAAAAAAAATTAACTGAGTCAATCACTGTGAAAATCTTAGGACAAAAATGAAACTTAAATCTAAACAAAAAATACAACTGTAATAGTCTGCTGGCCACCAATAGCTTTCATCTTTTTCTTCGGTGGCATTTTTACGTTTTCCTTCTTCTGCTTACTCGAGAAAAAATAGTATCTCATCAGGAGCGGTACAGTATGTATGCGTCGTCTGAGCATATCTAAATATTTTTTATCACAGCCACCGGAGTATGTTTTCTTTATTTCATTACAGCACGTCCCCTAGAAGTTAAACATCTTCGACATGAGTGAACACAGCATCAAGCAGTGGAAACGTGAGTTTATTTACTACTATGAAGTTTGTGTCCTTAATTGTTGAAATAAAATCTGTGCTGACTGGCTAGTTGTTGTGGTAGTGTCTAAACTAGCATGTTGCAAGACTGTGCACGCAGGATCTCGTCTGCGCTGACTAGATGCTCAGATGGTTGAAACAGCGCTTGCCTGGTCTGCTGACAACAAGGTTTCTTTTGCTGGTTACTGAGATTTTTTACACAAGTTTGTTGTTCACAATGAGGCGCGTATACGTAGGACGCATGGATAGTGAGTTTACTGCGTCCTTTCAGATTTTAATGCGTCAGGGACGCAGTGGGCGTACCTATCAACATCACTGTATCTAGATATATGCCTGCAAGCCGTTTTCAGACGGAGAATTGGCTACAGAGTTTGCCTTTCACACATGCACAACACAGCAGGGGTTATCTGCACAGACGCGTTCACAACAGCATTATTCAGGCGAGAGGTGGTGCAGCCGAGTACAGCAGGCAGAGACAGGAAGTGACATATTATCACTAAAATCTCTCTTGACATCTTCATCTGTGTCTTCTATGTGTTTATTTTGACTATTTGTTTTCTTTTATTTTTGCATCTGTCGCGCTTTAGAAGCCACGCACCCGCTCATGGTGAATCCAGCAGGGATCCCCTGCTGTGTTCACACATCATATTCTCCTGAAATGTCTACGGACATTATACTAGAAGGCCAGGTGGAGAAAGTCCGCAGAGACTGTAGAGCATGTCTGAAAGCAGCTATATAGACCCACACACACAGGCACACTTAGGCACAGCCAATATTTACCCTTCAGTCTCCAGCCAGACAACCAATCCAATCTCCCACTAAGCTCTTTGTTGTTTGTTTGGGATTGTTTATTTTAGCCTATTTTTTTGTATGCTTTGTTTGTGGAGGTGTTGTTGGTTTGGATGGATATTAATGAATTCTAACAATGAGCCTCAGAAAATGACATAAAACTCACAGTTGCAATAAAAAAATTTAGGGCCTTGGGGAGTGGATGTGTAGTCCTTCAAGACAGATTTTGCCATCACTGCTCCAGTAATTAATTTCAAAGGGAAAGTGTTAGTGTCTCTCAAGCTGACTGTAAAAGGGAGATTAGCAGTTCAGACTGGGCTATTTGTTGCTGTGGAATAATGCCTTGCAGTGCATAATTTGTTTTTTAATAGATTTGTTTGTAGAGAAGATGACTGAATAAATATGCATTTTATTTTTGATGAATTAATTGTTATATTAATCAAGTAATAAAACATGATCGTTAGCTTAATCGATATTTATTTTTTACGATAGTTGTTGCCCTACTTACACACACACACACAAACAGATCGGACACATGTGTAAACTCGGACAGGGTACAAAAAACAGAATTTGTAAACTTAGTCAATATATGGAGAGCAGGAGGAGATGGCTGGGTGCCACAGTTTAGCTCGATTCCGTTGGCAGTGCGCTGCGCGAATGATAGAGACACAGGAGCAGAAAATTACTGACACAGCCGGTAAAAAATAACTTTTTTTACGGTCCAAACATGTATGAAAAGACCCAAATGAACACTGTAAGCCAGTGGTCACCAACCTTTTTAAGCTCAAGATCCCCGACCTTGGCGTTGGTGAAAGGCAAGACCTACCTATTGAAGCACTGAACTTCCAACTTGCGGACTTTTATTTAGGCAAATTGTATTTGAATTACATGAAATGCTTTGGACCAACTTTCAAATGGATGCAACAAAGAAAACAATGTAACTAGCACATCAAGCAGGTCTGTCTTGCTTTAAGAATAAAATAAATTCTAAGTTTTATTTAATTTTATTCCGACACCAAAAAAAGGCATGTGGTCTATCTTGTATAAGGAAATTATTTTGTTAATTGTAGTCAACAAAGAAAAAAATCAACATACTTGCACTGAGCAGATCATATTAGGTGCCATTGTTAACTGAAAATGTTTATCCTCTGAAGCTTCATGTAAGTTACTATGTTTTCAATTAACATTTTAGAAAGTAGAACTGTAATGTGCACAACAAAACAAAGAACAAAATTCTCAGTCAGTGCAATGAAACTAAGTGCAATTCTATGTCCCATCTTATGCAGCATCACTTTTCACAATGCCACAATGCCATCAGAAGGCAAAACTGTTAATGTGATGGCTGTGACTGAATATTGTCTGTGAGTGCTTTGTAGTTCGGCTCATAGCTACAGACAGCCAGTCTGAGGCAGTCTGTGAGGTGTCTGTCAGTAAGCCGGCTCCTGTACTTAGATTTGATTATTTTCATTTGTGAAAACGCCATTTCACACAGGTAGGTGGATCCAAAGTAGGCACTCACTCTTAGTGCACATGCAGTGAGGAGTGGAAACTTCTCTCTGCTGACAAGTCCCCAAAAGTCACTGTCCCTTGATCTGGCTTTCAGCTCTGTCATTTTGCAAATCAACCATTTCCATGTCAGCTCCACATGGCAAAGAAAATACTTGCTGGAATTTGGTTGCTACTTGTTCTATTTCAAAGGACTGAAATGGATTTGACACAAATGCAGCAATATCTTCCATGACGTCTAACTCACCAAAACGCCGACTGAACTCTGTTGCCACTTTGTCCAGGTGCGCACAGTACAGTCCAGGTTGAAAAGCATCCTCGTCTACGATGGCCTGTGACATTTTCTCCAGGTTGGGTGTCATTCTTCCGTTCTTTAAATGTGTGGTCCAGACACCGAGCTTGGCCTTGAACGCATTCACTGCGCTTATCATGTGGGGCAGGTGTCTGTCTTTTCCCTGGAGCTCGTTGTTGAGTGCGTTCAGTTTTGCTGTTAGGTCTGTCAGAAACCCCAGGTCCAATAGCCACGCATCATCTAACAGTTCCCGGTGCTCCTCGTTCCTTCTCGACCACCGGACATCGGCATGGAGAAGGAGGTCTCTGTAAGCGGCATCGAGCTCATCTAATAATGCCTTGAACATGCGGCGCTGAAGTGCTTTCGCTCGAATCAAGTTTATCAGTTTGACCACCAATGTCATTACATGAGAAAAGTCCACGACTTTCCCTGCCAAGGCCTGCTGATCAATCACATAGTAAAAATTTACGAAGTCTGGAAAATCAGGGTCATTACGGCACAGTGCTATAAAACCAGAGCGCACACCGCGCATTGCCAGGGCCTCATCAGTAGTAATTGCCACCAGTCTGTGAATGGGGAAATCATTTTCATCAACATATTTTTAAAACTCATTGTAAATATCCTCACCTCTCGTTCTCTCCTTTAAGTGCAAAAGAGTGAGGAAGTCCTCCTTTGTTGAAGAATCCTGGAAAGCCATTCTGACAAATACAACAAGCTGAGCTGTGTCCATTACATCCAGAGATTCATCAAACTGTAGTGAAACATATTCACAGAGTGACAAGTCCTTTAACAATTGTTGATCCACGTCCTCTGATAGTGACTCAACCCTCCTTGTCACTGTTGTCGGGCCAAGCGATATACAGCGGAGGGCGGTTTTGATGTCGTCTTTGTTTTTGAAGTCGTTGAAAACAGTATCTGCTGTAATGGCCATTGCTTCCTTGAATAAATTGCCATCTGTAAAAGGCTTCTTGTGTTTAGCCAAAAGGTGACTGACACGAAATGATGCTTCAGTAGCAGCCTTATTTAGAGTAGCAGGTTTTGTGAAAAGTGTTTGCTGAGCCTTCAACTCCGATTTGAGCTCTTCAACTTTCCTTTTACGGATTTCGCTCTTCGGCGGGTACCGGTCTTTAAAGTTGTGGTGGTTGTTGTTGTGGTGCCGCTCCAGATTTCCTCTTTTAAACAGTGATTGTGTTTGGCGGCATAACATGCATACACACTTGTCTTTCACCGAGGTAAAAAGAAATTCCTCTTCCCATTCTGAATGGAAATTGTATGTTTTCATCTTCTTCCGTGGAGCCTCAGCCATGCTAGCTTACTGTTAGCTACCTGTCACCGGTGAGTACCGTATATTGAAATTTACGACAATTAACGTACAGGCACTTATCTCTAATATCATTGGTCAAGGCAGAACCTGGTCATGAAGAACTCTCAGCAGTTGGATCGAGAAACAGGGAGCGGGGGAGAGAGCGAGAGTGAGAGCCGGAGAGACAGCGTTGAGAGAGAGAGAGAAGGAGAGGCAGAGTGCGGGGAGCGAGAGAGGGAGAGAACGGGAGGGAGAGAGAGGGGAGAGAGCGGGGAGGGAAAGGTAATGCTTTTGCAAAACTTTTTTTTTCTTCTATTCATTTCGGGAGCTACTGGGAAGTCTCAAAGATCGACCGGTCGATCGCGATGGACGGGTTGGCGACCACTGCTGTAAGCGAACTGTGTATGGCTCCCTTGGTGGCGCTGTGGTCGAGCTGTCGCCATTGATTCACCATTGTTCTGACCGTGTGCACTGATAAGAAATGAGCTTGGCTTGATCACGTCCCAAGGGAGAGTCACATGGTCTTGCTCGCTCTCTCTTTCTTTATCTAATGTATACTCTCTCTTTCACTCTCATTCACATATACATACTCTCTCACCCAAATGCGCTCACAGGTACCAAGATTTGGCACCGATTTAGCGTAAATTGGTACCCGGTAGTACCAACTTAATCCGGTTGGTACCCTTAAAAGGACATAGTTCGGTACCCAACCCTAGCAGGAGGTTTGTGGGAGTGTGGTTGCCCAGATCCTTCTCATCCTCCTCCACCTTCATTTGTGATTCAGATGGCGGTCGGTCTTGTGTGTCAAGATGGGTACATGTGCTTACCGAATCGAAAGGCCTGTACTGGTACATAGTTCTGCTCTAACTTCAACCCTCAAACCCCCAAAAAGGTGTGCTACATTGACATCCATGCCCACACACGCACCGTTATAAAGCGCATATTTGGGCAGCTCAAGGGTCATTGGGTGCGCTTGGACACAGCTGGCATCAAGCTCCTATATCAGGGGTCGGCAACCTTTTTGACAATAAGTGCCGCTGTGACATTTTCTTGTTAATTAGTGTGCCATATCAACATTTTTTTATATTAAGTTTTATTATTGAACCACATTAATATTTCCAACAGACATGGGGCCATCTCTTATAACTTCAACCTCCCAGTTCAGCACACCGCTCTCTTCATGATACACCAAATGGATATCCTTGTATGGCGAAATAGGGGCATGGCTGTATGCTAATTGCAGACAGTGGACACGTTCCTGTCAATTTAGAATCATTCTGATTCACAAACATACGCAAGGTGGTGAGAACAAAATTGGCTGGTGCACACGTGTCATGAATCCGGCGGTGATTTTGCACATGCACTTATTTAATTTTACAGAGAGGAGCAGAAAATTACTGCCAGAGCTGCTAAAAAATTCAAAAATATATAACTTTTCATGTATAAAAAGACCACAAATTACCACTATAAGTGGACTTAGTGGAGCTGTGCATGGTTCCCTGCGTCTGTAGCCAGGTGAAATGTTTTCATTTAAACCATGTTGTTTAAATGGAAATAATTTTTTCACTGTCTACATAGACCACTTACTGTATGGGGTCTATGTTAGAAGTGAAACCAAAGCAAAAAATACTTAAACACTGTATACTTAAGCATTTGTTTATTTATCGCGAAACATATCATCTTCGCGATATTCAACAATGATATAGCATATTGCATGTTTTCTTAATATTGTGCAGCCATATTCAAAACTTATAGTCCTTTTTGTGATTGTGCAAAGCATGGTTATTACAAATGTTACGCTTCCCAGGATTGGTACCACAGCAACAAAGTATGTCTGTAAAATACAGCATGAATGCAGCAGCAATGAAGACACGGAGCATTCAATTCATCATCCAGACTGCATCTTATTCAAATTCAACACAATTTCAAATACAAACAATTCTCTGAGTGTCAGTCTCTGTTTCAGTTTATAACTGCATTTTAAAGTGCATAACACATACATTCAATTATCCTCTCCTTTGTAATGGAATGTGTTCTCAGTATTACTCACACTTCTGGTGTACATCTTATGTCTCCTTACTTCAATCAACATCTTAATACACATTATCACTCATATATAAGTGAACAGGGCTACTATAATCACATAGTGCAGGTTACAGTGATTCTTAACTGTAGTGAAATCAGAAATTAATTCTGGACATGCACACTTAATCACAACACAGCTTTCACTCAGGAAGAAATACAAACATTTTCAATATAAATCTATTAGGCTGGATCATTAGCTTATAACAGGCACAATAACAATTCATGACTCTATTACAACGTACGTGCGTGTCGGAGCTGAAATACACAATGTGTAAAGTAAACAAACTATAGCGACCTGCCTGCAAGACTATGCGCAGGTAAAATAAACACCTATACACGCGAATATGGTCACCGCCCACCTAGTGCCACTTGTGTCTCCCGCCTCAATGACTAGCCAAGTTTCAAAGTTTTTAACAGTCCGACAAAATAATCGAAACGTCATCAATATGTCTCAATAACACTCGTGGTGATAAAGCTAAGCTTTAAGGAATTAATGTAGATGACTCTCACCCACTACTAACCTGTAAAATACAGCATGAATGCAGCAGCAATAAAGACACGGAGCATTCAGTTCATCATCCAGACTGCATCTGATATGTGGGCGGAAGTTACCTCCAAAGAGACAGTACGGGGTGCAACTGCTCCCGTGCCAAACGTTCCACCTGAGTGCTCATTTACTGATCTCTCCATAATGCATATGAAACATAACCCCACTTGACTATCACATATATTATTAGGAATAATATTAGACCCTGAAAATTGCAAAAATGACTGTTAAAAGTAATAAATCAAATATTTTGGGGCATACCACACAAACATTAACAAAGTGCCATTTACAGTAATTATGTTTTCATGAGGCAAGAATCTTAAAAGTAGGAGTTTATGGGTCCTCATAAGAAACTTTCTTACCATTATGAATTACATCAATATATGTGTGAGTGGGTGGGGTGGTGGTGATGTTCGGGAGTCCCATTCAAGAGCCAAATTACTCACCCTTAGTTAATGTGTGACTTGCACCAGTGAAAGTCTTGTAGTGTGGCTGACTGTCTAGGAGGTGTTTGTGTGTGCGTGTGTGTGTGTGTGTCTGACTGACTGACTGAGGGAGTGAGAGCATGCGTGTGTGTGAGAGAGCTCTAAACAGACATGCCCTCTCAGCTGTTTTTGTCTGCCTGAGCACAGAAACGGACTGCAACTCCATGCAGCACTGGATTGCTGTGAATCAACCTCAGGTTAATATTGTGTAGCGCTGCTTAGATTTTTACCCAGAATAAACTCTTGAATTTTTAAACCACCTTACAACACTTCAAAAATTATTTCTTCAAAGCTGTCCAGTGAATACGGCTAAGTGAAAACTCTCCGTGATTTTGACCTGACTTTTGCCATCTGACAAGAAAGAGAAGCCGCTATTAGCTGAGGCAGTACTGAAAAGATTAGTAAAATGATATAAAAGTGTGTGTCTGTGCGTGGGTGTTGCCAAGTTGTTGATATCTCTGGTTAAACTGGATCTTTGTGTTAGCCAAAAGAGTTTTAACTCATTGAGTCTGGCGAGTCTTTTCATTCTGCAATATTCGCCTTGAGCTGAACTCCCCAAGTGGTATTTCTACAGAAGTGGAAGTGGGTGGTGTGGGTGGGAAGAAAGAGTGCAAAATAGAAGGCAAGAAAGATACAAAAGGGAAGAAAAGAGAGAGAGGAAAAAGAGATGGAAAATGTCAATTCTGTGTTGTTCTCTTTGCTCTCCTTAGTCACTCTAGAAGATGAATTTTTTCAAAACAATCATAAGAGAAATGCTTAATTTAATGTCATCTACCTGACCCCAGCTGGATCAGCCCATTTTCTCTTCAGCTAATCACATTAGGGAAAATTACATGCACAGAGCTACAGTTCTATTTAAACAACTTGATTTTTCTAAAGAAAATAAAAACATAAAGAATCCCAACATATTAACGGACCAGCCTGAGCTAAAGTACAAAAAAATACAGGCAATTTTCCACTTACCACTTAAACCACGCAAATAACAGATTTAATTTTCATACACTGTAAACAATTCTCATGTAAATTAACAGTAAAATACTTGCAGTAGAGTTGTCTGCAGTTTACTTAATTTTACATTTCTCCTACTGTAATCAACTTTACAGTGATATACTGAATTTTGGGCTGGATATCGATTATTATCGCGATATAACTTTTCCTCTATAGAAATTTAAGACATGTCGATATAACGTCAATAGAACTCATGCCGTCCATGTTTTGACGGACAACCGGAACAGCCAATGAGAATGAGCATAGCGCCGTGCCGAACCAATCATGTGGCTGGAATAGATTACGCCCACATCAGGTTAGGTTGATGCCCACAGCACAGAGTGTAGGAGCAGCAGCACACGTGTTAATGTTTGGGCTCCTGCACAGAGGTGGACGATTCTGCATCGATGCAGTGACTGAACACAATAATGTTTTCAGCTACGTTCATAGTTTTAGCGGGTTTCCACCGCTGAATAATTATAACACAGCTGCTTCAAGACAGACGCACATTAAGGACCAATCCCATTTCACCCCTTGGCCCTACCCCTTAGCCCTTCCCCTTCGTTTTGCGCGTTCACATGCAGGGGTAGGCTGTCCCAATACCTATTTTTCGCATCGACTACTGATGACGTGTCGGGTTTTCGCGACGACTACTGATGATGGTAACGGCTTCTTGAAGGGCTGTCCTAATTCGTAGGGGAAGATTTCAACCACTACTCCTTGTGACTCCGTTTCAAGGGGCAAGATAACCCTCGAAAACAAGGGGTAGGGTTAGGGGTAGGGCCAAGGGGTGAAATGGGATTGGGCCTAAAGGTCCGGTCGTCCTGTGTCGGAGTCTGCTTCCTCCTCACTCCCCCTCTGACCTGCGCTCACTTAACACTTTAACAATAAACACCATCACAGATCACAAGTTACTAGGACACGTACAGGACTGAGGTTTACTTTGTTTGATCCGCTCTAGAGTTTATGAGACACATGTATAAATCTGGTACACAACACGAGACGTAACGTGACGCGCACAGTCAGGACATCAGGGTTAAAGTGACCAGAACGATCCAGAGTCTTGATCTGACATCATCGATTAATAACTATTTAGAATATAGGACTAGATGGTGAATATCCCATGTGATTATCAGTTAATGTGTGAAGAGGGACAGAGACGAGCGGGGGGACAAACACACACACACACACACACACACACACACACACACACACACACACACACACACACACACACAGAAGTTCCTCCCGCAAATTACGACGTAACGCAGTGTTTTAACTTCATAGATGCAGAAGAATCGACGCCCTGTTTATCCAGGAACCTAAATATGAATTCGTCAGCTTTTTAGATAATAATATATATAATATAAGTGTGAGTGATTACAAAATCAACTTGTTGACCAGTGGAGAAATGCGCCTCAGTGGAGTGGAGCTGATTTAAGTTAAGATAAGATCAAACTTTATTAATCCACACACTGGGAAATGTTGTTGTTACAGCAGCAGGCAGGTCAGAATTAGGTAGACACGAGAATAAAGAAATAGAAATAGGTAATAGAAAAAAATTTTAATAAATGATATACACCTTTTCACTGTAGTTGTTTATAGTAAGTAAAGTGCATTGCACAAAATTATTGTACTAGCAAGTAAAATCAGTTTTTTGCATATAAAAATTATATTATGTTTGTACAGAAGAACATTGTACATAAACACAAATGTGCATACAAATTATTTTCTGGTTATTTGATTTATATCGCGATATATCGATATCGACTGATATGAAAAAAAATATCATGATAAGATTTTTTTCCATTTCGCCCAGCTTTAACTAAATTACAGCACATCGCTGTATTTTCTTATTGTCACAGTAAACTACTGGCAGCAGGGTTGCAAGCAATTTACCGCTTACTGTAACCTCAATCTAAAGTTTAGTGCTGTTACCACATAGTAAAACACTATAGTGTTTTACTATGTGGTAACAGTGTATTTTATTTGCAGTGTACTATTAGCAGCAGCCTGTACAATATTTGTTTTTGATGGAATTACACAATAATCTTAAAAACAGTACAATGTAATTTAATGTAATAACAGTATGGATGAGTTAATTACTATAGATTAAACATCCCCTTATCTGTAACCTTGTTTAGCTGTTTTGATTTGAAACTCTATACATATTCTATAATATATATATATATATATATATATATATCACCTTCATCAGACAATTATTATTATTATAATTATGGTGAGGTAATGTGTGTGAAGGACAGATGGTAGGCAATTTTATTGCATGTGAAGCCAAGAAGTGACATGTGAAGTAAACACCACCAATAACTAATCAACATTTCTGCCAGAGTGAAAAACATTGCACAAATTCGGCTAACGAACTTAAACAGGAAGAATAATAGGGTCTGCTCAGATACTGCTTTGATACACAGTAACCTTTAAAGGCAAACATTTTGAAATACAACAATGGTTTACCTGTCCTGGGATAAATGAACAACTTCCTTTTTGTGTACAGAAAAAGTTAGAATACCAACATTTTTTAAGTGAAATAATTAAAACAAACATAAAACATACTAAATAAAAAAAAAATTGTGGACAGGAGAACAAGACTATGTTCTACACAGGAAGGAGCAGATTTGATCAATTCTTAATTATTAGTAATCAATAAATAAATAAAATAAAATCAATATGCAAATGAATGGTTATAAAATGAACAGTGAAGGTTTAAGTCCGAGCACTGACTGTCACAATCCAGCTGTTTTGCACACATATGCACGAATAATCACAAATGCTAGTTCTTTAATTATAAATATAATTTATTAAACATAGTAACATTAATTCAAATCAATAACACTATCTCAACAAAAGTCCAATGTACTAAAGACACTACCAACACCGACAACTATAATGATTGTAACACTGTGTGTGTGTGTGTGTGTGTGTGAGAGAGGGGCAATAAAGATGGCGTACGAGGTCACGCTGGTGACGTCATATCGCCAAATTCAATATGGCAGCTGAACCGCATGATTTAAACAAAGGGAGTTCGAGAACAAAGGACAATGTGACCTAACTCGTGGCTCTAGTCGAGGAATGGCGATTGATGAACAACGTGGCTTGATCACACTATCTGGTCCCCAGAATGTATATAAGTGTGATTGTGTGTATAGATGCATCTGAATGTGTGTCTGTAAGCGGGTTATGAGAGAAAGAGAGAGAGAGAAGAAAGAAACATGCAATCAGTGATAAGAGGAGATCTAAATCACCACCAAGGACAATATGCGGTGATTTTACCATGTGGTAACCAGGCTAACCCTGAGGTCTGTCCAGCTTGGTACCGGTCTTCTAACTTGTAAAATACCCGCTATTGCTCTGACGTAGGCAAGTCTAACAGTTCGCGGGTGTGCTTAAAGCACGGATTCTATACACAGCAGTAAATACACAGCAACAACAAGGACCCAGCGGTCCGACACAATATTGTATTAAAAAATAAAACTAAATATTAACTAGTCTCTGCCCAGACATAAGCCTATTACTTGGTGCTGCTCCGTGGTTTTTCTGTGCGTAATCAGCGCGGTCCGTGGCAGAAAGGTAAAAACTAACAGAGTAAAACGAAATGAAAGTAAAACAAACGTCTGCGGGTTTGCTCCCTTTTAGTGACCGGGTCACACGGAACAACTTGGAGAGGTCCTTGTAGTAACAGCGGAGCACGGGAAAAAGCACAGAGCTGAGGAGCCAGCTCTCTTTTATCACCTGCATGGCATTACAGGCAGCTCCTGGGGGGTCACGGGGAGTCTGTTGTCTCTCAGCCAGTGAGAGGCCAAAGTTCGAATTCAGACAGCGGTTTGCAATTCCGGGGGGTCCACAAGGGAATTCTGTCACACTTTAACCAACTACTGAAAACTCTGGCTTAGGCTACTGGGGTTACGTGTAGGCCCCTCTATTGTTCTCTTTACTGGCTTTAGATCCCAACAACTATGATCACATAATTAAAGACAAAAATTGGCAAATAATCGTGGCTGCATTGATGTGCCTTGGTAGAGAGTTCTCATTGACCTATGAAATTCCACTAACAGTCTATGAGGTTCATCACAAGAGGATTGAACATGAGGATTGACTGTGACATACTTCTTCTGAATGACTGTTTTCTTGTAGACGATCTAGCTCCTAACGGCTTTTATCCCTCTTTCTGGGTTGATTCCAATTAATTCAATTCAATTTTATTTGCATCGTGCCAAATCATAATATACATTATCTCAAGGCACTTTACATAGAAGATCAAGACCTTAAAAATGATAGAGAAACCCAACAGTTCCCACAATGAGCAAGCATTTTGGCGACTGTGGAAAGAAAAAAACTCCCTTATAACTGGAAGAAACCTCTAGCAGAACCAGACTCAATGTGGACGGCCATCTGCCTGGACCGGTTGGGGTGAGCAGAGACTAATTGAAGCATCTAAAAACTCTGGAATCTGAGATTAGAGGTTGAATAGAAATAAAGTTAGCTACTATATGAAGTGATCATGGAGTTTGGGTTAAAATACACATGGGAAAAAAAGAGAAAATGACTAATGGACAGTGCAAGCCATACCTTGTAGGCAGGCAGCTTCCCAGTTAAAGATGTAGTACACTGAAAACAGAGCAGCAAGCCCTGTAAAAACAACAAAGTTTTGTGGATGCCCTCACATACGATATGATCCTCAGTGCTGATCATCCAGTGTCCAACTGTCACATGCTCTTTTCCATCTGAAACTCAAACAGCATCTCGACTTTTGCAAACGTCTTTATTAGGAAGAAAATTAATGCTTCATTCAAGTACACTTAACTTTAAAAACCTATCTAATATACAATATAATAAATGTTAATTACTGAGCAATATTAGACAAGGAGTCAAAGGTTGGTCCTGCAGCAAAACCAAACTGTGGTGAGAATGTTAGTTTCATAGGATGATTTTCAAGATGGCAAAAATTCAATGCAATATAAATGAAAAGAGAAGAGAAACAAACTACTGTCTGCAAGAAGGATGAGTCCATCTGAAGTCTGAAAAAAGCGTTTAGCAGCTATCAACAATAAAAAAACACATAGTTCCATTTGTCATGTAACTATTCAGCATCAATACTGATACAAATTTAGAAGAGCATCAAGTTGACTGAACCTGCATTGTAAGCATGAACTTAAACCTGTCTACCATATGTTTTTTGTAACTCTCTCCACTGGCATTAATAATGATGGATAATCAGAACAACCCTATCGTACCAATCGCAATGCCAGAAAACAAATGACTGCACCAAACACATCAAACATGACATACATCTTATTAAAAGAAATACAGACTGAAATGTCTCGTGTGTGCATATGCATACCGTCTTACGTGCCAAAATATGTCGAGCATAATGTTGGAGTATTTTCAAACTTTAGAATAAAAAAGTTTGCTAACATTCTCTGCTATCGTTAGCTAAGATTACCACATCCCATTATGCTGAAAATGTACAGAAGACAGAGGATAAACACACAGTAATGCTTCTAGCTGCAAACCAACTGACCATACAAACTCCAATATAATTAAAGTTTATGGAAAAAAGGTCCAGAGTTGGCTTCAGAACTTCGTGTTCCATGTGTTTTTTCAAATCTTTTCCAAGTGCATCAAGCCTAATTCAATTTGATTAAAATATACCTTTCGAAAAATGTATCTTATAAAAAACTCACTCAACACTTTATGATCTGTATTGTTCTTGTATTTGAGGAGACAAAAACCATTAAGTGGCAGGCTCATGTTCACACCTAGAGGCTTCAACCTGACTGAAACAGTTAGAGATTAATCGTTATATCCACTGAAGGAGATTATTAATCATTAACTACTTTGATACAGCCTTAATCATTAAAATGATTTTTCATGCACAAAAATACTCTCCCTAGTTACAGCTTTTCCCATATTAACCCTCAGAGCTTTTTTTTGTCTTAAAGGATAATAAATGCACTATCTTTAGGTTGTTGCTGTGGGTTTTGGACATGTTCCTGGCATTATATATAGACCAAAAAATTTAATTATCAAATTTGAAAATAGAATGTAGATAATCTTTCCTTAATATGTTAGTACGTGTATGATACATGGAAACTACAAGGGCAGAGTGTTTACTTCCACCAAGGCAGATTAGCCACTTTATCACAGTATTGCATCAGATACATATACTACGTGCACAGCAGACTGTTTATCGAACACAGACTAAATATCCATTCTCTGATATAGCTGAAAGGAATATTTGCTAGCATACAGCAATTAAAAAATTATCACCAACCCAAAAATACACATTTTGATTCACATAATCTGCATCATTGTCCAGATCCGCACACATTTTCACATATTAATAGATACTGGGTTTCTACAGATCTACAGAATTTTTACAAAGATCTCACCATTATTTCTTAAGACAAAACTAAAACAATTATCCGCACCAAAATTTGGGACTCATACAACATCCTTCCTCCAAGTTTCATAATTTCAGTAGTTTCATCATGATACTACTAAATAACAAGAGTTAAGCTGATAAATATAGATGAGCTGTGCATCAAAGTTTAACAGTGATATGTATTAGATTTGACATGATATGGTCAGCTGATGGTTTCTCTAGCAAAGTGTCACCACCATGTTGTTCTTGTTGAACTGAAAAAAACCTTTTCCACTCGTGGTCAAAGATCCGTCCGTCACCAACATTGTCAAATTGCATGTGCATTGATGTGGCGTGAACATGAGATGAGAAGCTGCTCCCCGAATTTTTTCTACACTTCTCTTTACAGAATACAGTTGCTGGCATCAGTTTTGCCAACCAGCAAGTGAATCCAAATTGGATCAGTCTCTTGAAGCCTAACCCTCAATTAGACCTTTGCCTTCACCCCATGGAAATTGTATTAATATTGCTCAAACCTGCGAAAAAAAGATCTTTAAAGGGGACATAGCATGCAAATTCCACTTTGTTAGTGCTTCTACAGGTTAATGTGGGTATCTGGCATGTCTACCAACCCAAAAACTCTGGGGAAAAAACACTTGCGCGTTTTGTTATAGTTCCTCTAAGTCAGAAACGTCATGCTTGGCGACCTGATTGCGCTTCCTGGGTATTGTGTCGTAACAAGGAACTGGAAGTCTCCTACATGGTCTTGGCCCCCCCCCGTTACTTCCGGGTTTACACCGGAGGCAGCGCAGCGCCGTTCCCAAGCACGCAGCCGGGCTGTTCACGGGGACGAGCATTTCTCCGCTGGTCAGCCCGCGATTCACTCACATGTGGCATTTGTCTGGATCGTTGGGACTGGGAGGCTGCAGCAGCTGCTCGGGCGCGACCGCTCGCTCTCCCGTGCGTGAGCTGGAATTTGTGTCAGCGCCACACAGCCAACAGTGTGGAAGACTTCCGCAGTGTTCAGCGCTACTGTAACCCCGAACCCGACATTCAACGGGTACAACAACAAGCGGAGAAAGCAGAATCGCGGGCTGACCTTATATATACAGTCTATGGGGCTGACCAGCGGAGAAATGCTCGTCCCGTGTGACCAGCCAGCCGGCTGCGGCGAAGCGGCGCTGCGCTGCCTCGCAGCGGTCTTCCACACTGCCAGCTGTGTGGAAGACTTCCGCAGTGTTCAGCTCTACTGTGCCGCGGGTTACAGTAGTTACGCGGGGTACAGTAGTTACGCCGGGTTACAGTAGTTACGCGGGGTACACCGGACGGAAGCGCCGCTGCGAGCAGCGCAGCGCCGTTCTCCACGCAGAGCCGCCTGGCTGTTCACACGGGACGAGCATTTCTCCGCTGGTCAGCCCCATAGACTGTATATATAAGGTCAGCCCGCGATTCTGCTTTCTCCGCTTGTTGTTGTACCCGTTGAATGTCGGGGTTCGGGGGAATGATGGTCTTCATAGCCCCCCCCCACCCCTCTCTTTCTCTCTCTGTCTGTCTGCTTGTGTGCTTGTAGTGGATGGGCAGAGGGGGATATTTAATTATGTGATTGGGAAAATTAAAACTCCAGGACAACAGAAGGGGAATACAAAGTATGGGATGCATATTTGATAATTTATATCATATAAAATATGTAATTTATATCGTTTAAAATCATGGGGGGAGAGGGGGGAGGGGGGAGCTGGCTCATTAGCATTTAAAGGAACAGGCACTCAAAACAGGTCACTCTGTGGAGGGCTGTTTTATACAGGGTAAAAAGGGTGCTGTTTTATATGATCCTTGTGGTATTTTGACCAAAGTATGTTACAGACATTTCATTAAGACCCCAAGGAACCATATCAACTTGTGGTAAAATGGGCATGCTATGTCCCCTTTAAAGAATCAGAAGAATTTTCCAGAATAAGTCACCCCATCCATGTGGATCATCCACAGAACCAACAGTGAAACAGTATTTTGGAGTATAAGTTTTGAGGGGAAATAAATTCCCGGAAGAATGATTTGAATCTTGGACTTCAGGGGGCAGCTATACTTACCACTGAAGGTCAGAGAGAAAGAGAACGTGTTGAAAATTCAATAAAAATGGATGAACCACTGCACACTTAGCATTCGTGGAAGCATGTCGGACGAGGGAAGCAGTCAACTGCAGAGGTAAATAATAGACTTGAGTACTGTAGCATCTGGGAGGGTCTTATACTCAGAGGAGTCAAGTTTAACTTCTTGTTGGAAAGACGTGAGCTGCTGTCTGCATGGAACTGTCCTCCCGTCTGTCCTCCCATCGCTCCCCCCTCCACCCCGCCAATCCCTGGTCTTTTTATACCTCTGTCCTTCCCTCAGCCTAAAACATCCTTGCCATCTTCAAAATACCACCACCATTACTTAGAGAATAGTTCGACCCCCACCCCTACACCTTGCCTGCCTGCTCCGCCTCCTTGTACTGAAGCTTCTTTTCTTTTTCAGCTGTTTCCTCTGTTGTCAGCAGCTGTTGCTCACATACTTCCCTTTATTCTGGTCAGAGCTGCTCAGTGATCAGCGGCGCTGCGTCATGATCAGAGCAGAAGCTGCAGTTGGTTTGTACCGAGCTGGAGTCTCTGTGTCCTCCTCCACTCTGCTCTCACTTGAACTAATAAACACTCATCACTAGTTATCAGGACCTGATCAATACATGAAGTAACTTAGTGTTTGTTTGATTCGCTCCAGAGTTTATGAGGCTGCATTTAAACATCATGAAAATGACTTGGCAACATTTTGTGCTCTGTACAACACGAGACGTGACACACACAGTCAGGACGCAGTGTTTAAGTGAAGGGAGCGACGCGCAGACATGATCTGACATCGATTCATAACCAAACACATGACCATAAGTTTTTTCACCTAAATCATCCCAATAAAAAAATAACTATGTACGTGAACCAGTTTGTTTTCATCTGCATGAACTGAACTTGGAACTCGTTCTTTTTAAGTGTGAACTGGCTCAACACTGCTTCTACAGATGGGCTCAGATTCAGATTTCCCATTCACATTTGATTGTGTAAAGGTTTGGGTGTTAATTTGATTTAAAAAAGAAAAAGAAATAAGTTTTATTCAACCATCCTATATTTGCTTAAAAAGAAGAAGAGCAAAAGCTAAGATGCCCCAATTGTTTAGGATAAAGGTTATCTTTGAGTTTGATAAATAACATCATCCTATGTTTGCTCAGAGGCATAGCAAAGAGACAGCCAAATTTAATTATGGTGTGGTATGTTTTAGTTTGATTTTATTTTATTTTTCTTAATAACTTAATAACTCTATCATTTGGACTTGTCATCGATAAAAAAACAAATGTTAAATGTATATATCCACCTTCTGTCTTTCCATTCCCGCAACAAAATACATAGAAAATGGGGATTTTTCGGACATTTAGAAATGGTGATTAATCGTGATTAATCAAAGCTACCCTGTGATAATCTGATTTAAAATGTTAATCGTTTGACAGCCCTAGTTCTTTGTTGTTAAGCATCTCAACCTGAAGGGGGGAGACAGAAGGAGGGGAGGAGGCCCATGGTCAATGTTAGTTTGTGTGTTGCACCTAAGGCTTAAAAGGACAAACTGATTATAGACTTTACTGTATCAAGGTGGCACCGACTGGCCCCCCCTTAGCAGTGCCACTGCACTAAGGCACATCACTCTGTGCTGCGTTACATTGTAATCTGCAGGGGAAAACGTATGTCTGCAAGAGTGTGTTTGCGTGTGTGTGTCTGCTCGTCTCTGTTACTCTTCAAACACAAACTGATAACCACATGTATTTAGTTATTAATCGATGATGTTGGATCATGACTCCGGATTGCTCCACACACTTTAACCCTGATCTCTTGTCTTTGTGTCTCATGTTGTGTGAAGCAGGGGAATGCATGCGCGGTGTGTTTAAACATGTCTCTCATAAACTCTAGAGCAGTCATTCCCAAAGTGTGGGCCGTGCAGCCACTGCAGGTGGGCCGTGAGAGGTCATCAGAAAATAAATAGATAAAAAAGTTTCAGATTTGTAAGTAAGCAATAAATTACCACAAAACATTTATGATTGATTTAAAAAAAAAAAAGTAATCATCACAGGTAATGAAACAAAGACATGAGATATAAATTCCACGTTGTTCTTATTTTATCTGACCTATATAGCAGGTGTCATTGTTTTTGCTGACCGTCACATTAACACTTGAACGCATCATTAGCGGGGGAATCATAGGTGAGGGAGAACTTTGTTGTCTGCTGGGTCGAGCAAGATGGAGCAGAGGAAAGCTGCTAATGACGAAGGGGAATCAGAAAGTCCAACTGAATCATTCAAAACTAAAAAGAGGACTCGCAGAAAGGACTCAAGTGAGTACCTGTCGCTGGCCCAGAGGACAACCCCCAAGCCTGTGTGTGCTGTGCGCTGAGATGCTAGCTAACAAGACCCTGGGACCATGTAAAGTGCGCCGCCATTTAGAAACTAAACATGGACAATATTTATCCAAGCCTCGAGCATCTTTTAAAAATACGCTGAGAGAGCATCGGAGCCAGCTACGCGGCAACATCACCCCTCTCATTGGATGAGTTATAGGTGACACAATGTCACTTCACGCGATATGTGATTCAACATCAAGTATATCGAGATAAATTGCTTGAGGTGTCAGACTAGAGGAATTCCAGTGTTAATGTCTGTTTATGGATATGTGGTAGCGAGCGTTTTTCTTCTCCCTGATATTGTTGTTGTGCTCTGTTATACAAACAGCAAGAATATATTTTTAAAAATCCACTATTTGCACTTCATGTTTTTTTACATTGGTTGCTTTGCAAATTGTTACGCTTAAATGTGGATGTTATTGGATTTGCACTGCACATGCCTACGTTCATATACAATTATTTTAGCTATAAAATGAATAATATGTTTGGTAATAGATGATTATTGTCCTGTGTGTGGATCTTATAGTTGTGATTAAAGGTGTGGGTGGGCCGCACAAATTTTTCAGTTCTCAAATTGGGCCGCGACATTCTTAAGTTTGGGAACGGCTGCTCTAGAGAATCAAATCAACACAAAGTAACTATAACTTGTGATCAGTGATGGTGTTTATTGTTAAAGTGTAAAGGGAGTGAGGAGGAAGCAGACTCCGACAGAGACTCTGACACAGGACGACCGGACCTTTCATAAGCGTCTGTCATGGTCCTGGAGCAGTGCTGGTTCTAATTATGCAGCGGCAGGACATCAATAAAACAATGAACATAACTGAAAACATGAATCGATTATGTTCTGTGTCTGCATCTATGCAGAGTAGCTCACGTCTGCATCGCGTTGCATCTAAGAAAGAAATTGACTGGTCCGTAGAGGAAAGTAGGAAGCACGCACATAATATAAAATAAAAATCTAGGTACATGGATTCCCATCATAATTGTTGTCCAAATGAGGTTTCTTCCATTCTTTCCAAATTCATGACATTGGAAGGACCAGCCACGACTGCGCTCCTTCTCAGCATTAAAAGCAATTAACAATTTCTTCTTACCCTGAAAGTGCACACACACACACACACACACACACACACACACACACACACACACACACACACACACACACACACACACACACACACACACACACACACACACACACACACACACACACGATTATATTATCAGATAGATAGATACATAGATTGATTAGTGGATCTATTGACACCTGCAGCACAATTAATGAACTGATATTTATGCACACTGTGGTAGTATCGACATGAGCTTTACATTTGGGACAATTTGGTGACATTCCTGTTTTATACCTACTAGTAAAATATGGTGAAATATAAATACTATGCAGAATATTGTATTGTAAATTTGGTACACATTGAGATATTGGAAAGCAACAGCAGGATCGTATCCTTGCAGTGTCTGCTTCAATTTACAATGTTATAAAACAGATATGAAGCAAATCCTCATATTTAAGAGGCTAGGATTACAGAGTATTTGGTGAAAGAATACTATATTTTAATGTCTTCTTTTTTGGGTGATTGACTAAGTAATTACTGCGAAAAACCTTTCAATTACTTAAAACCGTGAGGCATTAAGATATTATTAATACTCATGTGATACCAATTATTGGTGATACGCCCTGCAAAAGTATTAGGACACCTCTATGCAAGGAAAATCTTGATGCATGGTAAATCTTAGTGGTGCACCGATGTATCGGCCGTATATCGGTAGCGGCCGATATTCGCCTCGTTTACTGCCATCGGCGTATCGGTAATAAACTTGACTTTCACCGATAACATTGGCCGATGTTCATTGGTATGTTTTCTGCAGCCTGCCAATCTGGCATCCAGATTATGGTACACTGGCGCCGGGTTTACACCGGGCACTGAAGCGCCGCGCAGCGCAGCGCCAAGGAAAGCCAGGCGCCTCCCATCCACCCCCCTGTTAAACCTTTGTGCGGTTCACATGGGCTGCGATGCGCCGCGTCGCACCAGCGCCCTTCACCGATATTTTCGGCGTGCGAGCGAGCGTATCGCGCCAGGAAAGAGACTGAAAAATGATTTTAAACAATATAAATTGCATATTTTGTATGATATAAATGATCAAATATGCATCCCATACTTTGTATTCCCCTTCTGTTGTCCTGGAGTTTTAATTTTCCCAATCACATAATTAAATGTCCCCCTCTGCCCATCCACTACAGCCACACAAGCAGTCATATAGATAAAAAGAGAGAGAGGGGGGGCTAAAGGCTTGCTTGGAGAATACGTCATTTACCCTCGACACTCGACATTGAACGGGTGGAACGCTTGTTGTTGTATGTAACCCGTTCAATGTCGGGCTGACCGGCGCAGAGAAATGCGGGTCCGGTGTGAACAGCCAGGCGGCTGCGCGCTTGAGAATGACGCTGCGCGGCGCGGGGCGGCGCTTCAGCGCCCGGTGTAAACCCGGCGTTACACACCAAGAAGGCCACATGCAAGTAATAAACAAATATCGGTATCGGCTATCGGCTAGATTGTTGTTTTAAATATCGGTATCGGCCAAGAATTTCCATATCGGTGAATCCCTAGTAAATCTGCCTCTCCTTGGTGAGGTGTGTGACAGTTAGAGGGAAGCAGGAATTGACTGTTTAATCAAATTATTATCTGCCAGAAAAGAAGCATGCAGACAGACAGACAGACATGACATGCACATAGACTGACACAGACAGACAAAAGCCCACTTGTTTCTTCCTTACCCTCCCATCTCTCAAAGACAAAAGAGATGATCTTTTGTTTTACTCGTTTCCACTGCTCTGCTGTTTAATTGTTCAGTCTCAGAGATGAGACACAAGACGCCATGCTTTGTTGTTTGTCTGCTTTTAACATCGGTCTGCCTCTACCACTTTCTCCCCCCACACACTATCTCTTCCTCTACTCAATTGTTTCCCCTGTCTGTCCTTTTCCCATCTATGATCTTTGCTCCTGTCGGCTCTCTGAGCTCTTTATCTCTCTCTTTGTCACTAACTCTCTCCCTCTTTTCCATTCTTAGTTTGTTTTCTTATTCATTTATTTCCCCTCTACTTTTCCCTTTTTTGTTTTTTTCCATCGATACTTCATTATCACAATGATGCCAAAATTCTACTTAGGTACTGTAGATGTCGTAGGTATGTGGTGGATATGCAAGTCCTCTGGAATGACAAGGTCAGCAGCATTATAATAATCTGTTAACACAGCATTTCAAACAAAAGATGGAAAAACATCTGACTTCTTTAAGCACCTCAGAAGCAGGTAAGTCAGATAAGTACACTTAAAAAAATATTTTGGGATTTACTTAAAAAAGTTATGTCAAGTGGTTCCATGCAACTGTGTTAAGTAACTGCTAAGGTTCTTTATTTTTTAATATGGACTAAATTTTTATGGATTATTCTTACATTAAACCTACTTAATACTGTTACGTTCAAATAATTCAAGTTATACAGAAGTGAATTGAGTATATTCAATTTAACTAGTTTAGTTAATTTGTAATAGATTTTTCTTACATTGAACCTACTTAACACTGTGATGTTCAACTAATTTAAGTTAAGTAGATAAGAAGAACACAGTCAAGTTAAGTTACTAAGTAAGACAGTTGCGTGGAACCACACTTGACATAACATTCTTAAGTAAATTGAAACTCAACACAACAAAGTAGATATAAAGTAACTGAATTTGTCCTACTGAAATGCCTGGCTCTGTTAAATAGAAAAATAATGTTAAAAAAGGAATCTCACACACAGTGTCTTTCACAACAAAACTGCATTTATTTTGCATTAAACGGCAGTTTGTAAACAGCTAACTGTAGTTGCATAAATTGCAAGCAACTTGACAGAACATAATAAAACAGCAGCAGCTTAATACATAAAACCTCAATTCTCTCATAGCCTTCTCATTTTCCTCTCTCAAAAACTGTCCTTTAAGTGCAGACATGTAAAACAGTAAGGGTTAACAAAATGTATCTGTTCACTGTATTGATGCTCACAGGCAAATTTTTTACTTGCCTCAGAACATTTCTCAAAAACAGACAAAATATTCTTGATGTTCAAATGAACAGCTGAAGTGCATATATTACCAAAACATATTTCTCAGGAAATCGCCTGTTCTTCCTCCACTTTAGACATCGCTCAGGAACTATGCTAATTATTGATTAACAGGCAAGTACAGCAAAACCTGACGAACAAAAAATTTTGCACAGGAGAAAGACATTCATGGGACAACAATCTGTCAAACGACTTAAATTTATTGGACATTAGATGTCATGGGTTGAACAGGTAAATCTATTCATTCTTTCTTTACTCCCACCATTATTTTTGCTGCATAGTTAATTAACAGTGTTATGGGGAACAGATTTAGCCAAGTAATGTCGATCAATGTATGTAACAAAAGCACTACATGCATAGCCTCAATGTTCACCTCAGTCTCACACAGATCTTCCCTAAATTCGTGGTATCCACTACATTTGGTGTCCCCATTTCTATATACATGCAACAATCACAATATACAATACTTGCCTTAAAGCCACAGTTGTCTCTGAAGTCCAATTGTTTTTGTTCTGAAATTTTACATAATTCTTAATACAGAGGGATTTTTGTCTTGCCTGACCCTGTATTTCTATCAAACTTTTTGGCTCCACAGTGCCCTCTGTGTTACAGTCAATGATAGTGTGGAGGTGGCAGGGAGAGCACCTCCACCTGTAGGAGAGGATCATTCCGCGCAGGTGAGAGCTGTTAGCTGATTGATCCTCAGCTTTAAAAGGCAGCAGCGGTGCTGCCTCTGGAGGAATACAAGCGGAGAACTGAGACACGAGAATCACGGACAGAGACGCACATGGACACTGAACTGAACCGAGCTGCAAAGCCGAGGTGCCAGCTTAAAAGCTAGCACAGTTAAGTTGCGTGTTTTTGAGTTACAGTTAAGAATAAAAGATGCTGAAAAGCAACAGCCTTGTCTCTGGCTGTGTGTTGGAGAGCCCCATGGCACGGTCAACTGCCACGGATAGAAACACAGAATTACAACCCGGTGCCACTTTTGTTTAGATAAAAATACAGGGACAAGCTAGGGAAATACCCTCGGTATTGAAAAATTATGAAATATTTTAGAACACAAACTAACCCAACTTCAGAGACAACTACTGTAGCTTTAAGGAAAGTACTGCATATCTATTGCATGTATGAAGAAAGGGAGCTTCCAAATATGGTGGCTGCCATGAATTTAGAGGGGATCCGTGCGCACAACTCCCAACATTCGATAAATCAAAGCGCTCTCTCAAAAGTCAAAAAATTGTCCGTAATAATCCATCCACATTTAAGCGTAAAAATTTGCAGAGCAACAAATGTAAAATATTAAGTGCAAATAGTGGGTTGTTAAACATACATGTATATTCTTGCTGTTTGTATAACAGTGCACTTACACATTACATTTCACAACAATAATATCAGGAAGAAGAAAAACACATTTGCAGCTTAACCAAATATACTTGACGCGTTTAAGGCCCCTGAAGAAAAAATGCTTGCTCTCACATGTCCATAAACTGGCTTGGGGTTGCCTCTGAGCCAGCACTCGTAAATCCAAGCGACAGGTACTCACTTGAGTACTCTCTGCGAGTCCTCTTTTTTGTTTTGAATGATTCAGTTTGATTTTCTGATTCCCCCTCGTCATAAACAGCTTGCCTCTTTCGCCCTGACAGCCACTGCTCCATCTTGCTCGACCCAGCACATCTCAAAGTTTTCCCTCACCTATGATTCCCCGCTAATGATGTGTGATGCGTTCAGGTGTTAATGTGATGGTCAGCAAATACAATGATACCTGCTTTCAGATAAAAGAATAACGTGGAATTTAAATCTCATGGCTTTTTTTCATTACCTGTGATGAATACTTTTTTTTTTTTTAATCAATCAAATATTTTGTGGTAATATAATGCTAACTTACAAATCTGAAACTTTTTTATTCATGCATTTTTTGATTGCCCACCAGGGGGCCGCGGCCCACACTTTGAGAATGACTGCCTTACAACATCCCGATGGAAAGACTGGCATGCTAGACTCTCTGTGAATCGTGTGAAAGTGTCCTTTTTCTCCTATCAAGACAGTCAAAAGCAGATTTATTGATGCAAGATTTGGCACATGCACTAGTAATATAATTTTATTAAAAAATGTTCCCCAATTGTCCAAATGAGAAAGAAACTGCATTAAGACGTCTCCAACTGAGTTTTCCAGTTTTCACAAACTGTGGTGACAGGAGCGCAGAGCTAATGGGGTGATTTTATCCTTACTACAAAACTGTGATATCATTTTAAATGTTGTCTCTAGTGTAAAATCAGCAAGACTAAAACACTCCACAAAACAACTAATCACAAACCTTGTTTATGACAGCCATGATCTCCACGATCTTGCTTCCTGCTGCTCCTCCCTTCTTACGGCACCCTCTGGACAGCTTGGTGGAGTGGTGGTCAAGTTCTGACATAAACTTGGACATCAGTGGGATGGTGGTAATACATGTGAATTATATGAGTTTATGGGGTGGGGAGGGGAGACACAAAACAACAACTTACAGAATTTGGCAATACAGAAATAAAAAAAAAAAGCTGCATGAAAAAAAAATTTGTATTGTTCAGTAGGGCTTGGTGATATGGTTGAAATATTAAGATTTTTTACATTCCAAATTCTGATAAAATATTTTTTCAATAATAATTATCTTCTAAGTGTGTCATGTTAAGAGTTGGACACTTATTTCTGACTTACCACACGTTCAGAAAAAAGCTGGCCATCTGCTTTTGAATTCTGCACTGGAGGGCATGTCGATTATGAATTCATGCCTCCTGTGGGCAAAGGTTTTGTCCATCTTCACTTGATCATCAGATGGTTGTCCCTCTTCTTGACCTCAGATAGTAGTTCCAACCTCTCTTTCTCAAGACTCTCTTTGGACTGGATAGTCTGGTAAGTAATTCACTTCGGCTCTCCTGGGTTTCTTTAGTTAGTTTGGCCTTGTATGCGTGTCGCCTCGTCTTTGTTTCAGGGAATTGATGCTCATTTGCTGCTATGCTGCTAAAACCTTTATCTTGATGTTCTCCTTTACACTTGACATCCATTGCACTTCTGTCCGTCCTGGGAGAGGGATCCCTCACATGTGGCTCTCTCTGAGGTTTCTACGTTCTTTTTTCCCTGTTAAAAGGGTTTTTTAGTAGTTTTTCCTTACTCTTGTTGAGGGTTAAGGGCAGAGGATGTCACACCATGTTAAAGCCCTATGAGACAAACTGTGATTTGTGAATATGGGCTATACAAATAAAATTTGATAAATTTGATTGATTGATTTCAGAGATTATATTTCTCAGGCTAGTGCGATAATTTGCCATTTTGTACTTTAAACTGATCTTTCAACCATAGAATCCAGTGACAGAATGGATTTTTGCGGTGACACAGCGTCATTAGAGATCCTGAGTTTCTAACTCCGTAGAAACTGTGGAGGCTCTCACTCAGACTTTTGCATTGACACATGCACCTCCTCCAAAAAAAATGCAGAGGATCTGCGGCGATCTGCCTCTCATCCAATGTCAGCTGGGATTGGCTCAAGCCCCCCACCCTCCCATCCATGACTGTCAAAAGATATATGGCAAATGGATGGATGGAATTGTTGGATTTCACCTTTATTGGTACCGGCTATGAGATTCCTGGTATCCTTACTGCAGAATAATGTCTATTACCAGCCTGCTAAGTTAACAAAGGTCAATGTTTCTGCATGGCTGTTTGAGTTGCCTTTGGCTGATAGAAGTCAGCAGGGTGAGATGGTGTATGTACATATGTGTGCATAAGCAGTCTCTATTAATGATGGCTTTTTTAATTGGTGCCCTTGGGTCTTGTTTGCTTACTATTAAATCCAGGGAACTAACTGCGTATGTGTATTTTTTTTTTTTTAAGCGCTAAGGAAGTACTCCAATACCAGCAAACATTTTAACATATTAAAGGATAATATTTGTTGTCTTCTATATTATTATTGTCTACAAATCCAATCAATTGTTTTAGTCCATCTCTCATTACTCTCTGTGACACTCAGCCGCAAGCCGACTGGGTTCATCTTTTTTTTCTTCCAAAAACTCAGTAACTTTTAACAGCTGGGCTCTGCAGCTCTTAGGATATGTTTCTCAAGCTGGAGGAAACAGTACTTTGGGAGCTATATTCAGCTGCAGATTGTTTATTAAGGAAAAGGTCAATAATCAACATGGAATGTGATAGTGTGGAATCAGTGTGGTTATATGGTTGAAATGATCACGGTGTGGTGCATGTTGTCAGTGGCAATGGCACACTGGCGTCTTGGTAGGCGGCACTGGCCAGGGGCCTCCAGTTCACCTAATGGTAATGCAGCTCCAGCTAATCAAGGACCAGGGGCCTCATTTATAACTGCTGTGTATGCACAACAGGGCCTGAAAGATACTTACACCACAACCCTGTAAACGTTCGGATTTATTAAAACCAACCTCAAGGGAGAATGTGCGCACTTTACGCTAACTCTGACCCATGCGTGCGAACATTTTGGAGACGGGAAATTACGATGCAGGTGTGAGGTGATGAATTGAAGCCAGATTATTGATCCACTTCATCTTTAACATTAAAACCAGCAGTGTTATATGTGCTTGCGCGACAAAACAGTTCCATAAGAACCTTCAATTTAAAAAGATATTAAACAACTTACAGCAAATTACGTTCAAATACCAATTAAACAGCGCAGTTGAAGAGCCGATTCATTAATAGTTTTTTATATCTTCTAACACTGTGTATCATCAAGTACAAGTGTGTGTAAAATCGTTGCAGTGAATGTGATTGTGCCATCAGGCGCACAGAGTGCACCGAGCGCACTGGATATCACTCACGAAAAATAAAGAAAAACTACTGTGATGGAAATTTGACCTGGTGAGACTTCTGAAATAAAGAGATTAGAGAATCATAGTCTTTTAAGTAGACTTTATTCCTTGCAATGAAGGTCATACAGTATGCTTTTCGTGTGTGTGTGTGTGTGTGTGTGTGTGTGTGTGTGTGTGTGTGTGTGTGTGTGTGTGTGTGTGTGTGTGTGTGTGTGTGTGTGTGTGTGTGTGTGTGTGTGTGTGTGTGTGTGTGTGTGTGTGTGTGAACTATGTGTGAGAACTGTGTGTGTGTGTGAGAACTATGTGTGTCAACTGAGTGAATAGTAAAATCCCAGGAGATAAGACACATGCTGAAGGCCTCCTGGCCAAGCCAAGACCCAGACACTGGCTGAAGGCTTCTTCGAGGTCTTGGTGGGGGAGACAAGCCCAGTCAGATTTGTGGCTCTGATGTCATCTTAACAGTTTCACAAGGAGAAATAGTATGCATAAGCAGAGATAATACAAGTGTGGTATAATGGTAAAATTTGCCATTGCATTCCTCCCTTTTGATCATACAATGATCACAACAGTATATATAAAACATAATAAACATCAGACCCAGAAATTCTGAAAGATTCAATCTCGGACATCATTAACATGGTGATAATCATATGCTCCTCCCAAAATAAGCATTGCAGGTCAGCTGAAGAGATACAATGCATCACAAAGGTCAAATGTCTTATTTGAAAATTATTTAGTCTGACTAAAAGTTTCAAATATAAGTCTGAATTACTGTTGCTAGCACTGACTTAGATATTTTGTAATGTCGGAGGGGAATAAAAGTTGCTGTTCTGTAAAAACATCTGTTATTTCATGTCTTATAGAAGTCTAACATAAAAACGTGTTTATTATTAATAAATTCCGATTCACACGATTTAATTTCGATTTGATTCAGTATCTATTCAGTTAAGGATATATCATTGTCAAAAACACCAATTTTGCTTGGATATGTGTAAAAGTGCAAGGAAACCTCTAAATTGGTGCACTATAAAAAATATCTGGATAGCAAATTTTGTAGGGTGATATGTCATAACTCTCAAACCATTTTAGGACACTGATATAAAAATAATATAACATTATCATGCAAGTTCACCTTTTCAAAGAGCAATGAACATTACTCAGTCTGACATTTGCCTTTTATTTAGAAATATTAAAATATCCTTTATGAATAAAACATAAAAAACAAATAAAATAAACATCTAATAAAACAATAAAAAAACATAAATATAATAAATGTCTAATAAAACAATAAAAAAACATAAATAAAACAACTCACAACTAGAACACCAGATAAGATGGACTCTCTAGTCCCGTTAACAAAAATTGCTCTTGAATACATAAAAACATTTGACACAGGATATATGTTACCAGCTCAGTAAACTGCTTCTCTAATTGAATTGTTAAAATCTAAACATTCATATTGTACAGTTACAGAATTATTGGGACAATTACTAACTGAGCTTTTTAGGAGGGTATGAACCCTTGGGATAAGAACAGTTTAATAATCACATCAAATAGGAGCACTTAAACAAAAGATATGCTAAAGTTAAACTGGGAATTAAATATTTTAATTCATTACAAAGTATTATATAGAATTAGTCACAAAAAGGGTAACAGTCCTGTAAATCATTTATAATATCTAAATTATCTATGGAGTTAAAGCAACAGAAACACAATTATTAGAATTATAAGAATTCACTGTCTGATTACTAGAAATCACACTAACAGAAATCATGGAAAGCAGTAGGGATTTGTCTCAGGTAGAAACAAACATGGATGGCCTCACCCGCAGGGGTGAAGTTCTGCTATCTCCATCGTCATTGAGTGTTTCTCTTTGCTCATAGGGAACTCAGAGGTGCATAGTCTTAGTCAAGTCTTTGTTCTTCTGCGTCGGTCAAGTCTTTGTTCTGCGTTGGTCAAGTCTTTATATGTTTGGGTGAGAGGGATTTGCCCTCTGCGGTGATCACATGACCCAGAAAAGTTACTTTTGTCGAACAAATTGCAATTTAGATTTTTCACGTGAAACATAGCATACTGGTGAGTGATGGCAGGGAATGATTACTCCTACTTTTCGTAATGATTCAAAAACTGGAGTAATGCCTTTTAATGGCTTCAGTTTTTAATGGATATTGCTGTTGGCAGGGCCTGTAGTCAGTTTAAGGCGTTAATAACTACGGGTTCAGCAGTTTCTATTAAGCCAACGTCATGTTTGCCTTGAGCCCAAAGTGTCTTAGGGATTTCCTGTAGGGCGGAGATGTTCACAACATCTATTTGAGATAAAAAAGGATTAGTCGACGACATTAAAGGTACCAGATGAACAGTTCTCTGCGTGTGCGCTGTAACAGAATTTTTTTTTTTTTATATGCATACAGTTGGGCGGAATATAGTACAGATACATCCTATGTATTTTTCCAATCAGTGACATTTTTTAATTGTTTAGCAAAGAGACCTAGGTCTTTTCATTTTTGTTTTTCACCTTAAGCAAGTGAGATGTGTGGGCTGGAGTCTGAGACTTGAAACATTTCAGACGTTTTTTCTGATAAGCTAATTAAACCCACACACTGATCAGTGTCCAAGCATAAATGTGTTATCAAAAGTTTATCATTTTTGCATTCATCTCTAAACCATTGTTTTTCATATGTGATATCAGGACCCATATGAGCATGTGATGTACAATGCAGAGAGTCCTCTGCATTGCCTCCACCTTTTTTTTTTATTTCAGGCACTGTTCTTTCTATCGTTAGTAATAACACCACTGCTGTGGCCACCAAACAGTGTGATTTATAAAGGGAAAATTGCTTTTAAAACATAAAAATGCTTTTATTGCTTTATAAAATGGTTTTATATATCTGAATCTTATTTTTCTTACGCCATTTTCGGCTTTTTTGTTCGCACATAGACTTTTAGTATGAATCCTACGCACTGCAGCATCTGCTCCGTGGAACAGATGCATTGAAACTGTGCTGAAAGATAATTTTCTCTTCTTTTTTCTGCTATGAACTGTGCATGGAACACAGAAAAAGAAGAAGAGCCCCTCTGAACAGCGGCGGTTCCGCGGCCATTCTGCAGCCTGTGTGCCCCGGGCAACAGTGTTTAAATAAGAGACGTACACTCACCGGCCACTTTATTAGGCACACCTGTTCAATTGCTTGTTAACACAAATACCTAATAACATGGCAGCAACTCAATGCATTTAGCCATCTAGACGTGGTGAAGATGACTTGCTGAAGTTCAAACCGAGCATCAGAATGGGGAAGAAAGGGGGGATATTTTCTTGGCACACTTTGGGCCCCTTAGTACCAATTGAGCATCGTTTAAACGCCACGCCTTATAATAATCCAAAGCCTTTCGTTGCCAGCCACTATCGAAATGCTCCTTTCAGGTTAAAGCGCACTACTACTACACACCCCTGGCTTTCTTAATCTGTTCCAGGCTATTATGGCCTGCAGGACAACATTGTCTGGTGTGTGTGTGCCCAACCCAACCCCCACACTACAATACCCTTCACTGTCATCCCGGTGTTTCCATCACTTGTTGCCTTGCTCCTTTATTCTTATTTGAAGCACTTGTCTGGTGTTGGGACTGCTGTTGTCTGTTCAAAATCCGAGCTGGCGTCCGCCAGCTCAGTGACTGGATGAATGCTGCTCTTCTCTCAGAATCAGGAACCAACACAAATACATGTTAGGTTTAAGAAATAAAGACCTGTGATTGACGCAACATGAGAATGACACTAGTTTAAAAGCAAATGTGTGTGTGAACAAGCAGGCCTGTAACCTAACAGTACAGGAACCAGTTTGTGTCTCAAAAGTCCATGGCTTATGTGTCGCGGTTGCGTCTGGACGGCCTTTCTCCATGTCTGTTGCAGAGTTTGTAAAGTTTTGTAACTTTACTTCTGTTTTGTGTGACTTTTTTTGTTTATGTACTAAATTTTTCATGACACAATTAACACTATAACACATGTAAATCACAAAATCAGTATTCTATTTTAATTTAGTGCAAGCTGTATGTTAAATTGTATGCTCTCTGCCTGCACATGACTGTTTTGGTCCAATCAAGATTGAGTGATCATTCCTGCGGTAAAAGTTAAGTTGTGCACTCAAGATGGATGACAGCCCTGAGATTGCAGAACCCCCAGGCACATTTAACTCAGAAGTATTGGAAGACAACTACCCCCACCAAAAAAAGGAGAAAAAAAGAAAATTAACTTTCTTTGCTAAATACATTTGTGCTTTCTGTCTTTAAACTTAAAAGTAATTATGATTTGAGATTCATTGAGTATTTTGGCCACATTGCAAAGCCCCAACAGTGAATGAGTGGAACAGTAATTGAAACATAATATTTTTGCTTTACCCTTTATAGGCATTTTGTTTGTGTGGTATTATGTACGAATGACCTTTAGTATGGCTGCTTTCAAATCAGAATTTTCCAAAGCAAACTTCCATCAAAGGTAGATTAGACTAGGTTTGTAGTTACTAGCCTGCATTGCTGTGATCCTTTTAAGTTCCCTGGGAAAGTCAGTGGATGGGAGCATTTTAAACAAAATAGTAGTTTTTGGCCATCAGTGCTGTCATTAAAGATAACCTTTTACTTGCCAATTTAATGTTTTAATACACAGAGGTCACCAACCCGTCGATCCACAGGTCGCTATTGCGCCGCAGACCAGCTGTGTGTGGCGGTTGTCTGTTGTCTGCTACTGGCAACAGAGCTGCTGGCATATCTACTGCATTTCCTTGAATGCAAGTGCATTGAATATTGTGCATTGAATAGATAAAGTTGCATAACTGCCTTTCTTTGTGTATATTTATGCTCGTACATTGAGTTGATAGATCTCGGTTAACATTTGGAATTACAAAGTGCCCTTGGGCTTAAAGGCTGGTTACCACTGCTTTACACATACCCCCATGTAAGTCAAACGTAACTTTATGTAAACAATAACACTTTTAAGGACAGACTTCCTGGTTCAGCTTTGAACTGCTTTACTTTTGATACATGTGCACACACTGTTTCTTTTTAATAAAAGGATACATTATTAGACTTCACAATAATGTTAATCAGGTAGTGTAATGGCGCATTATAATATTTTGCGTTTCTTGCCTAGTTGAATTTGTTGTGGCAATCACTGCACGAAAAGCCAAATTTTCACCCCTGCAAACACCTGTAAACTCGCCTAATTCCTGGCAGTTAGTGCCCGTTTACAGGATGCGAATTCTGCGTTCGCCCGTGACACAAATTGGCAGAAACATACCCCTGGTAGTGCAGTGGGGGGAGTCTGCCAGGGGGTTGCGGGGCGAAGGTGTGATCGAATTAGCATATGAATCGCAGCGAAATCGCTTGTGAGAACTTATCTCATTTCACCATTGGATAAACCACAGACCTTTGAAACGAAAAGTCACTTGTGATTGGCTGGTAGATCTGTTGCTATTGGTCATGTTACCACCTGACTCAAGGCTGGCAACAAAAAGGGAGATCACACACAGATCGACCAGTCAAAAGTAGTTTATTCAACTGAACTCAAACATCATATTTCCTAACTTTTGAGGTGTGTAAGTATGAAGGGCATCAGTGGTGTCAGAAGTGTGTGGATGAGTGAGAATATCGTGTGATGCGTGTTTGTTAGTGCAGCAAACCAAACAAAGGATCCAGGTTCAGGCTGGTGCAGCAGGCCCTGCTGAGAGAGAGAGCGACACTCCCAGAAGAGCAGACTTGTATGCATTCTGGGAAGGCCCACCCAGATGGGCAGGTAGGTGGCTGTAGCTCCACCCACCAGCACAGAGCAAGGCACACCGGCAGGCAGAATGAGAGGGTCGTCACAGTCACCCTGGGTCATTATAATACACAGGTGGGTAATCCCCTCCCACACGATATTACTACTACTAATAATGAATATACAGTTATTATTACTAATAATTTATTTATTAATATGAATTATTAGTAAGCCTTTACCTAAAGCACTGCAGTTGCTGAAGACTACATTTATTCATGTGATGCTTGATGTTATATTGTAGAGGGAAAAAAACATATAAAAGGTATATGTTGAGTCAAAGCTTTATTTACATACAGTACAAATATTGTAAAAACACAACTGGCCTAGCCAGTGAAAAACTAATCAGGTGAAGCTTGAAATGTCTCTTTGCCGCCTCTGGGTCATAACTTCTTGGTGGGACTCTGTCTGAATCTGCTCCAGTGTGTAGACGTCTGTGGTGTGTAGCTGTGAGATTCAGTGTAGCTTCTGGTCTTCTTTAAAGTATGGCACACAGGTCGGTGAGCTCCTGGCTGTGGAAGGATGGATCCATGTCATCTGTCCCACTTCAATCAGCTGTAAACACAATCGGTACAATCGGCACAGTTCAATGACAATATACACCTATACATGTAACCGAAAAATGATCTAATGAATCTAATTCCCTCTTTCTTCTCTGTCAACTCCTGAACTTCTCAATGCTGCTGCAAGAGCTGCAAGGTCCGGTTGGATGTACAGGAAGTTCCTTCATACTGGCTCATAGTATGTCTTAGTACGTCATAGTACAGGCAGCTGGAAAACAACATGAGTAACATGAGTATATTATTAATAAACAGAAATAGCCTCGCTACATCACCGTTGGAAGATCCACAGTAAAAAAACACAATTACTAAACAGTTACTTACATACAAGGGCGTCATTTTCCACACTGCAAATCCGGAATTGCAGCGAGAGTCTCGGCCAAATGTGCAGTGACTGCCTCGTTGTGATCTAAGAGTTACTTAGTTAGCTTAGCAGTTAGCAATGGCTTCTCTCTTTAGCTTAGCTCTTACATGTGAAAGCCATAGACCCATAAACCTCGGAGCAGGGGGATCAACTGCCAAGCTTCTCAGGCTTGTAAAACTGCCCGAAACTGGAACCCCACGTCAATTCCCGGCAGTTCCTGGCAGTTTTCTGTGCTGCCTTTAGATTCCTGTGAACAGTCGTTAACCTGAACTTCCACAGAAATTTACAGGGGCACTAACTGACACAAATTCTTCTTTTCATGCAGTGGTTGTTGTGGATGTAGGAATGAAATGCTCGTAATGACCAGCGGCCAAGGACAAGTTCCGGGCAGTTTTACAAGCCTGAGAAGCTTGGCATGAAGGTGAGGAGGAGAATTTTAAATTCTATTCTAGATTTAAAGATTTAGATTGAAGAAGCTAATACAGGAGATGGTCTCGTTTCTTGGTTTTTGTCTGGACACGTGCTGCAGCATTTTGGAAAAGCTACAGAGTCTTTAACGACTAACTGCTGGAGCCTGATAATAAGGAATTACAATAATCAAGTCTGGATGTAATAAAGGCGGTGACTGTTTTTTATGCATCTTTTTGAGACAGGACATGTCTGATTTTTTAGATGTTACGTAAGTGAAAGAAGGTAGTACTAGAAATTTGTTTTAAGTGGGAATCAAAGTGACAGGACATTATTGCATAATTATTACCACCGCAGCTTTTTTTTTTTTACTTCATTGTTGCAGAATATGCAACGCCCAATCTAAATATGAATTCAGCAGGTTATTATAAAGACCATCTCACCAGTGAGTGATTAGAAAAAATTAGAGGAGCGAAATCCCTTGCTTACCAGTAGAGTAGGCTAATGCGCCTTAATGCAGTGACTCTGCCAAGGGGGACCAGGGGGGGGCCAACCTGGTACAGTAAAGGTTATAATCATTTTTAGAGTTAAGTTTTAGCACACAAGGTTAAACTGAATGTATGTCAAATCAATGTGGAGAGCACTGACCACTGAATGCTCCAGAGTGCGACCAAAAATCTGTGAAGGTGCACCAAATATTTAGCTAGTTTTGTCTCTGTATTTTAGCGATTCGTGTTGCTTCCTCATCTCATCTCCTCTGCAGAGTTTACACTTACACAGCCCCTGGCTCGCCTGGCCCCCACTCACTTACACACTCGCACACGGACAGAGTCTGTGAGAGTCTCCTGCTGCTGCAGCAATGAATAGAATGAAGAAACTAAAGCATTTTTGGAGCCTGTAAACCTTTTCAAGTGTGGCCCAAATTATTATTATTATTATTGTTATTATTAATATGAACCCCAAAAACTAGCATAACAGTCTCCTTTAATATTTTTAATTCTAATTCAAACAGACTGCATCGCAATGCATCTAAGAATTGAGAAATTTTCACACATCTAGTTGATCTTCAGTTGCGAAGTGATGTACCGGTGAAAGTGACAACTGGCAAATTATATAGAGCCACTGGACTTTGTTACGCCTCCATAGAAGCACACATACAGGTGATGAGTCCAGGTACCTCAGGAAAAAAGGAAACTGTTTGTGGACGACGCTGCAATTAAACACAACACTGACTATTATTTTTGAATACATTAATAATAATGCATTTTTTAAAAACATTAAACAGTCCGCTATGCTTTAGCAAATGTGAAAACTGTGTAAACTGGGAGACTTTAGCTTGGTTGTACTCTGTGAAGTGTTTTGGTTTTTCAACTGCACCTGAAGGCAGCACCAAAAACTAAACTTATGGGGTAAATGTCATTTGCATTGTCAACGATGCTTTCTGTCATCTCATTTCCTTTGTAATGCACAGGGGAACAAAGAACAAGAAATGGTGGTGAGAACAACAAGTGGCAACACAATCTGTGAACTTTTGGGGAAACTCTGCCCTCTAAACAGGCTTGTTGTGCAACAGTATTAGTCATCCGTGTGAAACACAGTGGCCACTGAGCAGTACGAGAGCCCGTCTACACACATTCGCCGGTAGTATGCATTAAATTAAGGTTTGAGTCAAAGAATTTGAAGGTATTAATACACTCAGGATTATTGAATTTAGAGAAATGGCACGTCTGTGGTGTACGCGGTATGGAGCGAGCTCATTGGAATTAGCTTGTCTAATTTATGGGATAAGATAAGCTAAATAACAGCTACCTGTAACTGGCTTCCTGTGAGCTCTTCCTATAATGGGAACAGCAAGGTTATCGCAAACTAAATAAGCTTGCTCTGGCAGTGTAAGGTCCATTTCACCAGAAAGGTAAACTATTTTGCCGGTACAGCTACTTGTGCCCATAAAGAATCCCTTCATTGCAAGACATTGGACACAATGACTAACATTAGTTAAGGGATGTACGGGTACGGGGGTGTTGGATTGGTACAATCTCTATCCTTAGGTCGGAATTAAAGGCTTGGTACAATTATGTCTTGTCCAGGAAGAATATGTAACTTTAAAGGTTTTTGCCCAAGGTATGCTTTGTATACCTATTTTATATCGAATAGAAGCAGTGTCAGGTATAAGAGTGCATGCAGAATTTAACCATTCACTTTTCGTTTTGCCATCAGTTTCTGCTAGTCATTTGTATTTGATAACTCAACCCTTGTTGAACGTACCGTTTATAATATGTTAGTCTAAACAGAGCTACCCAGTTGGCCTTTCTAGGTCTATTTTCATAATTGAACGTTCCCATCGCGAATTGTACAACCTCCCCTTTGTCCCCCTTGTAGTTGGGCGTAGTCTGGGTGGCTGATTCTGCGTTTGATGGGGGGGTGTAACATCCCCCATCGTTGACTGCAACCTGATATAGATAGATATAGTAGGCCACCACATGATGCTCCAGTCTGCTCCTCTCAATGGAACTGGTGCAAGCATAGGGATGTTAGAAGAAAAGGGCATATATTGACATCTCCAACAGTTTGAGATATTTCTTTTGTGAGCAAACTCAGACATCATGGTCAGTGCAATATTTTCGTCCTCATGAGGAGGTATACGAGCCAGCAGTCCTCTTAACACCAGGCTTACTTTACAAGCATATACCCAGTCAAATTCAGTTAGGTAAGCAGGTTCGGTGTTGCAGTTTGCAGGCCTACAGCACCAGAGAGGGTATTCCCAGCTCGTGTCATGATCTGCACTCAGTGTCACAGAACAGGTTTTGTTAACGTTGCACTCTGTCTAGGATGTCCTGTGGGGGGAATACTGAATAAGGGGTTTGCTGAGTCCTAATGTTTATATTTCACAAATATCCCCCGGGCACGATTCTCTAAGACACTTAAAACTTATAATTCCTTACCTCCAAACTGCTTGGCTAACAGTAATTGACAGATTTGGGCTAACCATTGCAGATAGTGCCGCTAAAGATGGTGTCTGATAAATGTGTCGTTGTGTCTCCTGACACATTTTTCTCCAGTTGGTATAGCCAATATAAGTGGGGACCTCCTGGCACGACTGTTGTTCCCTGCACCAAAATGAGTCTACATTTGAATTGAGCAGTTTGCGTGTCATTACTGTGCATCCACTCTTAGATGTTGCTTTTACATTGCAAGTGATTTGAAGGAGGTGATTTTAAATTTTTACTAGCGCACCATTGTCAAATATATAAACAGTTATTCATATAAATTTGATTGGCTGGGCAGTGGAAAACAATTTTGTCTTCTTGCCATTATCTTTTGGGGCAATGGTGGGGACTCGTAACCTTGGCAGGGTTACGTGGTCGTGATTCGTGGATGTAAAAGAAGATCATTACTATCGCTTGACTTATCCAGACGTCGACATGAAATGTTGCACTGGAGCGTGCCCAAAGGAAGCGCTCCTGTGCACCGGCGAGAGACTGGAGTGTGGGAAGATCAGCATATGGGTCAAAGTCAACTGGTGTCAAGAGCAGGTGGGCTAGGGGGAAGAATGGACCAGATGATGCTGCAGTTTTTGCTGCTGCAGCCACATTTCCTAAAAAAATAGGATCAGAAGAGGAGGTATGAGCTTCACATTTAACCACAGTAACAGCTTGGGGTAACAAAATAGCATCGAGTAGAGCTGCAACAAGGGTGTGGCGTGCAATGGGTTTACCAGATGATGTCAGGTACCCTCTGTGTTTCCAAAGAGATCCGAAATCATGCACTACACCAAATGCTGCCTGTGCAGAGGTTTGAAGGAAGTCTGCCACTAACCAGTGTTTCATGTGGTGTAACCACGGACACCCCAAGCTGACAAGTGCCCGTTTCCGGAGCACCAGAAGCTGACCCATCGACAAATAATTCAAGATATGCGTTAAGGAGAGGTGTGCCCAACAGATCAAGCAAGTCAGGTCTCGGCAGGCCCAAAGTCGGGGCTGAGGACGGCGCCGAGGACAGTTGCCGTGTCTCAAGCTCCCCTATATCTCTGCTCTTCTTTCAGTTTTTCTGTTATTTATTCTGCTTTATTCTGCATTGTGCACAATGACCAAGCAAGCCCTATCATGCAATATGATAGACAACAACTTCTGTACATCCGGTCGAAGGTGGAAAACACGCCGGTGTTTACCTGTTGTACCTGGAACAAGGAGGCGTCGAAGGAAACAAGTGTCGCAGGCCAGCGTTCTAGTCCGGCTGAGGAAACGTGCAAACTGGCCTGCAGTATTCGAGTATTCTTCTGGCTAATGTTCAGTCTCTGGATAATAAGCTGGACGAACTTCGGAGCACAATGGTTTTTCAACGGGACATTAAGTTTTGTAATGTTATGGTTTTCACAGAGACTTGGCTCGACCCCTCGATCCCGGACTCCGCCATTGTTCCCGAGGGGGTCTCCATTCACCGCCAGGACCGGACAACAAACTCGGGGAAGAGCAAGGGGGGAGGTGTCTGCTGCATGGTGAACAATATGTGGTGCTCAGATGTGGAGATTATTTCTTCGGGCTGTTCTCTGGACCTGGAGCACCTCATGATCAGATGCCGAACTATATCCCAAGGGAGTTTACATTGGTCGTTATAACAGCGGTATATATATATTCGACCACATGCCGACACTTATCAGGCCCTGGACGAGCTGCATGCGGTTATCGACAGGACAGAGACCTCACGGCCGGACGCTGCGTTTATTGTGGCTGGTGATTTAAGTCCTTCCAAGATACCATCAACACATCAGCTGTCCTACGCGTGGTGAGAACACACTGGACCATGTTTACACTCCCTTCCGGGATGCATACAGGGCCCTCCATCCCCCCGCCATTCAGCAAATCAGATCACGTCTCAGTTCTGCTGCTGCCTTCCGATAGGCAGAAACTCAAATGTGACAGACCGGTGACTCGGACCATTCAGCGGTGGTTCGACCAATCAGACTTGGCTCTACAGGACTGCTTCAGCACTACGGAGTGGTGTGTGTTCCAGAGCAACAATATCAACACGCGGTCATCTGCTACATCAGCAAATGCATTTATGACGTCGTACCAAGGATTACTGCAAGGACATTCCCAAACCAGAAGCCCTGGATTAATGGTGACGTCCATGCCAAACTTAAAGCACAGACCAACGCCTACAACTCAGGTGATCTGGAGGAGTACAGGAAGTCCAGGTACGCGCTATTAGCAGTGGTAAGAGACAGTACAGGGACAAAGTGGAGTCTCACTACCAGGGCTCCAACACTAGTCACATTTGGACTAGACTTAAAACCATCACAGACTACAAAAGGAAGACCAGCAGTGCTGAGGTGGTGTCTGCATCTCTCCAATATTATCTATCACCATGAAATGCTAGACTTACAATGCCTTTTATGTTCATTATTTCCATGCTCAATAAAATTGTATTTTATCTGTTAAGTGTTTTCTTGTTTGTTTGTATTAATGCATGTAGGTGGGTTTTTGGGGCATTGTCCTGAACCAGGAGGAACCCAGGGCCCACTGCACCAGCGTAAGGTCTGACAATCGCTCTGAGGATTAGATCCCTGTACCTAACAGCAGTCATGGTACCATTGGCTATGACATGGAGGTTTGCCTCCCCAGAACATCACTGATATACCGCCACATCACATGTGCTCTCATGTGTGAAGAAAATGGGGCGCCAGTGGCGGACCTTCCAATTCTGGTGTTCTCTGGCGAATGCCAATCGAGCTGCACAGTGCTGGGCTCTGAGCACAGGTCTGTAATTGTTAGCTGTCTTGCTGCCCTGACTCCTCTCAACTGATACCTACAGTATGCTTTGTCATAAACATTCACACACACTCATACTGTGGTTAAGTGTGGGTGACACTGTTGCTCCCAAGGAACGTAGTGTATTTTTGTGTGTTCGTGTGTGCACACACTATTCACTTGCTCTCCCTCCGTGTCTTCTTCTATCTTGCTCTGTTTCATTGTGTGTGTGTGTGTGTGTGTGTGTGTGTGTGTGTGTGTGTGTGTGTGTGTGTGTGTGTGTGTGTGTGTGTGTGTGTGTGTGTGTGTGTGTGTGTGTGTGTCTGTGTCTGTGTGTCTGTGTATGAGTGCTCATTATTCACTTCCTCTCCCTCCTTGTCTCCTTCTATCTTGCTCTATGTGTTTGTGTGTGTGTGTGCCAACCAACCAGGTTGCTGCCATGGTGCCCCAGCAGCTCCGGGCCTCGTTGATCACGAGGCCCAAGAGTTACCATAGCAACGGCAGTGGCAGCAGACAGGGCAGTGTGTGTCTATGTATGTCAAAGGAGGACTCTCTCTCTCTCTCTCTCTCTCTCTCTCTCTCTCTCTCTCTCTCTCTCTCTCTCTCTCTCTCTCTCCGTGTGTGTGTGTTTGCCGTGTGGTGGGCAGAAGGCAGTGAACTCAGCAGGTCTCTTGCTGGGCTGGAGCTCTCTGGGCAACATGAGAAATATGAACAAGAAGGAGAAAATAATTCTTTGTTTATTTAAATTGTTCTATCGCTCATATTTCTTTCAAATTTATAATAATTCAGGTTTGTGGTTTATGGATGTACAACTAAACAAAGAAAGCGACATGTTAAGTGCCCAGCATGCTCTTAGTTATTATGGGGACAATTACATTTTGGCCATTTCGATGAAGATTCTTAAGTCGTGTCCTGTATTCTGTTGTCATATCATGTCCCAGAGTAGCATCTGATAAGGCTGACTGTTGTATTGATCCCAGAAACAGCTGCTTTAGCTCTGGGGCTGTGTGCTGCTTGGTTTCAAGAAGGGATTCATAATAGCTGAAGCTGCTTAGTCTCTTTAGTCTGAGAAAAAAGGCATTTTCTTTTTTACTACTCTGAATTTGCAAGCAGCTTGGGAGACGTTCCCTCCACACTCTGCTCTGCTGTCACCATACATCTGCTTTAAAACCTGACCAATACAACACCTCCTTGTGGTTATGGACAAATAATGCTCATTTTTGCAAGCTAAGCAAGCCATGGCCTTGTTTTCTCTGGGAAGAATCTATCAATCAATCAATCAAATTTTATTTGTATAGCCCATATTCACAAATCACAGTTTGTCTCATAGGGCTTTAACAAGGTGTGGCATCCTCTGTCCTTAACCCTCAACAAGAGTAAGGAAAAACTACTAAAAAAACCTTTTAACAGGGTAAAAAGAACGTAGAAACCTCAGAGAGAGCCACATGTGAATCTAAGGTCATGTAAGCTCAGATGTTAGGTGTGTTGCTTTTAGAGGCCCTGGTGTGTGTGCAGTCTCTGTAGTTAACCATTAGCCTGATTTTCATTTCATGGCCAAACATTCTAAGCCAATACGCCGTCATTAGTCACAGAAGTGAGATTTCCCCGTTTCTTGTTGCCAGTAGGAATGAATTTGCTGTAGATTTAACTTGGTCCTACTTATAGAGAGCTAAACACTGAAAAAGTTTTGCTAAGCCAGAATAAAGAGGCAGACGGTAGGGGTGGGCGATATAGCCTCAAAATTATATCACGATATTTAAAGGAAATTCAATATTTATGACGATATAGGGAAAAAAATACTGAACAACGTTTTATCTGTGATTGCAGCTTGCAGGCAGCAGCATATATTAGTCCGAACTAAATTAATGGGCATTTTCCATCCTTCTTTTCCTTCTTGCGACGTTAGCATCAGGTGTCTGGTTGACCTGTTACCAGCCAAGACCTGTGTGGCAGCCTTTTCTCGCTCTAACAGCCGCTGGATCATATATTGTCTTTCTGTGACCAGTTTGTGCTGAGGTAGGACTATTTCCACTTGAGCATTAGAAGCCAGATGCCGCTTCCAGCGGTGAGCAAAGGCAGCCACAATCTTTTTTCCAACTTGCACTGTTTTGTCAATCCTGGGGTCCTTCACACTCCTCTCTGAAGATAAAGAAAGATAGTTAGTCTCTCTCTGTCACACACACACACCCTCCCTCTCTCTCTGTCTCTTGGGGGTTATACGTGGGGGTTATAATAGAGAGGATTGTGATTGGTTCTTACTTGATATTTGAGAAAAGTAACAGACATTTCTCATAAAATACATTACAAGCTTTTTAATGGTAAATTAAACTTACGCATAGCAATATGCAGACGATGGGCAAAGCATGACAGTGTTGTCCAGTTATTTAGAGCGATGGCTTTCAAAACATTCGCACCGCTGCTTGTCCTCTTCCATGAGTTCAGAAACTCCCTTAAACCACTCGCAATATGTTCACCCTTCGTTCCGTGGTTCGGCTAGACCACAGGTCCGTGGTTGAGGCAAAAAACTCCACCAACGATAGTGTAGCTGCTTGTTTGTTGCGGCATGCTTCATACATTGCATGCGAGGATATGTAACCGTATCAGTACTTTACATCCACCGGTTGCTCTTCCTGTCATATGGAGAACCACTAGCGAGAGCAACTAGCGATGCTCGGTTGAGTCGTTTGTCTACTTTTTGGCCACACATCACCAGCTGCTCGTGTCTCCTGCTAGCATGCCTTCACAGCCTGGTTGTACTCGACGGTGTGTTTTCGCTTCAAGTGGTGTTTGCTGTGTTTCCACCTTTAGCAGTAACAGTTTTCTTGGATATCTTTTCAAAACTATTGACACGCTGCTCTCGCTCTCAGACATGTTTGGGCTGGTGATGTTGTTGTGCTCACTTCGGATAGTAAATGCGTGTGTCTGTGTGTGTCTAGGCCTCAAGGCAACATAAAAAAAAAAGAAAGGTTGGTTTGATTCCCGTATTACAACAAAAACAAAATATAAAAATGTTCAACTGTGACACTCTTTCCAGAAAAGGTTTCACCGTTACTCGAGTTAATACGTAAATGGTAAATGGTCCCTTCCATTTTGAACGGGGAAGACTGGGATCAAACCGCCTATTTTCTGGTTAGAGGATGACTGCTCTAACCCCTGAGCCCAATCAATCAATCAAATTTTATTTGTATTGCCCATAATCACAAATCACAATTTGTCTCATAGGGCATCAAAAAGATAAGAGTATTTACAGCATTGGTTAGAATAAACAGTTTGCAGCATAATGGAAGGAAAATTAATTGATGGATTATTGTCAGTAATGGTTGAGTATCTGATAGACATATTGTATATCAAGCAGTCTTGTTGTAATCATATTCCACGGCCAGCAGCCACCACAATCAGGATCTACCGTCATGATCGGTTGCCACTATAGTCCACAATCATGATCCACTGCCGCCATCAGGATCTGCCATCAGCTGCCACTTCGATCGTGGTCCACTACCACTATCAGATTCCAACACGATTCAGGATCCGCCATTATTATCACGATCTGCCAGCACGATACATGATCCGCCATTATTATCACGATCTGCCAGCACGATACAGGATCCACCATTACGATCACGATCTCTGATACGCGATCCACCGTCATAATCCACGATGTGGCCGCAGCGGCGGCCTGGATCTGCGGACGATAAGGCAAAGGGACTCCGTAGAAGAAGTCAAGTCAGTAACATGTTTTGATGAGATATTAATTTATTTGTGAGATAAGGAGGTAGAAGAGGAAGGAGAAGCTGGAGAAGCTGGGAAGAGAAGCTCCATGTGTCATGCGTCCCCCGATCTTCTAGACCTATAGCAGCATAACTAAGAGCAGGTACAAGACAAGCCTGGACCGGCTCTAACTATACACTTTATCGTAAAGGAAGGTTTTAAGCCTACTCTTAAACGTACAGAGGGTGTCTGCCTCCCGAACTGAAACTGGGAGATTATTCCACAGGAGACGAGTTTGATAGCTGAAAGCTCTGGCTCCTACTCTACTTTTATAGACTTTAGGGATGACAAGTAAGCCTGAATTATGGGAGCGCTGTGCTCTAGTGGGGTGATATGTTACCATCAGTTCTTTAAGGTATAATGGTGTCATATTATTAAGGGCCTTGAAGGGGAGGAGGAGAATTTTAAATTCTATTCTAGATTTAACCGGAAGCCAGTGTAGCGAAGCTAATACAGAAGAAATGTGGTCTCTTTTCCCGGTTCTTGTGAGGACACGTGCTGCAGAGTCTTTAACAACTTACTGCTGGAGCCTCATAAGAAGGAATTACAATAATCAAGTCTGGATGTAACAAAGGCGTGGACTAATTTTTCTGCATCTTTTTGAGAAAGGACATGTCAGATTTTTTTAGATGTTACGCAAGTGAAAGAAGGCGGTCCTAGAAATTTGTTTTAAGTGTGAATTAAAGGACAAATCGGGATCGAAGATCACTCCCAAGTTCCTGACTGTTTCATTGGAAGCAAGGGCAATGTCGTATAGCACAGCTATATCATTAGATAATGTATCTCTAAGGTGTTTAGGGCCAAGTATTAGAACCTCTGTTTTATCTGAGTTTAATAAGAGAAAAATTCGGTTAATCCAGGTTTTTATTTCCTTGAGACATACTTGGAGTTTAGTTAATTGATTACACTGTTCTGGGTGTCATCCGCATAGCAGTGGAAATTTAGAGAGTGTGTCCTGATAATGTTTCCTAGTGGAAGCATATATAATGAGAATAAAATTGGGCTGACCACAGAGCCCTGTGGAACACCGCAGTTAACTTTGGTGTGCACAGATGACTCATCATTAATTTGCACAAATTGGAATTGATCTGAAAAATAGGATTTAAACCAGTTTAGGGCAGTTCCTTTAATGCTTATTAACTATTCTAGTCTCTATAATAAAATTTGATGGTCAATAGTGTCGAATGCTGCACTAAGATCTAACAGCACGAGGACAGACACAAATCCCTGATCTGAAGCTATTAGAAGGTCATTAGTGACTTTTGCCAAGGCTGTCTCCGTGCTGTGATTAGCTCTAAACCCTGACTGAAAGTCTTCATATATATTATTTTCCTGGAGAAACTCACACAGCTGATTGGCTACAACTTTTTCTAGGATTTTAGACAGGAAGGGGAGATTAGATATCGGTCTGTAATTGGCTAAAACCTCTGGGTCTAGGTTGGATTTTTTGAGAAGGGGTTTGATTACAGCTAGTTTAAAAGACTGTGGTACATATCCTGATGATAATGAGAGATTGATTGTGTTCAGTAACGTACTATCAATTAGGGGCAGAATTTCTTTGAGTAATTTTGTGGGAATGGGATCTAAGATACAAATTGTGGGTTTAGAAGATGAGATTATTTTGGTCAGCTGATCAAGGGTGATCAGAGAGAAGCTGTCTAAATAATTGGTAAGATTCTCAGCTGTTCCTGAGATTTCTGTTCTTGATAGGGTATTAGTGCCAACTGAGGGCAGGAGATGGTTGATTTTATCTGTAATATTTTGACTTTTATCATTAAAGAAGCTCATAAAGATATTGTTATTCAGGGATCAAGGAATACTGGGTTCAGTGGAGGTTCAGATTGGAATTATTTCCTTAAATTTAGCTACAGCACTATCAGGTAGACATCTAGAAAAGGAGTTTTTTATAATTGGCATACACTACCGTTCAAAAGTTTGGGGTCACCCAGACAATTTCGTGTTTTCCATGAAAACTCACACTTTTATTTATCAAATGAGTTGCAAAACTAATAGAAAATATAGTCAAGACATTGACAAGGTTAGAAATAATGATTTTTATTTGAAATATTAATTTTGTTTTTCAAACTTTGCTTTCGTCAAAGAATGCTCCATTTGCAGCAATTACAGCATTGCAGACCTTTGGCATTCTAGCTGTTAATTTGTTGAGGTAATCTGTAGAAATTTCACCCCACGCTTCCTGAAGCACCTCCCACAAGTTGGATTGGCTTGATGGGCACTTCTTGCGTACCATACGGTCAAGCTGCTCCCACAACAGCTCAATGGGGTTGAGATCTGGTGACTGCGCTGGCCACTCCATTACAGACAGCATACCAGCTGCCTGCTTCTTCCCTAAATAGTTCTTGCATAATTTGGAGGTGTGCTTTGGGTCATTGTCCTGTTGTAGGAGGAAATTGGCTCCAATCAAGCGCTGTCCACAGGGTATGGCATGGCGTTGCAAAATGGAGTGATAGCCTTCCTTATTTAAAATCCCTTTTACCTTGTACAAATCTCCCACTTTACCAGCACCAAAGCAGCCCCAGACCATCACATTACCTCCACCATGCTTGACAGATGGCGTCAGGCACTCGTCCAGCATCTTTTCACCTGTTCTGCGTCTCACAAATGTTCTTCTGTGTGATCCAAACACCTCAAACTTTGATTCGTCTGTCCATAACACTTTTTTCGAATCTTCCTCTGTCCAATGTCTGTGTTCTTTTGCCCATATCAATCTTTTCTTTTTATTGGCCAGTCTCAGATATGGCTCTTTCTTTGCCACTCTGCCTAGAAGGCCAGCATCCCGGAGTCGCCTCTTCACTGTAGACGTTGACACTGGCGTTTTGCGGGTACCATTTAAAGAAGCTGCCAGTTGAGGACCTGTGAGGCGTCTATTTCTCAAACTAGAGACTCTAATATACTTGTCTACTTGCTGAGTTGTGCACCGGGGCCTCCCACTTCTCTTTCTACTCTGGTTAGAGCCCGTTTGTGCTGTTCTCTGAAGGGAGTAGTACACACCGTTGTAGGAAATTTTCAGTTTCTTCGCAATTTCTCGCATGGAATAGCCTTCATTTCTAAGAACAAGAATAGACTGGCGAGTTTCACATGAAAGTTCTCTTTTTCTGGCCATTTTGAGAGTATAATCGAACCCACAAATGTGATGCTCCAGATATAATAATGGAATAATGCCTTGCAGTGCATACTTTGTTGTCAGATTTGTCTGTATTTAGGAGAAGATTAATAAATAAATATAAATCACACGAGTTTTGAAATTTTTATTTAGATTAATTAATAAAAATAAAATTGATAGGTGCAGCCCTAATTCACAGGTAATAAAAAACGAAAACATACCAAGCGCGACCTGAACCCGATAAGCACTGTTTTTTTTTGTCTCAGAGCCTGATGTTTTACCTGATTGCAGGCCACTGGAGTGAAAAAAATAAAGCAGATAGCCCAGCCAACGTGACCTAACCCGAATATTTTTTAAAAATCTTGTTCAAACCTGGCCGGACCACACGAGTCCCTATGGGATATCCCTGTATCTTTGTCTGTCTTAACTCTCAACAAAACTAATAAGAACTACCAAAATACTACCTCAGAGAAAGCCGCATGTGAGGGATGGTAAATGGTCTGTATTTATAGAACACTTTTCTATTCTTGATGACCACTCACACCTTACATCCCAGTTTTGCCATTCACCTATACACTCAAATATTCATATCAACTGCCACCACGATTCGCCATCACGGTCATAATCAACGATACGCAATTGCATTATTATTGAATAAACCATATTTTCAATGACATGGCTTGGAGGAGAGGACAGGCTGATTCAGTAAAATGTAGCCTTAATGTTTTAGAGGAAATGCCTGAAATGGTACTGAAGCATTTACAAGTCACTCAAAACAACGTTTACTCGTCCAATAAAATGAAAAGGAGAGAAGTCAACTTCTCTGTCAACTCTGCTGTCAACAACTTTATGCTAATTTAGCCTTAAAAGAATAACCTACATTACATTTGATAGTTTAACTAATTTAATGTTGTTGTTCTTTTACTACTTTCAGTGAATAGGTGTTTGTTGTCTCATTGTTTGAAAGAGTTGTCACTGTTGTAACCTCTCTGAACACATTCAAATGATTTAAATGAACTTGATGGCCTCTCTCCTCATCACAGCAGAAAAAAGTGACGGAACATGTGACTTACAGTGCAAATGATTCAGCTTGCTGAGGGAATAATGGCGCTGCAGATGCCAGACTTGTTTTGACAAGTGGATTACTGTTCTGATAACATCAGACTGGCGCTTGGACACACTCTGTTCTTTAGCCAGTGCAAGAGTCTGTACACTGTGTCTTGGAGTCTCACAGAATTCACTGAGAAACTAGACCTGTACACTGAATAGTTTTGAAGCCTGCTAAGAGAAAGCATTCATGTGGGTGTTGTAACATCTGAGAATGTCTTGTGAATATTTCAGAGGTATCATGACTCCAAAAAAGTCAAACAAGCAATCCACTAATACACTGATTCTCAAACTATGGTACGCGTACCAACAGTGGTACGCATAAGAATCTCAGAAATATTATAATATTATTGTAAAAAAAATAGACGGTTCAAAAATACTACAATCTTGGCTCCTTTTCTTCTATTTGGAAGAAAAGACCGTATAAGGAAGAGCCGTGTTGAAGGTGAAGTGGCCACCGACAGTAAACCGAGCGCAAGTGCTAGTAGCTACGTTAGCAGCGCCAGTGAAGTCTCCACAGCACCTGCTAGCAGGGAACGGCGCAAAACAGTAAGGAGATATGACACTAGTTACCTCCAATTTGGATTTAGTAGGAGCGGGATGCAGGATGAGCCCAGGCCGCAGTGTGTGGTATGTGGCGATGTTCTCAGCAATGAATCCATGAATCCATCGCATTAGGGCTGCACGATATTACGAAAACATGCGATAATGTTGTTTAATATTGGAATGACAATATGACTTGCGATAAATAAATATAAACAGTCCCTGGCTACGGACGCAGAGATCACAGACAGCTCCACAGCCGGGATAAGGTGCTCAGCCCGGCGGCAGCGCCACCACCCAGTTGTGGCAGAAACCAGGGAGCCATGCACAGCTCCACTATGTCCACTTACAGTGTTAATGTGGGGTGTTTTCATACATGTTTGGAAACAGTTTTTAGTGGCTCTGTAAGTAGTTTACATCATCTCTTGTGGCTCTGTCATTCGCGCTGCACCAACCGCGTCAAACCAAACCAAGCGCGCAGCCATCTCCTCCAGCTCTAAATACATTTACTAAGATTACAAGGTCTGTTGTTTTTACTCAGACTGAGTTTATACACGTGTCCGATCACACTGTTTGTGTTGTTTTTGGAGAGAGAGGAAAAGAGTGAGCCTGACGGTTGATGAATGCTGCTCTAAATAAAGATTGAACTCATTAATAAAAGTATCGATCATAATGTGATGATCAGTGTTAATATTGTGGTGACAAACATATAAGAGAGAGAGTGAGAGAGACACAGCAGCGGAGTGTGTGTGTGTGTGTGTGTGTGTGTGTGTGTGTGTGTGTGTGTGTGTGTGTGTGTGTGTGTGTGTGTGTGTGTGTGTGTGTGTGTGTGTGTGTGTGTGTGTGTGTGCTGTTACTTTTCCCTCAGGTTCTGGGATCATTAATAAGCTTCAAAATGCTTTTATATAATCAACCGCTCATAATGATGAATTTAACTCGAGACAAACGTGATCACTAGTTTAGTTGGAGGAAGCGGAGCGAGATTTGATGGAGCCGCGTCTATATCTATACACCCGTGTGTGTGGAAGTGTTTAAGTGCCAGTTCTAGTTCTACACCTTTTGTACAGCGTGGCAAAAATAATTTTCTTATTAGGAATAAACCTTCATCTTGCGTGAACTGTCTGTAGCTGAATAGGTTAGGCCTACACTACTGTATTTTAACTTGTTTCATAACAGTGGTACTTGGAGAGCCTAATATTTTCTGAGGTGGTACATGGTGTAAAAAGTTTGAGAACCACTGTGCTAATAGAATGCATAGGTTTTCTACACGAGCATTTGATGGATCTGCTGGACTGTTAATTATTTTCCCCTATTCCCATTTATTCTTTATTCTATTCCTTATTTCTATCTGTATTGTAACAGTTGGTTGTCCTTTCAATTGATAATCACATTTGAAAGTGAATTATAACATTCAGTAAGTACCCAATTTGTGCAAATGTAAACATAATTTATTGAAATGTAAATAGTGTGTTAATGTAGATTAACTCTGAAGTGACATTTGCACTTAAACACTGCATTCCTCTGCTCTGTGGTGATTAATGTCAGTTGATTACTGATGCTGGGAAGACTGGGATAGGGTTTGGTGATGTCAACCTAATTGGCTTGTGACGAGGTATGATGGACGATGCCATCCGGTGGGGGGGTCGTAAAACAAATTTTCTTACTCTACTCGCAGACGCACACACACAAACGACTCAGCAGATGTCAGCTGACTTGCTACAGTTTGAACGTTGTTTTGTCTGAAATAACTGTCACAATATCAACACTGGTCACCACATAATGATCAATACTTTTCTTAAATGACTTAAATCTTTCTTCATAGCTGCACTTATTTCAGCTCATCCTGACTCCGTCTTCTTTCTCTCTCTCTCGCTCTCGCTCTCTCTCTCTCTCGCTCTCTCTCTCTCTCACAGATACACAACGACACACGCACTCTTACACACAAACAGTGTCATCAGACACGTGTAAACTCAGACTGGGTAAAAACAACAGAATTTGTAAACTTAGACATTGTGTGGACAGCCGGAGAAGATGGTGGGGTGCGCTTGTTTTGGCTCGATTCGGTTGTGATAGAGACAAAGAGATGAGCAGCCAAAATTAAAACTTTCAGCCATCATCGATGGACTTTTCTGCCCAACCTTAGACTGGGATAGGTTGGGTACAACAGGACTGGGGTGGGCATTTTGTGTTTCTTGCAAATTGTCATGTTGCTCCTAAGAAGTTATTTTGAATTAAGTGTTTTTTCCAACTATAATCAAACTTAAAACTCTGAAAGTCTCTCGCTGTTTTGGGATTTTTACATCATGCTGTCTTACCTTTCCCTGATTCAATCCCTGTTCTGTTCCAAATGTTACAATGGCTTGTTGTAATACACTAAAAGCTGCACAGAGCTTTGTGGAAAAAGTGTCCTCAAGCGCCCAGGCATTATAGCTCAGAGTGTTGTGTATTGTTCCTCCCACACAGGAACTTCACACAAGTGAGTGAGTGTCCAGCCACGAGTAAGTGTGAGTCAGGTCTGACACTGAGTACCAAGACCAGACAAGGTCAAGACTTTTGCTCAAAACAAACTGATAAGTGTCTCAGACTGCAGACTTCCTCCGTGGAGGAAAGAGGAATGGATGATTGAAAATGGGAGACTGAAGAATAGGAAATGGTAAATGGTTTTGTATTTATATAGCGCTTTTCTAGTCTTGATGACCACTCAAAGCTCTTTACAGTACACTTACATTCACCCATTCATACACACATGCATACAGTGCAATTAGCAGCACTTTTTTGTTCTATGAGGGGTAATTCGGGGTTCAGCATCTTTCCCAAGGACACTTCGGCATGCAGATGGGGAAGACTGGGGATCGAACTGCCGACCTTCAGGAGACAAGCAGGGAAGGAATGATGGTGTTTGAGGGAGAAATGCAAGAAGAAAGACTGATAAAGGGCAGGAAGTGTTGGGAGAGTCCATGAAGTGGTGTGGGAAAGACAGAGGAGGATAGTGGCGTAAAGAAAGGAAAGATTGGTTATAGAGAAGATGGCCATGTGGTGATAAATAAAGGCTTAAAAGAGATGGTGTGGGAGGAAAGTAAAAAAAGATGAAAGGATAAAATAATGAACAAGAGAGGGAGGGAGGTCATGCCCGATCAGCTCTGATGAGTGCGTGCAAGTGTGAGTATCACAGGACAAAACAACACAGTTATTCAGAGTTTCCACAAAGAAACCACTGTACACTGACATGCCCTGCACACTTTACAAACAAAAGCCAGGCATTCACTCAGTATGTGACAGACTGACTGGGAGTCTGTCGTGTGCTGCCCCCTGCTGGTGAATAGTTGTTAACAACAGACAGAGTGCTGCTCAATCAATGAGTCTGCAACTCCTTAAATATTCTGTTTACACACTAAAACATTGTTTCCTACTTGAGAAAACTAGGTCAATTTAGTAGCTCATATCACAGGGTTTTCATGAGTATTGTTGTCATGGAACTGTAGAATTCTTTTGTAAAAAAAGCGTTTTCCCCCAGAGATATTTTGACTTGTCATGGAAGGAAGACCGCAAGTGTCACTGATGACGTTGATGTGGTTTTACTCAAGCAAATCATTTAAGTGCATCAAATTACAGTAACAGTTTTTTTCAATAATCATTTTATATATTTTTATTTTTATAGATTGTTGGCTTAATCAATATAGAATAATATACAGATTAATCATATTCCTTTAGTAGTACCACTACTTTCGATTTTATTATACCAAATTTTAATACTATTTAAATAGCCTCAATAAATTAAACAAGGTCATATTTTTTAATGTGGATTATTTGATTTTGGACAGACCTCTCTTGAGCTGCTCTCAGACATGTACTGAACTCTGTAGATCCTCCGTATTTTCTCTGGAGGTGGTGCATGTTTTAACGCAAATGTCAGAGTGACAGCCTCCGCAGTTTTTGCGGCTCTCTCCGCCTGACCTTGTATATTGTCTGTAGAAAGAAGGGAGAATTCGATAGGGATCCCTGCTGGATTCACAGTGAGCGTGTGGGGAGGTTCTAACACGCAACAGAAGCCAAAATTTGAAAAACTAATATCTCCCTGTGAAAAAGCTGTAACACAGACATAGGAGACAAGACATGACATGACCTGCGTGGAAAGACTTTTCAGGTTCTAACCCCCACCCCTCTCTCCTTTTCTCTGCAGCTGAACTGGAGTTTGTTCAGATCGTCATCATTATCCTGGTGATGACAGTGATGGTGGTGGTGATCATCTGCCTGCTCAACCACTACAAGCTCTCCACCTGGTCTTTAATTACAAGGCAGAGCCAGGCCCACAGGCACAACCATGCCCTTCAGCAGGTCAGTCTGTCTTTCTGCGTGTGCGTGCGTGAAAGTGAAAGTGAAAGTGAATGAGACAGAAAATAAATGTTTGTATCAGGTTGTATTTATCTGTTCTGGCCAGGGCTCCAGACTTACATTTTAAATGGTCGTCATTTAGGTGCACCAGCACATAATTTAGGTGAGCCCAAACATTTTCACTGTACCTTTTGGCACCTCAATAATGCTCCTATAATAACTTTTCTTGACAGTTCCCATATACATTGGTAATTTCTTGACTAGGGCTGGATACTATCACTGCTTTCTCAGATCGTTTTGATTCCGACTCACAAGGTGAGTGAATGATTCACTTAAGGATATTTCATTGTACAATACCAATTTATTTTGTGAAAGAAATTCTCAGAGAACTAAAGCTGTGCAAGGAAACCTCTAACTTAGTACATTATCAAAGATTTTAAGATAGGCTATAACAATAACAAATTTTGTTGGACAATTTGTTATAAACAAATAAATTATAAATTATTGCGATAAATGATTTTATTGTCATCATTTTGAAACCATTTTATACCACTGATATAATGATAATATAACATAATCCTGCGAGTTAACCATTTCAAAGAGCAATTAACTTTTAATTATAAAGAATATTCAGTCTTACATTTGAATTAAATATTAAAATATCCTGAATAAATTAAAAAAAAAAAATTTAAATAAACACCAATAAATAAAATGGACTCTCTGGCTTTGTTAACAAAAATTCAGAGGACATGACTCACTAAAATACACTGAGACAGACCAGCTAAATGTTAGGCACACGGGTGTAAATTTTCAGTCGCTTGTGTGACCCACTCTGGAGCTCTGATTCTGGCAGTGCTATTCTCTCAGCATCTGTGCCAATAACATTTTGATCAAAACTTCTGATGAGTAACAAGCTCAGTGTATGTCAGTGTATCAGTTCATCTGTTCTCACTGAATATCCCTGCGTGGTCAGTGAGGCTGTGCATTCTTCCTTTTTGAAGCAGGACTAACATAGCTCAACAGTTTGTTCTCAGTGAAGCTGCACTGAGCTAAATTAATCCTTTCATCCTAGTCAGAGTCTGTGTCCCTGTGTCACTGAGGTAAGAGCTTTGCTCCAGTCTGTGAGGTGAATTAGCAGAATTGGTTTCTTCATAGCCAAGCTCTGTCAGACCTTGATCTTTAATTCACTACAGTGCTGTCTAGACAGCAGCACCGCTGCACCCTGGCATGGCGACAAACACATGCTTACCCACTTGCACATACGCACACTGCAAGATTGCACCCACTGAAATTCAGCTAATAAACCCACATCTCCTCTTTTTGATCTTTTTAGTCACTCTCTGCTGTGTGCCGACAAGTAAAAATGAATCAGACTAAAGCAGCCTCCAATAGTTCAGTAAATTACTGACAGAACTGGTAAAACTGTAAGACTTTTCTATGGTCCAAACATGAATGAAAAGACCACAAATGATCATTGTAAGCAGACTTAGTGGAGGCTGGGTGTTTGCCCCAGACTTGGTGGCGCTATGGCCGGTCTATGCGCCCTCTCCCTCGGGCTGTGTAGCTGTCCATGGTCCCTGCGTCCGTAGCCAGGTGGAATTTTTTCAATAAAAACATGTTGATAATGCATTTAATTTTTTTCAGTGTCTGCATTAGCTACTCACTGTATGAGGTCTATAATAGCAGCAAACCCAAAGAAGAAAGACTTTAACACAGTATACTTAAGCATTTGTTTATTTATCGCAAGGAATATCGTCATTTCAACATTCAACAACGTTATTGCATGTTTTCCTAATATGGTGCCAGCCCTAATGTAGATAAAAAAAAAACAGCTACTATTTCATCATTGTATTTCTTTATTGTACCCTTTATTTTGCCCAATATTTAGGGAGCTATTTTGTCCTCATTCCCAAAATGGACAGGATTTTCGTTTGAATCCACCAGGCGTCTTTCGCGTGGCTGTTTCATCGTTTGTGTTCTAATTAAGTTGTTATATTTTTTCTTCTCCTTCCCTTTTTTTGTAAGAGAGAAAGGTTGTAGCATCAGCTTAATGGGTCAAATCAAAAATCATCCCAGACATAACAAGTAACAAATCTATAGTTAATGTTGATTTTAATATATTGTCAAATAAAAAAGTAGACTGTTCAAAAAGATGACTTTGTCAACATTAGAAAATAAAGATGCACTTACTTAACCCCTGAAGCTCACACATCATCTTCAGACACGTGCATAAACATATTCAAACCACTTGGGAAACTTTTAAACCTTAGCCTTTGTCCTTGTTTCGTCTTAATGTTTAGGAAGGGTGTCTGTGGCCTTCAGCGACTCGATCTCAACAAGGTGCCTCCGAGGTAAGACATCTACTAAACCCTCTTAATCATAGAGAATAGCCATCCCAGCAGGACTATAGATATGCTTGATATTTACAACCATGGTGACTCTGAGAGCCCTGAACTGTTGCTCTCAAGACTGTACTTAGATTCAGATATATACAGCACAATGACAGCTGTATGTAGAGACATGTTATTAGGTGTTGAGGAGAGCTGACATGACAAGCAGCCTGATAAGTGGAGTCATTTGTTTCATCTCAGTAATGACAAATGTAGCAGTAAGTAAGGGGTTGATGACGTTTCTAACACACGATAGAAAGAAAACAAATATCTCTGGGTGAAAAAGCGGTGCCATGGCGTTGTTAGTGTGAGTCACATTTCTTGTAATCAAGTGTTACTATTACCCCTTTCCTCCATGTGTGCCTGTTCTGTTTCCTCTCGGGCTTCACTGAAGACATTTCAACATGTAGGATTTTCTTTTCTGCCAAGGGTAATTTGTGCTGAAAGAGGTAACCCTTCCCTTTGTTTTGTTCCATAAAATAAACGCACTGTCCCGTAAGGAAATTCAGTGGACTTCCTGCTGAATCTGATTTGGTTTCAGAGGCTTCACTGTTCTATCAATTGTAGTAAAACAATTACTACGTATAATATTTAAGACCTTAAAATGTTAAGTGCTTTGAAATAATGTATTTTATAATTTGGCGCTATACAAATAAAATTTAATTGAATTAAATAAATTGAAAAATTACACATTGTACAGCTTTTGTATATAGTTTGTTTAAATGATAACTTGCTTCAAGTAGCACATTAAACTTTGTTTGACATACAAAGGCAGTGTTGAAAGTATAGGCTATGAAGATTGCAAATAATATAAATGAAACAGAGGGAGAAGAGCTGAATCCAATCAGTGATCTCTTTTTTGTATTGTAGCTGCTCTGTATTAAAATATATCTGTCTCTTCTCAGGTCTTCTTTGTTTTGTCAGTTTGTTTTTCTTAGTGCTCACTATTTGTAGAATCACTCAGCAGTGACAGGAAAACTCTTGGGGCGCAAATATTTTTGAAGTGTAAATATTTGATCATCCAGGAATTAGAGCTTCTATGTTGCACTGGGTATAGCTGGCAATTCACTCCAAAAACAAAATCACAATTTGGCAAGACTCGTGAATACATAACCACAAACAAATGCCAGTACACTCACTGTGACTGTTTGTTTGATGGTGTCCATGCCAGATGGAGGAGGTTACGATTACCAGTGGGCAGAGACGCGCCGGGAAAAATACAGAGTTCAAAGAACACATTTCCACCAAAACAAACACACCATTTTTTTTTCATTATAAGTCTCCTGACAGCTAAAATTGTCATGTGTGAACGACTTAAGTAGATGAGGGAAAAACGTGAGGATTGGATAGAGAGAGTAAATGGTAAAAGGCAGGGAAAATTTGACAGAGAGTAGGAGGTGTAGGAGTATCAGTGGAGGCTAAGAAAAAAACAGTGTCAACGTTAGAGAGACAGAACCCAGACAGACACGGAGAAACAAGGAAAAGGCCATGGAAAGAAAAACATAGAGGGTGACGCAGCCAATGTGTGTGGGTGGCTGATAGATGCAGTGATGGGGGGCTGTGCATGCATGTGTGTGTGTCTATGTGTGTCTTGGTGTTTGCGGCAGAGGAGGTGGACAGATTTTGGTGCATCATTAATCAGCAACACCTCCCCTGACACTGTCTAGACAGCTGTCTGAGAGCTGCCCTGCCCCATTGCACTCTCCTCCCTCTATCGGTGATGCACCTTTCTCTCCCACCTTCCCTCCCTCTATTTGTCTGGCTCTATACATTTTCTTTTTCTCTCTCTCTCTTCCATCTCTTTCTGTCTTTACCTCTTTAGCTCTCCTTTACCCTTCTTCCTCTCTTTATCAACATGGCTCTCTCTTTTTTTTCTGTACATTACATTACATTACTTTTTTCTGTAATCCATCCATCCACATCATGTGGACATGAGTCCACATGATGGCGCCGAGGAAGGCTGCCGTGTCTCAAGCTCCCCCACAGCTCTGCTACATCAGCAAATGCATCAATGACGTCGTACCCAGGATTACTGTACGAACATTCCCAAACCAGAAGCCCTGGATTAATGGTGACGTCCATGCCAAACTTAAAGCACAGAACGACGCCTACATCTCAGGTGAGAGGAGTACAGGAAGTCCAGGTATGTGCTCCGAAGTGCTATTAGCAGTGCCAAGAGACTTTACAGGGACAAGGTGGAGTCTCACTACAAGGGCTCCAACACAAGGAACATGTGGGCTCGACTCAAAACCATCTCTGACTACAAAGGAAAGACCAGCAGTGCTGATGTAGTGTCTGCATCTCTCCAAGAGGATCTGAACACCTTTTATGCTCGCTTTGAGAGCAACTCCCCGGCTGTGGAGATACAAGAGGCCCAGGAGGACCGCTGCCCCTCTGTAATATCCAGGGCAGACGTGTGGAGATCTTTTAACCGGATCAACACACGCAAGGCACCTGGACCTGATGGCATTCCTGGCCGAGCTCTCAAGGTGTGTGCAGATCAGCTGGCAGATGTGTTCACAGACATTTTCAACCTGTCACTGCTCCAGTCTGCAGTCCCCGCATGTTTCAAGGAGACCATCATTGTCCCTGTTCCCAAAAAAACTAAAATCCTCTGCCTGAACGGCTACCGCCCAGTAGCACTCACCTCCACCATCATGAAGTGTTTTGAGCGGCTAGTCAAACCCTTCATCACCTCCTCCCTCCCTGACTCTCTGGACCCTCTTCAGTTTGCCTACAGGCCAAATAGGTCGACTGCAGATGCCATCTGCCTCACCCTTCACACTGCCCTCTCCCACCTGGACCAGAGGGACACATATGTGAGAATGCTGTTCATTGACTACAGTTCAGCATTCAATACCATCGTGCCCCTGAAGCTCGTCACCAACCTTGGGCTCAACATCGTCCTCCGTGATTGGATCCTGAACTTCCTGACGGGCAGACCACAGGCGGTGCGGATAGGCAGCACCATCCTCCACCCTGACTCTAAACACCGGTGCCCCCCAGGGCTGTGTGCTCAGTCATCTCCTGTACTCCCTGTTCACGCATGACTGCGTGGCCACCCACAGCTCCAACACCATCGTTAAGTTTGCTGATGACACGACTGTCATAGGCCTGATCACCGGTGACGATGAGATGGCCTAGAGAGAGGAGGTCAGAGCCCTGACATCTTGGTGTCAGGACAACAACCTCCATCTCAACGTCAGCAAAACAAAGGAGCTGATCGTGGACTACAAGAAGAGACAAGGAGGAGAACACGCCCCCCTCTCCATCAACGGGACTACGGTGGAGCGAGTCAGCAGCTTCAGGTTCCTCGGGGTCCACATCAGTGATGACCTGACCTGGACCCATCACACAGACTCCATCAGGAAGACGGCCAGACAGCGGCTCTTCTTCCTCCACAGGCTGCGGAGGCTCAACATGGATGCCAGGATTCTCTGCAATTTCTACAGGTGCACCATAGAGAGTATCCTGACTGGCTGCATCACCGCCTGGTATGGCAGCTGCCCCACCCTGAACCGTAAGGCTTTACAGAGGGTGGTGAAGTCTGCTCAGCACATCACCAGGACGGAGCTACCATCCATGGAGGACCTCTACACCCAGCGGTGTAGGAAGAAGACCAACCGGATCATCAAAGACCCCTATCACCCCAGCCATAAACTGTTCTGCCTGCTGCCGTCACCAGGCTCAGAGACAGTTTCATCCCCCAGGCCATAAGACTTTTAAACTCCTCCAATCTGTCATAATTCCACTACTCTGCACCTTAGCATATTTGCACTATTGCATATTTGCACTATTGCATATTTGCACTATTGCACACACTTGCACTATTGTTTTTCTTTAGGTGTATATATATATTTTAGATATGTATATTTTATTTTCTATTTTAAATTTTGATATTCTATTTGATCTTATTTGATCTTATTTTACTCTATATTTTTTCTGCTTGTAATATTCTGAGCATTGTTAAAGAGAGCCTGTGACCCAAGCATTTCATTGCAAACGACTGCTTAATGTAATCGTTGTGCATATGACAATAAACTCTTGAATCTTGAATCTTGAATCTCAATAGTCTTCCCTTTAATCCATTCACTTCCTATCTTTCTCTTTCTGTGTCTCACTTTCAATTGATCTGATCCTCTATCCCCCCATTTTTTTAATGTTTTTCCAGTCTGATGGTCTCTCCATCCTAGCGGCCTTGTCAGTGTAGGTTGACTATTGGAGCCAGAGTCAGATGGAAATGGATTCCCTTTGACAGGGACTCTCCTCAGCAATGTGTTGTATTGGAAAAAAATATGAGAAATAATAATTGATGTGAAGCTCTCTGGTGGAAGCTTCACTATGAAGCAGTGTGTTAAATATTTTAGTTTTCTTTTCACTGTAAATAAACTGTAATGTTTTTAAAGGAGGCCTATTTTGCTCATTTTTGTTCATAATTTTAATTAGAAAAGGTTTACAGGCTCCAATGTCCAGAAAATGCTTTAGTTTCTTTATTCTATTCATTGCTCTCTCTCTCGGAAAACTCTTATTATCTACTCACCACTATGCTGCTGGAGTGGTGAGTGAAGTGTTTGAGTCCAGCGGTAAACAGCATTGCAGCCAAATCAAATACAATTGAAGTAACATACATAATAAAATGCCTCCATACTGCTACTGTGGTGTCATCCAAGTGTCTGTAAGCCCCGACATTCAAATTCGACTCGAACCAGCATCATTTACACCATGTCTGTAGCCTAAATGTCCGCTACCAGAAGTAGTGATGCTTCGTGACATGTAGTAAAATAAATAAATAAATGTGGGGGCAGAGAGACAGAGAGAAGGGGAGAAGTGCTCAGTGCATGATGGGAGTTCCCCCAGCAGTCACACCTACAGCAGCATAACTAAGGGATGGTTCAGGACTCACCTGATCCAGCCCTAACTATAGGCTTTATCAAAAAGGAACATTTTAAGTTTGACCTTAAATACAGAGATGGTGTCTGCTTCCAAACCCAGATTTGGAGCTGGTTCCACAGGAGAGCAGCCTGATAGCTGAAGGATCTACCTCCCATTGTACTCTTACAGACCCTAGGAACCACAAGGGAGCCTGTGTTTTGGGAGTGAAGGGATCTATTTGGACAATACAGTATTATGAGCTCTTTGATATATGAAGGGGCTTGATTGTTAAGGTCTTTATAGGTGAGGAGCAGGATCTTGAATTCTATTCGGAATTTTACAGGGAGCCAATGCAGAGAAGCTAAGACAGCAGTAATATGATCTCTACTTTTAGTTACCGTCAGCAGTCCTGCTGCAGCACTTTTTACCAGCTGGAGGCTTCATAGATATGTACAGCTGGGTGTCATCTGCATAAGAATGGAAGTGTATGTGGTGCTTTATGATGATGTTGCCTAAAGGGAGAATATATAGGGGTGAAAAGTATCGGTCCAAGGACAGAATCTTGTGGTACTCCATGACTAACTTGTGTGTGCATGGAGCAGTCATTGTTAACATTAACAAATTTAAATCTATCTGATAAATATGATTTAAACCAGTCTAGTGCCGTTGCTTTAATCTCTACATGTTGTTCCAGTCTCTGTAAAAGAATCTTGTGATCTATGGTGTCAAATGAGGCACTAAGATCCTACAGGATGAGTATAGGGACAAGTCCATTATCTGAGGCTATGAAAAGGTCATTAGTAACTTTTAACTGTGCTGTGATGGATTTTAAATCCTGACTGAAGTCTTCCAACAAACCATTACTATCTAAGTCAGAGGTCTTCAACAGGGGGTCCGCGGAGGTACTGCAGGGGGGTCGCGAAATTTTTGGTTGATTAGACAATTTTTAAAAACATTTTATTAAAATTTTTTCCAACCAATTTTTTTTCCACAAATTTAAATGTCTTTAAATACACATTAACATGAATCTGTGAATTATTTTAATAGCTCAGTGTTAAAATAATTGTATGCAAGATGTATGTTTATAAATGGCAGTGGCACGGCCACCCTGTACCTTGCAAATGTTTAAAATAAAAACATGAATATATGAACCTGGGTATTATTTGAATAGCTTAGTATTGAATGCACAATAACAGGGTAGCTATGTTTATACATGGCACTAGGCCCAGTTTAATATAAAACACAATTTTATACAATATATATAGTAGGGGGTCCCTGCTCCATCTCTCCATCAGTTTGGGGGTCCTTGGCCTGAAAAACGTTGAAGAGACCTGATCTAAGTAATCAAACAGCTGGTTAGCAACAACTTTTTCAAGGATTTTGGAAATGAAGGGCAGGTTTGATACGGGTTTATAATTAGCTAAAACCTCTGAATCAAGAGTTGGCTTTTTAAAATGTTTAAATGTTGGGAGTGTTTACATTAAATTCATTGTTTTACACAGGCAAAACATAATTTAACAGCATTTTTGTGTAGTGATTGTGTTCGGTGACATGCAGTTCTATCTATGGATATTTAAAAAGGTTTCACAGGTTGCTTTATAAACTCAAAACAGAGACGATACAGCATTCGTCAGTACAAGTCAATTAAATTTCTCTCATCTCTCTCCCCCCTCCTCACCTCCTTTTACCTTTCTTCTTCACCCTTTCTGCATCCTTCTTTCTCTCACTTTCCCAGGTATTATACACTCCCCAGGCCAGGGATCGCTTCACTGCTCCCTCCTTTATGCAGCGTGACCGCTTCAGCCGCTTTCAGCCCACCTATCCCTACTTGCAGCACCAGATTGACCTTCCGCCCACCATATCGCTGTCGGACGGCGAGGAGCCCCCACCATATCAAGGGCCCTGCACCCTGCAGCTCCGTGACTCTGAGCAGCAGATGGAGCTCAACCGTGAGTCAGTGAGGGCGCCACCCAACAGGACCATCTACGACAGTGACTTGATCGACATGGGAGGAGGTGGGAGTCTGGGTGGCATTGTGGGTGGAGGGATAGGCATGGGAGGTGGTGGTCCGAGGCCGCCCAGCAGTAACATGGGCATCAGCGCAGCCAACTCTAGCAACCACGGATGCTTGGAGGGCCCCCCACCGGCATACAGTGAGGTGATGTGCCACTACCCCGGCTCTGCATTCTTTCCACAGCAGCACAGCAATAACCCGAGGTTAGGGGGCGCAGGGAGCAGGACAATCCCGCAGCAGAGCCAATCAGAAAGCACAATAGTACCTACAAAGGCCAAGGATGGCCAGCCGGAGGACCTGGTGTGACTAAAAGGCTAGCAAAGCAGGCTTGGCCACCCACCCCAGACTGAGAAATGTCTCTCCACTTCACCCCTGATGATCAATAAGTGTTCTTGCTCTCTGTCTCTCTGATGTCCTCCTTCCACACTCTCATGCACAAACAAATATCAACCTTAGCTAAAACTAAACAAGGAATGTGAGGAACAAAGAGTTGATTCGGGATATATGCACTGCGTGAAGACTTTTTTAAGAAAGAAACATATAAGAAAGAAACATACTGCGAGCATAGATTGAAACCATTTGCTTTATTTTTCCCCTCTTTGGGAACTGAAAATTATGATTTTCATTTTTGTTTTCTATTTTTTATTTCTTTTCTTTCCTTTTTTTCCGGACCTGTGCACAAAGCGAGAACTGAGGTGAGAATTAAGGACATGAAGAGAACACAACAAAACCTGAGCCTCACAAACCCAAATCTTAGTGCCAAGGTTCACGAGGAAACAAAACAAAGGGTGGAAATTACTCATTATGACATTGAAAACACAAGCAAGAAAAGTTGCACTATCCCTTTGCTGTTAAAGAGAAGATGGTATGTGATGATAATTATTCTGATGTTTTGTTTAATTTAATTTTTTGTTTGTTTTCTTGGGGTTTATTTTTGTCCTTTACATGAATGGACTGACTGAACTTAAGCTCCAAAGGAGCAAAAAACTAAAACCAACAACAAGTATTATAAGCTTAAATCCTTCCTTTGAAAACCACAAGAAATGCTTGTACCCAGCCTACGGTATCACTGTCGGCTGACACCACAGGCACAGCGAGACTTAGTAAGAGAATAACCTCGTACTGCTTCATGTCTTAGTAAACTTCAGCCTCATGCGGATGGAATCTGCTGTGTAACCAGCTGCTGGTTGGACAAAACATCTCTAAATCCTCTGGTGGATTGTTACAGGATTTGAAGATGGCTTTCCAAAGCCAGGGTAAACTATTAGATTGATGAGAGCTGCTTGGTGAGACCCATACCAACAAGTGGTTAATCTGGCCAGCTGGTTGGATATCAACCTAATCTTAAACAGCTGAACTCGATAACAAAATATCTACATGTCTGTTCAGCAGCCTGGTCACAGCAAATATGTCTTTTCTCAACCCTGTCCTGACCTCTGAGCACTTGACACTTCCTCTTTCCAGTTTCCTGCATCTATAACTCCACCTACCCCCTTGACCTCCTCTCATTGCTCATTTTGGCATGAACAGTTATCTGCCAACAGCCACACTGAAACTCGAACCCTGCCACCATAACAACATAAACACAAAACAACAACAAGAAGAAGGCTACTTAAAGTCTCTTAAGTCACAAAAACAAGACTTTACAAAGTGAAGATTCCTGTCAGCACAGCAATCAGGTTTAAGATGAAAATTGTGGTTAAAGTGAAAGGGCTATGGGAGGGTTAAAAAACATTTATGAAAATCTAGCCATTTTCTCTGCTCATCGTTGCCTTATCTACTCGCTCTTGTGCTTTTTCTGTTTCTTGCACTCTCTTCCCCCCCCTGCCCCCACCCCCAAAATGCATCCCAGCTTTGTAACAGTGTTCATCATTCCCTCCTTTCATCCATGTGCAGAAAAGGTGTGTGAAAATGAAGTCCACTGAAGCCCTTTAAAGTAGACCGGAGTGGAGACCTTGTTTGGCAGTGTGCTTTTGCTGTCTTCTCCCTGTGTGCTTACTGTGTGTGAGGCGTGTGTGTGCTTGTGCGTGTGCGTGTGCGTGCGCGCGCGGCATTGTCCTTGTTAACCATTATTATTAATTAAGCTATTAATTAGAATTCAGTTGAGTGTCTCTTTAAAAAATCACAGATGCACTATGGTTATTAACATAGGGTGGAAGTGACCTCAGGGTAAAAGCTCAAACAAAGGGCACGCAGTCCTCCCACAGGCTCCATTAAAGCTGCACAGTGAAAACAATGTAAACTGAGCAAAGTACAAACTGCAGCTGTAGAGACTGAGACTACTCAAACAACAAAAAATAAGAACTAAATCTTGAGGAAACTATTTTGCTTGTCTTGTAGAAGATTAGAGGAGAAGGCTGGTGTTTATTCTAAATGTCATATGTATAAATTTCATGAAAACACAAAGTAATCTTAACTCTTGGTGACTTCTGTACGCTGGCTGTGGCTATCAACCTCAGGACCATTGATTCATACTGAAGACTTTAAAGGGGACATAGCATGCCCATTTTACCACAAGTTGATATGGTTCCTTGGGGTCTTAATGAAATGTCTGTAACATACTTTGGTCAAAATACCACAAGGATCATTTAAAACAGCACCCTTTTTACCCTGTATAAAACAGCCCTCCACAGAGTGACCTGTTTTGAGTGCCTGTTCCTTTAAATGCTAATGAGCCAGCTCCCCCCTCCCCCCTCTCCCCCCATGATTTTAAACGATATAAATTACATATTTTATATGATATAAATTATCAAATATGCATCCCATACTTTGTATTCCCTTGTTGTCCTGGAGTTTTAATTTTCCCAATCACATAATTAAATGTCCCCTCTGCCCATCCACTACAAGCACACAAGCAGACAGACAGAGAGAGAAAGAGAGGGGTGGGGGTGGGGGCTATGAAGACCATCATTTACCCCCGAACCCCGACATTCAACGGGTACAACAACAAGCGGAGAAAGCAGAATCGCGGGCTGACCTTATATATACAGTCTATGGGGCTGACCAGCGGAGAAATGCTCGTCCCGTGTGAACAGCCAGGCGGCTGCAGGCTTGAGAACGCCGCTGCGCTGCCTCGCAGCGGCGCTTCCGCGTCCGGTGTACCCCGGCATAACTACTGTACCCCGGCGTACAGTAGAGCTGAACACTGCGGAAGTCTTCCACACAGCTGGCAGTGTGGAAGACCGCTGCGGGCAGCGCAGCGCCGTTCTCAAGCGCGCAGCCGCCTGGCTGTTCACACGGGACGAGCATTTCTCCGCTGGTCAGCCCCATAGACTGTATATATAAGGTCAGCCCGCGATTCTGCTTTCTCCGCTTGTTGTTGTACCCGTTGAATGTCGGGGTTCGGGGGTTACAGTAGCGCTGAACACTGCGGAAGTCCTCCACACTGCTGGCGCTGTGTGGCGCTGACACAAATTCCAGCTCACGCACGGGAGAGCGCGGCCCTCCCGAGAAGCTGCTGCAGCCTCCCAGTCCCAACGATCCAGACAAATGCCACATGTGAGTGAATCGCGGGCTGACCAGCGGAGAAATGCTCGGCCCCGTGTGAACAGCCCGCCTGCGTGTTTGGAACGGCGCTGCGCTGCCTCGGTGTAAACCCGAAGTAACGGGGGCCAAGACCATGTAGGAGACTTCCAGTTCCTTGTTACGACACAATACCCAGGAAGCGCAATCGAGTCGCTCAAGCATGACGTTTCTGACTTAGAGGAACTATAACAAAACGCGCGAGTGTTTTTTCCCCAGAGTTTTTGGGTTGGTAGACATGCCAGATACCCACATTAACCTGTAGAAGCACTAACAAAGTGGAATTTGCATGCTATGTCCCCTTTAATGTTATCTGTTATCCATTTACTAAAACAGATGGGTTACCAATCTGATCCCCACACATACAACCAACTTCTTTCATGTCATTGATTGAGCAAACCCCTTCTGCAAATGAAGACTGTGATAGATGGTGGAAGGCCCCAGGAAACTGGAGCTGTTTTCAATGTCAAGAACACATTTTAGGGGCTCACCAAAACTGGGTTTCATCTTCTTTTTAATATAAAGCCCCAGACATGTCCACATTAGCCCATCTGTAGTTTTAAGAAGAAATAGTGAATATTTTAGACTATTTTCAGTGGCAGCTTACACATGTTGTACTTTAGTCTAGTGAATAGGCCTATTTGGGTGGATTCAAAAGTCAGTGTCTATTTATGCTAATCAATGGTGTTACCAAGTGCAGCACTGTCACTGATGTGTTTAAATTGTTTTTCAAACAACAGTGGAGGCCAGTGACAGAAAGGGGATGAGACACTTGTTGATTGGTTTTGATGTTTGTTGTGTTTTTAGCGGATATACTGACCATTACAAAAGTCTAAAATATCACCGGATTTCTCCTTTCGTTTGTATTATTGGTGTTATACAAAAATCACATTTTTATATTATTTCATGTATTTTGCAAATAAGAAAAGTACATTCATCTGTTGGAACACAGCTATCATTTGAATTTAATACTGACATTATCTTGATACATGATTAGTAGAGACTAAAGAGAGTATATTAATGCAGCAGATAAGAACAGCACATATCTCTTATGTTCTGTTATCATCTGTGTGTGTGTGTGTGTGTGTGTGTGCGTGTGCACGCGTGTGCGTGTGTGTGTGTGTTACTACATCACTGCTGCTATTGTTGTTGCTGCTACTGCTACCATTGTTGCTACTGCTGCTTCTTATGTCCCTTCCCAAGTTCCCTCGCCTATAATTGAAAGGAGAGAAATCTGCCTGTCTGCAGTGACATGCACAAGTATTGAGGGAAAACATGGTCTGTTTTTACCTGTCAGAACATTTTGTTACACAGAAAGGTCTGGGAGAAGATACTGTCCCAACACATGCCCTTTGTCTATACAGACCTTCTTTCTTTCCTCACTTTTCTTCCTTCATTCTGTTTTCTCAGCTTGTTCTGTCTGCACAGTCATAGCTTGTTAATGTAGTTCTAAAGATACATTTTATGTTTTCTACAAGGAGGTTTGCATGTTACTATTATGTGAGTAAATAAGGTGCCAGACCACACCTTGGTGAAACTGCTGCTTGGAATCCTTATAGGTGCTTGATGTGAGGGCTGACCGTCAGCCTGTCTGGCCGACTGGAACAGAAACATGTGAGGGAGAGTTGGTTAAGATTGCCTTAAAAAGATAATTTCCATCTCTTTGCAAAGTATAGTTCCAGTGCTGACACGCTTTCCTGGAGTGTGGAGTGCTTTTCCAAAATGTCTTCACTTCTCAAGCTCCTCCATAATTACAGACTGAATCTTACCACAGGACCAGCACTGTGTGTGTGTGTGTGTGTGTGTGTGTGTGTGTGTGTGTGTGTGTGTGTGTTTCCATGTTGACAACATAATAACCTGCAGCTCAGCCTTGAAAAGATTTTTTTAGCTCCGAGTTATGACTGGATTCACTGACAATGTTTACAAAGCGTGTTTCCATTGTGCCAGACAGGAGTGGTGGTTCCCAGTGAAGCAGCTTAAGCCATTTCATTCAGTAACAGGCCACGTGTGGAGCAGACATTGGAACCCACTTGCACTCAAAAAGCTCCCACCTTCGTTGTGCCTCACTTCTAACGGTGCTTTTTTCAGTAGTCTGTCTTTCTGTTTATTTGTAAGGTGCTGTATATAACTTGAATATATTATGCACATATCCTACCCAATGGGTAGAAACCACAAACATTTTTGTGAATGATGTAATATAATGTATAGACAATATAAGAATTTTAAGAAGGAAGCATCAAATTTGTATATGCCTACAGTAAAAAAATAAATAAGTACTTTGTCTTTTTTAATGAGAAAACATGGTTTGCAAGTTATGCTTAGAATATGGTTGTAACCCAAATAAAAACATAATATTTTGCTATAAATGATAGTGTGTTGTGATAAGGATAACTTCTGGTTTGAGCAAGTTGTTGAGAAATATATATTTTTTAAATTTCTCTTCTGAGAACAAGCAGTCACAATAAAACTAGAACACACTAGAAATGCTATAGATGTAGCTGAATGTTGGGCTATACATATAGCATTTCAGCTGTTCAGAATTGGAATGGTTAATGTTTTAATACTTGATTACTGAACAGAAAGGAAAAAGGTTTATTTCCCACTCTTTTTTTTGTGGTCAAGATGACAGTTGCACCAGTGTGAAAAATGCATATTTAACTGTCATTGAACGTTTCTCTCTTTTATTTATCTTTTTTCTACATTGCAATATTATATTTGGCACATTATATTGAAACACGAGTGATGTTTAATCTGCAGTCATTTATTTACAGTATGTACTGAAAACAACGTCACTGTAGAGTAACAGCAGAGCATGTTTATTCTTACCTATAGACGATGTACATAGCAACACGCCATTTCCTCTTCAAAGCAACAAATAAGGGGCAGTAACTTTGGTTAGAGCTTGGCTCTTGTTCCTCCAATAGACCAGTTTTTTTTCTGTTTCCTGCACTAGCTTGAAGAACTAGCTTGGGCTCTGACTGATAATTATTTAAATTCTGCCCCTGCAGTGTGCTCCCTCTTTCCACTTGTAAGAAGTCTTTACTCAAATGCTGACTAGTAGCTGTTTTTACTGTTCCAGATAACAATAACAATTATAATAGCAAAGATAGCATTTCAACCGTTTGGTATCACTGTCTTGACAGTTACCATAGGACTGCTTCCATCATTGGTTTTGTAACATCAGTTTGCTTTATTTGCAAAGATTTATTATTCTCATTCTCCCCTTCTCCCTCTGTGCTCAGCCACAGAAATAAAGTTGTGTTTTTGCCTCTTTTTATTTAAGCAATTGTGATGTAATAGGGTTTAGGCCTAAGGTCTGTTATTGCAATACTTTTACAGAAAAAATAGAAAAAAATCTAAAAATGTTGCTGTTGTAGTCAAAGATTTTATGCTTGTACTTATGCTGTAGTTAAACTGCAGCGTAATGAATAAAACTTAAAAAGTGATTACTCTGCTGGTCTCCCTGTATATTTTTTTTCCCTTAGCCCTATGTGGATACATTTTTTTGTAATGTGATCACTGGAGTCAGGGCAAGCGGTTGTGCCACTCAGCTCTTGATCTCTCCTCTGATGCAGCCAGATAACATGAACAGGATTGAAGGCAGATCAGCAACTTATCCGGCTAGTTAGCCTGGTTTCTGTGTTGTTTGATGATGCAGGTTGAGGATATGATATATAAAGCAAGGAGGGGAATCAGATTTCCACTCTCTCAGAGTTAGAAAGTCAATGGAGCGGCTTAAAATCACAGAGAGATAGTCAGAGATTAACTGTCTGCTGTAAAGGCCACTATTTAAACTGAAGATGGTATCCAAAAACTCCTCAGCTTGCGCTCTAAACCCGGATTTTATTTGAAATAAACTTCTTTAGTGGTCATTACTTATTCTATCTTGTTTTGTACAAACATCATGTCATTACTAAAACAAATTAGTTGTTTGTACTATTCAGCTGTAGCATCCAGTGTTAATTATCATGTTAAACAGAGGTAATTTATTTGAATTTCTGCCGGTAACAATTTGGGACATTCTGTGTGAGGAGTCCGTTGCTACTGTGTAGACAGGAGAACTTGACCTGTGAGAACTGTGAGAGTTTGGAAGCATCAACACCAAGTGGAACGGTGAGTGTGTTTAACCAAATTAAGTATTTTTCAGACAGCTCTCTGGAACATGTTATTATCAAAAAGATGGTCCAGTGACAACACAAGCTTAAGTAAGTGTCAATGTGCTATCGGCTCACAGACTGCTGCCGATAGCGAAACATTAACTTTAAGTTACGAAAACAGTTTTTTTTAAAAAGCAGTGTTAATTAAAGTTACACCAAATGAAATGGTGTGTGTGTAAAGGAAAAATTGTGCAAAACTCTCAGCTAAAATTTGAATTTAGTGTTAGCAAGATGTTAGCATGCATGTAGCATGTACTTGGGGCTCATGCTCGCTGTTCATACCGATTCAAAATGTGCACTGTGTTTTGTTGAAACAATGAGGCTTGTTAATGAACTGCTCACGATTTTAACCTTAAATGACTGTGATTGTAGAGGTACAGGGTGGTATTGATATGCACACACAATACAGGTAGAGTGGAAAGGAAACAACTTGAGCAGAAATGACTTGTAATGTAATACTGTAACATTCTCAGTTTTTTCAGGTTTACGTGGAGTTCAACAGGTTTGGGGGCAAGAACCTCAAGCAGAAATTCTATGAAGGCGTTGATGGGCACAGTCCTGCTCGTATTAAAATATTTTGATCCAATAGAGGGAAGGTTGGGCAGCTATTCACAGTTCTCACAAGATGTTGGTGCATACCCATCATGTACTTGCCAATGTCATGACAACATTTTCTGAAAAGTTCTACTTGTGTAATTGTGCAATCCAATCCAAATTGTGCTTGGTTGTTTCAGCTTTCATTTATAAACCATTAATTTCTTGTCATTATATTATCTATCAAGTGTCATTTTGCTCTCTAAAAAAATGACAGAGCTGATATCCATACGGAGGCCTTCCCATTATTCTTGGGAGACAACCCGACAGACTTCTTCACTCCTACTTCTTGTAAGTAACTTCTTTCTTTATGTAAGCGTATCCAAACATATTATATAAACTTGTACAATTATTTGTAAAACCATATGGGCATAGTTTTATCCATACAATTAAAAAAATATGATATTGTTCCACTTTTCATGTGAAAATGGTGGTTTTTAATCTGCCAAAAATATTTCTCTTCACTGAGTACCCCACTGAGGCTGGATAAGTGGTCTATTGTTGAGCTCAAACTGTTCAGACATTTACACGAGTAAACTTATATACAGTGGGGCAAAAAAGTATTTAGTCAGCCACCAATTGTGCAAGTTCTCCCACTTAAAAAGATGAGAGAGGCCTGTAATTTTCATCATAGGTATACCTCAACTATGAGAGACAAAATGAGAAAAAAAAAATCCAGGAAATCACATTGTAGGATTTTTAAAGAATTTATTTGCAAATTATGGTGGAAAATAAGTATTTGGTCAATAACAAAAGTTCATCTCAATACTTTGTTATATACCCTTTGTTGGCAATGACAGAGGTCAAACATTTTCTGTAAGTCTTCACAAGCTTTTCACACACTGTTGCTGGTATTTTGGCCCATTCCTCCATGCAGATCTCCTCTAGAGCAGTGATGTTTTGGGGCTGTCGCTGGGCAACACGGACTTTCAACTCCCTCCACAGATTTTCTATGGGGTTGAGATCTGGAGACTGGCTAGGCCACTCCAGGACCTTGAAATGCTTCTTACGAAGCCACTCCTTCGTTGCCCGGGCGGTGTGTTTGGGATCATTGTCATGCTGAAAGACCCAGCCACGTTTCATCTTCAATGCCCTTGCTGATGGAAGGAGGTTTTCACTCAAAATCTCACGATACATGGCCCCATTCATTCTTTCCTTTACACGGATCAGTCGTCCTGGTCCCCTTGCAGAAAAAACAGCCCCAAAGCATGATGTTTCCATCCCCATGCTTCACAGTAGGTATGGTGTTCTTTGGATGCAACTCGGCATTCTTTCTCCTCCAAACACGACGAGTTGAGTTTTTACCAAAAAGTTATATTTTGGTTTCATCTGACCATATGACATTCTCCCAATCCTCTTCTGGATCATCCAAATGCTCTCTAGCAAACTTCAGACGGGCCTGGACATGTACTGGCTTAAGCAGGGGGACACGTCTGGCACTGCAGGATTTGAGTCCCTGGCGGCGTAGTGTGTTACTGATGGTAGCCTTTGTTACTTTGGTCCCAGCTCTCTGCAGGTCATTCACTAGGTCCCCCCCGTGTGGTTCTGGGATTTTTGTTCACCGTTCTTGTGATAATTTTGACCCCACGGGGTGAGATCTTGCGTGGAGCCCCAGATCGAGGGAGATTATCAGTGGTCTTGTATGTCTTCCATTTTCTAATAATTGCTCCCACAGTTGATTTCTTCACACCAAGCTGCTTACCTATTGCAGATTCAGTCTTCCCAGCCTGGTGCAGGTCTACAATTTAGTTTCTGGTGTCCTTTGACAGCTCTTTGGTCTTGGCCATAGTGGAGTTTGGATTGTGACTGTTTGAGGTTGTGGACAGGTGTCTTTTATACTGATAACGAGTTCAAACAGGTGCCATTCATACAGGTAACAAGTGGAGGACAGAGGAGCCTCTTGAAGAAGTTACAGGTCTGTGAGAGCCACACATCTTGCTTGTTTGTAGGTGACCAAATACTTATTTTACCGAGGAATTTACCAATTAATTCATTAAAAATCCTACAATGTGATTTCCTGGATTCTTTCCCCCCATTCTGTCTCTCATAGTTGAAGTGTACCTATGATGAAAATTACAGGCATCTCTCATCTTTTTAAGTGGGAGAACTTGCACAATTGGTGGCTGACTAAATACTTTTTTGCCCCACTGTACTAGCAATAGCCTTTTCCAAGCTTTTTCGGCTACATCGCTAAACATTTTTGATATTTATTTAATGAGTTGTCATTGTGCTCTTATGTTTGTCTTCTTTATTAAGGGCTCTGATGATGACCATATTGATATTGGGATCCTCCTTGTTGAGCATGAAAGTGCTGTGCTTTCTTTAGATTGACAAGCTTTTTTACTGCTGTGATAAAATATTGAAATGGTTTTGTTAACAATAAAATGCTTTTGAGAATTTACATTATTGTTTAATGTCTTACTTTCCATACAATTTAGTTTAAACTATGTATTTAGCTATCTCATATGATTAAATTAAAAGAAAAGACATTACTTACATTAACAAATGATTTGAAGTAGTGTTAAGTAATGTTTGTTATTCATTATTCCTAAAATATGTTTTTCTGTTAAACTTAAAATGATAATTTCATTAAACTAGGAAATAATTTATGTTAACTAATGATTTTGAGTGAAGATGGCTAATATAAACTTGAATATGTGCTCTGATTAATTACGTTTTTGTGTTAGTACAACTTGACCAGTTAAGTTTTAGCTTGCGTAAAAACTTAAATGATTTAAGGCAACGGGTTTCCACGCACTTTTCAAGTAAAGTCAACTTATTCGGGTTAAGAGTGTGTGGCAGGACCAGGCCCAGATCTAGACCGCTCAGAATCAGGAGGCATTTAGAAATTTGGGGTTGACACCTTTTCACACAGTAGTAGTGTTCATCGTTTTTCCTATAAAGAAGGCGTCACAATAGGATTCAACCAAGCCATAGTATAATCATAATAATAATAGTAATTCTCTAATTAGAGAGATGACTATGACTAAAATAACAGAGCCTAATAGAGTTCACAAATAGTTCAAACATGAAATATGAAAAATTTGCAAAATTGTTCATAGTCATAAATTTGAGTATTGCTAGTGCTGCTCACACCTCTGATAGGCTTACATCTCTATAAAAATCTAAAATCGTATTCCTCGTGCAAATAATTTTGAATAATTTCGAGTGCACTTGAATGTATAGTGGTAACAACTATTATTATTATTATTACTATTATATGAATTGTTGTTGCTATTTTAATAACATCTTTACACTCATATTGTTTTTATTATAACTAGACACGGTGTTTAAACATGTGTCTCATGAACTCAAACAAACACAAAGTAAACGTCAGTCCTGTACGTGTCCTACTAACTTGTGATCAGTGCTGGTGTTTATTGTTAAAGTGTAAAGTGAGCGCAGGTCAGAGGGGAAGTGAGGCGTAAACAGACTCCGACACATACAGATCGACCGGACCTTTAATGAGCGTCTGTTCTGATCCTGGAGCAGCGCTGGTTATAATTATGCAGCAGCAGCACATCGCGAAGACAATGAACTGAGCAGAAAACATGAATCGATTGTTATGTCTCTGTATCGATGCGAAGTCGCTCTCTTCTGCGAGACAGGCGGCTGTCCTGACCGCAGCCTCTCAACCACGGCTTCCCTGCTCTGTTGCGCCACGCCCACAGTGAGTATCTCATAATTATGACTTAGTATCTCATTATTATGACTTAGTATCTCATAATAATGAGATACTATCTCATAATAATGAGATACTAAGTCATAATTATGAGATACAGGATTTTTATTTTCTTAATCACAGTGGCGGAAATGGGCTTCCATATCTTGAACTTCTATCTAAAGTGCCTTGAGATTATGAATATTATGATATGGCCAGAGATGGGCAAAAATACATTAAAATGTATTTTGATACAAAATACAAAATACCCCTCAAATAAATGTATTAAAATAAAATACAAAATACTGGTGCCAGAAAATGTAACAAAATACAATACATGTATTTTGTATTTAAAATATAGGAAATACTTTTTCTGGATTTTCCGTTTTCTCACAATTTGGTATAGCAGAGCATTCAGGTTTGGGCTATATAATGTACACAAAGCTCTGGTGAACCCCACAAAAAGGAAGAACAGTCACAGAATGTCAGTGTAACTAAGCAAAGCTATTAAAAGACAACTTGATTGATTATGTATATATATTTTTATTAATTGGACTTAACAGCCCATAAACGTTGGCTTTGTATCAACAAGAAAATATTCATCACATATGAATAGCATCACACATTAGGCCTATGTATACTATAAAAGCAAAATATAGAATTAAAACCAGTTGTACACAGGTAAAGAGCCTAAATAAATTACTGTACATCAAGTTCTGCACAGAAAAATGAATACAAATAAAAGGTAAATAGTAAATCAATACAGAAGTGAACAGGTAACTTAACAAGTGAGTAGCCTACTTACTTCTCTTTTACTGTACCTTGGCCAGTGGCATGGTAGCCTACTTATTTCTCTCTTACATTGGCCAGTGGCATGGTAGCCTACTTATTTCTCTCTTACATTGGCCAGTGGCATGGTAGGCCACATAGTTCTATATTACAGTGTTAAGTGTCTCATACAGGTTCACACTGACATCTTTATGACATAATAATCCTTCCATTTTGGTTAGGGGTATGAACATACAAGCTCCCAATCTCCCTCTTCCTATAGCTAGCTACTCGACTGATAAGTTAACTTGCTAAACACTGGCTATGCACTAGCCTAGACAGCATGCTAGCGTCATTAGCATGTTAGCATCGATCGCTAGCTTGATATTATAACCATCACCATGTATATACAATAGGCTATGTACCCAGACATAAATTATACATCAAGCTAGTTGACATCTGTCACACTCAGATAAAATATTTACCTTGACAGACAATCCGTTGAACTTGAAGATCTGAAGACTGAACTCGTGAACTGTTTTTTGATTCGTGGAGAAAGTATTTTGAGTATTTTAAATACAAAATTACTCCACTCTAAAGTATTTTGTTACAAATTACGTTAGATTTTTTATCGGCCCTATCAAATACAAATTACAAAATACTCAAAAGTAATTGAAATTTCAAATACAAGTAATAGAAATACTGCCCATCTCTGGATATGGCACTATACAAATAAAATTGAATTGAATTAATGTTAAAGAATTGACGTAGCACATTAAACGTCACTTAACTGTGTATGACTAATTTAAGTATAGCACTAATCAATTCAATTAAATTTACATTCATAAAAGCAGGTGGAAAAAAGCTGTCCTCGAGACTTGTTTTATATGTGGGTCAAATAACATGTCCTGGTCAAACATAACTACAAGGTTCCTCACAGTAGAGCTGGGGGCCAAACTAATACTGTCCAAGTTACTGTCTGACCAGATAGTATACTTTGTGAAGAGTCCTGGAGGTCTTTGGAAAACTTTCTCTTCAGCATGACAGTAACCGCTAGCATGGGCGTATTTGTCTGTCAACATAGCACTGAACATCCTGCTTACAGCCATCAAAAATCTACAGACTGCACCCTGATGGGTTTTTCATCGTGGCTGGGGACTTTAACCATGCAAATCTAAAAACTGTTCTCTCTAAATTCTACCAGCATGTTACATGTCAGACGAGGGGTCAAAATACACTGGATCATGTATACAGCAACATCAGGGAAGGATACAAAGTCTCCACCCATTCTCACTTAGGCCAGTCTGACCACCTTTCCCTTTTTCTCACCCCGGCATATAGGCCTCTCATTAGGAAAACTATGCCTAGTGTGAGGAGCATAAAGATTTAGCCCGAGGATGCTTCCATCCAATTCCAAGACTGTTTTGAGCACACTCACTGGGATCTATTTGCACAACAGGATGTGGCAGACTACACATCCACTGTATTGATAACATCACTGTCAACAAACAGATCAGATGTTATCGGATCAACAAACCATGGATGACCAGGGATGTCAAGCTGCTGCTGAGAGACTGTGATTCAGCCCTTAGGTCTGGGGACAAGGAACTATACAGCGTTGCCAGATCTAACCTAAAGAAAGGCATCAAAGAGGCCAAAGCAGCATATGGGAGGAAGATCGAGGGACACTTCAGCGAGAGGGACCCCCGGGGTGTCTGGCAGGGCATTCAGCATCTGACAAACTACAAGGACAACAAGGACCCAACTACCAGCACCTGCAGCGACTTGCTTGCTGAGAAGCTCAATCACTTCTTTGCCCGTTTTGAGGTGACTTAGGCAGAGACCGGGCCGGCACCACTACCATCCACAAACAACCTGGCACTTACTGTAAACACAGAAGATGTCAGGAGAGTTCTCCGTGGTGTGAACCCCAGGAAGGCTGCTGGCCCCGACTGCATACCAGGGAGGGTACTCAGGGACTGTGCGGACCAGCTGGCAGAGGTATTTAGCAACATCTTTAACCTCTCTCTATCAACTAAACGGTCCCTAAATGTTTAAAATCTGCCACCATTGTGCCTCTACCCAAGAAACCATCTATCAACTGCCTGAATGACTACAGACCTGTGGCTCTTACCTCTACAGTAATGAAGTGCTTTCACTGCATGAAAAGAAGAATTTGTGTCAGTTAGTGTCGCTGGAAACTTCGGTGGAATTTCAGGTTAACGACTGTTCACAGGAATCTGCAGGCAGCACAGAAAACTGCCCGGAATTGACGCGGGGTTCCAGTTTCTGGCAGTTTTACAAGCCTGAGAATGTTGGTACATTGTTAACATTGCATGCCTGTCAAGCTCATCCAAGATAATATGTTGGAATGGAGAGAGTGGCACCACTGTACAGTTTTCTGAGAGAAGTCTTTCTGCTGACACCAAAACACACTCAAATGAAAAACACCAGAAAGAATAAACTGGTCCATAGTCCAATATGCACTCTTTCAAATGAAGATGTAAATGCATGTTGGGGGTGCAGTGCAATGGGCCAAACAGTTCGACAAATTTTGAGAGAAATGTCCGCAGGCATCTATCCGTTACTTCCAGTCTCTTGATGAATATGACTCTGGAGCAGAGTATGATACAAGCCTGTGTAACGGATGTGGATTGGGCACAGGGACGAACGACTCAGGGGGTTGTTTTCCAGCTTTTTATTTGCTGTAGAAAACAACACATTATTTTGCTGTGATTGTTTTTCCTCTCTTGCTGCACCTCCATTCCTCAGCAATGTAAAACAACACTCTCATTCATACTTTTCACAACAGTCTGTAATAAACACAGTCTACCACACAGACTTTTGCAGGGAACGATTACAAATGAATTATATACAACAGGACAAAAGTGACACATTGTTGGGTGAAATAGAATAATGCCCTGGGTTGGGTTATTAAACAGCTTAATCAAAAATTTGGTTTCAAAAATGAAAACCCACATACCTGTAGAAAACAACACATTATTTTGCTGTGATTGTTTTTCCTCTCTTGCTGCACCTCCGTTCTTAAACATACAAAATAAAATAATTTAACTTCAAAGGGCTGCCGAAATCCCCGCGACGCTACTAAACAAAATGGCGCCACCATCGTGTAAAATATATCGCCGTGAAAGTTAAATGACATTTACAAAACATATTAACACTCAAAACAGCAGCACAGTGTACTTGTATTTACAACATGTAATTTAAACCGTTAATTTTCAACGAAAATTATAAAATAGCGCGGAGCATTTCCGCAGGTGACTTACCCTCAGCAATGTAAAACAACACTGAGGGGGGGAGGAGTCGACAGGAAGTATGAGCTTTCGGAGGAACACAAAAGGTGATGCACAGCAAGGTAATTTCCGCAGGTAGCGTTAATAAAGTAAAATAACTAATAAAATTCACAAATACAAATTATAAATAAAAATAAATAAAGTACATTTCTAACTCTGTTACACCTGTACAAAGTCAAACCACATGTCATAGTGTCTGCTGTCAATAAGACCCTTCAGACAAAACAGAGAGTAAATTGTTTTTTGTAAATCAGTTTTTCCACTGATCTGCTGTAAATCCTGTGAAACCAGATGAAATTCGTAGGGGAATTCTTCCAACCTCGTAAGGTACTTTGATATTATCTACTCTAGTTTGAAGTTCATCAAGGCTCTTTGTTGTTAAAATTCCTAGTTCTGTACATAGCAACGCACCACAGGCGTCTGCACACTGGGGCAGATTCGGACAGATTGCCACCCAGATCCTACGACCCGGAGGCTGCAAAGAGACATTTTAAGTCTCAAATGATACCCCAGATCTGGGTGTAGGCTGCATTTGGCTGACACTGCTTGGGCCAGTTTTGTTTGTTCAAAATGTACACACTGTAAATAAAGCTTTGATTCAACATTTACAGCATACATTTTTTTTCTCTTTGCCCCAAAAATGTATATTCACGTCATTGATATAGTGTAGCCAATATGATAACAATGACATGAATATATATAGCATCAAGCATCTGCAGTGGTTGCACACCAACCCACATCACAAACACAATCATTAAGTTTGCGGATGACACAACTGTGGTGGGGCTGATAAAAAACAACAAAGAGTCTGCCTACAGGGATGAAATTCAAAAACTGACTGCATGGTGCTCGGCCAACAACTTGGCACTCAACCACTCCAAAACAAAAGAACTGATTATCGACTTCAGGAGGAAGAGACAGGAACCAGCCACTCTATACATCAAAGGAGGCGTGGTGGAGAGAGTCAGCAACTTGAAATTCCTGGGCACACACATCTCCCAGGACCTTTCATGGACTGTTAACACCACCTGTCTGGTGAAAAAGGCACAACAGCAGCTCTACTTTTTAAGGACACTGAGGAGAGTAAACCTGTCCCAGCAGCTGCTGCTGTCTTTTTACAGATGTTCTGTGGAAAGTATCCTCCCACATCCTGGTGTGGTTTACAAGCTGCACAGCGGCTGACAAAAAAGCACTACCTCAGCACAGAACCTCACCAACACTCAACTACCTTCTCTTACCGACATATACAGAGTCCGATGCTGGCGTCGGGCCACAAACATAACCCAGGAATCGGCCCACCCAGGTAACCACCTGTTAGCTCTGCTGCCCTCTGGGAGGGGCTACAGGTCTACTTAGAGCTGCACCTCTTATTTACCCTTATCAATGCTGCTAAAACCTTTATCTTGCTGATGTTCTCCTTTACACTTGACATCTATTGCACTTCTGTCCGTCCTGGGAGAGGGATCCTCACATGTGGCTCTCTCTGAGGTTTCTACCTTCTTTTTACCCTGTTAAAAGTTTTTTTAGTAATTTTTCCTTACTCTTGTTAAGGGTTAAGGGCAGAGGATGTCACACACTGTTAAAGCCCTATGAGACAAATTGTGATTTGTGAATCAAACAATAACAGAGGGAGAATTCCACAAACAAATCTAATACAAATTAACACAACCTCTGCAACAACTCAGGAAACAAAGATTTTTAAATGTGGTCTTTTAAACATAAGATCATTATCATCAAAGGCTATTTTAGTAAATGAACTAGTCTCAGATCAAAAAATAGATTTATTGTCCCTCACTGAGACCTGGCTGCATCCCGATGAATATGTCAGTCCAAATGAATCTACTCCCCCCAGTCATATAAATTCACACGTTCCCAGAGAATTCGGCCGAGGAGGTAGAGTTGCTGCTATTTTTAACTCCAGTCTATCAATTAATCCTAAACCTAAACTAAGCTACAACTCATTTGAAAGTCTTGTTCTTAGTCTTCCACACCCATCCAAGAAACACCAACAGCCAATCATATTTGCTGTAGTTTACCTTGCTCCTGGGGCTTATACTGAATTTTTAACAGAATTCCCTGAGTTTTTATCAAACCTAGTCCTAAAGACCGATAAAATTATTATTGTTGGTGACTTTAATATTCATGTTGACAATAATAAAGATAGCCTTAGTGTAGCATTTATTTCCATACTAGACTCAATTGGTTTCAGTCAGTGTGTACACCAACCTACTCATTGTTGTAACCACACACTTGACCTTGTATTATCATACGGTGTCAAAATTGAACATCTAACAGTACTCCCGCGCAATCCAATTCTATCAGACCATAATTTAATAACCTTCAATTTTTCATTATCAGAATATATGCCACTAATAAAAAACAAATTTTCTAGATGTCTACCTGATAGTGCTGTAGCTAAATTTAAGGAAATAATTACATTTAAACCCGTATTATCCGTTGATATAAACAACAAATTCATTAAAAACCCTAGCTCCGGGGGCGCTAGTGAGCAAGATATGGAGTAAGACGCAAATTTCGGTGCTCCTGCAGAAGCGACAATATTTTCATCAAAAAACAGCTACTATTACATAAATATCAGCAACAAAGCTCACCGAGGACAACACAAAGAGGCCAAAAGCTGACTTATGCAAGCTACGTCGTTTTGAATGGCGGAAAAGCTTCAAAAATACAAATATAAATCCGGCGGTAGCTCATCGCGGCCTACAAGAACGACAAGACAGAGACCACCAGGTGATCCGGACCAACCTTCCCCCACCCGAAGTGAAAGCCCAGGTATGGCCACTGAAAGAATTAAAGCGGACATCTTGTCTTCCCTAAAGGGAGAGATTTCCAAAATTATAAGAGAGGAAATTAAAAGTGCGCTAGCGGAGGATTTCCATTCCCTGAAGTCCGAGTTACAAGCGGTGCGGTCCGAAATTGCTAATAACACGACCGCCATCCAAACAGAAGTTGACCACATGAAAACCGAAATAAAAGACATGAAGGGCGGCTTATCAACATGGTCCGACGAGGTGGCGGCACAACAAGCTACGGTAACCAGCCTTCAAAGACAGGTGACAACTTTAACAGACCAATGCGAGGACATGGAGGGGAGAATGAGACGGTGTAATATCCGAATAGCCAGCATTCAAGAACAACTGGACTCCAGCTCCCCCAAAACAGTTGCCAAAGTTATCAGAGAAGTCCTGCAGATGGACCGGGATATAAAGATTGACCAATCGCACCGCACATTCGCCACTAGGAAACCAGGAGACCGGGAGAAACCACGAGTGATCATCGCTAAACTACACAATGACGGAGATGCGGTAGAGATCCTGAGGAGAGCCCGAGACAGAGCACCGCTGATGTACAACGGGAACCGGATCGCTATCTTCCCAGACTATACACCCAGCGTCGCCAAAGCCAGAGCCGCGTTCACAGACATACGGAAGGCCCTACGAGGAAGGAAAGGAGTCCGCTACGGTCTACTGTATCCAGCCAGGCTCCGGATTTCACACAACAACGAAGACGAGGAGTTTCTGGATCCCAGCAAAGCCATGGAGTATGTCCAGAAGAAAGTTATTCCATCTACTGAGGCTGCTGACTAAATGTATCCCTACCAACACTTTGCACTCTCACATATTGGCACATCATTATTTCCTAGTTTATTTTGTATTTAAATATATATATTTTTTATATTACTCAAATCCCACTTGAGAACACAAACCCTTATAGCCTATATTGTGCCTGTTATTTCTATTCATATTATTTGTATAATTCCACTATACTTGCTCACAGGCAGCTACCCTAAGAGGAGACTATTAGCTCTGCGTGCAACTCAGATACTATTTTACCATGAGGAGCTGTTTGACTTTACAGACCTATGCCAGGTACTGCAGGGGCCTGAATCTTTCTTTCTCTATTCCTTATCTTAGCACACCCATAGCATAGTCAATTCTATTCGACTGTGCACCGTTGCTGCTTGCCCTTAGTGGCTAGGGACTAGGTCCCACCGGACTGTTGTTAATGTTAGTTAACAGCAGTCACAACTGTTGTGCTCCCCTTGTTCTGATCCCACTGTTCCCAGGGGATCCTATGTTGGATATAAGAACAACAAGGTCATTACCTATTTTTCTTAAATATCCTTGTTTAACCCACCCCTATTGGTTCCATTATGTAGTCCAAGTCCTCACACTCCACATAACAAGATACATGACCCATGTGCTCACTGTTTACTTCCGCTTCCCATTTCCCTGAACGAACTCCCAAAATATGCAAATTGCATATTATACGTAATGGACCCGCTAAAAGTTATAATGTCAAAGGTCTCCATAGCCCTGCTAAGAGAAAGAAAATTCTGCATCAGATGAAACAAGCCAACTGTCACATTGCATTCCTACAGGAAACCCATTATCTGATGCGGAACATGAAAAGTTGAAAAGGTCCTGGGCAGATAAAGTATATTACTCTTCACACCGGTCAGGGAGAAAAAAGGGAGTATCCATACTTATACACAGACAAATTAACTTCACACAAACACTGGTACATAAAGATACCGAGGGGAGATATATTATAGTTAATGGTTTAATTGATGGCATAGAAGTGTCTCTCATAAATGTATATGCACCTAATGAAGATGAGCCCGGCTTTATCAGGACATTGTTCAATAAGATCTTACAATATAGTTCAGGACTGCTACTGATGGGAGGAGACCTGAATTGCGTAATGTCACAATTAATCAACCGACAACCTGCCTCTAAAGCTCCACTCTCTAGAATGAGTAGAATGCTCAAATACCAATCCCTGGAAGCAGGCCTTGTAGATATATGGAGAAGCAAGTTTCCGAGAAGCAGGGATTTCACCTTCTATTCAAGTAGACATACATCCTACTCAAGGATTGATTATTTCTTTACCACTAAAGCAGAGCTACATAGGATAGTGGACATTGAGATTCTGCCTATAACTATATCTGATCACGCACCTGTGGCATTAAAATGGGACATAGGCCAAAGACCAACATCTAAACAATGGAGACTTAATGCATCTCTCCTTAATGATAAAGAATTTACCTCCTTTGTCACAGCAGAAGTCAAGGAATACTTGGATAATAATACCTCGGCTGAAACGACTCCTCTTATATTGTGGGACTGTGCCAAAGCATACATCAGAGGCCGTATTATTTCATTTACATGTGCTAGGAGAAGAGGAAAAGAGGCTAAACAGAAAGGATAAAATAAAAGATTTAGAACATAAATATAAACAATCAGCGTCGGCCAGTCTCCTAAATGACCTAAACGCAACCCGGAGAGAACTCAACAGCCTACTATCAGATAAAATTGAGCGAAGTTTAAGATTCACAAACCAAAGATACTATGAACACGGTAACAAGGCAAGCAGATTATTAGCATTTAGATTAAGAAAACAGCAATCATCTAATACAATACAGAAAATAAAATCAAAAGAAACGTTTGTTACAAAACCAGATAAAATAGCAGAATCCTTTGCTGAGTTTTACGAATCTTTATACAAAAATACAGATACCTGCTCTGATGATGCAAAACTTACAGAGTTCCTAAACCCTATAAAATTAACTGAACTGACAGAACCAGCAGCTAAGGAATTAGATGAGCCTATTGAGGAATGGGAGATCAAGCAAGTGATCTCAACGCTCAAAAATAATAAAAGCCCAGGACCAGACGGATATATTAATGAATTTTATAAAACCTTTAAGGATATGTTATCACCACTGTTGCTAAAAGCATACCACCATGCATTAGAATCTAAAACTATGGCACCGTCTTGGAAAGAGGCCACTATAGTGGTAATTCATAAAGAAAGTAAAGACCCCACAGAGTGCCAATCCTATAGGCCGATATCGCTGCTGAACGGGGATCTGCGCATTCTAACAGCAATCTTAGCAAGAAGAGTCAATCATATAATCACTGAAATTATCCACCCGGATCAGACGGGATTCATCACTGGAAGATACTATGGCGATAACTTACGACGCTTATTAAACATTATATCCCATCAAAAAGAAGAAAAATCAGAATCAATTGTCCCTAGATGCTCAAAAAGCATTTGACCGGGTATCATGGCAATATTTATTCCAAACACTAAAACGGTTCAAATTTGGCCCCAACTTTCTAAATTGGATACAAACATTATATTCATCAGCTGTTAAAGTTAATGGATATAGATCACAAAGATTCACACTGGAACGCGGCTGCAGACAAGGCTGCCCTTTATCACCCCTGCTGTTCGCAATTAGTATCGAACCCTTGGCCCAGCTCATCCGAGATGATAACAAAATAAAAGGAACTGTAATACATAAAGAAGAGCATAAAATATCCCTTTACGCTGATGATGTATTATTATATCTGACCCAACCTGCATCAACTATACCACATCTAAAGGAACTCATCTCACAGTATGGATACTACTCAGGATACAAGGTAAATGTGGAAAAAACAGATGTCAATGGTAACATCTCAAGAACTGTAAAACTCCAAAGTGGATTTAAGTGGCCAAAAGACGGTATAAAATACCTTGGCATATACATCCCCTCATCCTTACAGAATTTGTACGAGGCCAATTATAGTAAAATAATTCGGTGCATTGATAGTGACCTGGAACGATGGTCTACGCTCCCTCTGTCCCTGCTCGGTCGTGTTGAAAGTATTCGCATGAATGTTCTGCCCAGACTTATTTCAGATGCTACCTATAGAAATTCCCAAATGCGTTTTTGATAACCTGGATAAAATAATTTCCAAATTTATCTGGCAAAAAAAGCGCCCTAGAATTAGACTTAAAACCTTACAACTATCTAAGGTAAACGGAGGCCTTAAACTTCCAAACCTAAAATATTACTTCTGGGCTGCACAAATGAAACCTTTGATAGCGTGGATTCAGAATAGCACATACACTCGCTGGCTTAATATTGAGAAAAACCTATGCCCAGAGCCCTTACAAAACTTGCCTTTTTTAGATGCACCCATAAAAGAACTGGCAGAGTGGACTAAGATCACTCTTAAAACCTGGAACAAAATACAGACCGCTTTTGGGCTTCCGAAGTTAATTTCATCACTAACAAGCATTGGATCTATGAAGACCTTCACACCTAACAATCTAGACACAGGCTTTAGAAAGTGGTCAGATATGGGATTGGTTTACCTGCACCAGCTATTTAATGAGGACAACCTCAAGACATTCGAGCAGCTGAAAAGGGATTTTGATCTCCCCAAAACAGATTTCTTCAGATATCTGCAATTGAGAACTTTTTGAGAACGTACCCCTTTAGAGGGGTTCTTAATAGAAATACAGATGGGGAACGAAGATAAGAAAACAATAAGTAAACTATATAACATATTTCTATCTATGAATCTATATAATTCCCTACAGATAAAGCAGAGATGGGAGGCAGAAATGAACACAGTCATACCACAGAATACCTGGGAGGGGATGTGCACAGAGGCACACCTAGTTACAAATTCAAACACCTGGAGGGAATTTAAATGGAAAATAATTACCAGATTAGCCGAGATGGGCCCGACTCATTCCAACTTGTGTTGGCGGAACTGTGGAACACGTGCTGCCAATCACACACATATATTCTGGCTCTGCCCTAAGTTAAACACATACTGGAGAGAAGTCTTTGCCCTCAAAGAGATATTCCAGCAGGACATCCCACAAGACCCCACAGTAGCACTATTGGGAGCGATGCCTGAAGGCCTGGATGGGAGGGCCAAAAAATACCTGCTAAACATACTACTCACAGCAGCATTGAAGTGTATAACCATCAAATGGTTAAAACCAGACCCCCCCCACATACAATATATGGACCCAAAAAGTATGGGACATCTACCAAATGGAGCAAATCACATATTCATTAAGGCTCCAAAAGTCTATCTTTACTAAACGATGGGGTCCTGTCTCGGCGTTATTAATACAATGAGGGTTACTAATTTATGTTGCTCGGGCCTCTGGTTGAGCGGTTATCTGTTAACTCTCCCTATTCACACACATTATACACCATCCTCTCTGAAAAGCATATATAGCACCTATGATACTACATTCAGGAGTGGACAATTACTATTTCTTCATCCCTGGTTTTATTTTCATTTTACTTTTTTCTTTTTCTTTTTCTTTTTCTTTTTCTTTTTCTTTTTTCTTTTAATTTAATTAATTATGTATGTAATCAATCATTTATTCTTATTCTTATCCCCCCTCTTTTTATCTTGGAGTGAGCACTATTTGATGTTTGTTGTTCTTTCTATGCATTGCACACTGTACCTGAATACCATGTATACCAATACTATATACAGTTGAAAAATGGACAAAGAAAGTAACTGTCTGAAAATGCATATTGTTTTGTTGAAAACTAAATAAAAAATAAGTCAAAAAAAAAAACAAAAAAAACCCTACCTCCACTGAGATTGACCATCTCATCGATAGCTCTGTAGACTCATTACGATTAACATTAGACTCAATAGAAACAATACTCTAAAAAAGAAACATGTAAAACATAGTAAATTAGCTCCGTTCCTACAAAATTACTGAAAGAAATTCTGCCCCTAATTGATAGTTCGTTACTGAACACAATCAATCTCTCATTATCGTCAGGAAAATAGCTGTAACAAACCCCTTATCAAAAAACCCACCCTAGACCCAGAGGTTTTAGCCAATTACAGACCGATATCTAATCTCCCCTTCCTGTCTAAAATCCTAGAAAAAGTTGTAGCCAATCAGCTGTGTGAGTTTCTCCAGGAAAATAATATATATGAAGACTTTCAGTCGGGGTTTAGAGCCAATCACAGCACAGAGACAGCCTTGGCAAAAGTCACTAATGACCTTCTAATAGCTTCAGGTCAGGGATTTGTGTCTGTCCTCGTGCTGTTAGATCTTAGTGCAGCATTCAACACAATTGACCATCAAATTTTATTACAGAGACTAGAACAGTTAATTAGCATTAAAGGAACCGCCCTAAACTGGTTTAAATCTTATTTTTCTGATCGCTTCCAATTCGTGCAAATTAATGATGAGTCATCTGCGCGCACCAAAGTTAACCATGGTGTTCCACAGGGCTCTGTGCTCGGCCCAATTTTATTCTCATTATATATGCTTCCACTAGGAAACATTGTCAGGACACACTCGGTAAATTTCCACTGCTATGCGGATGACACCCAGTTATACTTGTCAATAAAACCAGAACAATGTAATCAATTAACTAAACTCCAAGCATGTCTCAAGGACATAAAAACCTGGATGACCCGCAATTTTCTCTTATTAAACTCAGATAAAACAGAGGTTCTAATACTTGGCCCTAAACACCTTAGAGATACATTATCTAATGATATAGCTGCGCTAGACGACATTGCCCTTGCTTCCAATGAAACAGTCAGGAACTTGGGAGTGATCTTCGATCCTGATTTGTCCTTTAATTCTCACTTAAAACAAATTTCTAGGGCCGCCTTCTTTCACTTGCGTAATATCTCAAAAATCAGACATGTCCTTTCTCAAAAAGATGCAGAAAAACTAGTCCACGCCTTTGTTACATCAAGACTGGATTATTGTAATTCCTTATTATCAGGCTGCAGCAGTAAGTCGTTAAAGACTCTGCAGCTTGTCCAAAATGCTGCAGCACGTGTCCTGACAAGTACCAGGACAAGAGACCACATTTCTCAAATATTAGCTTCGCTACACTGGCTTCCGGTTAAATCTAGAATAGAATTTAAAATTCTCCTCCTCACCTTCAAGGCCCTTAATAATATGGCACCATTATACCTTAAGGAGCTGTTAGTACCTTATCAACCCACTAGAGCATTGCGCTCCCAGAATTCAGGCTTACTTGTCGTCCCTAAAGTCTCTAAAAGTAGAGTAGGAGCCAGAGCTTTCAGCTATCAAGCTCCTCTCTCCTGTGGAATCATCTCCCACTTTCAGTTCGGGAGGCAGACACCATCTGTACGTTTAAGAGTAGGCTTAAAACCTTCCTTTTTGATAAAGCTTATAGTTAGAGCCGGTCCAGGCTTGTCTTAGACCTGCTCTTAGTTATGCTGCTATAGGTCTAGAAGGTCGGGGGACACATGACACATGGAGCTTCTCTTTCCAGCTTCTCCTTCCTCTTCTCAACCGTTATCACATCAAAGTAATTCATATCTCACCAATACATATTACTGACTTGACTTCTTCCCCAGAGTCCCTTTGCCTTATCGTCCGCAGATCCAGGGCCGCAGCTGTGGCCACATCATGGATTAAGATCTGTGGATCGCGTATCAGAGATCGTAATGGTGGATCCAGTATGACGGATTCTGTGTCGTCCTGGCTGATCGTGGTGATGGTGGCGGATCCTTTGTCGTGTTGGTGTCTGGTGGTGGGGGTGGACCGCGATCGGGGTGGCAGCTGATGGTGGATCCTAGTGGCAGCAGTGGACAATGACTGTGGACTATAGTGGCATCCGATCTGGTGGATCATGATCGTGCTGGCTGCTGACCATAGACTATGATTGCCGCAGGACTGCTCGATACATAGTATTTCTCCTCAGATACTTGACCATTACTGACAATAATCCATCAATTCACTGACCTTCAGTTATGCTTCAAAAGGTTTACCCTTATCAATGCTGCTAAAACCTTTATCTTGGTGATGTTCTCCTTTACACTTGACATCTATTGCACTTCTCTCCGTCCTGGGAGAGGGATCCTCACATGTGGCTCTCTCTGAGGTTTCTACTTCTTTTTACCCTGTTAAAAGGGTTTTTTAGTAGTTTTTCCTTACTCTTGTTGAGGGTTAAGGGCAGAGGGTGTCACACCTTGTTAAAGCCCTATGAGACAAAATGGAGCGACGCCGGCGAGCTAGTTCTGGCAGGCAACTCGAGCTGCGCTGTTTCAATCGTGTGACACTCATCATGTGACACACTTCATGTGACATACATCATGTGACACACTTCATGTGACATACATCATGTGACATACATCATGTGACATACTTCACTCGCCACTACCATCTACAGTACTCATCCACCTCATTAGGCGGTCTATTTAAGCAGAGGGAATTCCCATCCCTCTCTCTGCTTCCTAACTACTACGCAGTATCACAGACAATTGTCTCAGCGTTCCAGCATACTTACTTATGAGATTGTTATCCTACCTCCTGGTTCTGTCGATCGCCATGTCTCTTGCCATCTCTGATTCTGAGTTTGAGGCTCAGTCCTCAGAGGAAGACGTCGGACTCAATCCCGAAACCCAGGTTCCCTCCGTCGAGGTTCAATCCGAGAACGATTCTGACACCCAACGTCAGCGCCGAAGCTCCCGCGTCACCCGCAAACGTCTCGCCGGGTGGCCCATTCACCGCATTTTGGAAGAATTGTATGTTCGTAAGATTTCAGTTCCAGCTGGCCTCAACCACGAGAAACTCTTCGATTACCTTTTGACTCAGGATAATCCGACCGATGACGCACACCGCAGCTCAAACGCCGACAATCCAGTCAGCGCTCCTCCAAAAGGTAAAGGCAAAGCTCCAGCAAAGAAGCGCGGTGCTCCACCATCCTCTCTTAAAACCGCCGACAATATACCATCAAAAAAGCAGAAGACACCAGAACACGGTCCATCCGCCGAAGCATCCATCCTGTCCACTCTACGAGAAATGAAATCGTCTCTAAACGTTATAAATACAAGAATTCAAAATTTTAGAAGTAAACGTCGCCTTCCCCATGGGCAATGCAAATAATCCCAGACCATCCTCGGCTACTTCCTGGCCGGCGCAAGCGTGCGTATTTCCGACTGACGTCACACCTCAAAGGACATTGGGAACTGCAGTTCCAGCCCCAACCGTGGCACCAGGTTCTTCCCTCCAGCAGCAGCAATTTCTGATTCCCTCAGGAACCACATTCTAACAGGTAATCTGTCACATCATTCTGCATACACTTATAAACAGGGAGGAGAGAAGAATTAAATAAACAAATAAATAAAAGGGGTACACTCAGTGAGTAAATGATGCCACTCCCATTTTGTTGTTTGTTTTGGCAGGCCATGATGTTAATCTTGTGAAGATAATATTATCTAGGTTCGGAAACTGCTGATAAGAGATACGTGGATTGTGGGGAGTTTTCCGTTGTTTTAAAAGACAGCGACCCCAGACTGTCAAAAACACTAACCTTGGCTGAATTCAACGTTGCTTTCGGTGTCTTCAGAGACACTATATGTGAGGTTTATCCACTACGCAGAGAGGAACTTGATACCTATTTAGCCATTATTTCAGAAAAACGTCTCATCATCGACCTCTCAGCTCCTCACAATTCTACAATTCCCAGTATAAACAGCCTAATTCCCAAAGAACCCTTTTCTTTATTCTACGCTTCCATCAACAACGCAATACAGATGATTAAGTTAGCAGGTGTCGGTGCATGGCTAGGAAAGGCCGACATTACCGATGCCTTCAAAGTCCTTCCACTTCACCCTCTCAATGGCACCTTTTTGTATTAAATGGAATTCAAAGTTTTATTATTCCGTCAAATTGACATTCGGTTGCCGCAGTAGCCCCTCCATTTTTAACACTCTCTCAGAAGCACTATGCTGGATTCTTTACAACTCGTACAAACTCCCGTTCGTCCTACATCTTTCGGACAATTTCCTAGTCATAGACTTTCCCTCATCACCACCAGCTCGCAACATCTCTGCAATTAGGAACCTTTTCAGCGAGTTAGGTGTTCCTCTCTCAGAAGAGAAAACAATAGGCCCGTCCACCCACCTGGATTTTCTCGGTATAACCCTTGACAGCTTACTCATGCAGGCATCTCTGCCACAAGAAAAAATTGTCTCGCATCAGAGCAGCTATTAAATTCCGGTCGACTAATGCCATTATCACTAAAAGAGATCTTTTATCTCTGTTAGGCCACCCGAATTTCGCGATGCGCATAATTCCACATGGTCGCTCGTTCATATCCCGCCTAATAGAATTGGCTTATTTCGTCCAAAATCTAAATGATCTGGTGGTTCTAGATGAAGGTTGTCAAGCAGATCTGCGCTTCTGGTCCTTGTTATGCGAAGAATGGAATGGTATTTCATTCTTTTATAATGACTTTGTGGAATCTTCAGATTCCATCCAGTTCTTTACCGATGCCGCCCCCTTCTGTTGGTTTTGGGGGATTTTATAATAACGAATGGTTCGCAGATGTCTGGCCAACTGAAATCCATTGCCTCAATGACGAATCCAAATCCACAGCCCTTTATGAGCTCTACCTCATCGTCGTGGCTTGCACTCTATGGGGAAAAAAGTTGGGCTAGGAAACAAATTACCGTATTCTGTGACAATGCAGCAACGGTAGAAATCATCAATAAGGGCCGCTCAAAAACACTCAAACGGATAGATTTAGTCAAAGCACTCTAATTTACATTGCAAAAATAATACTTCTTTCTGCCCCTTCTCTTCCATGACAAAATTTCTGCATCACCGCTTCCAAACCCATCGATTGGCACCTCTCTTCACCACCGATGGCCGCAAACCCATGACGAGATCCTGGTTTTCTACTATGCTTCATGATCTGGTCCGGAGCTGTGGCCTACCACCCGAACATTACTCTCCTCACTCATTAAGAATTGGTGCAGCGACGACTGCAGCTCTACATCTGCCTGCCGCCACTCTTAAATCCCTGGGCCGCTGGTCATCCTCTGCATACCAACGCTACGTCAGGTTCCATAAGGAGGACATTCTGCATGCCCAAAAGATCATGAGTTCCTGCCCCCTTGAGCCTGAATGAAGTGTATATTTGTTCCGATGTAAAATTCTATTCATTGCAAATCTGGTGGTTGCGGGGTTTAGAGCATTCGATCCGCTGGTTATTCACTGTTACATGCTTCCGAGGATCCACATTCACATGGTAGTACATTCCCCTCTAACCTTATGCAGTGTCACTAAGTAGTATATTCTCCCGCAGGCCAATGCGCCAAAGGAGAATGGCCACGCCGCGGCGGCGAATGGCACACATATCAGTCTCACTAGGTAGTATATTCTCCTGCCGGCCAATGTGCCTACGGAGAATGGCCACACCGCGGCGGTGAATGGCGCACATAACAGTTTTCACTAGGTAGTATATTCTCCTGCCGGGCAATGCGCCTACGGAGAATAGCCACACCGCGGTGGTGAATGGCGCACATATCAGTCTCACTAGGTAGAATATTCTCCCGCAGGGCAATGCGCCAACGGAGAATGGCCACGCCGCGGCGGCGAATGGCGCACATATCAGTCTCACTAGGTAGAATATTCTCCCACAGGACAATGCGCCAACGGAGAATGGCCACACCGCGGCGGTGAATGGCGCACATAACAGTTTTCACTAGGTAGTATATTCTCCCGCAGGCCAATGCGCCAACGGAGAATGGCCACACCGCGGCGGTGAATGGCGCACATAACAGTTTTTCACTAGGTAGTATATTCTCCCGCAGGCCAATGCGCCTACGGAGAATGGCCACACGGCGGCGGTGAATGGCGCACATAACAGTTTTCACTAGGTAGTATATTCTCCCGCAGGCCAATGCGCCTACGGAGAATGGCCACACCGCGGCGGTGAATGGCGCACATAACAGTTGTCACTAGGTAGTATATTCTCCCGCAGGCCAATGCGCCAACGGAGAATGGCCACACCGCGGCGGTGAATGGCGCACATAACAGTTTTCACTAGGTAGTATATTCTCCCGCAGGCCAATGCGCCTACGGAGAATGGCCACACCGCGGCGGTGAATGGCGCACATAACAGTTGTCACTAGGTAGTATATTCTCCCGCAGGCCAATGCGCCTACGGAGAATGGCCACACCGCGGCGGTGAATGGCGCACATAACAGTTGTCACTAGGTAGTATATTCTCCCGCAGGCCAATGCGCCTACGGAGAATGGCCACACCGCGGCGGTGAATGGCGCACATAACAGTTTTCACTAGGTAGTATATTCTCCCGCAGGCCAATGCGCCAACGGAGAATGGCCACACCGCGGCGGTGAATGGCGCACATAACAGTTTTCACTAGGTAGTATATTCTCCCGCAGGCCAATGCGCCTACGGAGAATGGCCACACCGCGGCGGTGAATGGCGCACATAACAGTTGTCACTAGGTAGTATATTCTCCCGCAGGCCAATGCGCCAACGGAGAATGGCCACACCGCGGCGGTGAATGGCGCACATAACAGTTTTCACTAGGTAGTATATTCTCCCGCAGGCCAATGCGCCAACGGAGAATGGCCACGCCGCGGCGGCGAATGGCACACACATAGCAGATACCGATCCAACCGTCAGGCTCCGAATTTGCGCAGTTTTGGGGGGTTACAGTATTAGCTCATCACTCCCATCATTCCTGTGTATCATATGGGGGAGTGATTAAGTCGGAGCCTAGACGCCAAACACTAAACCTGTTCTACTGTTGAATAAACATTCAAACGTGAGTTGTCTGACTGAAATGGAGCGACGCCGGCGAGCTAGTTCTGGCAGGCAACTCGAGCTGCGCTGTTTCAATCGTGTGACACTCATCATGTGACACACTTCATGTGACATACATCATGTGACACACTTCATGTGACATACATCATGTGACATACATCATGTGACATACTTCACTCGCCACTACCATCTACAGTACTCATCCACCTCATTAGGCGGTCTATTTAAGCAGAGGGAATTCCCATCCCTCGCTCTGCTTCCTAACTACTACGCAGTATCACAGACAATTGTCTCAGCCCCTCCACCACCCCAGCATCCACCTGTAGGCTCCGACAGGGGGTTACAGTATTAGCTCATCACTCCCATCATTCCTGTGTATCATATGGGGGAGTGATTAAGTCGGAGCCTAGACGCCAAACACTAAACCTGTTCTACTGTTGAATAAACATTCAAACGTGAGTTGTCTGACTGAACTGTGATTTGTGAATATGGGCTATACAAATAAAATTTGATTGATTGATTGACAACGAAACATCCGACTGATTTACAAACCACACAGACCAATCAGTGTTGAATACATACACATGGTGTTTTGTTTATGTTTTTTTATTGGGTAAGGTAACTAAAAGAACGCCAGAACCTGCTAACCCTCCATGTAAGCACTGAAAACATATGTAATGCTAGATGTAATTGTTATTTTGATTGAAACCCGGGGAAATTAGGCAGTGAAAGTTGAAAACATTTTAGTGTTTTATAGAAATCCAGATCAGGAAACCGGAAGAGCCCCGGACAAACCAGGGATGTCTGGTCATTGTACTGCCGACCATCCGCCAGGAATTATTCACCTCCCTGAGTTTAGATGTTTTCTTCTGACTACCCAGTCAGGACGCTGAATGGCTGAACCAAACACTGCAGTGGATGGTATGACCGTCCCAGGAGAAGAGAGGAGCACAACAGGACTTAGCTAAAGAGGAGACACTGAGAGGAAACTAAGTGTATATTTTGATTCGGCAAATTAGCAATGATTTCCATCAACTTGAAATTCGAAACGATTGTACAGATGTTGTTTCATCAAAAGGTCGCAGGATGGCGCTGTAGATGTTGTGTTGGGTCAACGCTACCGACTAAGAATGCAAACGACTGAGAATGTGTCATTCGCCGAGAGGTCACTCATTACTGAAAAGTTAGTAAACCGTTCATCTTTAAATACTAATTATACATAAAAGCAAAACTCAGTTCTTTGAAAATGATTAATCAATGGGACAGTCTGCATGAATTTGATTATTTTCAAAATATTTCTTCTCTGTGACGGTGGTGTGAAGACCAACATTAGTCAATTGTGACCTTTTCATATACAGTCTATGATTGTGACTTCTAAAGTTAACTGCACACACTAAGCTAACACATAAAGTAATATTAACATAACCCCAGAGTGTGTTCAAGTAAGATAAGGTGTCACATCCAACAAGAGTTAGTCTGGATTAGCACAATTATATTCAGTAATGCTATATTATGGTATCATATATAGGCTAATAGCATAAATGTAGCTAAGTCAGTTCAAATAGTTTCCATTTGTACCTTACACTTTTTCTAGAGCATCAAAAACCCAAGATACCAAAAAGACAGTAATGTTAGTTCTATATCAGTCCTGATGTTAACTGCTAATATCAGGACACATCTACAATATATATATATATATATATATATATATATATATATATATATATATATATATATACACTACCGTTCAAAAGTTTGGGGTCACCCAGACAATTTCGTGTTTTCCATGAAAACTCACACTTTTATTTATCAAATGAGTTGCAAAATGAATAGAAAATATAGTCAAGACATTGACAAGGTTAGAAATAATGATTTTTATTTGAAATATTAATTTTGTTCTTCAAACTTTGCTTTCACAAAGAATGCTCCATTTGCAGCAATTACAGCATTGCAGACCTTTGGCATTCTAGCTGTTAATTTGTTGAGGTAATCTGTAGAAATGTCACCCCACGCTTCCTGAAGCCCTCCCACAAGTTGGATTGGCTTGATGGGCACTTCTTGCACCATACGGTCAAGCTGCTCCCACAACAGCTCAATGGGGTTGAGATCTGGTGACTGCGCTGGCCACTCCATTACAGACAGCATACCAGCTGCCTGCTTCTTCCCTAAATAGTTCTTGCATAATTTGGAGGTGTGCTTTGGGTCATTGTCCTGTTGTAGGAGGAAATTGGCTCCAATCAAGCGCTGTCCACAGGGTATGGCATGGCATTGCAAAATGGAGTGATATCCTTCCTTATTTAAAATCCCTTTTACCTTGTACAAATCTCCCACTTTACCAGCACCAAAGCAGCCCCAGACCATCACATTACCTCCACCATGCTTGACAGATGGCGTCAGGCACTCGTCCAGCATCTTTTCACCTGTTCTGCGTCTCACAAATGTTCTTCTGTGTGATCCAAACACCTCAAACTTTGATTCGTCTGTCCATAACACTTTTTTCGAATCTTCCTCTGTCCAATGTCTGTGTTCTTTTGCCCATATCAATCTTTTCTTTTTATTGGCCATTCTCAGATATGGCTTTTTCTTTGCCACTCTGCCTAGAAGGCCAGCATCCCGGAGTCGCCTCTTCACTGTAGACGTTGACACTGGCGTTTTGCGGGTACCATTTAAAGAAGCTGCCAGTTGAGGACCTGTGAGGCGTCTATTTCTCAAACTAGAGACTCTAATATACTTGTCTTCTTGCTGAGTTGTGCACCGGGGCCTCCCACTTCTCTCTCTACTCTGGTTAGAGCCCGTTTGTGCTGTTCTCTGAAGGGAGTAGTACACACCGTTGTAGGAAATTTTCAGTTTCTTCACAATTCCTTGCATGGAATAGCCTTCATTTCTAAGAACAAGATTAGACTGGCGAGTTTCACATGAAAGTTCTCTTTTTCTGGCCATTTTGAGAGTATAATCGAACCCACAAATGTGATGCTCCAGATACTCAACTAGCTCAAAGGAAGGCCAGTTTTATAGCTTCTCTCACCAGCAAAACAGTTTTCAGCTGTGCTAACATAATTGCACAAGGGTTTTCAAGGGTTTTCTAATCATCCATTAGTCTTCTAAGGCGATTAGCAAACACAATGTACCATTAGAACACTGGAGTGATAGTTGCTGGAAATGGGCCTCTATACACCTATGTAGATATTTCATTAAAAACCAGACGTTTCCACCTAGAATAGTCATTTACCACATTAACAATGTATAGAGTGTATTTCTGATTAATTTAATGTTATCTTCATTGAGAAAAACAGTGCTTTTCTTTGAAAAATAAGGAAATTTCTAAGTGACCCCAAACTTTTGAACGGTAGTGTATATATATATAAGGAGACTATAGTAATTGAAAGACTAATTTATTTATTTTCTTAAGATAATATTGCCTCTGATGGATGTACTATTATGTATTAATGTAATGTAACTATGTAATATTTCTTTCTCTATTCCCTTTGAAATGCCAGGCTCCACAATGAAAACCTGAATATCTTGCATGCAACATCAAATTGTGGAGGATCCAATACTGGGGATTTTGTCTTTATGTTTACAAGTCTAATCTAATTAACATTCAAGTTACTTTCAGTCGACATCCTGGAATACATCAAAATGTATTTACCCTGTCCTTAATCTTTATTCTTTCTAACCCGCCGAACTGTACACTAGACCCTGCACCCCCAGCTCCTACCACAGCACCATCCACATGCCATTCACCTCCTGGACCAAGTTCCCCACACTCACACACCAATCAGTGCTGTTCACCAAAGTATCCAGGTAAGAACTTGTAAATAAATCCTTTATGTAAAGTATGTTTACCCCACATTTTCATTTTGAATGTGTACTTTCAATATGGTTTAAACAGGGTTCTGTAGTGGAAATTTGAGATGTGAAATAATGAGTTTCTCAGACCAGAGTTGTCTTAGAGTTTTAATTATTAGCTCTGCAGAGGGTTACACAGCCAGCAACATGGCTCAGAGTGCAACCACGAGTAGTTAAAAAGGAAGGTTTTTATACAATGTGATAAACAGGAAACAAGACAGAAAGCAGACAGGAAATGTCTGCTGTCTGGCATCACTGCTACAGCAAGAGGAATCAAACCCAGCACCCAGTTGCACAGATAAAGGTCAAAGAGGAGGTGAAATCACCAAGTAAGGGCATGAACTTTGAGGTTGCATCAGCTAAGTGCACAGAAAATAGTCAAAACAGTAGTAAGACATTCATCACAGTAGTAAGACATTGATCAGTGGAATTTTCCATTACAGTTCATACAATTTTGAGTTCATCATAAGGATCATCATGATAAATCTGATGATCCTAGTTTTTGAGTAAATTTAGGCCATGACACCACAAGACACTTGGACACATGTGTAACACTGTCCTTTTTCTCATAGACTTTTCTTCCTAGCTTTAAAATGTATTTTGTCACCCTTAAATATCATGTGAAAATGTCTTTACCTTGTGTTACATTTTTTCTCTTTTGCCTAGCTGTACATTAGACCCTGCACCTCCATTTCCTACCACAGCACCATCCAGATCCCATTCACCTCCTGGACCAAGTTACCAACCCTCATCTCCCCACACTCACACTCCAAACAGAGCTTTCCACCAAAGTATCCAGGTAAGACCCTGTAAATAAACCCTGTAAGAGACCAGCCACATTGGCAACTGTAGAGGTGAGGGGGCTGGGAGAGCACCCTCACCTCTCACCTGCACCACCGAGGATCAATCAGCACAGGTGAGAGCTGTTAGCTGATTGGTCCTCACGCTTGAAAGGCAGCATCTGCCTCCAGACACTCTCCGACACAGGACTCGGAGACACTGAGCTGGAAAGCTAGTCCCCAGCAGAGTTTGCTGGCCCTTTATGTTCTGAGTTTGGTTGTAATTATTAATAAAGTATGCTTAAAAGCAACACGTGTGTCTCTGGCTGTGTGTGGGAGAGCCCCGTGGCATGGTCTACTGCCACAGCAACATTTTCAGTTTTCAGCAACATATACAATTTGTAGTAATATGTTATTAAACTATGGGAAACAGATTGTATTGCCCTAGTTATGTGCCTGGTAGATAGATTTAAGTATTAATAAGTGTAACCTTGAAAAGATTTTTAGTAACATTCTTTTATATGTTGGGTCTCAAACGTTTTCTTCATTCCCGAACTCCCTAGGTGGCAGCAGAAGAGGCACAAAAGTCAACCCAGCAGGTAAGATTAATTAATTATTCAATTTTGTATTTTAAAGATTTTCTTTTCACATTTTTAACCAAGTTAAGCAAATACCATATCAAGTTAGATCTAGATATGATATTTGGACTTGTAGATAACTACTAATATTTATTATCCTCTGTCTAGTCAATGAAATGCTACTGTAGGAAACTTTGTCAAACACTTACCTTCATACACTGGGCAGTAGACCTGGAAAGTGTCATATTTCTAAAGCCTTCAAGGTTCCAAAAGAGTTTTGTCTCTGTTCTTTACTAAAAGGATTTACATTTTACGTGAGTATGGTTGAACTTTGCATTTTGAAAATTGAGAAAAAAAAACTAAAGTCATGGGTGCAAGACTGTGGACAAAATGGTGTCAAAAGCACAAGAAGTAAAACAGTTTAGATTAGTCTCAAGCAAGGACTGTATAGCTGTGTCACCAAAACCAAAATAGTCAGAATAAGCTGTAATTACTGTATCCTTTAACAAAGTAATTTAACAGTTATATATTAAATTTCCCTTTCTTTTGGTAAATTAAAATTTTCTTTTAATACATTTATTGACAAGATTCCTTATGATACAAGTCTTTCTAAAGATTATCTAGTATTACCTCCAGTTCAAGTGGATTCACTGTCTGTGAGAGGATATGTTAGAGAGAGAGGTTCTTGTGATGGATTCAAAATGTCTTTCCATTACTGCCCCCCATTTTTATGTAAATTGCATCACACAAACTAAGACCCATTCTACATTCATGTAACCATGCTGCATTATTGTTTCTATGTTCATGTTAATATTTACAATTACATGTATCTATTTTACTACTTTATGTTTTCAGTGTGACTATAAAAAATGGACTTTCTTTTTCAGACTGCGATTTACACAACTATCTACCCATACTCCAAAACATCTCTCAAAGGATTTGAAATGTAATTTGTTTTTGCGGCTGTTGTTTTTTTCAGTTGAATATTGCACATTTATGTTAAGCACTGAATCAAAATCTTTTATGGTTACACTATTCTGTTTATCTTACAATTAATGTGGGGAAAAAAGCAATTTTAGAATGTTTCCAGAGAAATGTGTGCATTGACAACATAATGTGTAAATGTGTGCATTCCTGGACCAGACATGAAATGTATAGCCCATATTCACAAATCACAATTTGTCTCATAGGACTTTAACAAGGTGTGACACCCTCTGCCCTTAACCCTCAACAAGAGTAAGGAAAAACTACTAAAAAACCCTTTTAACAGGGTAAAAAGAAGTAGAAACCTCAGAGAGAGCCACATGTGAGGATCCCTCTCCCAGGACGGACAGAAGTGCAATAGATGCCACATGTAAAGGAGAACATCAGAAAGATAAGAGTATTTGCAGCATTGATTAGAATAAACACTTTGTAGCATAATGGAAGGTCAATGAATTGATGGATTGTCAGTAATGGTCGAGTATCTGAGGAGAAATATTGTATATCAAGCAGTCTTGTTGTAATCATAGTCCATGGTCAGCAGCCACCACGATCATGATCCACCATCAAGATCGGATGCCACCATAGTCCACAATCATGATCCACTGCTGCCATTAGGATCCACCATCAGCTGCCACCTCGATCATGGTCCACCACCACTATCAGATGCCAACACGATACAGGATCCGCCATTACGATCACGATCTCTGATATGCGATCCACCATCATAATCCACGATTGTGGCCGCAGCCGCGGCGCTGGATCTGAGGACGATAAGGCAAAGGGACTCCGGGGAAGAAGTCAAGTCAGTAACATGTATTCATGAGATATTAATTTCTTTGATGTGATAAGGATGGAGAAGAGGAAGGAGAAGCTGGGAAGAGAAGCTCCGTGTGTCCTGTGTCCCCCAACAAATCTAGACCTATCACAGCACAACTAAGAGCAAGTCTAAGACAAGCCTGGACCGGCTCTAACTATAAGCTTTATCGTAAAGGAAGGTTTTAAGCCTACTCTTAAACATACAGATGGTGTCTGCCTCCCGAACTGAAAGTGGAGAGGAGCTTGATAGCTGAAAGCTCTGGCTCTTACTCTACTTTTAGAGACTTTAGGGACGACGTAGTTCACCGTGTCTCTCAGGCTTATCCCTCTCTCTTTTTCCTTCCATCTTTCTCTCTCCATCTCGCTTCGGCCAGAGAGCGTTCCAGAGACCCCAGTGCCTGCCCTATCAAGTTCACCCACAGGCTTTTCTCTGTGATGAAGATGAACAACAACCCACACAGGAGTCGTCTCACTGATGCACACCTTTCCTCCATCTTGAGGGTTTCCACAGCACAGAACCTAAACACAAACATTAATAAACTGGCAGCCAAGAAAAGATGCCAAACATCTGGCTCTGGCACATGTGCATAAAAGAAGAATGTGAATGTTTTCTTTTTGCACTTTATCCAATATCCTGTTTAATAAATGTTGACCCTGTTTGGCCCTCGACGTCGTCCCAGTTTAAAATGTTGTCCCTCTCTGTGATTGAGTTTGACAAAACTGCTCTAGAGTTTATGAGACACATGTAACGTAATGTGACGCACAGTCAGGACATCAGTGTTAAAGTGAGCAGAACGACCCGGAGTCGATTAATAACTAATTACAAATGATTATCTGTTTGTGTAAAGAGTAACAGAGACGAGCAGACACACACACTCCTGTAGACAGAGGTTGGCTGGGCCACCTTGATACTGTACAATAAGGCTATAATCAGAGTTTGTCCTTTCAAGCCTTAGGTGCATCACTTAAGTCTAAACTGTCAAATCAGTGTGGAGAGCACTGACCACTGTCATAGACTTACTGTTGTAGTCAGATTTTTGAATTGAAAACAGCACAATTGTAATAATATATGTTTTTAAAGCACTTTCTAAAAATTCATTCTTATCAGGATGTCCCAGTGAGTCTGATAAAAGCCTCCAGCTGTACTAAAATGCTGCAGTACGACTTCTGATAGGAACTAGAAGGATACTAGATCATATTACTCCTGTCTTAGCTTCTCTGCATTGGCTCTCTATAAAATTCAGAATAGTATTCAAGATCCTGCTCCTCACATACAAAGCCGTTAAAAATCAAGCACCTATATCGAAGAGATCATAACACGGTATTGTCCAAATAGATCACTTAGCTCCCAAAATACAGGCTCTCTTGTGGTTCCAAGAATCTGTAAGAGTAGAACGGGAGGTAGAGCCTTCAGCTACCAGGCTGCTCTTCTGTGGAACCAGCTCCCACTCTGGGTTCGGGAGGCAGACACCATCTCTACATTTAAGGTTAAACTTTAACCGTTCCTCTTTTACAATTATATTTACATGTCATTTGCCGGACGCTTTTATCCAAGGCGACTTAAAATTAGTGCATTCAACATCTATGAGGGGCCATTTTAGGGGTTCAGTATCTTGCCCAAGGACACTTAAACCTATGTTAATGGCTGGATCAGGTGAGTCCTGAACCATCTCTTAGTTATGCTGCTATAGGGTGAGGGTTAGGGTTAGTCTAGACCTATAGCTCCCATCATGCACTGAGCACTTTTCCTGGTCTCTCTCCACTCTTTTCCATCCATCACTAATCTCCTCCTCATTTTTCTCTGCTCACCGCAACCGGTCGAGGCAGATTGAGTCTGATTCCGCTAGAGGTTTCTTCAACTTAATGAGGACGTTTTTTCTCTCCACCGTCGCAAAAGTGCTTGCTCATTGTGGGAACTGTTGGGTTTTTCTATAATTTTTAAGGTCTAGACCTTCTGTGTAAAGTGCTTTGAGATAATGTATATTATGATTAGGCGCTTAACAAATAATATTGAATTGAAATCGAATTGAATGCAATAGAGAATGCTTGGTTACGTTGTAACCTTGTTTCTCTGAGTGAAGAGACTATCTTTTCAACTCATAGGCCGCTCTGAGACGTGTCGATCAAATTATCAACTGGTTCGACGCCGACACATGTTTTATTGGTTAATTGTAGGACGAAGACAGGCAAGCCGGTGTGTCTTAAAGAAATATCCACGAACCTAGACAGCAAGGGGATCATTACCCGTACATATGGAATATGTAACGGATTGGAGAGATGGTCTCTTCACTCAGAGAACACGGGTTACAACGTAACCGAGCGATACCAGCATGGCCATGTAGATACTTTTGGTTCTTTAAAATATTTGCCTCCTGTACATGTTTGTGGTGTTAACTGCAGCAGATATTTTCTTTAAAAGGTACACTGATAATGCCACTGTTAAAAACCAAATGTCAGACAGACAAAGTTAACGAGTTACAGGTGAACTTAGTGGAGCACTTAGCAGCTAAAGGGCCAGAAACGTTCAGTTCAGAACTAAAAAGATAAAGAATATTTGATTTACAAGGAGTTGCTGGTGGACTAAAGCAATGGACTGTTCTGAACCCAGTCACCATTAAGGTATCAGTGGTGGATGTCGTTGAGAAATACAAATACCTGGGCGTCCACATAGACAATAAGATGGAGTGGTCTAGAAACACAGACGCAAGATAGGTCAGAGAGTTGTTCTCTCTCAGGAGGCTTAGGTCTTTCAATGTCTGCAGAACCATGCTGCAGATGTTTTTATAACTCGGTGGCGGCCAACATATCTTCTATGTTGTAGTGTGCTGGGGCAGCAGGGTGAATGAAACTGAAACTAAGTCACAACAAGCTCATCAGGAAGGCTGGCTATGTCCTGGTCGTGGAACTTGAGTCTCTGGTGGAGGTGACAAAGAGGAGGATGCTGAGGAAACTACTCAGTATAATGGATAATGCTGCTCACCCCATGCATGCCACACAGGTGTCACACCGCAGCACCTTAAGCGGAAGACCACCAAGGAGCACCATAGAGTGCCACAGGAAGACTTTTCTTCCTGTGGCCATCAACCTGTATAACTCTGAGGGCCACAGATTATAATCGGACACTTAGACATAATTCCAACATACACAATAGTGTATAGTGCAATATTAGCACTTATGTAATAACACTATTCACGTGCAATTTGTGTAACATTTGTTTTTGGTCATCTTCACATTAATTCAATATTTAATATTTTCAACTGATTTCAATATCATGTAAAATATTTTATTTCTATACATTTCAATATCATGGGCAATATCCCATATTGCTTCCATTATAATTTCATTTCTACTTACTGCAACACAGTCTTATCTTATTGAATTTTGCCTCACTAATGGCAGACTGTTGCAGCAGTAGCTTTTACTCACTTTTGAGCTTTTCCTCCTTGACTACTTTTTGCTGTATTTTTATAGATCCAGGATCGCAGCTCACAGCCACACCATGGCTCATGATGAGGGATTGTGGTGACCGTTGATCATGGATAATGATTACAGCCTGATTGCTTAGATACCGTTATACAATATGCCTACTCACATGTACGATCATTACAGGCCATACTGCTATAATTACAATCCTCATTACTCCTCCTTTCATTTCTGTCTGGCTTTTCTTTTTTATAAATACTTCAAACATTGATAAACCTCGCCATTTATGTAAGACACTGTCTTTTTCTCATGAATGTTACAAATATTATTTTATTGACATTCTCTGTTACATGCAACATATATTACACTTCCGTCCATCCTGGTTTGGTAGTTTTTCCTATCTCTAGTGGAGGGTTAGTGAGGATGATATCCTCTTTGTTAAGTCCTTTGAGGCAAATTATGATTTGTGAATATTGACTATGCAAATAAAATTTTATTGAGTAATTGCAATATTTAAAGTAGATAAAATAAGATCCAACTTGAGCAACTGCAATGCTCAATAACAATAAGGTTTCTCTTACAGGAGCTGTAATTGCATTACTTATCTTTCTCTTGGCTACTTAGTAGCAACTCCATAAGCTAAAAATGACAACTTTGACCTAGTAAAGGTGATATTGCTAATAGTTGTATTACACATACAGCAGACACATGACAATATTAGCATTCACTGGAGTCATGTTTCTGACCAACTGCTGAATGAAAGTCCAATATTCATTAATTTTAGCTGTTTTTGTCTCTAACTACCCCTGTAAAAAGTATCTGATACTATGTTCACCTAGTTACTGTGTCTGTCTTCTGTTTGCTGCTGGGCAGGAAAAGTATTGTGGATTAAAACGTTTGGCACCCCACTGCCATTGGAAATAACACTGATGAGATTGGTGAGAGTGGACCAAACAAAAAAATCAATAAGCTGAAAGATGCTTAAAGGTTTTGTAGAGGTTTGTGTAATTGTTGTGATGATTCTTGGTGGGAGTGTCGCAATGATCGAGTTTGAAGAGGCTAGTGAGGGTGAAGAAATATAGTAGTTTTGGTCCGCAAAAACCAAAACACAGAACTGATAGACACTTAACTGCGATAGTCTGGAAAGTGGTGATCATTTTCCATGGGTTTGTCACAACTGGATCCCCTTTGTGTTGCAAGTAGTCACTTGCCACAATGTAAACATATTAACTGCAGATTTTAGTACATTTAGCTCATTTGGTACTTTTATTTGAATATGAATTCAAATTCAGGATATTAGGTTGCTAGGTTCATATAAAGAATCTGATCAGCTTCCTCCACAGTTGTAGGTTGAGGTTGTTACTGCAGCGAATTATTTTGAGTCTCAGTCAAATGTCAGTTATGGTAAATGACGATGGATTTAAAGAGGGGCTGTTCAACAGAACCTTTGACCTGAATTATTGCTCAATACAAATCAACTGTGAGAACCTGAGAAGCAACATAGGCTCTATCTGAATGCACATAGTCTTAATTCTACAAATTGTTTAGTCTTATAATCAAGCTTATAAATAAAGCCAACAAACTGTTGATTTGCAATTTATTTTATTCATCTGTAGTTTGAACCACACATCTGTTTGAAATTCAGACAACATTTTATATTGACTAGAAAAGCCAGGAGAGTGGTTACAGTGTCCCCCCTACCAGCTGAGATAGCTTGCAGGGAGGACACTGTAACCACTTTCTTATATCCGTGTATTACACAGTACTTCCTGTGTTCATACATATGACTGCATGTACAATACTGGACCCACCATGTTTACATGACTCAATTTACCGGACCAATAACTCATCACATGTGAACTGACATGCACTGTGACAATTTCTGCCCCAAAAGCAGTCTCCAAAAAATGAATGGGCTTTCATCCACAACATAAAGTGGTACAGACAGTAAAATAATCGTTTTGGCTATGAGATAAAAATACATCTGAAAAACTATTTTTTTCTCATTTCACGAGAAAAGACATAAGGTTTTAAAAGATTCTTCTGAAAGGCTTTGATGGACTAGTACACATAAGTAACCACAAACTTCAACTTTTATTTTCTCAACACCCAGATGCATTAGGACTGCTCTCTCTCATAAGCCATTTTCAGACATGTCCTGCGGAGGACATGCGCAACGCAGCTGGAGATTCTCCACTCACACCCGTCACATATAGGATTCAGGTGAGGGGTGGGGTAGCAGGCAAAGCAAGGAAGTAATGAATTAATTCTGCTGCGGAGAACTTGTGATTTTGTTCACAGCATATTGACATCGGCACTTATCACCATTAGATTTGTTATCTTTTTACGTCTGTCTCATGTAAAAAGCCTCATTAACCACCCCACTCACTTACAGTGAATCCAACGGGGATCCCCTGCTGTGTGCCCACATTAATCTACGGGGGCCAGGCAGGAAGTACAGAGACTCTCACTCACATTTGCGTTCACACATACACCTCCTATAAAACTGCTGAGGATATCTGGATTTCAGTGCATGTCTGAAAATAGCTTTACAATCTTTATGTTTCTATTATTACTGTTTATACAAAGATAAATGGTACATGGACATTTTCCCCTCTTGTAAATGTATGTGTTAAAAAGTTTTGTTAAGAGAAATATGACCATGCCTCTTCATCAGCCAGCAGAGAGTTGAAGTCCAGATAACTTGAGCCTGTGTAAAATCAGAGAGATGAAGCTGCTGTCTTGTCAACACTAACAGTCGCAGGGTTTAGACAATAAGAAATGGAATCTGACAATTAAAACAGACAACAGGTGAAAGCTAACTGTGTGAGGTGATTTCTGACCTAAGACAGTGCAATGTCTCTCTCTGTTCCTCCCAGTCTCAGAAGTGCTGTCTTGCTCCCAATTCACTGATGAATTGTCAACCTGTCGATGTGTTTCGCTAATCATTTTTCTTTCTAAAAAATGATTTTCCCTCAGAGACTCGGTCTTTGGTTTCCTGCAGTTTCTCAGAAAGCTTGTCCTTAGTCTCTTCCATTTTCTCAGAGATGCGCTCCTTTGTAACCTCCATTTTCTCTGACAGTCTCTCCTTCGTCTCCTCCATCTTTTCTGTAAATTTCTCTTTTGTCTCCTCCATTTTGTCCTGGATGTATTCTTTTACAGGTGGTGGCGTGGACAAGTAGCCATGTTTGCGGAGATACTGAATTGATAGTGATGTGCCACCCAGAGTTACCGTATATCTAGCAGGGGTGGAAATCTGTAAGAAAACAAAGACAAGGAACACAAGGAATCCCTGAATCCATCCCTCATAAAATGACTATACTGCATCTGCTTTATTAAATCTATGCTAAGGATGGAAGAAAGGGCTGCACGATATTAGACAATTAAAAAACGGGTCATTTTGATAGTTAATTTGTATGATTTGTTTGATCTGGAAGTTATGTTGTGGTGAAACCCTTGCCTCACTGTTTACATTTGAAAAGCTACATGGTCTCAGTCTCTAAATCACTGATGACAGCAATGTAGCCATATTTCCTGGGGGTGATGGCCACTTTTGCCCTTTAGGCATTACGAGGTGCATGACGAGAGTATCAGCGTTGATAACTCATCTAGCGTCCAATAACACACCCGACCCGCTTTTCCTTCCACCACCCACCCAGCGCTGCTGCATTTCAGAGCATCGCTGGATACCCATCTGCTGCAGCGTGGTGAACATCTCTGCATGCGTCTTGCCAGTTTCAAACAACTCTTTAAGCATATGGTTCCAGTGCAGCCATGGTGTTGAGACCAATTCGAGAGTGATTCAATCAATGCGAATTTGTTGCAAGTTGTGTGTGTGTGTGTGTGTGTGTGTGTGTGTGTGTGTGAGAGTGAGTGAGAGACAGAGTCAGCTGATGAATGCGTGCGCTGCTGTGAAGAAAGATTTAACAAATTAAGAAGAGTATTGATCATTATGTGATGATCAGTGTTGATATTGTGGTGTCATTTTAAACAAATGACCACTTAAACTGTAGTGTGTTAGAGACGTCAGCTGAGTCTGTGAGAGAGAGAGTGAGAGGGAGATATAGAGCAGCAGAGTGTGTGTGTGTGTGTGTGCGCACGCGGTTACTTTTTCTTCAGGTTCTGGTACTATCATAAAGAAGCTACGTAATTCTTCTATATAATCAACCGCTCATAGTGATGAATTTGACCAGGGACAAACAGAAAAATCCGTCAATGATCCGTCAAAAATCATCAACCCATTGAGGGCTGGATATAAAACTAAACCGAAAATCTAAGTAGAAAATTGAAATCACAGGCTTATCCAACTTGCGTGAATTTCATCACGGCAACTCATAATGTGACTCAGTAGTGTATGGCCTCCACGTGCCTGTAAGCACTCCCGACAACGTCTGGGCATGCTACTGATGAGTCGGTGGATGGTAACCTGGGGGATCTCCTCCAGAACCTGGATCAGGGCATCAGTGAGCTCCTGGACAGTCTGTGGTGGTAATTGGCGGCGCCAGATACACTGATACATCACGCCCCATAGGTGCTCAATTGGATTTAGGTCAGGGCAATGTGAGGGCCAGTCAATGGCATCAAAGCCTTCATCATCCAGGAACTGCCTACACACTCTGGCCACATGAGGCTGGGCACCAGGAGGAACCCAGGGCCCACTGCACCAGCATAAGGTCTGACAATTGCTCTGAGGATTTCATTCGGTTCCTAACAGCAATCAGGATACTGTTGGCTATGACATGGAGGCCTATGCGATCCTCCAAGGATATGCCTCCCCAGACCATCACCAAACTGGTCATGCTGGATGATGTTACAGGCAGCATAACATTGTCCACAGCATCTCCAGACTCTTTAACGCCAGTCACATGTGCTAAGTGTGAACCTGCTCTCATTTTTGAAGTTAACAGGCAACAGTGGCGGACCTACCAATGCTGGTGTACTCTGGCGAATGCCAATCAAGCTATACAGGGCTGAGCTGTGAGCACAGGTCCCACTAGAGGACGTCGGGCCCTCATGCCACTCATGAAATATGTTTCTGACAGATTGGTCAGAAACATGCAAACCAGTAGCCTGCTGGAGGTCATTTTGGAGGGCTCTGTCAGTGCTCCTCCTGTTCCTCATCGCACAAAGGAGTAGATACCAGTCCTGCTGCTGGGTTGATGGCCTTCTACGGCCCTGTCCAGCTCTCATTGTGTAATGGCTGGTCTCCTGGTATCACCTCCATGCTCTTGAGACTGCGCCGGGAGACACAGCAAACTTTCTTGCGAACGCACATATGGATGTGCCATCCTGGAGGAGCTGGACTACCTGTGCAACCTACTTGGGCTGCAGGTACAGCCTCATGCTACCAGTAGTAACAACAACAGTAGCAGGACACAAAACTAGAGAAGAATCAGTCAGGAAGGATAAGGAGAGAACAAATATTTGTGTCCATCACATGCAAAACCACTCCCTTTTTGGGGGTTGTATTGCTTTAGCCTCTCCATTGCACCTGTTGTCACTTTTATTTGCACCAAAGCAGGTGAATTGATTTACAATCACTTGTGCTTCCTAAATGGAAAGATTGATATCCCTGAAGTTGAACTGACTTGGTGTTCTACTGTGACAATTAAGTGTTCCCTCAATTTTCCCGAGCAGTGTATAATATAGACATGTAGATCATGAATGCATGGCACATGGAACACCATTTATCGCAGTTCAAGCAGTCTTTTGCGATACGTATATCGCATGTGTTGATATTGTGCATGTTGTTATCGCGATGACGATCATTTTTCGATATATCGTGCAGCCCTAATGAGAGACACATGCAAATCAGCATTGGGAACATTTAAGAAAACCTGACAATAAGCTTGTTTTAAAACAAATTGAAAATGATCAATGAAGGAATGAAACAAAATGTTCAAAAACAATAAAAACCCATCAAATTACCTTGTACATGGCATATGCAGTCAGAGCGTAGCCACTCGAAGAGTTTTTCAAAAGGCCCACTAATGTCTCCGGTAGACCCATTATCTCCAGGAATGGCACAACATTCACACCTCTGAGGGGAAACAAAATGTAAAGGGAAGACAGATATTATGAAACAATCTTATTTTAACAGTCTATATGTCCTACAACAGCAATTGAGAAAATATGGGCGAAAAATTGCTTTTTCTATAAACTATTGTCAATGTCTGTGGTCGGGATGGATTATCCGCTCGGTCAGAGCGTTTTATATATATATAGTTATGCTATAGCCCAGGGGCCTGTGTGTGTGCGCACCTAGCCAAATATTGGCACGCACGCACGCACGCCCCCATCAGGCCGATTGAGCTCATGTTTCACAGAAAGTTGATGCACATCAATGCCAGTTATTGTGCCAAGTTTCGTGTTACTAGCTCATTTCAGCTCACGGGAATTTGAGTTGCAAAGTGTGCGCAAAACAGCCCAGGCTGTGGACTGACATCTCTGCCATCGCCTTCTTCATGTTACTTGCGTTATCTTGCAGAATCACATGTACTTTAGCCAACGGAATCTTCCAGTCATTTAGCAGCCCTTTAAAAGGGATAGTTCACCCAGAAATGAAAATTCACTCATTATCTACTCACCACTATGCCGATGAAGGGATGGGTAAAGTGTTTGAGTCCTGAAAAGACTTAAGGAGTCTCAGGGTTAAACTTTGTTAGAGCATAATCCAATACAATTGAAGAAATTAGTGACCAAAGTTTCAGACGTAGTAAAACAGAAAAAATATAACATGCCTCCATACTGCTCGTGTGGTGCTATCTAAGTGTCCGCAAGCCCCAACATTCAAATTCAACTCGAAACGTCGTCGTTTATATTTTCATGATATCTTACGACGAAGTGCATTCATGGACTGTCGGAAATGCCAACATCCGCTAGCTTAGCCACTTCTGGTAGACTTTTAGGCTTAAAACACGGTGGAAATTACCTTGTTTTGAGTCGAATATGAATGTGGGGGCTTGCGGACACTTGGATGAAATCACATGAGCAATATGGAGGCATGTTATATTTTTCAATTGTTTTATTACATCTGAAGCTTTGGTCACTAATTTATTCAATTGCATTGGATTCTGCTGCAACACTGTTTACCCCTGAGACTCCTAAAGTGTTTTGTGGACTCAAACACTTTACCCACCCCTCTATCGGCGAGTAGATAGAGTGAATTTTATCTGGTTGAACTATCCCTTTAATAGAGACCACAATTGAACTGCTGGTATGTGACCCCCAGCACTTTTTTTACTTGAAGCAACACGCTCTGTAGTGTATATGTATCCGAGTTCACCCAGTGTACAGTTAGATTTATTAAAAACATTGGGCTCACATCTGAGGTCTGAATATCAGTGGTAAAAGTCATGGAGCTAACGCCTTTATGTGCTGCTAACTGTGAGGACACTGTGATGTATATTTCGGGTAAAGCAGTCTCTGATATATATATTTCCTCGACATCAAACTATACCTTCGCTCTAAGTGCTCCAGGAGGTTGCGAAATCGAGCATTTTCCACGGCAGATATTGGTTGGTCATTGAGTATGATGAAATTAAGCAACTTCTCTGTAATCCCTTTAGCCTTTGCACTGTCTGCTGGAAGCTTACATTGACTCTGAAATGCGTCAGTGACGGCCTGCTGCCTGGTGTGTTTTGTGTATTAGATAGCATGAACTCCTGGTGCTCCTTCACATGATGCTTTTGCAGATGCTTAATTAAGTTGGTTGTGTTGTAAGATGCAATAACCTCTTGTCTAGACCGAGGTTTTTACGACAGGTGACAGTGGAAACAAATAGAAAAGTTACTTGTTGGGGCTTTAAGTAGCTACACACACAAATCATTTTCAGTTGTCTAACTGCATAAAGTTGAAGAATCCTCTCAAACGGTTGCATCAGAATTACATTTCATAACCTTGCTGTGATTATTTGTCACATTCGAAATTGTGATATTTTGGTGTGTTCCCACCAAATCATGACCAACATTCTCAGCGCTGATTAGGTGATGTGACATCATGTCACACGCAATTGATGCCCGAGTTCAAATATTTCTCGAGCATCGTACGTGTTTGACGTGGCGTAACATTAGATTTTAACACAGCATTAGATCCGCCAGAGATATTACAAATTGTATGTAGTATTAAATAGCCTTCTAATGATAAACTGTGAGCTACATTATGATCAGTACAGTCCTGGTCAAAATTAAAGGCACCCCTGAATTTCAAGTACTTAGTTCTTCTTCTTTTATATAAACAGATTTTAAAAATAAAATGTCCAAAGTTACTTAAGAAAAAATGTAACATAAGTTGCATAATACTGAACTACAAACAGTATGCACGGCAAAAACAAGTGTTGGCACCCTTTTGAGCGTATGACATTAGTTGCTACAATAATGTTGATATTCGATTTCTCTGTCGATAATTTTCTCAACTTAATTATTTATTGGATAAATTCAATGCGGATATGTAGCTGGTAGCACATCGAACATGTCGACTCGTTTGAAACGGCATCACCAGAGTGATGTCCCACCAACATTGGGAATAACACTAACATTAGTGGGACAAGGAAAAAACAAGTTCAGAGCAAACCCAGCTCCCCACGGCATTAAAGCTGTCGCTTGCAAATAATTGAAACCATGTCAAAGCAATACTGAGTGACATATGTATAGAGCTGGGCAATATGGAATTTTTTTATATCAGTCGATTTCGATTTATATTGCAATATAAATCAAATGCACAAAACTGATTTTACTTGCTCATACAATCATCCTCTGCCACTGTACTTTATTTATAACATTTCATACAAACCACTACAGTAAAAAGGTGTATATAATGTACATAATCAGCGGGGGGGGGGGGTTTATTTAAATCTTTTTTTTCTATTGCCTTTTTCTATTTCTTTATTCCTGTGTCTACCTCATTCTGACCTGCCTACTGCTGTAACAACACAATGTTCCCGGTGTGTGGATCAGTAAAGTTTTTATCTCATCTTATATCAGCACCACTGCACTGAGGCACATTACTCCACTGGTCAACAAGTGACTCTGCTCCTCTGATGTTTTTTAATCATCACACTTTGAACTAATCTTTATAAAAATCTGATGAATTCATATTATGTACCTGGATAAACGGGGCATCACTTCTTCTGCAACAGTGAAGTTAAAACACTGCTCTGTCATAATCTGCGGGAGGGAACTTCTGTCTGCGGGAGTGTGTGTGTGTGTCTCTGTGTCCCCGCTCTTCTCTGTCCCTCCTCACACCAAAACTGACAACCATATGGGATGTTCACAATCTGGTCCATCAGAAACCTTTCATCGACTGCCTCAGCGTCATTCATTTACCTTGTAGACTTCTTTGTAGGTTTGACTGCTGGTGTTCTTATTAAAATGGAAAACATGATGCTTAGTTTATTTTTTGATGATGCTGGATCATGACATCCACATAAAGCTTAAATGGTCTTTCAAAACGTGGAGCAACGCGAACAGGAGTGAAGCAAAGAAGTGTTTTCACCTGTTTGAAGGCTTGCTGGCAACTGAGGGACCAGAGAAATTTTGCCTTTCCCTTCAGCAAGGGGGGCCAAAACCACTGAAATATAGCCAATGAGGCAGAGAAAGCGCATTAGCTCTTTTTTGGTTGTGAAGATTAAACTGCTCTAAACCCTGTAATTTTGCATTGATGCAGTAGGCCTTGCGCAACCACTAGGCTGAGCTAGGTCACAGTTGACCTTGCAAACTCACACTTAGCGAGGTTAACAGTGAGCCTTGTCAAAGCCAAATGGGTGAAAAGCACAAACGCTCTAGGTGATATTCACCGGTGTCTGATTAAACCACCAGATCATCCTCTGCACACCCCAACAAATCACCAAATCACGGTTCATGAGTTGCTGAAAAGTAGCTGGCGCATTCCGGAGGCCAAAAGGCATCACTGTGTAAGAATACAGACCAGTTGGTGTTCTAACCCTAACCAGTCAGGTTTTGTGACACTATTTACCTTGCAATGGTGCGAGCAGATGTTGTTAGCCTTCGGAACAAGTTAGCATGGAGAAGACCAGCTGGAATGTTTTTATTGACTATTAACAGCAAGCATTTTCACCATAGTGTGGACTCATTCAGAGTCAGTGCAGAAGTGTGTGATTATTTCCAGCATAGTTCTTTGCATATATGCCAGTCAATTGGTCCAAGTGTGAATGTGTGCTGCCTGTTGGTGCCTCAAGTGACGCTTATGTGGGTACTGTGGAGGGGGGTGCCAACATGAAACCCTAAGGTGGGGCAAATTAAATGTAAAATAAATTTGATAGTAAGCCCTACTAATAATTCAAAAATGTTAATGGGAAAACCAGCAACATATAGTCTTGATACTGTCCATCAACCAAAGTCAGCAAGTCTCCAAGATGCAGGCGCAGCATTTTTTATGTGTTGTAAAAACATGGCGGAAAGGTCTGGCAGGCAGGTGGGGGCTGCAACAGCAGGAGAGCTGTTAGAAATATATGGCCATAGATAAGAATTGCTAACATACATTGTCACCAAATTGCGTGCGTTTAATACGGATATTTTGTCCCGACTTGTGCCTGATTTGAGGATGACGTCTGTTTTTGACAAGTTTTTGACCTTTGATGAATAATGAAAACACTCAAATTTTTATTGATGATATACATTATTTCAAAGTAAAATTTTGTGAAATTAATATAGTAAGGATATCAGTAATTACCGCGATAATACTGATAACTGATCATTTTGGTCACTATAATCATAATACAAAATGTTCACATCATTTCATCTCTCAGCAGAGGGTATGAGTAAATGGTAAATGGTTTTGTATTTATATAGCGCTTTTCTAGTCTTGATGACCACTCAAAGCTCTTTACAGTACACTTACATTCACCCATTCATACACCCATTCATACAGTGCATCAATTAGCAGCACTTTTTTGTTCTATGAGGGGTAATTCAGGGTTCAGCATCTTTCCCAAGGACACTTCGGCATGCAGATGGGGAAGACTGGGGATCGAACTGCCGACCTTCAGGTTGGAGGACGACCGCTCTACCCCTCAGCCACAGCCGCCCAGTGTTGAGATACACATCTACAACACTATGAGCACACAGCTTGCTGAAGTATTGTAGGTGCCCAGTGCAAGCCCTTCTCTTGTTCTTAATCAGCAGTGTTGCATAACATTTTTGAACATGGCATTCTTTTAAATAATCAATTTGTTTACAAGAGATGCAAAGTTATCATTTTGTACTTATTTCCAATGCAGACCTTTTCAGAGATATGAGCGCAATGTAAAAAATAAATTCAAAAAATATATATAATCGTTCATTAATTCTAATCAAGGTAGGAGTTTCAAATAATCTTGATATTGATTAAATAGATATAAATATATTGAAGTCATATCGCCCAGTAGGGTCGGGCAATTTCTATCCGATGACACTGTTGTGTGTGAGTGTGGGTGTCTATGTGCACGTCAGTGTGAGAGAGAAAGGAGAGCAAGCGGAGTCAGGACGAGGTGAATTAATGAATTAATGCACACAGATATAAAGAAAGATTTTACTCATTCAAGAAAAGTATCATTATGTGGTGATCAGTGTTGATATAATCATTTCAAACAAATAAACTTTTAAACTGTAGCGGGTCAGAGAGTGATTTTGTTTTTTACAGTTTTTACCAGCTCTGTCAGTAATTCACTGCTCCTGTCTCCGTCAATCATTCGAGCTGCCAATTTAACAAAGTCTGTTTACACGTGTCCCATGACAATTTTTATGTGTGAGTGCGCATGTGATGTGTGTGTCAGCGCAAGAGACAAGCTGAATTATGAATGAATGCACAGATATGAGGAAAGATTTTACTTATTTAAGAAAAGCTATGATCATTATGTGGTGATCAGTATTCATATTGTGGCGTCATTTCAAACAAATCAACATTTGAACTGTGGCGGGTCAGAGATGTCAGCTTAGTCGGTGTGTGTGTTAATGTTAAGACAGAGCGAAAGAGAAGCGTGAACGCGCACATACTTAAATATCACCATTACTTTCCCTCAAGTTCCGGGACTATCATACAGAGGCTACACAATACGGATATAGTAATCAATTGCTTTTAGTTATCAATTCGGCCCGGAAAACAAACGTGTTCACTCTAAGTGGTTTCCACTGTATTATGCAATTATTATGAGGTTTTTCTGTTCAGTAACCTTAGACATTTTATTAAAATATAGTGGTTAGACAAAGTTTGTTAATGTTTATAATTAATTATTTTCTTTAAATTCAGAGATGGCAATTACTTTGACCAGGACTTATACTTCTGACTAATGCTATACTGTGTTCTGAACAATATTATTATATTATCCTGCAACTGGGGGGCCTACAAACAAAACCCTACAAATAAAATCCTGTCAAACACAAAGCCAGAAACTAAGAATAAACGTAAACTCACTTCATAGCAGCGTAATAGAAGGTTCCAAACCAGACCGAGGACGTCACTAGATGTACAGGGATCATCACCTTCCCATATTGTTTGAAGGTCCTCTTAAACCTCTGGAACAGGCCGATGGACTTATCCTGCAGGGGATCCACCTCTGCAGCATCAGGACCAGCCTCCCCTCTCTGAACCTCTTGGGTCTGAGGCTCCTCCTGTGGTGGCTGGTGTTTCGGCTGATGTGCCTCCCTGCTGGAGGCTGAGGTTGAGAGCCAGTGTTGGCCTGCAGATGGCATTGGTATCAGACGGAGAGCACAGCAGCACATTGCTACTGCTGGCTTAGGAAGGGTGATGTCAACCAGCAGTGGGCGCACTGCTGCCATACGCAACAGTGTCCCAGGAGTCAGAATACGCTGCATGATCTTCCCTCTCTTCTCCTCCTCCTCCTTTCTGCTGCTGTGATGTTCACCCAGACTGTGGGGTCAGACAAAAAAAAACACCGTCTTTAAATACAGTATAAACTCCAAATGCAGGCAGTGACCTAATGATTATATTTTAGTCTAGTGTGGCAACTAACAAATATTTTCACTTTCAATTAATCTTTATTTCTTGAATCTAATTAATTTTTAATCAGCACCTTTCATACTTCTCTTTCTAGAAATGTACAACCACAGTCAGTGAAACGCATCAAAAAAATCTGCAATCTCTTCTGTCAGAGTAATAACTGGGTGGCATTCTGGCCACCGTACGACCTCACTGCAAAATGTAGGAAGTGGTGACATGGGGCTGAGTGCAGTTTAAAATTAGGACTTAGCGTGATTAAGAAAGGGTTATCTATCCTTAGCATTGAAAGCACTCATGTTGTTTAAACTTGAAATATTTCTCCCTCAGGTAAACCTGTAGGCAGCTTTACAGCTCCTGTCATTCCTGCATCTGAATTCTCCGTCTGGCCCCCTAGTATAAAGTCCCAAAGAAACTCTGGATGAGCCAATGTGAGAGCACACCAGTAGATTGTCCACAGGATTAAGCGTGAGTAGGTAGGGGGTGTTAATGTCACTTCAACATGCAACTGATGCAAAAACACAAAGAACATATTTTAGGATGAAAAAGTGATGCCATACACGTAGAAAATACAGACAAAGTTGTCAAGTGAGTTTGTGTACTCAAATTATATTTGTATAGCTCTGTTCATAAATCACAATTTGTCTCAAGGCGCGACATCCTCTGTCCTTAACCCTCAAGAGTAAAGGAGAAAACTACCCAAAAACCCCTTTAAAAAAAAATATATATATATATATATATTAACAGGGGAAAATAACGTAGAAACCTCAGACAGAGCCACATGTTAGGGATCCCTCTTCCAGGAGGGACAGAAGTGAAATAGATGCCGCTTGTAGCTGAACACACAAATAAAATCACAATATTTACAACATTGACTTAGACTCTGCAGTATTTTGGGAATCTGGTGGAAACAATAAACGAAGATTACAAGCCTTACACTGAGCTATATGACAATTACAGCCCACACAATCAACAGTGACTGGGAAATGGTAAATGTTGTACTGCAGACTGACCCATTTTGAGTCCCACACAGGGGCAAACATAGCCAAACTTTTACAAGCAGCTAACTGACAGCTTAAGGCCAAACCATGGCATCGATATTGTGACTGAAAATGTGCATAATATGGAAGTGGCTGCACGTGAGGCAGGATTGGAGCTGCACATGAAGTGCTTTGCGCACACTATAAACCTTGCAACCCAAGGTGGTCTCTGTGTAGCACGCCTCACTCGTTTGCTCGGACGGGTGAGACGTCAGAGTTCAACAGCTACCGCGGTGTTAATGTCCAAGCAGAAGTTGCTACAACTGCCATCACACAAGTTAATCATGAACATTACCATGCAATGGAACAGCACCTCGGATATGCTGGATCATTACCTGCGCAGAGATAAGACAAAATGCCTGAATCATTTATACACAGGACAGCTGCGATATCTGAGATACCGAAGACAATATAGCATGAAGCTGCTGAAGGCAGCCACCACAGTCTTATGTGAGGAGAAGAGCCCCACAGTGTCCTTCATTGTGCCACTGAAGAGCATGATTAAACAGAGCATGACACCAAACAATGGCGATTCCACCACTGTGGCCGGAACAAAGAGCAAATCCTCAAAAAAATATTTCGGGCAGATACAGCAGGGATGCATACAACTATCTGCTGGAGTGCACAGCGCTTGACCCTAGGTTCCAGGCTCAACCACAGCTAGACCATAAACAGTGCCATGCTGTCTTCCTGAGGGTAGAGAAGAAGGCAAAACAGTTGCAGCAAAATCAGGTATATCACTTTAAATTGCTTTCTTCCATGTGCGTGTGTAACAATGTTTTCTACCTACTCAATTTATGTTCCCACTACCAACCAAGTGGCAACCAAGCATGACGTCACCCATTGGTTTGTGAACTGCCGTTTTGAAGCCGAGAGTTTTGAATTTGATCAGCGCCATCTTGGCGATTTGGAGCCAGGCTGAGCCAGCCTGACCTCTGACCTTCAACTCGAGGAGTGACCACACTGAACTGCACTGAGAACTAGCTGCTAACACAGTTAGCTTCCATCATCTGAGGTAAAGTTTGTAATGTTTTAGTAATCTGAAAAGCAAGTGGTGCACATGTCCACATATTCAGTTGAAGCTGAAGTTAGCATGTTAACACTGGAAAAATAGTGTTAAAGCATATAATAAGCTGCCTACTACTCCACATAAATAGAAGAAAATAAAAACAACCTCAGGTTTCTCTTCAGAACTGTAGCCAGGCTGACAGAGTCACAGCTCCACCGAACCCAGTATTCCTGGATCCCTGAATAGCAGTATCTTTATGATTTTCTTTAATGATAAAATTCTAACTATTAGAAATAAATCAACCATCTCCTGCCCTCAGTTGGCACTAATACCCTATCAAGAACAGAAATCTCAGAAACAGCTGAGAATCTTACCAATTATTTAGACAGCTTCTCTCTGATCACCCTTGATCAGCTGACCAAAATAATCTCATCTTCTAAACCCACAACTTGTATCTTAGATCCCATTCCTACAAAATTACTTAAAGAAATTCTGCCCCTAATTGATAGTACATTACTGAACACAATCAATCTGTCATTATCATCAGGATATGTACCACAGTCATTTAAACCAGTGGTTCTCAACTCACCATCACCCCTTAATGACACCAAATCGAGGAAAATGTTCAACTTCTCAAATTTATTTAATGAAAAGATGGTGCAGTTTGAACCTGAGATAGTACAGAATATCACAGTATGCCAACACAAAAAAACTAGTTTAATGATAAACCAAAACGACCAGCAGGTGGCGATGCTAGAGGGAAATATTCCCTTTTACACTCAATTAGCTGCATTTGAATTAAAAACCAAAAAGTCCATCTTAAGGACACAAGGTAATACAACATATATAACAATTCAGTAACTTCAGCCTTTTTTAAAACAGACTCAACAGTGCTTTCATGCACAAACATGAAATAAAAAAATTCCAACTACTGAGAAGTAGTTTCAAAAACACTCAAATTATGTACCTTTAGCTGAGAATACGCACTCACTGAATCTATGACAACCAACACTCCACTATGGAACAAATTCAGTGTCTTGAGTAGCAGCTTTTATCCACAAACTCAAAATAAATTAAACAAAAAGTGCAATTCAAAAAGATTCAAGTAAACAAAATTTACTTTTCTTTTGATTACCTTATCAGTAGGTAAATACTGAAAAACATTGTGCTTTGAAGAAAATTAAGCAGCACTCACTTCAAGTTAAGGAGTGTGAATAGATAGCACTCCACTGCATAAAAAAATCCCCTTCAAAATAAAAGCACAGGATTTTTTTCGGAACATTTTTTTTGGCCAGGCAAAGCCCCACGACCCACTGAAAACAGGTCCGCGACCCACTTTTGGGGTCCCACCAGTTGAGAATCACTGATTTAAACTACCTGTAATCAAACCCCTTCTCAAAAAAACCACCCTGGACCCGGAGGTTTTAGCCAACTACAGACCGATATCTAACCTCCCCTTCCTGTCAAAAATCCTTGAAAAGGTTGAAGAGAATCAGCTGTGTGAGTTTCTCCAGTAGAGTAATGTATATGAACACTTTCAGTCAGGGTTTAGAGCTAATCACAGCACGGAGACAGCCTTGGCAAAAGTCCTGACCTTCTAATAGCTTCAGATCAAGGTTTTGTGTCTGTCCTCGTTCTGTTAGATCTTAGTGCAGCATTCGACACTATTGACCATCAAATTTTATTACAGAGACTAGAACAGTTAATTAGCATTAAAGGAACCGCCCTAAACTGGTTTAAATCCTATTTTTCAGATCGATTCCAATTTGTGCAAATTAATGAGTCATCTGTGCACACCAAAGTTAACTGCGGTGTTCCACAGGGTTCTGTGCTCGGCCCAATTTTATTCCCATTATATATGCTTCCAGTAGTAAACATTATACAGGACACTCTGTAAATTTCCACTGCTATGCGGATGACACAGTTATACTTGTCAATAAAACCTGAACAGTGCAATCAATTAACTAAACTCCAAGCATGTCTCAAGGACATAAAAACCTGGATGACCAGCATTTTTCTCTTATTGAACTCAGATAAAACAGAGGTTCTAATACTTGGCCCTAAACACCTTAGAGATACATTATCTAATGATATAGCTGCGCTAGACAACATTGCCCTTGCTTCCAATGAAACACTCAGGAACTTGGGAGTGATCTTAGATCTGGATTTGTTCTTTAATTCTCACTTAAAACAAATTTCTAGGACCACCTTCTTTCACTTGCGTAACAGCTCAAAAATCTAAAATGTCCTTTCTCAAAAAGATGCAGAAAAATGTGTCCACGCCTTTGTTACATCAAGACTGGATTATTGTAATTCCTTATTATCAAGCTCCAGCAGTTAAAGACTCTGCAGCTTGTCCAAAATGCTGCAGCCCGTGTCCTGACAAGTACCAGGAAAAGAGACCACATTTCTCCTGCATTAGCTTCACTACACTGGCTTCCGGTTAAATCTACAATAGAATTAAAAATTCCTCCTCCTCACTTTCAAGGCCCTTATACATCAAAGAGCTGATAGTACCTTATCAACCCACTAAAGCACTGTGCTCCCAGAATTCAGGTTTACTTGTCGTCCCTAAAGTCTCAAAAAGTAGAGTAGGAGGCAGAGATTTCAACTATCAAGCTGCTCTCCTGTGGAATCATCTCCCACTTTCAATTCGGGAGGCAGACAACCTCTGTACATTTAACAGTAGGCTTAAAACCTTCCTTTACGATAAAGCTTATAGTTAGAGCCGGTCCAGGCTTGTCTTTATTAAAATAATTAATTTAGTTTAATGTGCAATAAAGTTATCTATGAAAGTGTTTTACTACTCATGATTCTAAGGAGCACATCTGATAAAAAGTAACAGCAGCAACATGCACAGTATTATAATCATACAAGAACACTTTGATGAACGTGTTGTTGGAATTTGAAATTAATCACAGGCCTTTTACATTTTGGTTTTAATCAAATCCATCATTGATAGTTAAGATGAGTTAATACTTTCCTTATGTGTCCTATGGCTAAATTTAATGACAATGAAAAGATTAGTTCACCAAAGTGTCCTGTTTGACTTATAAGGAAAGGGGTAAATGTGCAAAAACCAGGCAAGTCATCTGTAGTCAATGGAAAATGTACTCAGTACAGTTTAATCATAAATATCAGAGGTTAGGTAAACACTTAATCATGTATATCTAATACAAACTTTTAAAGTGTTAACAGCCATAAGCATTGGCTATAGTAGTCACAATTATCCAGGTGAACTTCAGGTTGGACAGTTCCAGCTTTCTACAATTGAAGACTCTTCATGTCACATTGGTAAACACTAACCTGTGAAGGTTGTGTCTGCTGAAGTTGATCCATTTACTAATTCTAGGTAAATCATTTGAAAGTTATGTTTAAAAAAAATGTACTACCACCTCTAAAAACAGCAGAAAGTAAGTAAAAGGTAAGAAACGGAATCTGAGAATATAGAGAATCAAACACAATGTTCTGTTAGTTTGTCATCTCAGACAAAACTGAAGGTGGCTTATTGACATCATCACATCTCATTAAAGATATGTTATCCAGTCTCTCTACTCCACATCCTGAAGAAATGGCACCAAATATTCTGCTCCATACATGGATCTTCCTTCTTTTTACACACCAGTCATCATGATCGTTGGATGAGGTGCAGTTGTTTCAGGTCAACATCATCAACTAAAGCTTCAGTCCTTCAGCCTCTGGTAGATTCATTGATGATTTAAAAAAAATATATAATAATAATAATAATAATTCCAATAGCACTTCAGCAGAGAGAGAGATAGAAAAAATAATGAATTAGTTGGTAACAATCAGACATTAGCACATCAGAAATAAGTAATAAGATAAAAGTAGAAATAAAGACACTGGCACCAAGAAATCCAGCATCCACAGCCCAGGAGAAATCATAAAACTTAATGTAATCATAAAAATCTAATGTAGTTAACTTACTGTCTGTTTTTCATGCACACTCAGTATAATATGACAGCTTTACTACATAACCTCTTAACTGATTAACTTTAGACATACAGCAGGTAATCACAACAAAACAAAATGTTAATGCTACTGTTTAACCACAAGAAGTTACCTAAATATTATGTTAAACTTAACTATCACCACATTTGCATGGACTTTATAAAATTACCTTTTTAAATCAAGCGTAACTTTAACACCTTGTTAACACAGGTTAGCAGCACTGAGGGAACTGGTAGGCCCAGCATTGCAAAGCTATCGGCTAACTAGCTAGCTACTCTTCTCCGGTCAGAACACATAGAAACACTAACTTTTGTGGAGCATAGTAAACACGTGAAGATAAAGACTGTAAATCGTTAATAACGCAAGAGTTTACTCACCGAACAAACCAGACATCAGCTCCTCCGTGTCTGTTGTTAATGAAGAACAGGCCTTAAACCCAGTAAACTCAAAACTAATAATCAAAGCTAAAGCAATATGGTCCTTGCATGGTGCTTGGACAGTAATAAAGACAAACTAACAGTTAACGTGTCAGTGTAAAAACCTTTTCCAGTGACTGATCTTACTATATATTACTTACAGAATCTTACTATATGTGAGAGAAGTGATTGAACACGATGTAAATAAAGCTCCAGTTTTCCTCCGGTGATTCTCTCTCTAGTCAGACCCGTTGCAGCTGCTGCCTGTCAATCATCCGGGAGTCTAATATTTTAGGTCTAATATCTAATTAATTAGGATACTATTTTCAGATGGACCACCAGATCTGTGATAAGAAGGAGAGTATCTAGCGAATGAGACCGTAATCACTGGTGGGCAATTAATTTCATGGGAGAAATTGGTGTTTTTTTGAATGGCAGTCTATGGAGTAAGAGATTTCTTTTAGCCAGTTGGAGCCAGCCCCTGCTGGATCTCCGCGGTATTACACTTTTAAGCACTTTGCATAGGCTTCTTCTATCGGAGCTAGAAGCTACGTCCATCTATACCAGGGGTGTCCAAACTACGGCCCGCGGGCCAACTGCGGCCCGCCATCCATTTTTAATTGGCCAGTATCAAAGTCTAAAAATATAATGGACTATGGCCCACTGTATTGCACTTCTTAGTTTAAACACTAGGTGGCGCTATTGTCTTGAACAAGGCAGCGTCTCCACAAAGCAAGCAATCGAAGAAAAAATTTGCTCAGGGTCACCAGAAATGCCAGAACCGAAGAGACGCAAGATTGCAAGCGAGTGCAGAAAATGTCAGACTCGGTGGAAAAATGAATATTTTTTCATAGAAACCAAGGGGAAGTGTGTTTGTTTGATTTGCAATGAGAGTGTTGCCGTGATGAAAGAGTACAATGTACGACGGCATTATGAAACGAAACATCAGACCTTCACGTCCTACACTGGCGCCGAGCGGAAAGAGAAGGTAAAGCAAATGGCAGCTAGCCTGCTAACGCAGCAACAGTTTTTCCGTGCTAACAAAGCTCAAGAAAATGCAACAATAGCCAGTTATGAAGTATATCCGTGCGAAGCTCCGTCTCTTCGAGTCACAACTGCGCAACTTCAATGTAGCGCACTTCCCCACGCTGACCGAAATCAAATGCGCATTTCCAAATGCCAAGCTCTCTGCAAAAATGGGAGAATATGTGTCTGTGATCACATCTCTCATGACAGAATTCAGTCAGCGCTTCCAAGATTTTTCTGTCATTGAGAAGGAAATCACACTGTTTGCGGCTCCGTTTTCAATGGATGCAGAAGAAGTGGAGGAGAGTCTGCAATTAGAACTGATCGAAATTCAGTGTGATGATTCTCTGAAGAATCAGCATCAGCTTCTCTCCCTACCTGACTTCTACCGGAGCTTGGAAAAGGCCAAGTTTCCTCTGATGAGACGCCACGCAAAACGAATGATGAGTCTGTTCGGCTCAACATACATCTGTGAGCAGACATTCTCTCTGTTAACGCTGAACAGAAGCAGACTGAGAACCAGAACGACCGACAGCCATCTCCGTGACGTCCTTCGCATCTCAACCACCAAACTTACTCCTGACCTGCCAGCTATCCTTCAGACCAAAGCGCAGCATCACTGCTCCCACTGAGCGCAACATTCTTCCCATTACAGGTGAGTTAAAAATATACACAGTTTTCATTTGTTAATAAACCCAATTACTTAATAAATTCAGTCAATTAAAGTTGATGACAATTTTTTAACAAACGTTAGTTGATGTGTTAACAAGCCCAATCATTTATTTGTGTAATAAGCTTGAAATATCCACATCCCCTATTTCTCTTCTTGTCTCTCCCTTCATACAGGACAATGAAGGGGGATCAGCACCCTAAGAACCAATCTGAGGCTGTCACTGAGAGAATGACCTGCCAACCTTTTTGTAAAAAATAAAATGAAAATCTACTAATGGAGAGCTTTGATGGAGGCTTTTTTTTCTTCAAACATGTTCAACTATCGAATGTAATTTACCTGCATTTGATTGATTTTGCCAATATTAGTGCATGAGAGGTGAGGCAGTATACCTCACGTCTAGTGAGTGGCCCAGTCCTTCGTATATTTTTCTGTATGTGGCCCTCGGGAAAAAAAGTTTGGACACCCCTGATCTATACGGTCTATGGTACTACCAACTGAAAAAAATGAATGGATTTATGCAATGTGTGTGCATGTGATAGAAACATGAGCATCAGAGTGAGAGTGTGTGTTGAAAAGGAGAAGGGGGCTCTTTGCTGCTTATTAAGGTTAAAGCCAGTGTTTCCGCTGTTTAAAGACCACAGCTGAGGAGATTGAGGAGAGGGGAAAAGAGGCAGCAGGTGGAGCTCACACATGGAAGAGAGGGGGGCTCTGGGAGCTGAGCCGAAAGTGACAGAAACTGCTCGAGAGGGACATTGAACACTACAGAAGAGAGGCCTCTATCCCACACAGTAGCTTTGCATACTGCCACAACTATTTCTCTATACAAGGACATCTGTTTGGTGTAAGAGAGCTGTGTGCTGAACAGAGAAGTTGAAGTTATAAGAGATGGTCCCAAAGGGTAAAAACATAAGAATTTCACAACACCAGAAATTGAAATAATTCGGAGTTGGAAGCCACAAAAGACACAGGTTTCTGTACCGTTTCTTCCGGAGTGAGGATGTTCAGGGATATTGTCAGTGAATTAAATTTTATTTGAATTTTTATGCAAAACATTTGATAAGCTTTATGTTACATGAAGCCCAAATTAAACTAAACAAAAAGTACATGAGCTATCCTCAACCTTTTTCCTTTATTGCACATAATATTCCATGTGCTTTGGTCAGTTATTAATTAGGCTTTCAGTTCTATAACAGCCTTTCTTTTCAAATCCACTTTATTTTATTTGAATTTCTATTTTAATAAATTGACATGTCAAAATTATTTAATTTAAAGTATTTTGAAGGAGAAATGTTCTAAAAACTAAAGTTGTTTGAAGTTGAAACTAAATGAACACTCAGAACTGAGTAAGAACTGTTTTTGTTTAGGGCTGTCAAAATTAACACGTAGGATGATTAATTTGTGGAATTAACGGGTTAATTTTTTGAACGCCTTAAAGTATACGCAGAATGACCCGATCCATGTACCCATATGCCCCACCCCTACTCACTCGCTCAGAGTGACACACGCAGTGAGTTCAGAGCTCGTTCACGTGAAGCAGCCGATCAGTGACTTCGTACAAGAACAGTGAAATACAGAGTTTCTCTGGTCAGAGCTGCTCAGTGATCAGCGGCGCTGCGTCATGATCAGAGCAGAAGCTGCAGTTGGTTTGTACCGAGCTGGAGTTTCTGTGTCCTCCTCCACTCTGCTCTCACTGTAACTAATAATCAGGACCTGATCAGTACATGAAGTCACTTAATGTTTGTTTGATTCCAGAGTTTATGAGGCTGCATTTAAACATCATGAAAATGACTCAACATTTTGTGTTCAGTACAACACGAGACGTGAAGCTGACAGTCAGGACTCAGTGTTAAAATGAGGGGAGCGACACGCAGACATGATCCGACACATATAACTAAACACATGATCGTACGTTTGTAACCTAAATCTTCCAAATAAAAAATGAAATATGAACCAGTTCATTTTCACCTGCATGAACTGAACTTGGAACTCGTTCTTTTTAAGTGTGAACTGGCTCAACACTGCTTCTACAGATGGGTTCAGATTCAGATTTCACATTTAATTGTGTAAACGTTTGGTTGTTTGTTTGATTTAAAAAAGAAATGGAAAAAGTTGTATTCAACCATCCTATATTTGCTAAAAAAGCAAAGGCTAAGATGCCCCAATTGTTTAGGATAACAGTTATCTTTGAGTTTGATAAAAAAAAAAAAAAGAAGTTCTAAATAACATCATCCTATATTTGCTCAGAGGCATAGCAAAGAGACAGCCACATTTAATTATGGTGTTGTATGTTTAAGTTTTAAATTTTTCAATCTTCATAACCCTATCATTTGGACTTGTCATCAATAAAAAAAACAAATACATGTATGTATCCGCCTTCTGTCATTTATCTTTCCGTTCCCACAACAATATACAGAGAAAATGGGGATTTTTCGGGCATTTAGAAATGGAGATTAATCAGATTAATCACAGCTACCCTGTGATTAATCTGATTAAAAATTGTAATTGTTTGACAGCCCTATTTTTGTTGTGTTAACAGTGGAATATTAAACATAAAATGATTATCTTTTCGGTCATGCGAAGCAGGCAATTATCGGTTATCGTATCGGCCGGAAAAATTATTATCGTGCATCCCTAGTATTTCCTTGTATAAAAGTAGTCCTACGTACTCAAATAAATACCGGTACCATACAGTATAAGCCATGCATCTTCTGCTCCTGAAAATGTTTCACAATAAAACTCTTTTGAAAACAAATGAATGGATTTGGTCAACAGAAACGCTGGAGTGCTTTTATTCGGAAAAGGGTGTCCTACAGGGAGTGTTGCAAACATTTGTGACATATTGGTCAGATAAACACTAAAACTGTGCTGAAAGAATTTCTCTCTATATTCTGCGCGTGGAAGGTGGGAAAAAATGAACAACCTGCAGTGCCTCCCTGTGGACCTGCGTTTTCTTTCTCTCACTGCCGCAGTTATAATATGTACATCTATGTTATGACCTTGATCTTAACAATAATATATAATATATAGCCAAATGCTATAAAATGCCAGCCACATGGCTTTCATAGTACTGCCATACAAGCCAGTAGCCGGTCAGATTTATCTTTCGCCTCAGCGTACCCTGAAGTTCGGCTTGTATCGCAGATTACAAGGCCAAAACGTTTGACGGTAACTTAAATTTTGCAGAAGACCTTCAAACGTACAATTGATTTGACCATCTTGTCCTATATTCTAAAAACTGATGCAACATTTAATCATTAGAGTGTTTCACATTCCAGCTCACTTTCTGAGAAATTTCATGTTTCCTACAAATGGTGTGTGTGGTCTGACGTTCTGGCCAAATCGTCCAGTGTGTGTGATCTGAACATTATAAATACTATAGTATCGTTAGTCTAGCAAGTTATAGTGTATATGATATTTCTCGGTAAATACTACTAGAGATATACATTTGCTCCCTTCAGGAGTTGTACATGTGTACATAGACAACTTGTGTTTCAACACCAAGTCCTACATGACAGCAAATCCACTGATGTAAATTTATCACCATTATACAGGCAAGTTTCCCACAACACAGAGCAACAGTCTTGATCTAAATTCCATTATGCATTAGTTGTAATGTTCTCATTTTTAAATCTCTGATGACATGGGTTATAGGACAAAGGTCACAAACATACCTTATGTTAGGACTGCAGAGTCATAAATGCAGCATCTCCAGCAAAACAAAAGGGTGGCAACATTTCAATTCTACTTATTCCACTGCTAATGTAATAATATAATAATAATAAAATTATCCTGTGGAAAGCAATGAGCCCGAACATTTTCCCCACTTATTATAGAAGTTTCAACCGGAAGTTTACATTTTAACTCGTGCTAACTTCACACAGGCGGCTATTTTAGGCTAGTTGACTTTGGTCCGTTTTTGTGAAGGACAAGAAGGGGAAGGTTCTCTGTGGAGGCGATGAGACGTTATCTCATTAAAGCAGACGGAGCACCTGGTTTAGACACTGACTGGCAGACGGCTATTGCTAAGGGTACAGTCTGAACTGCTGCCAACTTCGGCTTCTGACGACTGGTGTTAGCTTGTTAGCTGCTAGCTGGTTGCACCGCTAACCGTGAGACATACAAGTAAATAAGTCTTACCTTTATAAATTAACCATACTAATGCAGAGCACAGACAGGCAACTACACTTACAGTGGAAGTTACGTGTTCAGCTCAAGACAACGTCGTTCTCCTCATTCCTAAGAGCCAAGAGCGAGGGTGTCCGGGATGTGAGCCCACCAGGCTTATGGATGACGTTTAACGCAGAAGCAGCACGGGCTAAGTAGGGAAGAAGCATGTCGCACCAACTTCTTCCTACTCCTCTTCTTCTTCAGTGTATATTGGCTTTTGACAAACCAGCTTAAAGGTGCATTACCGCCATCAACTGGACTGGAGTGTGCATGAGATTCTGCAGAAAAAACGATATCCTTTTAGCCAAATCCGTGTCTCTTATGAACTTGATAATATCACAGTAAATCTTGCCTGTTGTTCTTCCTAAGAGACCGGGCAATGAAAAATCTATGTGATTGCCATTGATATTGTAATAAATGTATTCAAGGTTTTACTGCCACCACCTTTTTTTTTATCCCGGTCTGGTCTTGCGTCAGAGGCATGAATAACATATCTTTTGGGGGGTTTTATTGGCGGTTGGCAAACAGCGATTTGGGACATTACCAACAGCTGGTATGGAGTTAGGACCAGGATGTCATATTATCTATTCAATTGAGAAAATATATATATATTATCTTAATTATATCTTTTTTTCTAAGATAATCAAATAGTATTCGATAACACTTGCTTTTTGAGTTGTTTGTAGGATATCTCTTAAATCAAAATTTAAATTCTTAATCTTACCAAGGTTTTCAATTAGCTGCATTCTTCTTGCTCATATTTTGGACAGTGTACTATGACATGATGAACTGTTTCCTCTTGTCCACAATAATCACATTTTCCTGTATCTTGTTTTCCTATTTTTTGTCCAAATCTCAGTCTTGATATTATTGTTTCTTCTCTCCTGTTTTTTCCTGCACATCTAATTTCTCCTACTTTCCTTTGAATTTGGTAAAACCATCGTCCTTTCCTGTCTTCCTCCCATTGTTTCTGCCACCTTTCCTTCAACCTCTGTTTAATGATGCTCTTAGTCTATGCTTTACTGAGGCTGACTGCCACATCAGTGCAGCTTTTTTCCGTTGCTTCCTTTGCAAGTTTATCTGCCATTTTATTTCCCTTAACACCAACATGTGCCTGTATCAATAAAAAAACTACTGCCAGGCCCATCATCTGAATTCTGTATAACTTTTGTTGTATTTCAATCAAAATGTCCAGTCTGCTGTCTGAATGACTGTTCTGTATGCTGGCTAATGATGAACTTGAATCTGAACAAATAATTGCTCTTTATGGTCGTGTGTCCTCTATCCAATGTAGTCTAACATTATTGCAATTATTTTTCCTGCATATACCAATAACCCCTCACTGATCTTTTTCCTTATTTTAATATGAAATTCTGGAATTATAATTGCTATTCCCACATTATTGAATACATTATTTGATGCATCTGTAAAAAACTGGATATAACTGTAGTAACTTTCAATATGTGCCTGTATTGTATTCAAATTGAAAATAGCCCCTCTACCCTTTTTTAATAGTGTGAAATCTAAATTAGCATCAGGAAGTATCCACAATGCTATTGCTGGTAATGGTGCGTTTGGACTGAAGTTTAATTCTGTTATGTTTAGTTCTGTTGCTCTTTTTTTCTACTGCCCATCCAAAGCTTTTTGTCTCTCTCCTCTCCCCAACAAGGTTTTAAAGTGTCCTGTGTTGCATGTTCTTTACTTCGTCCCTGTAAATTAGCCCAGTAATTTAATGCATGCTGACTCCTTCTCGTATCTAGAGGCAATTCTCCCATTTCTACCTGTAATGCTGCTGTTGGGGTTGTTTTAAAAGCACCTGTACACAATCTCATTGCTGCTAATCCATATACCATACAACCATAATGTAATGCTCATCTAATTAATCCACTGTAAATGGCCTTCAAAGCTGTTCTATCTGCCCCCCATTCACTTCACACGAAGCACCTTATATATTTAACACTTTCTTAGATTTATCCATTACATTACTTTCCTTGTACATTATTTTTGTCTTATCCACTGATAATTTTAAACCCCATTTATATGACCACTCGTCTAACTTCATAATTGCTCTCTGCAGTTTCTTTACTTTATCTATGAATTCCAGATTTCTTCCCCTCTTCCAAATTGCTCCATCATCTGCAAACAGTGAGAATCCTATCCCATTTTCTATTTCCATAAACACATCATTATGGAAAATGATGAAGGACTTACTATACTGCCTTCAGGTATGCCATTTTCAATCAGTTCTGACTTGTATTAACCTATTGATAAAAAATTCCTTTATCCATCTATACATTCAAACCTCAGTGCCTAATTTGCCTATTCTTATTAATAATACATTTCTCCTATGCATTCTCTACATCAAAGAAAACAGCCACAACACTTTCTTTGTTTATTTGCGCCTTCCTAATTTCATGTTCCAAACATACAGTTGGATTTATTGTATTTCTACCTGTCCAAAGCTACTCTGGTAATTGGATAAATATCCTTTACTTTCTACATAATGTTACCTTTCATTTATAATTTTCTTTCAAATAGCTCTGTCTTTGTTAAATGGCTTGTTTCAAAAATCAGTAGCATCTTCCTCTTCCTGTAATAAATCTTCCTTCACCTCCATCATAGTTTCTCTTCTTCCCTCTTCGCTTATGATTGTCAGCATCATTTAAAACTGGATACCCATATTCTCTTATTCTTCTATCGTAGATCCCATTCCTACAGAGTTAGTTAAAGAAAGTAACTTCTGCCCCCAATTAATAGTACTTTACTGAACACAATCAATCTATCATTATCATCAGGATATGTACCACAGTCATTTAAGATAGCTGTAATCAAACCCCTTCTCAAAAAACCCACCCTGAACCCAGAGGTTTAAGCCAACTACAGACCAATATCGAATCTCCCTTTCCTGTCTAAAATCCTCTAGAAGATTGTAGCCAATCAGCTATGGGAGTTTCTTCAGTCAGGGTTTAGAGCTCATCATAGCACAGACAACTCTTAACAGATTTATTTTCACAGAAAAGTGAAGGACCATACATAATATATATATATATATATATATATATATATATATATATATATATATATATATATATATATATATATATATATATATATATACATATATATACATATATATATATATATATATATATACACATACATATATATACACATATATATATATATATATACATATATATATATATATATATATATATATATATACACACATACATACATACATACATACATACATACATATATATATACTGCCATCGATTACAATTTTTAAATCAGATTAATCACCATTTCTAAATGACCGAAAAATCCCCATTTTCTCTGTATATTGTTGTGGGAATGGAAAGATAAATGACAGAAGGTGGCTATAACATTTGTTTATTACTGATGACAAGTCCAAATGATAATTAAGATTGCAAATATAGGATGGTTTAATAAAACTTTTTTTAAATCAAACAAACAACCAAACCTTTACACAATTAAATGTGAAATCTGAATCTGAGCCCATCTGTAGAAGCAGTGCTGAGCCAGTTCACACTTAAAAAGAACAAGTTTCAAGTTCAGTTCATGCAGATGAAAATTAACTAGTTCACGTTCATAGTAAATTTTTTATTGGGATGATTTAGGTGACAAACGTACAGTCATGTGTTTGGTTATGAATCGATGGTGGCGGATCATGTCTGCATGTCGCTCCCCTCACTTTAACACTGAGTCCTGACTGTGAGCAGAGATGGGCAGTATTTCTATTACTTGTATTTGAAATACGTATTTCAATTACTTTTGAGTATTTTGTAATTTGTATTTGATAGGGCCAATAAAAAAATCTAACGTAATTTGTAACAAAATACTTTAGAGTGGAGTAATTTTGTATTTAAAATACTCAAAATACTTTCTCCACGAATCAAAAAACAGTTCACGAGTTCAGTCTTCAGATCTTCAAGTTCAACGGATTGTCTGTCAAGGTAAATATTTTATCTGAGTGTGACAGATGTCAACTAGCTTGATGTATAATTTATGTCTGGGTACATAGCCTATTGTATATACATGGTGAGGGTTATAATATCAAGCTAGCGATCGATGCTAACATGCTAATGACGCTAGCATGCTGTCTAGGCTAGTGCATAGCCAGTGTTTAGCAAGTTAACTTATCAGTCGAGTAGCTAGCTATAGGAAGAGGGAGATTGGGAGCTTGTATGTTCATACCCCTAACCAAAATGGAAGGATTATTATGTCATAAAGATGTCAGTGTGAACCTGTATGAGACACTTAACACTGTAATATAGAACTATGTGGCCTACCATGCCACTGGCCAATGTAAGAGAGAAATAAGTAGGCTACCATGCCACTGGCCAATGTAAGAGAGAAATAAGTAGGCTACCATGCCACTGGCCAAGGTACAGTAAAAGAGAAGTAAGTAGGCTACTCACTTGTTAAGTTACCTGTTCACTTCTGTATTGATTTACTATTTACCTTTTATTTGTATTCATTTTTCTGTGCAGAACTTGATGTACAGTAATTTATTTAGGCTCTTTACCTGTGTACAACTGGTTTTAATTCTATATTTTGCTTTTATAGTATACATAGGCCTAATGTGTGATGCTATTCATATGTGATGAATATTTCTTGTTGATACAAAGCCAACGTTTATGGGCTGTTAAGTCCCATTAATAAAAATATATATATATATACACATAATCAATCAAGTTGTCTTTTAATAGCTTTGCTTAGTTACACTGACATTCTGTGACTGTTCTTCCTTTTTGTGGGGTTCACCAGAGCTTTGTGTACATTATATAGCCCAAACCTGAATGCTCTGCTATACCAAATTGTGAGAAAACGGAAAATCCAGAAAAAGTATTTCCTATATTTTAAATACAAAATACATGTATTGTATTTTGTTACATTTTCTGGCACCAGTATTTTATTTTAATACATTTATTTGAGGGGTATTTTGTATCAAAATACATTTTGATGTATTTTTGCCCATCTCTGACTGTGAGCATCACGTCTCATGTTGACGAGTCATTTTCATGATGTTTAAATGCAGCCTCATAAACTCTGGAGCGAATCAAACAAACACTAATTTACTTCATGTGCTGATCAGGTCCTGATAACTAGTGATGAGTTTATTAGTTCAAGTGAGAGCAGAGTGGAGGAGGACACAGAGACTCCAGCTCGGTACAAACCAACTGCAGCTTCTGCGCTGATCACTGAGCAGCTTTGACCAGAGAAACTCTGTATTCTTCTACGAAGTCACTGACTGGCTGCTTAACGTGAACGAGCTGGTCATTCTGCGCAAAAAAAATTAACGCGTTAATTCCACATATTAAACTCATCCTGCGTTAACACGTTAATTTTGACAGCACACACACACACACACACACACACACACACACATACATACATACATACATACATATATATACTATTCAATAAGAAAAGACCATTCTAGCCAAAATAAACAATATTTGTTGGTGCAACTACAGATTGTAAAGAATTTGTTTTCCATTGCTATCAAAACAAGATTTATTATTATTATTTAATTAACAAGAATCACATCTCTATGGAAGTGTAGCGTGAGGGAAAGCGGGGGAAATGAGGGATTTCAACAACGCCACCTGGGGAATTTCACCTCCAGGAAATAACTAAATTCTTTTGTGTGCAACAGCACAGGTTCGTTGATATCACGGGGCGAGAGAAGTGTTTTACTCGTAGAAAATAAATTTTATTTAACCCAAATGCATAAAATCAACGAAAAGCTAAATAAAAACAATCAACAGAACACAAATTAACATATGGAATTAAACACTTTAGACCAGAGAAAAAAAGACAGGGCTGGGACTTACCACGGCGACAAAAACCAAAGGAAAAAGGGAAGGATTAATAAACGAACCACCCGTGACACTGCAAACCAACAAAAGGTGTCGTGAAGAAAACGCCATCACCAGGGATTGGGTCTCCGCCTCAGGCCCACAGCACCTGTCCAACAATAAGAAGATAATTAAAACATGTCAGTGTTAAAACAACAAAATTAGAATATTAGAATATTAATTAGAATATTAATAACGGTCAGGCGTCCCTCTGAGGTGGTCACTCCACGCTTCCACTCAAATGAGCATAGACAGCCACAGTGAAAAAGAGAGAGAACACGTCAAGCTGTAGCACAACATGCACAACAATCACCAGCTGGGATTGAATAGGCCAGAGAGATAGGCAGACAACTCTACCTACCAAGCAGACCCGCAACTGCGCCCCGAAGGTCCCTGGCGGAGCAATCCCACGCCAGCGGTCAGCCGCACTACAACAAGTAGTACACATTACCTGTGTATTGGGGATGTCCGAGTGGTGCGCTGGCTGTTGCGCCAAACGACAACTCCGCCACGGCAACGAGACGACTTCGTCCACGTCAAACCAAAGACTCCGCCACAGGAGACGAGCGGAAACGGAAGGTGGGAGAGACATGCGCGGCCGCTTCCTTAAATATGGGGGCGCATGACGTCGCCTAGCAACCAGCGCGCCATGAAAGCAGGCACAGCGCCACGCAGCGGCAGGGAGGGAGCGTGCCTCCGCCTACATAAGCATTACAAACAGAATGTTTGACCATTTGGCTCTGTGGTTATTCTCAATGAGTCACTGTCCAATTTGTATCAAATATGAAGTAACTAAGTGACATTTGAAAGATTCATAATACTAGGTAACAGTTTAGGTAAATAGACACATGTTGCTGACGGGAATTGATCCAGCGACCTTTGGGTCTTATGCCATACTCCAGCAGTGTCTTTTTGGTCATATTACTCAAATTAATACAATAAAAACTACATCCTATAACTTCTGACAGGCACCAGGATCAGTTTCAATTCTCGATTCTTTCCATTTCCTCTCTTTTTCCTCTCTTTTTCCTTCCCCTTCCCAGAATATTCTCCAGAATACCCTCAAAAGTACTGCATGCTCAAAACATATGGTGAAAGCATAACATGGTAAACTCAAGCCCAACAATAAACAACAGATGGGCATATTGACAATGTTCATCGGCCTGCAAGCTGTAGCCACCCATTTAGCTATCGCTGTTGAAGGTTTGTTGCTTGTGGAGTTGTCCATGCGTCTCCGTTGCAAACTATCCACCGTGGTCTGCCTTTGGTGAGGGGGAGGAGGGCTCTCTGTATCAGCTGTATGCTTGGCCAGCAAGTGGTATCTAAGTCTAATTTATACATGCTAATTTAAAGATATTTATGTATATTTTGTATAATTTGATATACTTATGTAATTGTAGTTTTAAAAATATAAAAAATAAATAAATATAGTTGTATAAAATACACATGAACAAGTTAATATTACCATGCACACATTAGACTTACAATACAGTATTAAACATTGTTTTGAATAACAAAACACATACAAAATTTTGATTTTGGTCCCCCCCAATGTTCACTTCATGACTACAGCCTTGACTCAAAGAAACGCGATATGGGAGAGTATCTGCGAGAAAGTAATTGCTGTGGATGAAAAAAAAAAACAACCGATGAAATTAAGAGAAGATAGCAGGACATGAGAAGAAGAACAAAAGAAAAAATAGCTCATAATAAAACCGGTAAATAAAACAGGTGGTGGGCCAGTGGAAGAGATGCCCTTGACCAATATTGAGCAGCAGGTGCAGTTCACTTTCTGCGACCATTGTAGCGAAATAGGAAGACATAATGAATGTCAAAGGTAATTTTTCTTTAGACTTGAGGTACATTTTCTGTTCTTCAGTGGCTGTGAATGCTCAGTTTTGTTTGGCTGCAGCCATCTGTGCACAAGGCTGTGCCAATTAGCACCTACCTTTCAAACATATTAAATATAGACGCAGTCACAATCACAATTATTTTCAGGCTTTGAAAATCACAATGCGTGTGCTAAATTAAAGTATTTGCATCTACTCTTCCCAATATTTTGCGCACTCGGGTAGAAACGCCCGATATTGCATATTCATTAAGGCAAACATACTAAATGGACAGAGCGTGTTATTCTGCATGCAATCCTCAGTGCACACCATTAGTAGATCAGCTTGAGTGTTTTTTTGCGGGTGAATTCAAGTTTGCACTCGTTTTTACACGCGCAAACCTTTAGTAGATCAGGCCCTTAGTGTGTATGTGAAGGACTTTCTTATAGTCAAGCCAACAATTGTATGTGCAACCTTGCATGTGTTTTTGTCCAGATAAGGTTACAACTGGGAATACTGCAGCCAAGTTTGGTCAAAACAAGTTGTATAACCCTAGTGTAGCCTTGACTAACGTTTGAACGGCTTCCTCGGTCTAGGCAGGGGAGTGTCCAGCTTAGCTCATCCAGCTTTTCCTTCGGGCACTCATTTATTATTTTTCCTTTTTTATTTTTGGAGCCAATCCTGGGCGGAGACCGTGCTCTCCAAAGGAGGCAGGCGTTTCAGGGTTTCGGCCGCTGATTTGGTGCCTTTAAATCGCCTCGAGCCCGGCACGGCTTCAGAAGATAAGTAAGGACAAGTTTTTTACCAGGCAGGTTCCGGGGAAGTTTTGTTTCTGTGGGGCAAGGCTCGGTGTTCACAGTTTGTGTGGTATCAGACATTAATATTTTCATATTGCTGAAGGTTATTTTGCGGTGTGTCTTTGAGATGACAGCGTTTGATTTAAATCTGTTCATATCCAACCCGACTTTAATTAAATTTGACCGGAAAAAAAGAGTGATTTTTATAAACTTGCGGAATATTATGACATATCTGTGTCTATTTCCCTTGCCAAAGCTGAGCTGAAGGCTTTTCTTCTCGATAGCCTCATTAGTAAGGGGATTATCAGTTTATCGGCGTCCTCTGATCCAGAGGTAACTGAGGGGATGGGGCAGCCCGTTAGTGTAACTCCTGTTGTCCGACCGGAGGGAACGACACGGAAGCCCTTCACATTTCCACACTATGGCCCGTTGTCTGCAGAGTCGTCTCCTGGGTCTAAGTTAGATGTCCGATTGAATCTACGTTTAGAATTTCTTCTATTACTCTGCCACTCATTGCTGCAATTAGTTAATTCTGAACAGTTTTCCCTTAGTAATGTGGATGATATCCAACTGCTCTTTGCACCCTTGCAATATGTTGCTGTATCACAGGATCAAAATCAAAAAGAAGTTCCACCTCTTTAAAAAAATGACCATTGTTTGGCTGGTACAACCTACTTAAAGCGAGGTTTATCTGTGCAAGAGATTGGATGATAGCCACTAAATGAGTAAGAACATCCCTCCAACGCCTCTTCTCAGCCTCCAGTAATGGCATTTCGTGCTTGTCTATAGTCTCCCCCTTTCTGAGATGCAACTCTAAATTCTTCCAGGTAGCCAAATGCTACTATTTACCATCTTCTAAAGAAGTAGTGGTGGCGGCATGCTCTGCCATCTTTTCTTTTGGGGAAAGTGTAGTCAGATTTTAACTGTAGTGGACCTCTGACATATAAGACACTATATTAATAGACTAATGCACAGTGTTAACTTTGAAACTACTAGCAGTAGTACGACGCACTTGTGAATTGGATGATGTTTCTGGTTGGGTTGTCGATGTAGCTGGTTCAGGATCAGCTCGAGTAGAAAGGATTTTCAAGCAGACATTTGAGATAATATATAATAACCAGAAAACCTTTACCATATACTGACATACTGTATATCTGCAATGTCACACATAACACAGTTAGTATTAATTTTCCCTGACCAGCAGTAGTAGGACACACTTGTGAACTGGATGATGGTTCTGGATGTGTTGTCGCTGTAGCTGGGTCAGGATCAGCTTGAATAGAAGGACCTTCAAGCAGACATATAAGATAGTATATAGCAGGATACTGATTGCTCCTCATAGAAAACAAAGTGCTGCGGATAGATGCACTGAATGAATGTGCATGTGAATGGGTGAATGGCAATAAACCCTACTGTAAAGCGCTTTGAGTGGTCATCAAGGCTAGCAAAGCCCTATATACAGACCAAACTAATTCCAGTTTTAGATATTTACAATTTAGTTCTGACCACTCATAATTCAAGTTAATCTCTATTTCCCCTTCAACTGAAAATTGTCCCTTTTAGATATCTTAAAATAAGTTTGAACTTTTCATAATTAAGTTTGAACATATCTCAAACTGGAATTATAGATATTCTTAATTTAAATGTAGATATCAAGTTATTTATGTCTTGAAATTATTTTTGAATCTAATTCAAGATGTCTTTAATTATACATTTTTAATGGGTAGAACAATTGGCAGGAGCTGTTAGTCAAAACTGAGTTACAGATATCTCTTACTGTCATTTTAAATAGTCACAATGATGTCATGGATATCCAAAATAGAAATATCACTAGTCAAAATGTAATCAGGCAGATATCTGTAATGTTTAGTCAGGATAGTCAAACCTACCTATTAAAAGTTAAAATGGCTTCTCATAAATGTGCCTAAATCACACTGGTCTGTCTAGTACAGGATGATGGCACATACTATGCGCTCCATCTGCATTACAATAGCTCCACCAGCAGGGGACAGCATATTTACATTCTTGACGCTGGACCCACTGGACTCTTCTTTACCTGGTCTTGTATAATAGGGAAAAAGATCTGTTTAAAATGTCTCAACACTATACTAGATTTTTTCCAAGTGAAATTAATGTTGTGGTTTATTCTTAAAATTTCTTTCATTAGAAAGTATGATTAATTTTGGCTTTAAGATCATCCTGAAGCTAATTAGGATTCAGGATCATGTTCATGGATCCTCGACACAGCAGATACTGGGTGATGGAGAAGTCCTTCAGCTGAGAAGGAGACTCTCACCACAAAGCCTCCCTGACCCAGTGCAGACATATTCCCTCTGTATTCCTGTCCACACATTTGCAGGCACTGTTTGTACTTACCAGCATCTGAAATCCAAGCACACATCATCCCTGCTTCAAGAGGCAGCAGCTCAGGTCACCATACAAACAGGCTAATCTAACCAAAGGACACATCACATAGCATTTTTGTTACATATTTGAATTTCATTCCACATGTCTGCAGGTTGAGTTCACACAAAGAGTGTGTTTATGTACATTTATGAAACACCTGTTATCAAAACCTGACACATTTAAACTTTCATATTAACCATGGATCAAATGACTGTGTGTAATATAAAGGTGTTCCTCATGATGATAAACCCACAGTGAGTAGTCACCAAATTGAAGTTCTCTCAAGGTTTTGGCGCCTTTGTGGACAAAGGCGGTAGTGTTTCCACTGTCTCTTTTAGTCTAGCCAGTATGTTTATTTGTTTTGGAAGAAGTGAAAAAATAGACACAGCTGTTTGCAGGATGCATAGCAATGAGGTAATGTTTATGACATTTGAGTATAACCAGTTTGAGATCTGCATGATTGAAGTCCCTTACTATGATGATCACGTCATCTGGGCGAGCTGTAAGCTGTTTGTTGATGAGCTTTTTAAGGAATACCTGCGCCATAGCTTGTGTGGGAAGGTTTATTGCCATAATTGCTTTAATTTAATTGCATAATTATTGTTAATCCACTTGGAAGATCCTTACTGTGAGGAGCTCCAGGGGCCTGTACTACGAAACAAGTTCAACTTACCCAGGATATATTTCTGATATCTGGGAGAACTTAATCTAACAATCGCAATCAGGCTAAGCGGTCACACGACGCTGGTTATCAACTCAGTAAGTCTCAGTAGATCTCGATCTCTCTCTGTTTCCAGATGCGTCAGGCACTTCCTGTCACAAGAATACCAAATGCGTATGGTCAAGGCGCACGAAAATAGGTCCATATGTTTTTATTGACTATTAATTGCAAACGTTTCCACAACAGTCTGGCCTCAGAGTCAGTGCAGACAGTGTGTGTCAAACTAAAGCCCATTAAAGAGGCTACATCATGTGATTTAGTGAAATGTTTCGTCACTCATCCAAGAGGATTCTTCAGTTCAGTTTACCAGGTCTTGCTAGTAAAGAACAGATTCCTACCTCTGTATTATTCAGGCCAGAGGTGGAGCAGCTGGGTGCAGCAGCCAGAGGCATGAAGTGACAGATTAACTCTGTCCGCTGATATCTTCCGACAAGGTGCATTCAGACCATCGGAAATGCTAACGTCCGCTAGCTTAGCCACTTCTGGTGGACTTTTAGGCTTAAAACACGGTGTAAATGACCTCATTTTGGATTCAAATATGAATGTCTGGTCTTGCGGACACTTGGATGACACCACACAAGCAGTATGGAGGCATGTTATGTTTTTGTTTTATTACGTCTGAAGAAGGACTCACCGTTGACTTCAATTGTATTGGATTCTGCTGCAACAAAGTTTACCCCCGAAACTCCAGAAGTGTTTTGCGGACTCAAACACTTCACCCACCCCTTGTGGTGAGTAAATAATGAGTGAATTGATTTTTTTTTTGTGAACTATCCCTTTAAGTAGATTACTTCTAGTGTTTTTTTCTCTTTCCTCCCTGTGTCTTATTCGCCTATCTGTCTACCAGCCATATCTCAACTCACAAGCCCTGCAGTGCATCTACTCCAGTTCTTCACCCACTATATAACAGATCATTGCTTCAGCCAGTTTGTGTCCAAGTGCTCCCGGCTGCTTTGAAATGTTTGCTCCGATTTATCCTGATGTAATTTCCTCAGGATAAGCTTCATTTCCTTGAGCTTCAGGCTCACCTCAATTTGCATGTTTGTCTGCTTGGCTTTCTGACTGCCACCTCTCCATAAGGAGTTCATCTCCACCGGTCTCCAGCTTCACTCAGCCCCCTTCCTCATCTGTCTGCTCCCCAGCTCTTTCTTACGCCTGCTGACCAGTTGCCCAGTCCTGTTCAATTCCCAGCCTTCATCCCCTGCGCTGCTATTTGTCAGTGCCCCCAATAAAGCTTCACTTTACCAGTCGTACCCATTTAAACACATTCAAATGTAAAACATCATGCAAAAAAAAAAATGTTTAGGTCACAACTTGTGAACTCTGAACTTTCAGAAGATTCAGTGTTTGTGAATAGCACAAGAGGGGATAGTTCATATGGACAACTCATGAACAGAGTAAAAAGGTAAACAAACAAGTTTTCTAATCATGCTGACCTTTATTTCTCTGAAATTCAACTTGGATTCTTTGTTAGTTTCTTCACTTATCACTGTTAATGATTTATTACTGTGGTATTGGGGACGTGATAAAACAACAGAAAAAAAAACTAACATGCCTCCATACTGCTCGTCTGGTGTCATCCAAGGGTCTGCAAGCCCCGACATTTATATTCGACTCCAAACGGTGTCATTTACACTGTGTCTTTAGCCTAAATGTCCTCTGATATCCTCCTCGGAGGCCCATTCACATTCTCACAGACACACTGTAAAACCGCACACACTCTCAGCCAAGGGCACGTTCAGGGTGCACATACTCATCACTACGTCTGCTAGAATTGCTACTTCAGGGAGTGGACTTTTAGGCTTAAAACATGGTAAATGATGCTGTTTTGAGTCGAATTAATGTCGGGGCTTGCGGACAGTTGGATGACACCGCAGGATGGAGGCATGTTATGTTTTTTTCTGTTGCAAGGACAGATATAGGAAATCTTTCCTGCCCACAGCATTAGGACTGTACAACTTCTCACCTCTGTCAAAGGTGAACTCTCAAAACAATGAGCCCTATAGTCCCTGTAGAATATATTTTTTGTATCTTTTTTTATCTTATATTCATATTCATATTTTACTGCACATCTTATATCCATATTCATTTATATTAGTCATGTTCCTAACTTTACCTTTGCAAACAACTACTGCAATTTTGCATGCTTGTCTCCTTTGTCGTCTTTTGTATTTAATCTTTTGTTCTTTGCTCTATGTGCAATGCCCTTGACATGCTGCTGTAACACAATGTTTTCCCAATTTGTGATCAATAAAGTACATCTATCTATCCATCTATCTTTTCTTAAATTGGTAAAACAGAGCCAGAGAAGCACCCAGTGGGAGCCCAGCTGAAGCATTTTGTTAACAACCAAGAGACAGTGTATTTTCTCATAAACAAGAACAGATAACTGCTGCTCATTTTAGTCTGTTAACATTTTTCTGTCGCTCTGGCCTTTGTCACACATTTAATTGCTCCGATTAGTTTTAGGTCTGTTCTGCAACGGTTAATTGGAAATCAAAAAGGAACTAAGAGGTTCTAGACCTGCTAATGGATCTGGTGATGCCAGGCACGTTAACCCGTCATTACTCTGGTTTCCTACACATCGTCTACTCTAGAATATACAGAAGCTGCCGCTGTTTAGACTTATCACCTTGTTTTAAAAGTCTGTGTGACTGGAAGATAAACTTCTAACATTACCAGAGTGAAAGTAGGAGGATTTGCCATATAACCCTTGTGTTGTCCCTGCTTCCCCCGGCTGTTGGCCCCCTCACATAGCCCACCCCATATTAGGACGCACACGTAGCGCAATAGACAAGTGAGCAGCCCTTGCAGATGTATTTGTTACACCCGCGGCACATGGTGTGAGTTTTACAGTCCTTTTTCCTGGGGCATATCTGACACCTCTTCCTCTTACTCGCCCCGAGCGGGGCTGCTGCTAGGGCTATGGTGGAGGCCGGACACTCGGGTCGAGGGTCGTAGTCAACAGCTCTCAGTGCGGCGGCGGCGGCAGCTTTTACAGCCTTCACAACCGCGGCTGACGCGTCCGTGCGGGGGATGCACTCCCTTCGTGCGATGAACGGAGTCACGAGAGCCTTTCCCAGCTGCTCTAGGAACACCCTCCGCTTGTTCCGCTTGCCCGGCATCCAGTCTGGGTTGATCTCTCTCCATATCACGAAGGCGTTGTAGGAAGAGACGTCGAGAATGTTGTGAAAGACAACCAGGGGCCAGCGCGCGGTCATCCTCCTGCAGCTGTACATTCCGATCACCTTGTCTAGGTTGTCCACGCCACCTTTGTTGCGGTTGTAGTCCAGGACGATGACCGGTTTCCCGTCCTCGCGGTCGCTGATGTCGGCCTCAGGGTGCTGTGTGCTCAGGAGCACCACATTACTGTTTTTCTTTGGGATGTAGGACACAAGAGTGGCAGTGGGCGTGAATGCGAACTTGGATGAGAACACCTCTCTTCCCTTGACCGCGAGCAGCCCGGTCGGGAGCTCGGGCTTGTTCTTCCGAACAGTGCTGACCACGGTGAGCTTCCTCTCCAGGAGCTGCCGCGCGAGTTCGTAGGAGGTGAAGTAATTGTCGCACGTGACGTTACGACCGTGCATTCCCTCCGTTACATCGAGCACTACATCAGCTTTCCGGTGTACACTTGCATCTTCCAAGCGTAGCTTGATTTTGCATCGCAGGCCACCCACGACTTCATCCCGCATCCCGTCCTCTTCGGGTTCAGAGGATGGTTGCTGGGAGAATAGCTGTTGGAGAACCTGTTCTCTGGTGAAACGCTCCTGACGTGACATCGTGCCATGGTCCGTGAGAGAGTGGCACACTGAGACTTATATGTGGGTCTAATGTACCCCCCCTTGATTTCAATTGGAATCAGGTGTGGGTCTAAATGACCCCACAGAGCACCACAGCGCCCTCTCTGGGGGTCTAAATGACCCCTCCCATGACAATCGAGAATGACAATCCATTGGTCTCAATTACCCCAGGAGAATTGGATAATGACAATCCTTGGGTCACCCTAACCCTAACCCTGACCGGCCAGGGCTTGCGTATGATCACACGCACTCACGCACGCACACACACACACACACACACACAGACACACACACACTCTGGGTCAATTCGACCCAGGAACAACACAAGGGTTAATGTATCAACATAACGTTTTTACGTCTCATGTTTTTTTGTTTACGACTTAGTGGCCCACAATGAATGAATTATTCACTTGAAAGTCATGTTAATAGTTTGTCGCTTTGAAAGCCTTTTGGAAATTGATGCGACATGCAACAATCTATTTGTCACGGCTCAGGCTCCTCAGTATGTTCAGCCTCATCCTGGGTGAGTTTGACCTAAGTTTACTTTCAAATAGCTAAAATATTGGTCAGTACCAGGGATCAAAAACTTGTCCAGATTTGAAGCTGTACTTGATGTAGATTACAATAGACAGGCTGCCTTGGTTTCCATTACTTATATCATGCAGCAGCTTTCTCATTGATTCAGTTCATGTGATGTACTTACCAGTAACTCATGACCACCTAAAGGCAAATATCTGTCAAATACCATGTTGTCACATGATATTTTCCAGATTCATGAGTTGACATGGACTGCATGAATGCGACTTCATTCTAGTGAGAAATAAGGACAAAATGGACTGTGGGATGCTGAGGGCTGTGAACTTTCACACCAGTACAGGAATGACGATGCAGCTCCTGTTTTGGGACACGGATAATGAGCCAGTGACCCGAGGCCAACACATGTGTGACTGCTGTAAATTATGCTCTTTCAAGTACTGTAGTAATGCCATTTCATAATGATGTTGTCTCTACTATATGATGATAAATGATTGTTTAATCTTTATCAACTTGTGTCTCGATTTTTTGGGTTCCAAAAGTCAATGCATTACTATACTATATGATATCAGGATGACATCTGTGATGTAAATTTGACCTGGTAAGGCTTCTGAAATAAAGAGTACTGGGAATAATAGTCTTTCTGTGTTATTTATTTGCAAAGAAGGTCAGTCAGTCATACAGTATGCGAAGGCGAACATTCTGCAGGCGTGCTCTTTTATGCATCTGAGCGATCATAGGTCTTGAAGAAGGTGAAATCTGAAATCCCAGGAGTGAAATCCCAGGAGATAACAAACAGGCTGAGGGGGGTGCGACAAGGTTGAACTGGAGGAGACGAGTACGAGAGCTTGAGCTCTGATATTCCTGTTATTAAAGGTCAGTTTTGGCAGTTACATAAGCAGTATCAATACAGTGATAAGTTTCCATTACACTCCTCCTTTTTGATCATACAATCAATCAATCAATCAATCAAATTTTATTTGTATAGCCCATATTCACAAATCACAATTTGTCTCATAGGGCTTTAACATGGTGTGACATCCTCTGCCCTTAACCCTCAACAAGAGTAAGGAAAAACTACAAAAAAAAAGCCTTTGTGATGGAAATTCATCTTGAAGGTTAATAATGAAATTCTCAGACTGGAGTTGCCTTTGAGTCTTTTTAATAGTAAACTCTGAAGAGGTTACACAACAAGCACGGGTGCTCAAAATGGAACTGGCCGCAAGTTCACAAAAGCCAGAACTTATACAAAGAGGCGTTTCATAAAACATAATATGAAAAAAAGACATGAAAGACATGAGATCATCATCTGTGCCTGTCGGTCTGCTGTAGCAGTTGGAAGAAAACATCACCAAATAAGGGCATACACCCTGTTTATCAAGGTCATAGCAGTGAGACACCACCAAATAAGGTTTCCATCCTGTCAGGTAGACAGTATCACAGCAGTGAGACACCTGGTCAGGGGGATTTCCACTACCTTAGACACTGGTCAGTGCAATTTTCCACTACACCTTTTAACAGGGTAAAAAGAACGTAGAATCCTCAGAGAGAGCCACATGTGAGGGATCCCTCTCCCAGGACGGACAGAAGTGCAATAGATGCCACATGTAAAGGAGAACATCAGAAAGCTAAGGGTATTTGCAGCATTGATTAGAATAAACACTTTGTAGCATATTGGAAGGTAAATGAATTGATGGATTATTGTCAGTAATGGTCGAGTATCTGAGTAGAAATATTATATATCAAGCAGTCTAGTTGTAATCATCGTCCATAGTCAGCAGCCACCACGATCATGATCCACCATCAAGATCGGATGCAACTATAGTCCACAGTCATTGTCCACTGCCGCCATTAGGATCTGCCATCAGCTGCCACCTCAATCGTGGTCCACCACCACTATCAGATGCCAACACGATACAGGATCCGCCATTATTATCACGCTCTCTGATAAGCGATCCACCATCATAATCCATGATGTGATAATCCTGGATCTGCGGACGATAAGGCAAAGGGACTCCGGGGAAGAAGTCAAGTCAGTAACATGTATTGATGAGATATTAATTTCTTTGATGTGAAGGATGGAGAAGAGGAAGGAGAAGCTGGAAAGAGAAGCTCCGTGTGTCATGTGTCCCCCGACCTTCTACACCTATAGCAGCATAACTAAGAGCAGGTCTAAGACAAGCCTGGACCGGCTCTAACTATAAGCTTTATAGTAAAGGAAGGTTTTGAGCCTACTCTTAAACATACAGATGGTGTCTGCCTCCTGACCTGAAAGTGGGAGATGATTCCATAGGAGAGGAGCTTGATAGCTGAAAGCTCTGGCTCCTACTCTACTTTTAGAGACTTTAGGGACGACAAGTAAGCCTGAATTCTGGGAGCGCAGTGCTCTAGTGGGTTGATATGGTACTATCAGCTCTTTAAGGTATAATGGTGCCATATTATTAAAGGCCTTAAAGGTGAGGAGGAGAATTTTTAATTCTGTTCTAGATTTAACCGGAAGCCAGTGTAGCGAAGCTAATACTGGAGAAATGTGGTCTCTGTTCCTGGTACTTGTCAGGACACATGCTGCAGCATTTTGGACAAGCTGCAGAGTCTTTAACGACTTACTGCTGGAGCCTGATAATAAGGAATTACAATAATCCAGTCTTGATGTAACAAAGGCGTGGACTAGTTTTTCTGCATCTTTTTGAGAAAGGACATGTCTGATTTTTTAGACGTTACGCAAGTGAAAGAAGGCGGTTGTAGAAATTAGTTTTAAGTGAGAATTAAAGGACAAATCAGGATCGAAGATCACTCCCAAGTTCCTGATTGTTTCATTGGAAGCAAGGGCAATGTCGTCTTGCGCAGCTATATCATTAGATAATGTATCTCTACGGTGTTTAGGGCCAAGTATTACAACCTGTTTTATCTGAGTTTAAGAAGAGAAAATTGCGGGTCATCCAGGTTTTTATGTCCTTGAGACATGCTTGGAGTTTAGTTAATTGATTACACTGTTCAGGTTTTATTGACAAGTACAACTGTGTGTCATCTGCTTGGCAGTGGAAATTTACAGAGTGTGTCCTGATAATGTTTCCTAGTGGATGCATATATAATGAGAATAAAATTGGGCCGAGCACAGAGCCCTGTGGAACACCGTGGTTAACTTTAGTGCGCACAGATGACTCATCATTAATTTGCACGAATTGGAATTGATCTGAAACATAGGATTTAAACCAGTTTAGGGTGGTTCCTTTAATGCTAATTAACTGTTCTAGTCTCTGTAATAAAATTTGATCGTCAATAGTGTCAAATGCTGCACTAAGATCTAACAGCACGAGGACAGACACAAATCCCTGATCTGAAGCTATTAGAAGGTCATTAGTGACTTTTGCCAAGGCTGTCTCCATGCTGTGATTAGCTCTAAACCCTGACTGAAAGTCTTCATATACATTACTTTCCTGGAGAAACTCACACAGCTACAACCTTTTCAAGGATTTTAGACAGGAAGGGGAGGTTGGATATCAGTCTGTAATTGGCTAAAACCTCCAGGTCAAGGGTGTTTTTTTTACAGAAGGGGTTTGATTACAGCTAGTTTAAAGGACTGTGGTACATATCCTGATGATAATGAGAGATTGATTGTGTTCAGTAACGTACTATCAATTAGGGGCAGAATTTCTTTAAGACATTTTGTAGGAATGGGATCTAAGATACAAGTTGTTGGTTTAGAACATGAGATTATTTTGGTCAGCTGATCAAGGGTGATCAGAGAGAAGCTGTCTAAATAATTGGTAGGATTCTCAGCTGTTTCTGAGATTTCTATTCTTGATGAGGTATTAGTGCCAATTGAGGGCAGGAGATGGTTGATTTTATTTCTAATAGTTAGAATTTTATCATTAAAGAAGGTCATAAAGATATTGCTATTAAGGGATCGAGGAATACTGGGTTCGGTGGAGGTGTGCCTCTCTGTCAGCCTGGCTGCAGTGCTGAAGAGAAACCTGGGGTTGTTTTTATTTTCTTCTAATAATTTGGAGTAGTAGGCAGCTCTTGCTTTGTGGAGGGCCTTCTTATATGCTTTAACACTATTCTCCCAGGCTAGGAGATATTCAACACGGTTGCTGGAGCGCCACTTCCTTTCTAGTTTTCTTGACGCTTGTTTTAAATCATGTGTCTTGGAATTATACTACGGAGCTAATTTACTATGTTTTACACGTTCATTTTTTAGAGGCGCTATTGAGTCTAATGTTAATCGTAATTACTTTACAGAGCTATCGACGAGATGGTCAATCTCAGTGGAGCTAGGGTTTTTAAAGAATTTGTTGGTTAAATCGACGGATAATACGGGTTTAAATGTAATTGGAATTATTTCCTTAAATTTAGCTACAGCACTATCAGGTAGGCATCTAGAAAAGGATTTTTTTTATTCGTGACATATATTCTGATAATGAAAAATCGAAGGTTATTAGATTATGGTCTGATAGAATCGGATTATGCGGAAGTACTATTAGATGTTCAATTTTGACACCGTATGATAGTACAAGGTCAAGTGTGTGGTTACAACAATGAGTAGGTTGGTGTACACACTGACTGAAACCAATTGAGTTTAGTACTGAAATAAATGCTACGCTAAGGCTATCTTTAGTATTATCAACATGAATATTAAAGTCACCAACAATAATAATTTTATCGGTCTTTAGGACTAGGTTTGATAAAACCCCAGGAGCACGGTAAACTAAAGCAAATATGATTGGCTGTTGGTATTTCTTGGATGGGTGTGGACTAAGAACAAGACTTACAAATGAGTTGTAGCTTAGTTTAGGTTTAGGATTAATTGATAGACTGGAGTTAAAAATAGCAGCAACTCCACCTCCTCGGCCAAATTCTCGGGGAACGTGTGAATTTACATGACTGGGGGGAGTAGATTCATTTAGGCTGACATATTCATCGGGATGCAGCCAGGTCTCAGTGAGGGACAATAAATCTATTTTTTGATCTGAGATTAGCTCATTAACTAAAATAGCCTTTGATGATAGTGATCTTATGTTTAAAAGTCCACATTTAAAAGTCTTTGTTTGTTAAGTTGTTGCAGAGGTTGTGTTAATTTGTATTAGTTTTTTGTGTATAATTCTACCTCTGTTATTGTTTGATTTACATAATTTAATGGGACGGTGGACAGACACAATCTCTATGGGTTTGTGGTTGTGTGACTGATCCAGAGGGAGCGCAGAGAAGTGTTTAGCACTGCAGCTCTGCGTCCTGGTCCCAACTCTGGGTTGTCATTTTATAGACTGAGTAATATTCCTAGATAAGAGAGCTGCTCCATCCCAAGTGGGATGAACGCCGTCTCTCCTAACAAGACCAGGTTTCCTCCAAAAAGTTTGCCAATTATCTACACACCATTTACAGGACACCACCTCGACAGCCAGCGGTTAAAAGACAACATGCGGCTAAATATGTCATCACCTGTTGTATTAGGGAGAGGTCCAGAGAAAACTACAGTGTCCGACATCGTTTTTGCAAAAGCACACACCGACTCAACATTAACTTTAATGACCTCCGACATACGAAGCCGGGAGTCGTTGCTGCCGACGTGAATTATGATCTTACTGTATTTACGTTTAAGTCCATCCAATGATGCATCAACCGACAAGATGAAGGGCTCTTCAAAGTTGGGATGAGCAAGCACAACACACTCCACCAACATAGTTTTCAACTGGTCAAATGCATTTCCACATTCCATCGTCCAATCCGCAGGTGTGAGCTTACGAAATATGCCCTGAGACCTCTTGTCTTGAGCTGACTTTCCCCATCTCTTCTGCCCAGCTATGAGAGCAAATAGGGGCTTGGCAACAAAAGAACAGTTTGGAATAAAATGCTGGTAATAGAATACCATGCCCAAAAATGATTTGATTCTGAGAACAGAGGGTGTGGCCCCATCGTTCTCCATAGATCCTCATCCTCCGACGACGCAAAGACAAGAAGATCATCGAGATAACACAAAAGCATTGTGAAGTTCATGTCTCCAAAAATACCAATCATCATCCTCATGAAGGATGCTGGGCTGTTACACAAACCCTATGGCATGCGATTGTATTCATGGTATCCAAGGGGAGTCATGAAAGCGGTCTACTTTTTATCATCCTCGTGCATCGGGATGTTGAAGAAGCCAGAAGTGAGGTCCATGGTGCTAAAGAGACAGTTGCCTCCAAGAGCAGCCAAATAATCAGACTGGTGTGGCAATGGGTGCGCGTCCTTTAGGGTTTGATAATCCCCTTTTCCTCCATATCAGTGATAACCTGCCTCAGCTTCTGATAATGGGCTGGGGGAACCCTCCTGTATGGTAAGCGAAAAAGGACGTTCATTGGTGAGGCGAATGTGGTGCGTGTAGCCCTTGACCTCACCACAGTCCAGAGAGTGCTTGGAAAAAATGTCATGACATTCAGTCAGCAATCCTGCAAGCTGAGACCTACAAGCTTCACTGACCTGACCGGAGTTAATGTCAAGATCAACCAGCCCCAACAGATTTCTGGTCAAATGAGCATCAGGGCTGGCGCTAGATGATATGTCAGCTTGTGATTTCTCCTTGTCAGGTTCAAGGTTGTCTATGTCAAACTGACATTTCTCTGCAACCACATGTAGACCCTGAAAAGCAGTCAGATCTACAATGGCTAAACATGTGGATCCACTTATCACCCACTAGAACACCTTGTGGCATGGCTGTGGAACTAGTAGGTTCCACGATAACAGTGCTGCAAGGAGACATAGGCACATTAGCAGGGAGTCTTCCCCAGACCAGGTGCTCGTGTCTGGGGAGAAGCATCACTGCCTGGGTGAGTTTTACAGTACCAATTTTGTCAGGGACTGTGCTCCCTCTCCAGCGTTCGACATTAGTGAACATTGACAAAAAGCATTCAACATCTGGGTCAGACTGATTTCCATGTCTGGATGCAATGTCCCAGTAGTTATCGTCATGTTTCAGGGCATGAATCACGTGCTTGAAGTTGTGAGAACCTAATATGAGATTGTCACACTGACCAGGCATGATCAAAGTCGAACAATGCCGCTAACATCTTAAAGTTGCATCTCCTTCTACACCAAAAGAGTCTATGCACGCCTAGATCTCTGGGATGTGTACCGTAAACACATCCGTACTCCCCCACAGTTGACTGAGGGGAGATTAAGCGGAATCCAAACTCATGACACAGTGGAACATGCTAAGAAGACCACTGTGTATATTCTCGAACAGCAAGTTCCTTGTCACTGAGGAAAATCTCAGTGACAAAAGAAGACCAAACAGGTTCCTTGGGGGTCTAATCGCGGCAGCATCAGTTATTGGGTCCCTCTTCTCGATTGGCCTATCAGCAGCCAATTCGGTGAGTCTCAATGCACTCCAGAGACATATGAGCGAACTGGACGAGGAAATGCCGGAAATCCAACAGAGACTTAACCTCCAACAAGAGCAGTTACAGGACCTGGGTAAAACACTCCAGGGTACAGTACTTGCTGTAAACTTCCACTCCGCTCTCCTAAACAATACCTTGCATGTGTAGCCGGAGGTGCGCTCCCTCCCTGCTGCTGCGGGGTGCTTTACCTGCTTTCATGTCGTCATGCGCCCCCGTATTTAAGGAAGCGGCCGTGCATAGCTCTCCCTCCCGTTTCCGCTCGTCTCCTGTGGCGTAGTCCTTGGTTTTGGCATGGACGAAGTCGCTTTGTTGTCGTGGCGGAGTTGGCGTTTGGCGCAACAGCTAGCGCACCACTCAGGCATCCCCCCTATACACAGTGTGGCTGGGATTGCTCCGCCAAGGACCTTCGGGGCGCAGTTGCGGGTCTGCTTGGTAGGTAACGTTGTCTGCCTATCTCTTGCCTATTTTATCCCAGTTGATTGTTGTGCATGTTGTGCTACAGCTTGATTCAGCTACGGCTGTGGAGACTTTCACCCTCCGGGTTGATGTGGCTGTACCTTAGCTTGACAGGGTGGTGCGTATGGTCCCATTACTCATGAAATTCTGTATTTGTCATTTTATTTACTAAATTTGTTTATTCGCCTTTCTAGAGGCCCTGCTCCTTCGTCGGCCGTCATTGGCCACCACGCTTCAGACGGCCCTGCTGTTCTGGCTGATAAGGCACTGTTCTGGCTTCTATGGAAGTGTGCTGTTAAAGACTGTCCTGGCTTTGAAGGAAGTGCGCCGCTTTTAAAGAAGTGTTATCTCTCTTTCACTGTGGCTCTCCACGCTCATTTGAGTTGAAGCGTGGAGTGACCACCTCAGAGGGACGCCTAACTTTTATCAATATTCTAATTCCATTCAAATTGTTGTTTATATGGGTTTGGATTCGGTTTATTTTGTTTTGTATGTTTTGTTTGTTTTCTCCACCATTTGATTTAACACTGACATGTTTTAATTATCTTTTTATTGTTGGTCAGGTGCTGTGGGCCTGAGGCGGCGACCCAATCCCTGGTGGTGGCGTTTTCTTCACGACCTGTTTTGTTGGTTTGCAGTGTCACGGGTGGTTAGTTTATTAATCCTTCCCTTTTTCCTTTGATTCTCGTCGCCGTGGTAAGTCCCAGCCCTGTCCCTGTGTTGCTCTTGTCTAAAGTGTTTAATTTCATATGTTAATTTGTGTTCTGTTTCATTTGTTTCATTGTGCTTTTTGTTTGCATTTATTGAGTTACATTAAAGTTATTTTCTACGAGTAAAACACATCTCTTGCCCTGTGATATACATGAACCTGTGCTGTTGCACACAAGAGTTTAGTTATTTCCTGGAGGTGAAATTCCCCAGGTGGCGTTGTTGCAATCCCTCATTATCCCCGCTTTCATGCCTTACAGACTCTGTCAGTAATTGTTAGGGATGACATAACATATGTACAGGTAGTGAAAGACCTGATGCAAGACCTCATCAGAGAGGTTAGCTTATCAGTTAACAGCCTGAGTGCCGGTAGGATCCCAGCCTATCTGGTTTCCTTAGAACTGAGAGAATCCTGAAGTCTACTACCACTACTGTTGAACAACCTTCCCAGGTACACTTGGCATTTAGTCTTGGCAGTGCAATTCCAATATCAGTAGACCCGCAGAACCTAGAAATAGGATTCATTATCAACTTACCTATTATTGAGCAGCATAATGTGTATCGTCTGAAGTTGGTTCTCAACGTCGGGTTTTGGCAAGGTAACACGCATGTTCACCTTAAAACACCACCACTACTCGCCTACCATGAAGAAGACCCCTCGCTCTATCTCATCCCAAATTTAAGTTTGTGCACCAAAACAAAAGACATCCATTGGATCTGTCCCAGCAACCCTTTCATCAGGGATGTTACAAATTATCTATGTCCCAGAACAAAGGGGCCAAGGAAGCATGTCCATCAAAGATGAGGAAGCACAAACTAGAGTAGAGCAAGCCGGTAACCAATGGCTGGTTAATACACCTGCCACTGAAGCCCTAATGGCCTATGGCCGCCATGATACAGCCACTAAGTTAAGCCTAATCAACCAAACAATGTTCCTAGTGGTTCCCCAAGGAGCCACCATACACATTGGTGACATTATCCTCCATCATCTCAACTCCGACAGAAACAATGTGGACATTGAGATCATGGACGCCTTTAGGGGTCACAACCTCACGATTGATAACACCCTCCAACAACAGCTCATAGCTGAAGGGACAAAATTGGTTAAGTTCAGCATCAAATCAACTGGATTTACCGCCAAATTTACTAAGTACATCAATCGGTCACCAATTTACACGGAACATCCCATTAACATGGTTGCCCTTGGGCTGCTCCTTAGTGGTTGGATCATCACAGCAGTTGCGGCTGTGATGGAAATTCATCTTGAGATTTGAAATAATGAAATTCTCAGACTGGAGTTGCCTTTGAGTCTTTATAATAGTAAGCTCTGCAGAGGTTACACAACAAGCACGGGTGCTCAAAATGGAACTGGCCGCAAGTTCACAAAAGCCAGAACTTATACAAAGAGGCGTTACATAGAACATAATATGAAAAAAAGACATGAAAGACATGAGATCATCATCTGTGTCTGTCCGTCCGCTGTAGCAGTTGGAAGAAAAACATCACCAAATAAGGGCATGCACCCTGTTGATCAAGGTCATAGCAGTGAGACACCACCAAGTAAGGGTTCCATCCTGTCAGGTAGACAGTATCACAGCAGTGAGACACCTGGTCAGGGGGATTTCCAATACCTTAGACACTGGTCAGTTGAATTTTCCACTACACTTCCCCCTTTGATCATCAATAAAAATATGATCACAAACAAAAAATAATCAAGAAACATCATAATCAACATCATAATCATAGAAGAATATCGACGAGTCTTCAACCCTGGCACTTTGCGCACATACAGGGTCACATCCACCATGGAGAGGTTCTAGAACATACGATGCATGGTGGGGAGGTGCAATAGGTAGCCGCTGCTGTTTTTGTGGAAAGAAAAAAGTTATTTTCCTGTAATTGAGCAAGCATTTAAAATGAAAATGGAAGGAAATCAGGTCAAACAACATCATCATCTCATTAACCATTATCAAATTTAACATACTGTACTGATTGGCATAAGTAACTCATATTAAAATGTAATAAAACGTTAAATGTCAACATACAGTATATCTAAGGTTGAAAAGATCCAGTAAAAACTTTTTTAATTCTTGCTTGGAAGTAAAATTTATTCAGTATGTACAAACTTCATAAAGTAACTCACATCAACCTTAAAAATTTACAGAGATTCAAATTAAAGCATCATAAAATATGAAGTTGAAAGGATAATTGCAGTAGCTGTTTTTGTCTAGTGAAATCACTAAGAAACACATAAGCAAGCTGGGGGGAGAAATAACATAAAAAAACCTAAAATTGAGTATCGTCATCAGAACCATGTGTGCTGTCAGTGTCCAGGTAGGGAGGGATGGGGAATAAGTTACGGATCAAGGGGACCTGAATCACTTCTCTTGTGTCTAGTCGAATTTGCATGTGCTGGATGGTTCTGAGAGGACACTGTAGGAAAAGACAGTTTGTTAGATCATCAGAGACTTTTACAGGAGTGCATCTAGAAAGAATAATGTGCAAAACAATAATAGAGGAGATCATGAGTAACACGTATAGCGAGCCTCTCAGGCCACACAACCCTGGATGTCGAAATGGATGCCATGGCCGTGTCCTGTCCATCGTCTCAGTTGTCAGGCAGATTTCTTCTGTGTTGTGGCAGAACGCTCGTGTGGTTAATCATACAATACTCTCGGTGCTTCTCAACCTGTGGAAATATCAGTGTGTGTGCTTTCAGTCGAAGGCGTCAGCTGGTCAGATGGAGCTAGTACTCGTTTGCAGTGGCTGGCGTGGATCCAGGTGGCTCTTTCAGCAACTTTCACTGCTGTGTGGGTTGTGAGCAGTACCTGGTAGGGCCCTTGCCACCTGCGCGAGCGCCAGTTCTTTCTCCGGAAGTCTTTGACCACCACAAAGTCGCCAGGCTGGAGGTTGTGAAGCGGTTCAGTAGCTGGATGAGGAAGGGAGGATGTCACCTGTTTCCTGATGTCTGAAAGAGAAGAAGTTAGGTTAGCACAATAGGACAACATGTCATGATCACACAAGTCTGTGGATGGAAGCGGAGAAGAAGGAGGATCCACACCAATGTGGGGAGGAGTTGCAAAAAGAATCTCATAAGGTGAAAGATTAGACCTGGTTCGTTTTCTCATCCTCATGTACATCAGCACCAGAGGCAGGACTTTTGTCCATGCAAGACCGGTGTCTTCACAGCATTTTGCAAGTTTAGTTTTGAGTGTGCCGTTCTCTCGTTCCACAGCTCCACCACTGGCTGGATGATATGCACAGTGTGTTCGCACATCCATACCTAGATGAGAACCGAGTTGTTTGACAGCTTCGTTTACGAAATGTCTGCCGTTGTCATTGGAAATTCTGCTAGGAATTCCCCATCGTGGAATAATGTCTCTTAACAATGCTTTGGTGACCACACTTGCAGTTTGTTTTGAGGCAGGAAAAGGCTTCAACCCATTTTGACCACATGTCGACCATCACTAAACAGTGAGATTTACCTTCTGACGGTGATAGCTCTATGAAGTCCATCATCAGATGTTCAAAAGGTCGAGTAGGTGGTGGGTGTGCTGCCTGTCTGTTTACAGCCACTGGCCTGCCAACATTGTGTGTGGCGCAGATTACGCATGCCTGACAGTATTTTTGAGCATAAGTGGAGAAACCTTTCGTAAACCAGTGTTCTGTTACCATAGATAACATCCCCATTTTAGATGTGTGATCTTTGCCATGAGCTAATTTAGCATAATGGGGGAAGAAATGTTTTGGCAAACAGGGTTTGTTGTCAGGACCATACCACACACCAGCTCGGAACATAGCACCAGAGGTCTTCCATAGGGAGATCTCAGGATGAGTAGCAGTGGACTGTACTGCAGAGAGAGAGGAGGACATGTCAGATGTGAGTGCAGCCGCTTGTGTGAGTGGAAGAGGAGGTGGTAAGCGAGCTGCAGCTTTAGCTGCTGTGTCTGCTTTGGCATTTCCCCGAGACACCACATCCATAGCACGTGTGTGTGCAGTACATTTGCATACAGCAACAGTTTTTGGGAGCAAAATGGCAGATAGAAGATCTGTGATGAGACCATGGTGTGCTATCTTTTTACCAGAAGATGTGAGGAAGTTTCTGTGTTGCCAAAGGGCGCCAAAATCATGAGTTACACCGAACGCATATCTGGAGTCAGTGTAGACTGTGAGTGTTTTACCAGTAGCCAATTTGCATGCTTCCGTGAGTGCGATGAGCTCTGCTGCCTGTGCTGAGAGGTGATGAGGAAGAGAACTCGAGAGGAGAACTTCGTTATCTGAACAAACAGAAAAACCAACACAGTTAGTACCAGAGACAGGGTCACGTGAGGCGGACCCATCGACATACAGAATCAAGTCAGAGTTAGAAAGAGGTTCGTCAGAGAGGTCAAGACGTGGGGAACACTGGACTTGAAGTTCAGCCACACAGTTGTGTTCTTCCCCGTCATCCGGAAGTGGAAGAAGTGTGGCTGGGTTCAAAGTTGAACAGCGTTTCACTGTGATGTTGGGCATGTCAAGAAGAACAGTGTGATACCTCAACCAGCGAGCAGCAGAGAGATGTGAGGTCTTCTGTTCTGTAAGAATGAGAGACACAGCATGAGGAACAAGGAGTGTCAAGTCAGAGTAACCTACTATGTCTCGTGAGGCAAGGACAGCTTTTTCACAGGCGGCCACTGCACGCAAACAACGTGGAAGGCCAGCTGCCACCGGATCAAGTTTGGCGGAGAAGTAGGCGACAGGGCGATATTTGTCACCGTGAGACTGAAGGAGGACAGAAGTCATGCAGCGGTCTCTCTCATCCACAGCCTGAACAAAAGGTTTGTCAGGGTTAGGGAGAGCAAGAGTGGGAGTTTGCTGCAGCGTCTTCTTCAGTGTGACAAATGCCTCGTCTGCCTCTGGAGTCCAAACGACACGTTCGTGAGGAGTGAGTGATTTGCCATGGTATAGAGCACCTAAGGGGCTTCAAGAAGAGCAAAGTCAGGAATGAACGTTCTACAGAAAGAACATGTGCCGATGAATGACATGAGTTGTTTCTTCGTCAAGGGTTTAGGCATGTTAACAATAGCTTCTACTCTCTTATCAGACAGGGATTTGCCATCTTTGGTGACGACATGACCCAGAAACGTGACAGTTTGTTGTACAAACTGTAGTTTGCTGAGGCTGACTTTATGGCCCTCACGAGCCAGATGTCTCAGCAAAGCGATCGTATTTGTTTCACATTGCTCCTGTGTGGGACTGGCAATTAGTAGATCATCAACATACTGCAAGAGAGCTGAACCCGGAGTGAGGATGAGGGGTTCAAGACTGTTCCTGAGAGCCTGATTGTATAATGATGGAGATTCACAGTAGCCTTGACACAGGCGTGTGAACGTGTAGGCCTTGTTTTCAAAATTAAAAACTAACCAGTACTGGCTGTCCCTGTGGACAGGAACACAAAAAAAAAACGTTGGATAAGTCTACAACCGAAAACCACACTGCATTAGGCGGAATTTGGGAAAGCAGCGTGTATGGGTTGGGAACAATAGGCGATCGAGAAATTACGGCATCATTCACAGCCTTCAAATCTTGCACAAACCGCCACTCAGTAGGTTGACCTTTGTCTCTGATCTTCTTAACTGGGAACAGTGGAGTGCGGACCGGTGAATCAGGGCAGGGGACAATTACACCAGCCTGCAAAAAAGATTCAAAAACAGGACGTATCCCCTCCACTGCTTCCTGTCTGAGTGGATATTGTTGTTTACATGGCCTATAATCAGATTTTGGAGTGATTTTGACTGGATCACAGTTTCTGATGAGGCCCACATCATATTTGTCCTTTGCCCACAGTGTTTCAGGCAGATCTGAAAGTAAAGGCGAAACATCAGAGGGGTTGGACAACATTGCATAAGAATGAAGGTGATTTTCAGTCACAACTAATGAGCGTGTGGCTGGAGAACAGAAGGTTGGATACATTTTTAGATCAAATGCACTCAGACTGGGTGAATACATTACGTCAGGCGTCGTTGTGGGTTGCCAATCAACGGCAGCCTGGCATGATCTGACAAATGGGCCTAAGTCTTGCCACTTGTCATCATGAGACTTGGAGAGCGAGATGTGAGGGCTGGAATTCGAGACGCGAAACAGTGCCATCTGTTGGTCAGTGAGTGAGACGGAAGCTGCACTTCTGGAAACAGACCAAAAAATATTGGACACTTTCAGAGAAAAACAGAGATTCATAAACGTGATCTGCTGTGTCTGTCACATGTGAAGTGCAGTGCAATGAATCAATGTGCATAAAATCTGAAAAAGGAGTGGCGAGAGAGTGAGACGTGGAGAGCAGATCAGTGGAGGCATTTATAGGAAGTTGCCACTGATATACAAACAGCTGCTCATGTGTGGTCTGTGACATTGTGAAGAAGAATTGTGCTTAACCGTCACTCCATCAGGGGAGGATACTAAATTGAGGCCTAACACAATCATCAAATCTCTTCCTAATAGATTAATTGGGCAACAGGGAGACAACAGAAAATCATGTTCAAACCTTATGGAATTTTTGTCAAACTGAGTGGCGCATTTGAGAGGTTTTGTGAAATTTTCTTTTACAGTGGCACCGCTGGCACCTTGAGAGAATATAAAGCGACCACTCATCTCAGGAGATGTGGGCAAATCTGACATCCTAACCACAGAATAACCTGCACCAGAGTCGACCATGAAATTAAGTTTCTGACCGTTAACACACAGTTCGAGTTGAGGCATTTTCTTAAAAGCATCACTATTGTACTTAACATAAGAACCACAAAGTTGTGTTTGCTCTGGTGTGTGTGTGTGTGCGGTTAGATTAGCAAGCGATTTCTTCATTGCTGGAGCTTGTGTGTGTGTGTGTGTGTGTGGTTAGAATTGCAAGCGATTTCTTCATTGCTTTGGCATGTATGTGTGTGTGTTTCACTTCCCTTTCTCTGATCCTCGGCGGGTAGATTGGTCGTCTCCCCCCCGTCTGCCCCCTCCTCACTTTCTGTAGATCAGTCAGCAGTGAAAGTTCTTGTCTCCCCGTCATCTCGCCGTTGGGGGCAGTTCTTTGCCCAGTGTCCTTTTTGTCTGCAGATTGAACACTCATCTCTGGCAAGTGGGGGTCGTCGAGAGAAGCCTCTCCCACGGCCACGTCCGCGACCGCGCCCCTCTCTTCCTGGTTCAGTGAAGTTGGCTCTGCTATCAGCGTTATCTTGTCTGTGTGGCCTTGACAGGGCAGACACAGCCTGCATCATGGTTAGCTGTGCTTTCTGGAGTTGTTGATCCTTTTTCTGCTGAGTTTTGTCTTTGGTTTCTTTCTGTTGACGTTCAGCATGTTCAGCATGACGTCTGACCTCTGTCAAGCGAGCATCCTCAAGCCCGATGCAGGTGTGGCCTACGTCTGCCCGTAGTGAGGGGAGCAGACCATTCAGGAAGGCCTGTTTCAGATGTGTTTCATAAGCCCCTGGCTCGTTGCCAAGTTTGTCAGGTATGGGGATGCCGCTGTGTTGATTAAACAGGACCGTCAGACGCGTGAGGAAATCTCCTACGGTTTCGCCTGGTTGTTGTCTGCACCCCGTTATTTTGGACATGTCAATTTTATTGGGGAAGGCGGTTCTCAGGGCATTGAGGAGTGTGTTGAGAGCGTTGACGTATTCTGCATTAACCGCATCATCCCAGTCTGGTGAAGTCAGACGGAGGTCACCCCCACAGTGCTGACGTACTTTTGTAAAGTCAGTGGGGCCTAATTTCTTCATTAGAAGTCGTCTGATTTCAGACACCGTTGGCATGAATTCACAGCAAAATGTTTCAAACTGGACGGCAAATGCTGTGCCAGAGTTCCGTGGGTCTGGGAGGTGATTCAGTGCTTCGGTCATGTCTGCGTCAGTCCATGGGCGGTAGACGAGGGCTGGGCCGGTTGGTCCCATGACGTTTATCATAGGAGCAGTTATCACTTCTCCCTGCTGTTGATTTTGACGAGTTCTGTTTGCAATGGGAGAGAAGGAAGCAGAGCCTAGAGATGAGGAAGAGGTGACATCATCATTCAGTCCTCCTGTTGCCCCGTCTCCATAGACTGGGAGAGCGGTGGGTGGAGTCTGAGATGGGCCTGATTGTTGATTGGTGGAGTCTGGTCTCTGCACATCATATGGAGGGGGGTTTTGTCGTTGGGGAGGAGGGAGGCAGGCGTCGAGGAGAGGACCGCCACACCCTGTAAGGGGAGGATAAAGAGATCTATATGATTTCTTTTCTACCTTCTTTTCTACATTTTCAGTTTCCTTCTTGTCAACCTTAGCCATCTGTTTAAATGCTTTTTTCCTGTCCCTACACTCTGCCTCTTTTTCCCACATTTCAAGACACTTTTTATTGTCTTCTATGTCTTTCCACATTGTGACCTTGACTTTTTTCTTGCTTTTTAATTCTTTCTCTCTCTCGAGGAGTTTCTCTCTTAAAAGTTTAATTTTTTCGACACTGAATGACCCGTTATGAGGAAAATCAAAGTCTCTGGACCATACTGGAAGAAATGTCACACTTTCCCGTCCGTATTTTGCAACCATAGAGTCCACAATTGGACCCTCTGGGCTTTAAAGTCCCTGACTTCCCTCGTTACCCATCCTTATCAATTAAGTGTATGAAATCGTGCACATCTACAATTTCCCTTGAACACTCAATTTAAGACGTGGACGTCTCCACGAATCCTTGTTTCTTTCTCTGGCAAAACAGGAAAAATGCCTTCACGAATCCTTGTTTCTTTCTATGGCAAAACAGGAAAAATGCCTTCACGAATCCTTGTTTCTTTCTCCGGCAAAACAGGAAAAATGCCATCAACAAGGATGATTGCCACAAGGACGAGTCAGATTAACATCATTAATCCACAATAATCCAGAGAGAATGACTAATACACCCGTTCCAAATAAAAACTCTTTAAATGTATTATTTCTTATGTTTGATTTCGTATTTGAGAAATCATCTAAACAGTCATGAAAATCAGAATTTCAACATCTCACCAGATATAAGATGACCAGAGAGGTCTTTGGATCCCTGTGAAGAAGGTCCGGAACCCAAGTTATTTCGGCCCTCTCTTCTCTTAACTGTTGGAGGTAGAGGCAGAAGATTTTTTTTCTCCTGGGTGGCCAACCACCGAATACTTCTCGGGTCCAGACGATCTTTCAAGGGATCCTGTTCGTGACGCCAAGTTTGTGATGGAAATTCATCTTGAGATTTGAAATAATGAAATTCTCAGACTGGAGTTGCCTTTGAGTCTTTATAATAGTAAGCTCTGCAGAGGTTACACAACAAGCACGGGTGCTCAAAATGGAACTGGCCGCAAGTTCACAAAAGCCAGAACTTATACAAAGAGGCGTTACATAGAACATAATATGAAAAAAAGACATGAAAGACATGAGATCATCATCTGTGCCTGTCCGTCCGCTGTAGCAGTTGGAAGAAAAACATCACCAAATAAGGGCATGCACCCTGTTGATCAAGGTCATAGCAGTGAGACACCACCAAGTAAGGGTTCCATCCTGTCAGGTAGACAGTATCACAGCAGTGAGACACCTGGTCAGGGGGATTTCCAATACCTTAGACACTGGTCAGTTGAATTTTCCACTACACGGCTTACATTATGTACAAGTACATTCAGCAACTCCAGGCCAAATTAGATTCACTCCTCTTCATTCCACCAAGGTTCACACAACAGCCTGCTACAGTCTCAGTAGTTGACTGAATTTTCCAACAAACTTCGACTCACTAACCTCAAACTTTCCTTTTGTTATTCTTTCCCTTTTCTTTGTTTCACGTTTCTGATCAATTCATGGGTATGTTTGACAATTACTGCCTAGAGCATTGTTTGAAATTGAAATAGTGTGTTGTGTTTTTATTTAGATAGTCTAGTTACTGTACATTTCTCTGCCCAGATTATGCCTCAGTCTGCCCAGACATTAAGGCCTCAAATTAACTGACATTAACTGCTCTAACCTCACTCAGGGATTACCCATTCTGGACTATAACGGTTCAACAACATGGACTCTCGACCCTAGAGTTGATCTAAAGACTGTGGTCGGTACCCCACTCTTCCGCCTGTTTACTGCATGGTAAAATCACCGCATATTGCCTTTGGTGGTGATTAAGATCTCCTCTTATTACTTGTTGCATGTTTCTTCTCTGTCTCTCACTCTTGTTTTTCTCCCTCTCCTAATCCGCTTCCACACACACATTCAGACATACCTACACACACAATCACACTTATATATATTCTGGGGACCAGATAGCGTGATCGAACCACGTCGTTATCCATCGCCATTTTGGCGAGTAGAGCCACGAGTTAGGTCAGATTGGTTCTTTGCTCTCGACCTCCCCTTTGTTAAATCACGTGGTTCAGCGGCCATTTATAAGTTGGCGATACGACGTCACCAGCGTGGCCTCGTATGCCATCTTTATAGCCCCTCCTCTCTCTCTCTCACACACACACACACACACACACACACACACCAGAGGTATTACATGTGTGTTGCCATCTTTATAGTCGCTTGTGTGATTAGTGTTTTTGGTATAGTGGATTTTGTTGAGATAGTGTTAAGTGATTTGCATTACTGTTACTATCTTTTAATAAATTCTATTTGTAATTAAAGAACTAGTGTTTGTGATTATTTGCGCATGTGTATGTGATTACAGCTGGATTATGACGGCAAAACACCAGCACACTTGAGTTTCTCCACTGCATGTTTGCTGATGCTACATGCCATGGAGCCTGAGTCTAACATGCCACTAAGCTGCAAATTGTGGTTGACAAGGGCAGGAGAGTAGAACAGCTCACTAAAGGTTTGGATTTTCTGAGTGGCCTGAACAACAACTTGAGACCCTTTTGTTGGCTTAGCACGGTTTTGTTCATATAGGTCAGCTAGATTGCAGATGTCAGAGGGATATTCAACTATGCTACCCACACCACCCCTCTCCAGGTGTGGGTTTAACTGCTGATCCTGCACGCCAGCACTGCTGTTGGGCTGAAAGCGACATCTGTCAGTCAACTCTCCCTTACTGCCAACATTACTGCAACAACACGTTCCTGTAGATCAGTGGTCGCCAACCTGTCGATCGTGATCTACCGGTCGATCTTGCAGTCTTCACTGTCGATCTCCGAACTGTCTGGACTCACTGGCTGCGGTTTCGCCGCAAATCAGCTGTGTGTCGGTTGTTTACACTGGTTTATCTACTGCATTGCCTTCAAAACAAGTCGGTTTATGTACTAAAGTGAACACCCTGCACATTTTCTGGTACGACTGAGGCACTGTAGCTTGAGTATTGACATTAGTAGGTACACATACCTGTGGTTGTTGTGTGACTAGTCTGTCTAAAAAACTCACCAAACTCTTCATGCAGTCATTATCAATACTTGTAGTGGATGGGGGGACTGGAAACAGTACTGACAGTAGATTAGTGTTCAGAACAGGTGCACATTCAACCATAGGCACATGAAACTGGGATTGGACTATATGCACTGGTGCACCTACTCTGTGCGGCGTAGATGCTGCGACACACGTTCTCTTTTCCTGAATGTGCTCATCAAGTCTCTCTTGGATTTCAAAGGCAGACCATTTCTCTGCAGACTTAAACTTGAAAACATTGGCTAAAGACTGGTCAGGGCAGTGCTTGATAAACATCATACTGACCTCATGGCTTGGGTCATGTATGCTGCGGCCTTGTCTCTTGAGGGATTCATCTGCAACATCAACTGCTTTATTGAGTCTGATCCAATACTCCATAGCACCCTCACCTGGCATGGGGAGTGTGTTGTAGAAATCTGCCAAGGGCATGTTAGAATATGTCAATTCGCTAAAATGTTTCAAGATATCGAAAATCATCCCAGGATCTGCGGCATGGTCAACAGATGTGTTGTTGTGAAGTTTTACCTTCACCGCATCTCCTGCTCTACCCATAAGCCTTGCCAAGATCTCTTGTGAATGCTCATGAACTGGGATGGCACGTTTCTTTAAGTACAGAGCCATAAGGCTCTCCCACTCGTGAACTGTAAACTTATCTGAGCCATCACCTCTGAATATAGGAGGCTCTCTTGCCTCTGCATGCATGACAACAGTAACAGTAGGCAGTGTCATTTCTGAAGACTGCACCTGAGCACTGGTGCTGTGTGAGTTTCTATCAGATTGCAGCTGAGCTGTTATAGACTCACCTAGCTTCTCAGCTAACTGTGCAATGAGTGAACTTAAATCTGGATTCTGCTAAATTTTGCTTGGCATGGCATGTTCAACATAATGAGTTGAGGTTAACTGAGGAGTTCCTAATGCTGTGACTCTAGGCCATGGTGTTCTGGGTTCTAAGGTTTGATTTAACACACCCCTCCCCACACAAAACTGGTACTTAAAAGAGTCATGGACAATATCACCACCTTCACTCTCAGACTCAAGCCAAAGTGTCCTAGCCTCTGCCATTATACAGTCAAGTTACACACAGGGAAAAAAACGTTGAAAAAGTGATTTAAAAAAAATCAAATTAGAGCAACAAATAACAGAGATGTATAAACACACACCAGCAAACAGCAGCACATTAGTCAAACAATCCCTCAAGTGTTATCAAACAAGCCATCAAAATAAAATAAAAAAATCCAAGAGATGATAGTCCATGAAATATCTCTATTAGTGTCTGCTCATTATCTCAGTCTTTGGAGAAAAAAAACAGCTTCTTCTGTCCTTTACTTTAACAGTCCACTGATTTCCGTTATTAATAATATACTCATATTACTCAGCTTTCCAGCTGCCTGTAAGACGTACTAAGACGTACTATGAGCCAGTATGAAGGAACTTCCTGTACATCCAACCGGACCTTGCAGCTCTTGCAGCAGCATTGAGATGTTCAGGAGTCGACAGAGAAGAAAGAGGGTAAGATTATATTCATTAGATCATTTTTCATTTAAATGTATAGGTGTATATTGTCATTGAACTGTGCTAATTGTACTGAGTGTGTTTACAGCTGATTGAAGCAGGACAGATGACATGGATCCATCCTTCCACAGCCAGGAGCTCACCGACCTGTGTGCCACACTTTAAAGAAGACCAGAAGCTACACTGAATCTCACAGCTACACACCACAGACGTCTACACACTGGAGCAGATTCAGTCCCACCAAGAACTTATGACCCCGAGGTGGCTACAAGACATTTTAAGCTTCACCTGATTTGTTTTCACTGGCTAGGCCAGTTGTGTTTTAACAATATTTGTGCTGTATGTAAATAAAGCTTTGACTCAACAAATCACTTAACACTATCTCAACAAAATCCACTATACCAAAAACACTAACCACACAAGCGACTATAAAGATGGCAACACACATGTAATACCTCTGGTGTGTGGATACGTCACTGCAGCCTGGTGGTCGAACTCTGGACAATAAGGACAAGTCAGTCATTGACCGGACACCTGAGGTACTGATCCCATGATGATTTGACTCGGTAACGTTTTGATTTAAAGTAAGACTTTTGGTCCCTATTTTTCTGTTCCATGTTTATCACCATACGATACGGTTGTCATCTTATGTTTCGATTATGTCTTTTTATATGTTTTGAATCAATTGCATGAGAGGGTGTTAAGGATAATGCAATTGTTTTCATTTGGACAGAACAAAATTCACTAGTTGCAAGAGAGGGTGTTGGAAGAATAGAATTATATGCAACTATTTCAGTTGCTTTTTCACCTTACTTTTATATAGTGGGTTGGTCTCAGAACCTTACCTATTCATCGTATGACAGGCGGTTACGTCTTTGCTCATATGAATAGAATTTATTATATAATAGGTGGTCATGTCTTTATTCATATGAATAGAAAAGACCAAAAACAAAAACTAAAGGAGGAAAATCTCCAAAGCAGCACCGACAAGAAATTGTCTGACCAAAGAAGGATGAAATGCATTCATTTGCAATCAACTTTTTATATTGAGCTGTCTTATATCATTTTCATTATATAAGTATCAGAAAGTTTGTTTTCATTTATTCTTATTCTTGTGTTAAGATAATATTAGAGTGCATAATCATTTGTTTTGTTTGAAAATCCTGGAATTGATGAAGGTTTCCATCCTTAGGTGGAGACACCAATGGTATTAATTAAGTAATTAATTAATTAATCATGACAGAGAAAGTATGTCACAGGAGAAGGATAGGTTTATTGCTTATCTAAAGTATTAGCGCATTTATTAATCAATTATTTAATCATTATTTAATCAATCATTTAAACATGTTTTCAATCTATTTTTATTACATCTAATCACTTAATAATTTAAGATTTTTATTTTGAATATGTTCTACAATGTCATTTATCATTTTATTATAATTGTTTTGATTGTCATTTATTCATTTTAATTGTTCTATTGCTCATTTTTATTATCATAGACGTTTTAATGTTGTAAGAAGGGGGTCAAAGAGTCTTTACTGAAAAGTCCGTCACAGTTATTTACTGTGACGGACTTAAGGCCCATGAAAAAACTGTTACCTCTCAGCTGCAACAGCATAAGCAAGGGAGGGGGCTCATTGTGATTAAAGGGCATCTAGAGTTCAAAAAGAAGTCTGTACATAGGTCATACGCCCTAAAACAAAATCTAACTAGTTCTTTAACTGGAGTTCCCCTAATGTTCCTCTGTGGTCGCAGCTCTCAACAAAAACGTTGTGGTTTTAACACAAGGCTGTTCCGGCTTCAGCGCAGCACAGTATAATTACAGCTGCCTCAGAAGACTCCGGCGGTCTGCCACAGACTCCAACGGATGCGTGATTCGATTTTCATTACCTCAGCTCTTGAGCTAGAGAAGCCAAACTCCGGCACTAGAGACGAGGACTTAGAAAAAATTACACGCTCTTGCTGACATGCTCATGGGTTGCTGCCAACTAAAAGCAATTAGCCGTGCTAGATGGCTACCCGCTTTAACGGCATCAAACCAGAGCATAGCAAGTGAGCATGAGGGATAGAATCAGGTGACGCATGACACCCTTTGACTTTTGATGTAAACCGCTTTTATTTTCCGTGCATAGTAGTTTTACATTTCATTTCTTTTCGTAAAGGAAAACCCCTGTAATCAGTTTCATAAGGTTTCATAAAAGCGTTGTTTGATAGCATCATCTGTTTTTGAGTTTTCTGTGGCAACACCCAGGCACCAAGGCATAGTTTTTCTTCAAACAGAGGACACAGGCTCCAGGGCATCCACACCACAGCAACATTACTGATGACCTTAAGGCACATACACACCTCATCTCAAGGTAGAGACGTGCTGTAGGGACCTCTCCCCCGGGTCGAACCAGGACCCGGTATGTATAGGCCTTTTTATAGCTGTTAAGAGGTTTTTTTTAGGCGAGGGTTTTCTGTACAGTCTTCTTCTAGTCGGAGATTACCAGGGACAGGCTGTGAGTCATTCGGATGCCCGCACCGGAGACAACCCTGTGAAGCAGTGTCACAGGGGCCATCCTTAGGGGGTCTGAGTCGACTCACAGAGGCCAGTGGAGAGTATCACATCCTGGAGGCACAAGGAAAAAAACGGTCAGTAACAGGATTGAGCAACACGAGGAAATAACTCTGAATACACAATACAGAGCGGCCAAGAACGAGTGACTACCACTATAGCGTTGAAAACAAACAGGCGATGACTGGGAGAACGACCAGGGTAGATTGAGCTGCAGGTGAGGTGGTGAGCGGTCTCTGGCCGCACCATCGCTGAGTCATCAGAAGGAGCTGGCACACACCTGCAGAGGGAAGACAAAACAAGGGAAGGAGAAAAACACTAGGAGGCACAGAGGAGCTGTCACACATTATCTCTCTCATTGACATTTTTTAATAGCGCAGATGATGCTTTAAAAATTTGTATTTTAATTTAAAAGCACATCCATAACAACAATGTTTGGATAATTTAGTTAACTTTTAGTCTAGACAGGCTAACATAACCATGAGGGAGGCTGTCAAACACCGCCTGTATTTTTTGCACACATTGGACCTCATGCAAGAACATTTGCATGTTCTTATCTTCTTCTCTTAAAGGTGTTTGTATGTTGTCATACAAAACACATGACAACACGGGTTCTTATGAACAGTTCTTGCTTGAGGTCCATTGCTCGTGTTTCTGCCCTCATATGTAAAAGCACTGACAAACATTGTCAGCTTCGACGTTTCTAAAGTGTTACCACACCTTTGAACAATAAGTTCTCTGCACGATAGTAATTTGTAACAAAAAGCAGTTTTCTTTGTGTAGTTGATGTGTTTTTAAGTGTGTAGCAGCTCCTCTCCTCCCCGCTGCAAACTTTTATTCAGCAATAACAAATATAATATAAAATAATATCTATTTTATATATATATCCTTATTTTTATATAAAGTGGGCTATACAAATAAAATTTGATTGCTAATAATTTAGCTCATTTAATAGAGGGTGCTGGTACCCTTCCCTAATTTTGTGGTACCCCCTATGTTGCCTCTGGGCCACCACTGAGAGTGCATAGGATTGTGTTTAGAGAAGTAAAATTTAGTGTAGAGATAGCTGTTAAGAGTAAATAAAAACTTGTTGTCAAGTGAAGTTTATGGACTATATTCAGTCACAAGACAAGATTACATTTCCATCTCAAGAATGTTTGCTGTGTGTCAACCAAAGCATCCTCTGGGCTATTCCATAATTTACTGGAAAACCTGACTGTCACATTTAAATATAGCTGGTACAAAGAGCACTTACATTCAAGGAAACCAGAAGGAAGAAAGAACGTTAGAACTAAGCATGGTTTGTTGGACTTCTGAAGGAACTCATTGCTCTGTCCTGACCATAGACCTTATATAAAGACACAGAACAAACACACAAGCAAAATGAGTAACAAAAAACCCACACGTCAAATGTGTTTCTTTGTCAAGATCCACATTAGCTGTGCCTTAATGTATTGCTAGTCTTCCTGGTGTAGGTAATGAAAAAAGTGCATTTGAAAAACACTGCTCAGATGAATGTTTGTGATGCCAGCAGTGCTCCAATCTGCACATCTGGACAAGTATATTAGTCAAGGTTATTAGCAATAGCGCCTAAGTCCAAAGTATTTATGTGTACAATTAAAAGACTTACATTTGTAACTATAATATTCCATGTAGACTCATACTTTCTAAAATTTAACAAAAGAAGTGACCATCTTTAATCTATTTTGGACAAATCTCAGTTGTGAGGCCAGGTGAAAATAAAAAATAGTAATTAAGAAATGCATCATCATTAACATGAGCATTAAAAGGGCTTTTCCAAAATGACTATTCTACCAAAATGTATATATTTTTTTCAAACAATTCCACTGCCACTTTTAAACATGTTCTATGACAAACTTAACAAATTATTCAGTCGATTCATGTGGAATGATAAGAAAGCTGGACTCAGCCTTAAGCTATTATACTTGCCTTATGAGAGAGGGGGGCTTCAACTTCCCAATCTAAGATTGTATTATATGGCTGCCCAGCTGACCTCAGCATCATATTATTTCTGTATAACAGGGCCCCCAGCCTGGGTAGGCGTCCCCTCGCTCATAGCCTGAAAATGGCTTTGAACAGGGTAAGAGGCCAGAGCTCACCTTTCTCTTCTCTCAAGCAGCCACACTCTTCCCGACTTTTGTCCAGTCTTGCACTGCTGATAATAGATTGTAACATCTTCAGGCTGCTTAAGTATATTTTATAAGGAAAGTATGTTCCATGTTTTTCCTTTTCAATACCACATTGTAATTAAACATAACAATCTAGGTGTAGAAATCTGATTCAGTGCTTACTTTGGACTTGGTAAAATGAGGCTTCTTCATTGTTGTGTCTTGGCCACTGCCAAGAGCACAAAGACCCACGTTGTTGTGCTCTTTGATCTTGCACAAGTTACCTCAATCTGTTTATTACTTCATAATATTAGCATGTATGAAAATCCTACTAATATCTCAAATACAGTGGAAACCGCTTATAGTGATCATGGATGTCGTAATCAACCATTTATATGGATCCAAAAACCCTATACAAATATAAATTACATTTATCGACAGTAAACTGAAGCATCAAAACTTTACACATCTTTCCGTTTTGTTTAAAATGCAACATGAACTTGCTAAGGCAGTAAAGAGGTTAGCTGTGGTAAATGTTTTTTTTAAAGAATACAGCCAGGTTCCGGTGAAAGAGTAAGGTCAAAATGATGTTACCTGCTGCATTGAGCACAGCAACCCAATACTTAATTAGAATGCAGAAGATTCACATAGATTCACATCTTCATACCTCGTATCATACTGTAAATTCTTTGGTTGTTATGTTTCCCATCTGGTTGACAGTACAAAGAGGGACAGAGGATGATACAGAGACAGAGATGGAGAAAGAGCAGAATGGACAGAGAAAGAGAGCATAGCCAGGTGACAAAGTGAACATATAGTCAAGACCACACAGTTATAAATCCCTGTTAGCCATTGTTTTGCCCACAGTCATTACAATGGACTTATCAATGATTTTATGTTACTAAACACTTTGGCTTCTCCCCAACTACCGGTATATATTTTTTTCTAATTCCATGCAATATGTTTATGTGTTATTGTCAGAGAAAAGAGGTAGAGAGGAGAATGGAAAGAGAGAGCAGGATGGACAGAGAGAAAGAGAGCATGAACCAGGTAAGAAAGTGGACCGGTAGTCAAGACCACATTGTTATAAAGACATGTTAGCTACTGTTGTCCCTACATTCTTTGCAGTGGACATCACAATCATTTTTACAATACTAAGCAGTGTAATGATAAACTGTCAGCTAATGTGGATTCTTCCCAATCACTTCTTACATATATTTATGTTATAAATGCTCTGTGTGTTGGCTTCATTTATTATCACATAATATGTTGTTTTGTATTTCCATACATTATATTTATGTATTATTGTCAGTGCAAAGAGGGAAAGAGGAAGATGGAGAGGGGAGAGAGATTGAGCAGGAACAACCAGATGAAAAAGTGGACACATAGTAAAGTCAATATTTTTAGTGTGGGAGAACATACATTATGTCAGTGGTCTTCATTCTAAACAGGAAATGGCGTACGCAAAAGAAAATTCAGATTTATAAAACCATGCACACGCACACCTGAAGGCAATGGTCACTTTATAAATCACAGTCTACTTCGAAATGTTCGTACTTGGATCTGCCTCATAGTCCGCACTCTACATGCCCACTTTCAACCATAAATGGGCAAAGCACCTCATGAATACTAAATTACGTGCTGACCAGAGGGTTTCCACGGTGAGTCATTACAGAGTCACGGCATCGCGAAACATTCTGACACTGACATCGTGGTGTTTGTTAATGAGGTGGAGGTGAAGAGTGATTTTATGGGTAAGCAGTGATGTCAATAATAAAGAAAATACACTGATACTCTGCTGCAGCTTTGGATAATACAGTGAGTGAGAGTGTGTGATGATTCTGTGTTTGCAGTGTTGCCAACTCCTCAGTAAGGAAAGTAGCTATTGGCTTTCCTAAAAGTCGCTAGAAGTCGCTAAATGACGTCATCGCCTAATTTGCATAATTGTAATGGACGCTGTAGGAGAGAGGAATAACGTCGTGGGAGAGACAAAAAGTGAGTAAAAAACACCCTAAATATGTTTAGAACTACAAATGAGCTTTCTTCTGTTGATTCTTGTTCTTTTTATTTTTAATTTTGCCATTGAAATAGGCCATCACTTCTCAAAAGAACTTCATAACTTGAATGCTTTGTCTAGACCCACATTACATGAATCAATTTGGTCCTGTATTGTTAAATGTTAGAATATCAAATTTAATCAAAAGACTGTTATGTGGGGTGGAATTGCTAGCTCTACATCCAACCCTCCTCCTTTATCTGGGCTTGGGACTGGCAAATTGACCCAAAAGAGACACTGGCAGAGTTACTTAGGTTTTTTTTTAAAGTTTTTATATAACCCTTGTGTTGTCCCTGCTTCCCCCGGCTGTTGGCCCCCTCACATAGCCCACCCCATATTAGGACGCACACGTAGCGCAATAGACAAGTGAGCAGCCCTTGCAGATGTATTTGTTACACCCGCGGCACATGGTGTGAGTTTTACAGTCCTGGGGCATATCTGACACCTCTTCCTCTTACTCGCCCCGAGCGGGGCTGCTGCTACAGCTATAGAGGAGGCCGGACACTCGGGTCGAGCGTCATAGTAAACAGCTCTCTGTGCAGCGGCGGCGGTGGCTTTTACAGCCTTCACAACCGCGGCGGACGTGTCCGTGCGGGGGATGCGCTCCCTTCGTGCGATGAACAGAGTCATGAGAGCCTTTCCCAGCTGCTCTAGGAACACCCTCCGCTTGTTCCGCTTGCCCCACATCCAGTCGGGATTGATCTCTCTCCATATCACGAAGGCGTTGTAGGAAGAGACGTCGAGAATGTTGTGAAAGACGACCAGGGGCCAGCGCGCGGTCATCCTCCTGCAGCTGTACATTCCGATCACCTTGTCTAGGTTGTCCACGCCACCTTTGTTGCGGTTGTAGTCCAGGACGATGACCGGTTTCCCGTCCTCGCGGTCGCTGATGTCGGCCTCAGGGTGCCGTGTGCTCAGGAGCACCACATTCCTGTTTTTCTTTGGGATGTAGGACACAAGAGTGGCAGTGGGCGTGAATGCGAACTTGGATGAGAACACCTCTCTTCCCTTGACCGCGAGCAGCCCGGTCGGGAGCTCGGGCTTGTTCTTCCGAACAGTGCCGACCACGGTGAGCTTCCTCTCCAGGAGCTGCCGCGCGAGTTCGTAGGAGGTGAAGTAATTGTCGCACGTGACGTTACGACCGTGCAGTCCCTCCGTTACATCGAGCACTACCCGCAACCCCTGGTTCCGTTCTGGGCGTCCGCCGCTCGGCTTTCCGGTGTACATTTGCATCTTCCAAGCGTAGCTTGATTTCGCATCGCAGGCCACCCACGACTTGATCCCGTATTTCGCCAGCTTGCTGGGCATGTACTGACGGAATGGACACCGGCCTAGGGAGAAAAACAGGAGGAAAAGAGATGAGAGGAGATGAGATGAGGACGAGGACTAGCAGCCGCTATCTACATAACATAACATAACATAACATAACTAACATAACATAACATAACATAATAATAATATAAAAAAAAAAAAGACTAACCTCTGAACGGAACCAGTTGCTCGTCCACGGTCACTTCGGGCCCCGTGACGCGACATCGTGCCATGGTCCGTGAGAGAGTGGCACACTGAGACTTATATGTGGGTCTAATGTACACCCCCTTGATTTCAATTGGAATCAGGTGTGGGTCTAAATGACCCCACAGAGCACCACAGCGCCCTCTCTGGGGGTCTAAATGACCCCTCCCATGACAATCGAGAATGACAATCCATTGGTCTCAATTACCCCAGGAGAATTGGATAATACAATCCTTGGGTCACCCTAACCCTAACCCTGACCGGCCAGGGCTTGCGTATGATCACACGCACGCACTCACGCACACGCACACACACACACACACACACAGACACACACACTCTGGGTCAATTCGACCCAGGAACAACACAAGGGTTAATAAAAAAATTTTGGGTTCAGGGTTTGATTCCCACTCCTTTCTGTATTTTTGAGCGTACAGTTTAGACTGAGACATGATGCGCTAGCTACCTAGATGTTTAGCTTATGTCACAGAGAGGCACACACACAGTGGACGAGGTGAGTAAGTGACTGAGGCTGTGTGAGTCAAATGCAGTGATTTATTTTAGTGTGACAGTGAAGAAACATTGACGTTTACATCCCGCTCTGTAAGACAGGGCGGGATCAGCGGCGGCTTTGCGCACTCGCAATTCATTTGCAGTCTGGAGGACGCGGAGTGTGGGTCTCCTCTCTGTTCTGACTGCAGCTGGGACTGCTGCGCGAGGCTACTGTGAGACTGTATGCCTGTGAGTGCTTTGGGATGGCGGAGGGGCTCACGGCAGCACCCGCTGCTCGTTGAGGACAGTAACTGCAGAACGATACGTGCTTTCACGTCAGAGTCTCCAAAACACCAGAAAAGTCTCCAATAACACCAGAAAAAGTCGCTAGATTTGTCGCTAGTCGCTTTTGACAAAAAAAGTCGCCAAGAGGATTTGGAAAGTCGCCAGATTTACAGAGAAAGTCGCCAAGTTGGCAACACTGCGTGTTTGGTGGTATTTTGTGTTCTCTCTCCCCCTCCCCTTTCTGTTCTTCCCCTGCAGGTCGTGGGTGTGGCTGGCTTCCCCGCTGCAGCTGACAAGGCACACCTGCTCTCACTCATCTCATCAACCTCTCAATAAAAGCCTGGTCTTGACTCCACTACGCTGCCAGATAATTCCATCTTGTTCGGTAGCGCATTCGCATGTTATTCTCTCGGTTCTCTTGTCCTTTTGTTTGTAAGTTACTAATCCGTGTTTTTCCCTCTGTGTAACCCAGACCTCCCGTGTGCCTTGCTGCTCGTCTGCGTTTTGTTTTCCCGTGTCGTGTCCTTCCCGTTCCTGGTGTTTAGTGTCAGTGTCTTCTCGTGGATAGTTCCAGCCAGCCAGCACCCTGCCTCCACAGCCTGCTTTTCTTTGCCTATTTGTTCAATAAACTCTGCCTTAGTTCCGATCTGGTTTCCAGTCTCTGCTTTGGGGTCCAACTAGAAACAAACCCTAACAGAGTGAGGACGATAGAAAGAACGGAGCCTGAAATAAAAAAAGATCCAATTCAAAGGTGGAGGCAAAAAGAAAACAGTCTCAGAAATTGAGGGAACTTTTTGTATCCCATGTTTGTATTTTAATCATCCAAAACTGCAGGATTATTAAATTCAGAGACAGCTGTGATGTCCTCAATCTATAGAATTTAACAGAATCATTATTATATGCTCTTGTTTGTACGTGGATGGTTCGGTTCCGTCGGCCGAACTGTGTGATACTGGACTCAGTTCGGCACAAAGATCACAGATCACAGATCAATAGAATCTATATTAGCTGATCAGACATTGCTGAACCCTCGCATCCTTCTCATCCTTCCATTCGCGTGCATCCATCAGGCAGAATCACGCACCATTGTCACAACAGTATTTATTTATTTAGAGCAACCGGACCGATTACCTCACATCAGTGGATCCAAACCTCCACTCTGGGATATTATTTGGAAAGTGAATAGTTTTTCTTCATTTCTTGTAAGTGATCTCCAGTGCGCTCTGTGTGCTCTGTGCGCTCTGTGCGTCTGATGGCACAGTCACTTTCACTGCAGTGATTTGATGATACACGCACAGTGTCTGTAACTCCGCTGTTTAATGGAATCTGAACGTAATTTGCTGTAAGTTGTTTTATATATTTTTCAATTAAAAGGTTCGCGTGGAACAGATATGTTGCGCGAGCACAACTAAAGCTGTTGGTTTTAATGTAAATGAGGAAGTGGATCAATAATCTGGCTTCAGTTCACCACCTCACATCTGCATCGGCACTTTCCCGTCTCCAAAACATTCGTACGCATGGGTCAGAGTTTGCATGGAAATGCGCAAATTTTCCCGTCAAGTTTGTTTTTATAAATCCCAACGTTTGCGTGAGTGGCGTACGTATGTTTCAGGCCCCGTTTTGTGTGTACGCAACGGTTATAAATGAGACCCCAGTTCTGCAGGAGTTTGTGGAGTGGTGTGACAGCTCTTGCTTGGAACCGAACGTCAGCCCAACCAAGAGATGGTTTGACCTTTTCAAACAGGCAGAGGGAACTGGCAGCAGCCGCCATCACCGGCAATACCTCCTGAGGAGACTCTTTCATTGAGAGCGCCATCACATTCTCAATCACCTGCTAGTTTCATTCCATCATCCTCCAGAACAGGAACCGGTTCCAGAGAACTGTCACAGTCTGCTCTAAGATCATCAGGCTTCCCCTGGGCTTCCCCTGAGATCACTCACTAACATCTTATGAGCAGCAGACAGTCAGATTTTTCTCAACCCAGCACATGCTCTCTTCTCAGCGTTTGAATGGCTCCCCTCAGGACGCCGGTTTCGCTGCCCTGGTTGCAGGACTCAGAGAAGGGCAACTTTTGTTCCCAGAGCTGTTCAACTCCTCAACTCCTAACACCTCCCAACCCTCACCCTAACATACACTAAAGTCACATTTACTCTTTATCCTGTACATATTTTCTTCATTATCAGTATTCACCTTAACTGTTCATTATCTGTATATATTTATCCATACACTGCAGTACACTAAATTGTTTTGAATTTGAATTTGAACACTTTGCTGTTTAAAAACATATGCTATTTGTTTATTTTCAAAATTCAAGGAGAAAAAGAAGAACATATAGATACTCTGAAAAAAGAGAGATTGAGAGGGAAGACCAGAGAGACAAATGAAGAGACGCATACCAGCCACCAAGCTGAAGCAGAGAGGGCTCAAGATTACTTTATTGATTTAGGGGATAAGGACACAGGTCCAAAAAAGTTAAAGTTGTCCAAGTACCCACGCGATCAGTTTGGTACCCAAAAAAGAGCCTTCCAACAGAATTGGTTCCAGGAAAAATGCAGCTTTCTGCTTTTGGCCAGGCATTTGGTAAAAATCTTAGAAAGGAGGTATTTGGGAAATGGTGGGGTAAAGAATTGGAGAAAGGCACTGAACATGTTTCATAAAAATTAAGCCACCCAGTCACACAAGGACAGAAGAGTTTGCTGGAACAGCTACAAAGACAATACACATACATCTGGTCGACTTGAATGACATGTTCCATCGCCGTTCTCAGCCTCACAGCCAACACTTTGGACAGAAGCTTGTAATCAGTGCATATCAGAGCTACAGGCCAGCAGTTATTTATCAATCAATCAATCAATCAATCAATCAGACTTTATTTGTCTAGCACTTTTCATACATGAGAAAATGTAGCTCAAAGTGCTTCACACAATTCCCCCCACCACCCCTTGTCCCTGTCCCACCCCATCATCTACCCACCACACCCAAAGCCAAAATACTTCAATAAAATAAAGAACATCCAGACTTGATTATTGTAACTCCTTATTATCAGGCTCCAGCAGTAAGTCGTTAAAGACTCTGTAGCTTGTCCAAAATGCTGCAGCATGTGTCCTGACAAGAACCAGGAACAGAGACCACATTTCTCCAGTATTAGCTTCGCTACACTGGCTTCCGGTTAAATCTAGAATAGAATTAAAAATTCTCCTCCTCACCTTCGAGGCCCTTAATAATATGGCACCATTATACATCAAAGAGCTGATAGTACCATATCAACACACTAGAGCACTGCGCTCCCAGAATTCAGGCTTACTTCGTCCCTAAAGTCTCTAAAGTAGAGTAGGAGCCAGAGCTTTCAGCTATCAAGCTCCTCTCCTATGGAATCATCTCCCACTTTCAGTTCGAGAGGCAGACACCATCTCTAAGTTTAAGAGTAGGCTTAAAACCTTCCTTTACGAAAAAGCTTATAGTTAGAGCCGGTCCAGGCTTTTCTTGGACCTGCTCTTAGTTATGCTGCTATAGGTCTAGAATGTTAGTCCCTTTGCCTTATCGTCCACAGATCCAGGGCTGCGGCTGTGGCCACATCGTGGATTATGATGGTGGATTGCGTATCAGAGATCGTGATCGTAATGGTGGATCCTGTATGGCGGATCCTGTATCGTGCTGGCTGATCGTGATAATAATGATGGATCCTGTATCGTGTTGGCATCTGATAATGGTGGTGGACCACGATTGAGGTGGCAGCTGATGGTGGATCCTGATGGCGGCAGTGGACATGACTGTGGACTATGGTGGCATCCGATCGTGATGGTGGATCATGATCGTGGTGGCTGCTGACCATGGACTATGATTACAACAAGACTGCTTGATATACAATATTTCTCCTCAAATACTCGACCACAACTGACAATACTCCATCAATTCATTGACCTTCCATTATGCTACAAAGTGTTTATTCTAATCAATGCTGCAAATACCCTTATCTTTCTGATGTTCTCCTTTACACGTGGCATCTATTGCATTTCTGTCCGTCCTGGGAGAGGGATCCTCACATGTGTTTCTCTCTGAGGTTTCTACGTTTTTTTTACCCTGTTAAAAGTTTTTTTTTCAGTAGTTTTTCCTTACTCTTGTTGAGGGTTAAGGGCAGAGGATGTCACACCTTGTTAAAGCCCTATGAGACAATTGTGATTTGTGAATATGGGCTATACAAATCAAATTTGATTGATTGATTGATTGAACATCGCAGGAACTGTACTGAGGAAACGTAAGTAAACTTTATATCCTGTAGGTCGCCTTTCTTGGGGAGGAGAGTCCGGATGGCTCTCCTACAGCTTAACTCCGCCCTCCAGCAGCCGGTTCATATAGTCGATGCTGTAGACAAAGATCACCGCCGAACTGTTCATCCTGGAGGCTGATTTCACACTATCATAGCCCACCACCTGTCCCACTGCCAAACTGCACTCCTCCACCGAGCAGATAACTGCTGGGGAAAGTTTGACAGCAGGCCGGCGAGTCAATCTGTCCAAACTGGAGCTAGAGCCTGTGGCCATACCTAGGCTCTCTACTGGATCCACCGGAGAAAAGACAAACAATACTCAGCTACTCTGATAAATGAGGTACAAAAACGTAAGGAGCAAAAGGACAGAAAACAGACAAAACAAGAGTTTGTCTGTTACAAAGTTACAAAGACTCTCCAAACACTCTCCACCATCAAACTCCACCAGACTACAGTGTAAACAGGCAAAGGTTTCCTCATGATGAACTGTGATGATACAGAATTTAATTAGCAATATAAATCAACCCTGAGAAGATCACAAAAAGTCACCGTTTTATTTTATTCATGGGAAATTATAAACTTACAACGTGACATAATTTCCATCAAAGGCCGCCATTCTTTCATTAGGTGTTACTGATTCCCAAAGTGAAAGTCCTAACACACATCAAAGAGTGCAACAGAGACAAAACTTCAACTAATATTCGACAAGCAGCCTTAATAGTGTGAGCTGTCCTACCTTGAAACTGCAGTTTATTCCTGCATTTTTAGAGCAAAACCATCCAAAGCTCTGGCCACAGCTACGTATCTGGTAAACTAATGTGACTGAATGGGTCACCTAGGGTGATAATAATTGTAAAACTGACCTGACTTTGTGTTGCCTTATCATAACATTATCATCTGTTCTGTTTTATGCCAAAGTCCCATGTTAATTGTTGTGACTGCTGTGCAAGATAAAGGCCAACTACCCCATACTTTGTATTCTATAGCAAAATCTGGTAAGTGAGGGTAGGTGCCAAGGATCACTGCTCTCTTATAGAGCCGTTGGTGACCTGGGACAGTAGCCCTCTCTCAGAGACTCCATTAAGCAGCAGATATATATGAAAGTCAGAGATATATATGAAAGTCAGAGATAATATTGTCGACTCATGCACTGAGTTGTGAAATAAATAATATAGAGTGACTGACAGAAGCTGCTAAGCATATACAATGATTCTGGAAGTTTGGGTAACAACCACAGATGCCGATCAGCTACTACATCAAAACCAGTTGCCAGTTTTAATATTGGGGCTGTTTTGGTGTACCTCACCATCTCTGGTTTGGGCAACCTCTCATTAGGGCCCGAGCACCGACGGTGGGAGGCCCTATTGAAATTGTAAGGATTATTAGGGCCCGAGCACCTCCGGTGGGAGGCCCTATTGTATTTCAAAGGATTTGTATTTCCCTTTTGGGGCTTTTTCAGGGCCTAGACATGCTCAAATCATTACCAAAGTTTGCAGGGAATTCAAAACCCCAAAAAGTAATTGTATTCTGGAGTAATTTCAAATGGGCGTGGCAAAATGTCTCAACAGCGCCATCTAAGGAAAAGCCCCTCAGTTAGCTTTCACCGATCTTCACAAAAATCGTAGCCCAGGTGTATCATGACCAGACAAACAAAAAAGGTCGGAGGTGCAATTGGAAAAAAGCAACAGGAAGCCCGCCATTTTAACTTTAGTGGCCATATTGGCCATTTTCCACATTTTTACTTTGATGTACTTGTCCCAGGGCTTTCATCAGATCAACTTCATATGGAGATACGTGTCATCACAACAAGATGGAGATGAAAACTACCTCAAACATCGATTTTTCGTCACACAGTGTGACCGTGGCGTGGCATCAAAGTTTGATTACACGCCATCAAAACATGAGGTTCTGCATCTCGGACATATTTGGTCCAATCGAGTCCAAACTAGACATGTAAGAAAAGAGTCCCGGCCTGATGACATCTACACAGAAATCATGACTTAAAATCACAGCGTCACCTGCTGGCTACAGGAAGTGACATGTTTTATACTTTGATGAACTGCTCCTGTCTGCTTTACAATATGCAGCTCAAATGAGCTGAGACAAGTCATTGGATCATGGTCAGAATTGTGACATTTCCTCAAACCGTGTAAACATTGAGGTGCAGCGAAGGTTCATTCTTCGCCAAAGGAGACGATGTTGTCATAACTCAATCAATCAATCAATCAATCAAATTTTATTTGTATAGCCCATATTCACAAATCACAATTTGTCTCATAGGGCTTTAACAATGTGTGACATCCTCTGCCCTTAACCCTCAACAAGAGTAAGGAAAAACTACTTAAAAACCCTTTTAACAGGGAAAAAAGAACGAAGAAACCTCAGAGAGAGCCACATGTGAGGATCCCTCTCCCAGGACGGACAGAAGTGCAATAGATGTCAAGTGTAAAGGAGAACATCAAGATAAAGGTTTTAGCAGCATTGATTAGGGTAAACATTTTGAAGTATAACTGAAGGTCAGTGAATTGGTGGATTAATGTCATTAATGGTCGAGTATCTGAGGAGAAATACTATGTATCAAGCAGTCCTGCTGCAATCATAGTCTATGGTCAGCAGCCAGCAAGATCATGATCCACCATCAAGATCGGATGCCACTATAGTCCACAGTCATTGTCCACTGCCGCCATTAGGATCCATCATCAGCTGCCACCTCGGTCGTGGTCCACTACCAGTATCTGATGCCAACACGATAAAGGATCTGCCTTTATTATCACGATCAGCCAGCACGATGCAGAATCCGCCATACTGGATCCACCATTACGACCTCTGATACGTGATCCACAGATCCTAATCCATGATGTGGCCACAGCCGCCCTGGATCTGAGGACGATAAGGCAAAGGGACTCCGGGAAGAAGTCAAGTCAGTAACATGTATTGATGGGATATGAATTACTTTGATGTGATAACGATTGAGAAGAGGAAGGAGAAGCTGGAAAGAGAAGCTCCGTGTGTCATGTGTCCCCCGACCTTCTAGACCTATAGCAGCATAACTAAGAGCAGGTCTAAGACAAGCCTGGACCAGCTCTAACTATAAGCTTTATCAAAAAGGAAGGTTTTAAGCCTACTCTTAAACGTACAGATGGTGTCTGCCTCCCGAACTGAAAGTGGGAGATGATTCCACAGGAGAGGAGCTTGATAGCTGAAAGCTCTGGCTCCTACTCTACTTTTAGAGACTTTAGGGACGACAAGTAAGCCTGAATTCTGGGAGCGCAGTGCTCTAGTGGGTTGATAAGGTACTAACAGCTCTTTAAGATATAATGGTGCCATATTGTTAAGGGCCTTGAAGGTGAGGAGGAGAATTTTAAATTCTATTCTAGATTTAACCGGAAGCCAGTGTAGCGAAGCTAATACTGGAGCAATGTGGTCTCTTTTCTTGGTTCTTGTCAGGACACGTGCTGCAGCGTTTTGGACAAGCTGCAGAGTCTTTAACGACTTACTGCTGAAGCCTGATAATAAGGAATTACAATAATCCAGTCTGGATGTAACAAAGGCGCGGATTAGTTTTTCTGCATCTTTTTGAGAAAGGACATTTCTGATTTTGGAGATATTACGCAAGTGAAAAAAGGCTGTCCTAGAAATTTGTTATAACTCCACTGTGCATTGTCCTATCACCGCCAAACTTCTGTCAAATGATCAGAGTCCAAGCCTGAACAGCTCTATGTGTCAATAATTCCTCAGTGTCATAGCGCCACCTACTGATTCGCCATGAAACAGGAAGTACTTTATGAATCCACTCTGCATTATCCAACCGGCTCCGAACTACTGACCTAAGATCACAATCCTGACCTGACCAGCTCCATATATTAATATTAGTGCAGGGTCATAGCGCCACCTACTGATTCGCCATGAAACAGGAAGTACTTTGTAAATCCACTCTGCATTATCCAACCGGCCCCAAACTACTGCCATATGATCACAATCCTGACCTGACCAGCTCCATATATTAATATTAGTGCAGGGTCATAGCGCCACCTACTGATCAGTGTGAAAATGAAGTTGTTGTAACGTTGTCCAATTGACACAAAATTGCTCACGCTACATCAGAGCCCCTACAACAACAGATCTATTAGTCTGCATGTAATAATAGTGATGGCGCCACCTACTGGCAACAGGAAATAAGCTTTGTTTTACAACTATCATTCAATTTACATAAAATGTTCACAGTGTGATGTGCAATTGATAGCGTGGACCGTAATGAGCAATCAGCAGGCAAGGATCGACATCGCGTGACGGACGCAGGAAGTGAAGCGTTACTCCTTCCCGCAGAGCACAAACCGCATGCAACGCAGAGACGTGCGCTTGGTCATTGATCGCTCTCTCCACTAACCGCAACAGGCTTCAAAATGCCTGTGCTCGGGCCCGTTAGAGCTACAACGTAGCCCTAGTTATGGTTGAAATGCTTTGAGAGACCTTTAGGAAAAGCAGTTTGTGCAGTTCACAAGTGTTACAGATGGGAATACATACAAAACAGAAAAATACTTTTGTGTCTTTGGATTCTCAGAAAGCATCCACAGTGACCAAGGTGCTGTAATGGCAGAATTTGCATTTGTGTAATGTTTAATAGAAGAACAGATATGTATTTAGAAGAAGTAGATAACAAATGTGTTTCTGTGACTTAACTACGGACGTTGCAGAAGGAAGTGTTTATGGCCCTCATGTGTGTCTTAGCAAATGCTTCACTGCAGGGGTGTTACTTAGTGTGTCTGATAGAGATGGGTGAGGGGAACTCTGCATTGTTTACAGGACTGGGGTCTTTTGATGTTGTAAATCTAGATAAGGGATCTCGGAGACAGATTGTCTCACACCAGAGGTCACACCAGGGGTCTGGGACGGAGATCTGAGACAGGAACTCTGCCCAACCTGGTCAGACATCAAGAGGCTGAAGAATACCTTTTGGCTCCTCGCAGGGAGGGGCTTCTGATTGTATAAGTGAAGTGATTCTCCTGTGCTCTGTGCTCATTCTATACACGTCACACTAGGTGGCTGTGTGGGGTGAGCCCACCTGCAGGTGTTAGAATTGAACTTTCCGAGAGACAATGTTATGTGTGTATTATTATACAATAGAGTATCATTATTAAACAGAAACTGCCACCACAATTTTGGCGTTGTCGGCAGGGTCACTCGTGTGAGCAGACACTCTGGATCTCAACGCTGAAGGAAAGTCTGGGACTCATACCTCAACAAATGAGGGCCGAATGCTTGAGAGCCAGGAGTGCACTCACTGAGGTGATCCAACGGACCTGGTTTGGCAAACAAGCATTGTCTTTCGGGTGAGTAAAATTAAAATGTTATGACCTTTAGGAAAAGGTCCAATGTTATGATCTTTAGGAAAAGATCCACAAATGTTATGACCTTTAGGAAAAGGTCCAATGTTATGATCTTTAGGAAAAGATCCAGGAAAAAGAGATTCACTCATTCATTGTCAGGGACAGACGTGTCTGCACGGCTAGGTTTTGGAAATCGGTGTAGGATCCATGAAGCTTCCTTGTTTCGATCTTTAGGAAAAGGTCAAAAATATTATAAATAAGATTGGGCTCTGATGTCGGGCTCATGATTAGTAGTTATTATTAATATATAGTAATATTATTATTTTGCAATAGAGGTGTAGCTGGGACAGAAGGACCAAGGCCAAGTCCGGATCGTCTCAGTACAGCAATCTGTTGAAAATCTGATAATTCCAGTACATGTTATACCTGCATGTGTGGTGCTAAAGAGAAGTGTGGCTATGAGATTTCTCTAAGGCATTATATCAGGCAGAGTATTTAAAATGTATTAAGGAATCAAAAACTTAGGAACAATAATTGAGAAATTTGCCAAGTGATCAGGAATTACAAGAGGTAATTACAATTGACAACATATTGGAGATGGGTTTTATTGTTCCTTACAAAAGCATTTTGGAGGTTGGTTGAAGGTTAAAGCATTTTGGTGTTGGTTGAAGGTTTAAGGTTACTAACACTAATAAACTAAAACTTAACAAATTTTGTTGATGGATATGTGTGACTGTGAAAGAAGAAACATGTAGAATTTGATGAAACTAAACTGAGTATTTAAGCTGAGGATTTCAGCTGAGAAAGCAGAGGAGAAAAGAAAAAGAGAGGAATCTGAGAATCCTCAAACTGGAGAAAAAAAAAGGTGAGTATATGTTTAAATATATTTCGGGTATAATTGGGTTTTTAAAGGCTAATAGTAAAAGGAAAAATAAACAACCTCATAATAAATCTTAAAATATATTTTTTAAGAGATAGAAACGATTTGGTTAAAAAATTTAATTAAGAGACTTTTAAGTTCTTTTCCCATATAAGCAGAACTTTATTTTCCAAATTTCGTATTCTGCTGAACAGAGCAGAGTTTAAATTTATAAAATAAGAGTCGGGTTCACAATTGCTGAGACAACCTATTTGAGAAAATAGGTTTAAAAATAGAGAGGATGACTTTTCCGAGCATGGGAAGTTTGAGTTTAAATTATCTTTGGTAATTCAAAACTAAACTGCGTGTGAAAAGAGAGAAATAAAAAGAATAAAAACGAAGTAGAGAGGACAAAGAAAAAGGAAAATGAATGTAGGGATATTTGTGCTGGATTGAAGAGTGTATGGATGTTGTTTAACTGAAGTGAATATGCAGGAACTGAAATAATCTCCAGTCTCAGTGTCTCCGACTAGATTCTGATCTGGACTCAGCTCCACCAAGAGGTGGGCAAGAGAATGCCCTGGGAAGCAGCGCACACGGTGCGATTTGATTATCGGTGAGCTGGGGACAGTGAAGGAATTCATCTGGTGAGGACACTAAGATGGAGAGAGAGAGTTTCAAGCACGTCACTATAGTAAGAACACGGTTACACACACACCATGTGAATTAATGTTAGACATAGAACAGATGATTAAGATTGCTATTGACCATTGTGAGCTTGATCAGAAGATCAGTAGAGAGAGGCCTACTGTACTTTATGCTAAATATTTTCACAATGATGTGTATAAACTAATGCCCGAACACACAAATCACAGTGAGTGGTAGAAACATCACATATATTTGTAGATTCAGGAACCGGAATCAGTTAATAGATGTGAAGAGTGTGATCTTACTCCTAAAATGAATGTTGGATATCTCATAATGATTGGAGCAACAGGTACAACAGTGATAGAGAGATGCACTGTACAATTGCTATTTTTCACGATGTGGTTGAAGGAGATTTTTTAAGATTCATTTTTGTTGTCACCACACTGCCTGATAAATCTTATGGGTAAAGATTTGATGTGTTCATTGAGTGGTATGTTAAATTTTAAACACCGCAGGGCATTAGAGGTAACTGGAGTCCAAATAACATCTGCATTTGTTAGATAGAGAAAGGGGGATTTGACACTAGCATATCAATGGGAGGTCTAGACTCTTTTCTACTCTCTGGAAGTAACACCCTCTTGCGAAAGGCAGAGGCAGAGAGACTTCAGACAAATGTGAATATAGATGTTATTTACTCAGAGAAGCGGACTTTTAAGTAAGAGCAAACTAAGTTTAAGAAGGTTGTAGAGGATGTTAATTAAAGAAAGGATAAAGTAAGTTGGTTGTATTGAGATAGTAAACACTGTGTTGTCTTAGTAGTTTTGATAGACTCATTGGCTAAAGATTTGTTAAAATATCAACTTTTGATTATAATACTACTGGAGGGGAAAAGACATTTAATACCAATAAGATATTTTAAAAGAGGGTTAAAGGTTAATCGCAAACGATTTTCCATAGTGATAAATGAAATTAGGAGTGTTGAACTCATTCCTGAATGTGGTAAATCTTTTGATAAAATGTATTACGATTTTTAGTTTTGGTGTAAACAGTAATGATATTCCTGAGTTGAAACAGGTACCGTCATGTTTGTGGACCGGGCACAAATATGTTTTGGGTCTGATCAAGGGAGAAGGACCCAATAGAAAAGAATATCTGAATCCTTGTATGGAATATGTAAAGATCGTCTGTTAACACACTACTTTTTTCCTGTAAGGAAAAACAAAGGAAGCAGAGCTTCAAACAATGTTTTAGAGTTTCGACAACTGCTGAGAGAGCTGTGATATTTGATGTGTGATATGTGACGCTGTGATATATGACTTTACTGGTGCCAATATGCTGATAGGATGATTTTGCTTGAGCAAAATACCTCCCACCTTTTAACAACCAGGTGGCTCAGATATGGGACAGTATTGCCTTAGATGATAGACATCACTATTTAGAGATGCAATGTTTTTAACTATGCGACTCTCTTCCCTACATCAGTGGGGATAGCCACATGATTGCGTAGCAGTTTTTCTTAACTAAAAAAGATTAGATTAGATTTAAAAGATAACCAGCTAATTATGTAGAGGTGATAGTTGTTTGGTGATAAGTTCAGCATCAAAGGATGCAGCAACTGAGATAACCAAGTGGGTTTACGACTGTGTGATACAATAGAGGCTAAACCACTCCCATCACACTATTGTGCATTGACTGAAGAATGCAAATATGCTAGGGACAAGAGTGTCAAGATCAACACTGATAGCAGGTTTGCATGGGGGTGGCATGTGATTTTGGCCGAGTTGACTGAATAGGAGATTCATGAACCTATTTCACTTCACACTTTCATCTGTGTGCTGATAGATGCTGTGTTATCATGCAAACTGTATGCAGTCTGCAAATGAGGAGTGCGTTTAAAGATTTTTAATTAATAACACTTAATGTAGGTTATAGGAGCTATAAACAAGGGTCAATCGCAATTAAATACATTTTTAAAGAATACAGATTTAATTTAATAAGTTTAAGGAGTAAACTGTTTGGTGGATAACAGTTTGTTTGGTGGCTGACAGACTTTTGATGTGGGTCACATGGATGATATTGTTTAACTTATGTATGTTTCTTCATTAGTTTGAATTGACACATGACTGTAGTCAGTGTGTCAAAAGGGAGGAATATAGATATAGAAATATTGGGTGTACAAAACAACACTCTAAACAATACTCAATAAAACTTTTTTTTATCTGAGTCGCGTAATTGAATTACAATGAAAATAGGTAAAGAAATCCAGATTCCACAAAGTAAACAATCCACCACCAAACAAACAGTTTGATCATTTATAGAGGGATTTGATAAAGATTAACTTGAATTAAGTAAGTTAGATAAATAAATAAATACTGTCTTTTTCTTGTTGACATGTATGCTATGCAAGTAGAAGCTTTCCCCACATCTAAACAGGATTCTTCAGCAGTGGCGCAGACACTGCTCGGAGAACTCATTCCACGTTGGGAAATTCCAAAAAGATGTCCACTGATAATGGTACCCCATTTGTAAGCACAGCTTTAAGGATGCTGGTGAGTATGGGTATCGACACGAGGCAACATCGTGCCTATCATCCCGCCAGTGGCGGGCAGTGGAAAGAAACAAACAGTGGAAGGAGACAACAACACATTGAAAAACGAACTGGTAGATATTGTGTAAACCTGTCCCCTGTACTCTTTAAAATCCACAGGCAGGTGATGGACTCCCTACCGAAATCCATAGAAAGGGAAACTGCATGATCTGAGACCAGGAGACTGGATTGTGGTGAAGGACGTGAGGAGGAAACCAGGAGAGCACGTCGATGGAACGAGTGCAAACCAAGTGCCTCTCACCACACAGACGGAAGTGAAGGTCAACCTGGAGACATGCAAGCCATTGAAGGAGGATTTCCGGAGCCACGAGTGGATTCTACAGGACGGAGCGTGCGTTGTGTCAGTGTGCGAGCCTTCAGCCTTCAATTGTTTTGTGTTTGCAAGCAAGGAGAGGTGTGGAAATGATTAGGGCCACACGTCTCTAATCTCAAGAAGAGGCAACACTTTGAAGAGGGGGTTGGCGAGGGGCACTGCTGATACAATAGCGCCGAAGGGGGAAAACAACGACACCTGATGGGACGACTGGGATGCAGTTCGAGGGAAAAGATGGTTTCCCTGTTCATGAACACCGTCATTGTCGTCCTGCCACCAATAATATGGCATGTGAAACCTTGGCAGGTAGAAAAACACGAAATATAACCTGAGCATCAAAGTCAGAACAAAAGGAGAACTCATGTTCGACTTCCCTGATGAACTGACAAAGCCTGGAGAATGCATGGTTTGAGTCCATGAAGACATCAGAGACCCAAGCTCACTAACAGATTCAACTCATTGTGTGCAATCAAGAGATAAGAGTTCCACAGTGTGAGTGTCTCCAGATGAAAGGTTTTGGAGGACTTGCCCCGGGGGGGGAGCACTGTGAAGAACACACACAAACAGATGAGTTTGCTCTGGAGATGGAAGATTAACATCTTTAGAGGGGGGCTGGGTTTTCAACTCTTTCTCCCACTATCTAGAGTCAGGAATGACTCTGCATCACAGAAAGGCTTTGAGAAAAAGATGCTAGCCAAGAAGGTGTTTGTCACATAATCAGGACGAATTGTGGCACATACACAGTGAACATTTTTGACAATATGATGCATATCGTTTCAAATTTTTAAATGACCTATTGTCCAGAGAAAGAACAAGGACACTCAGATTCCTGAAGGGCGGAATTGATGGTCACGCCTACTTTTGAATGATTGCAAAATATGTTATTGAAGTTTGTTGAAACCTATTTGGATTTTCATGTGTGTACTAGTGTTGTTGAACTGTTGTATTGTCTTTTGAGTTTAAGACTATGGTTATTTCCTTAATCAAGTCCCACATGGCCCCCACATGTGTGTCTTAGCAAATGCTTCACTGCAGGGGTGTTACTTAGTGTGTCTGATAGAGATGGGTGAGGGGAACTCTGCATTGTATACAGGACTGGGGTCTTTTGATGTTGTAAATCTAGATAAGGGATCTCGGAGACAGATTGTCTCACACCAGAGGTCACACCAGGGGTCTGGGACGGAGATCTGAGACAGGAACTCTGCCCAACCTGGTCAGACATCAAGAGGCTGAAGAATACCTTTTGGCTCCTCGCGGGGAGGGGCTTCTGATTGTATAAGTGAAGTGATTCTCCTGTGCTCTGTGCTCATTCTATACACGTCACACTAGGTGGCTGTGTGGGGTGAGCCCACCTGCAGGTGTTAGAATTGAACTTTCCGAGAGACAATGTTATGTGTGTATTATTATACAATAGAGTATCATTATTAAACAGAAACTGCCACCACAGTGCTAACTTTGAGAGTCAGGTAATAAGTGAGGTTTTCAGGCATTAGGAAATTGTACAATTTACCATCAATTGGGGAATTTAAGTGTGGGACGATTCGCTTGCACTATAGGTGGCATGACAAGTACACATCTGAAGCGAAAGCTGACTGGCCACAACATTTGCAGACTCTGGCATTTATATTTCACAGCTGGTTAGACTATAAAGTGGCCCCACTCTTACCTTTTGTTTGGCCAGATTTCTTGTCTACCTATAGATACCGTGACAAGCTATAGCACGAATGTGGCATCTCACACCAATAACCTGAAAGAAGCAATGGTCATTGGCCTCAACCATGCAACAAAGGAACAAAACAGACATTTACAACTGAAAATTTAAGGGATACAAAAAGTGGACCTGGCAACAAAGTGCTCTTGACCAACAGAAAAGAGAAGTTTACCTCATAGGTAAGGATGGATAATATAAGGTTGATGTCACCAGAGAAGGTGTTCATGAAGAACCCGCTGAGGCCATCCAATTTCTCTTTTGTGGATGTCAAGTGAAACCTCTTGACATCCACAAGAGTGGATGCCCTCTATCTAGGTTTTGATAAATGAGTGTTTGACAGATGGGGTGAGGATACTAGTAGAGGTAGTGACAACTTTTCACTGAAAATGAAGATGAGAGAAAATCACTTGCACCTGTTAGAGAGGGGCTGAGCCCCTTGACTGAATGGATTACAAAGTTGTCTTTACCGAGTCTGTCACGAGTAGATGTTCTTGAAATCCTGACTGACATTTGTGACCAATGACATCTCTTGGGTAACTGACATCATCAGTCAGTAAACTGCGGGGACCAACACAGATATTGCTGCTTACCATTCTGTTTTATGAGACTGACGCGACCCTCGAATATACTACACACTACTTCACATTATTTATTAGACGTCATCCACCTCACCCACTATAGTCATTCTAGTATGCATACACAGGTTAGGTAAAGATTTGATAGCATAGTAACACCAATAAAGAGGCTGATACAATTTATGTTCAGGCAGGATGTTGTTTAGGACAAGTTGTTCAGGATAAATAATTTGATGTGTTTCCAGCTCTTGACTCAAATTTAAATCATAAACCCTACGTCGTATGGGTCTGTAAGTATTTTACAATGCTGTTATGTTCAATTGTTTTCATTTCTACCTCTTCACTGGGCTTGTGCTACACTATATAGCATATGTGTTGGTGTGTTTGAACCTGAATGACAATTTTTATTTACTTCTATGCTGGACATAGTCTCTTTTGTACCTCCTGAGCTTCTGAAGTTCCCTCCCTTACAGTCCTCCTTTTTGGCTATCCAGAGACTTATATCTTACCTTTAATTGCTTATTGTTACTGTGATGTAAATCTTGCAGGGTTAAGGAATGAAGTCTTTCTATATTTATTGTCAACACCAGATGCATCAGGCAGATTGGGCAAAGGAGCCATACAGATGTTAACAAGTTAACAAATGTATTGTCATCATCAAATCTGAGTTGTTCTTCTAAAAAAGGCCCACTAGAAATCCTCACACTCAAGGTTGCCCCATATCTTTAGATTATATGTAGAGCTTGTCTATTGGACAAATATATTTAAACCTCTGCTCGTCTTGCCAAACCATTGTTGCGTCATCTCCATTTGTCTCAAGAATGAAGAATTAAGACAGTGAAGAGTTACATATTATCTACATTCCTCGAGTTGCAATCTTTTCAGCTTCCCTAATTAAAAGTTGTGTCCTACAGATACTGCAATAGACAATTTGGATAATTTTCTGACCTTACTCTGTACTGTCATCCTGGGCAAGAGAGGCCTAATAACAGCCACAAATCAGCTTGATGATACAGTTGCCTCAGTTAAGATTTGGTATCTAAATCCAGTCATGTGATTGTCCAAATAAAGAGAGGAAAAGCCAGTAACATCATCAGATCAGAGGCAGAAAATTTAATAAGAGATAGTATTACACTGTTATGTCCAAGGGAAAATTTGGGGATGTGTCTTTAGTCTGCAGTGGAAGATGTGTAGACTTTCTGCTGTCCTGATGTCATTGGGGAGCTCGTTCCACCATTTAGGAGCCAAGACAGCAAACAGTCGTGATTTTGTTGAGTGGTTAGCTCACAGTGAGGTAGCAGCAAGCCGATTGGCAGATGCAGAGCGGAGTGGACAGGCTGGGGTGTAAGGTTTGACCATGTCCTGGATGTAGACTGGACCCGTCCGTTTGCAGCACGGTACGCAAGTACTAGTGTTTTGAAACGGATGCTGGCAGCTACTGGTTATCAGTTAAGAGAGCGGAGGAGCGGAGTAGTGCGAGTGAATTTAGGTAGATTACATGAAGCACTGCAGCACCTGAAGTCCTCAGCATCCTCTGTGGCGGCAGCAACATGGTGGAGATCGGCAGCTTCAGGCTGGTCAACATGAGGACGGTTTCCTCCCTCAACTAAAGATGACCTGCAACTGCTTACAGTTGGCAGTCATTTATAAATGTCATGGATAATATTGAGTTAATTTCTATATTCATTATGGCTGTGGCTGAGTGGTAGAGCGTTCATCCTACAAACAGCAGGTCGGTAGTTCGATCCCCAGTCTTCCCCATCTGCATGCCGAAGTGTCCTTGGGTAAGATGCTGAACCCTGAATTGCCGCTCATAGATGCATTGTATGAATGTATGTATGAATGGGTGAATGGCAAACTGTAATATAAAGTGCTTTGAGTGGTCATCAAGACTAGAAAAGTGCTATATAAATACAAACCATTTACCAAGTAGTAGATATTATGCTACTTTTAACCGCAGCTCTTAAAATACAGATGTCCCATTGCCCAGCTAAATAGTGATTTAAAAATAACAAAAAGGCTGGGCAACAACATAGCAAACATAATCCACCAGACCAAACAGGTTTTGTTCCAGACAGGTACTCCTTTTGTAATGTCCGCAAAATCTTAAATGTTTTGTATTTGGGTTTGGATTTGGGGATACATTCATAGAATGGGTCAAAATATTATATAATGATCCAAAATCCATCATCCTTACAAATGGGGACAAATCCAAACTGTTCCACTTGTTACGATGGCGCCGAGGAAGGCTGCCGTGTCTCAAGCTCCCCCACAGCTCTGCTCTTTTTTCAGTTTTTTTAGTTTTTTTGTTATTTATTCTACTTTATTTTGCATTGTGCACTCTGACAAAGCGAGCCCTATCATAAGTTATGATAGAGAACAACTTCTGCTCATCGGGTTGACGGTGAAAAACACTTTTTCACCGCCACCAGCAAACAAAGGAGAATACCCATAGCGCTGTTTACCTGTCGTACCTGGAGCACGGAGGCGACGAAGGAAACAAGGGTCGCGGGCCGGCGTCCTAGTCCGGCTGAGGAAACGTGAGAACCGGCCTCCACTACCAAGTATTCTTCTGGCTAATGTTCAGTCTCTGGATAACAAGCTGGACGAACTTCGAAGCAGGATGGCTTTTCAACGGGACATTAAGTTTTGTAACGTGATGGTTTTCACGGAGACTTGGCTCGACCCCTCGATCCCGGACTCCGCCATTGTTCCCGAGGGGGTCTCCATTCACCACCAGGACCGGACAACAAACTCGGGGAAGAGCAAGGGAGGAGGTGCCTGCTGCATGGTGAACAATCTGTGGTGCTCAGATGTGGAAATTATTTCTTCGGGCTGTTCTCCGGACCTGGAGCACCTCATGATCAGATGCCGACCTTATTACATCCCGAGGGAGTTTACATCGGTCGTTATAACAGCGGTGTACATTCTGCCACATGCTGACACTAATCAGGCACTGGACGAGCTGCATGCGGTTATCGACAGGACAGAGACATCACGGCCCGAGGCTGCGTTTATTGTGGCCGGTGATTTTAACAACGCCAAGATGAGGAAAGCCTTGCCGAGATACCATCAACACATCAGCTGTCCTACGCGTGGTGCGAACACACTCGACCATGTTTACACTCCCTTCCGGGATGCGTATAAGGCCCTCCCTCACCCCCCATTCAGCAAATCGGATCACGTCTCAGTTCTGCTGCTGCCTTCCTATAGGCAGAAACTCAAACGTGACAGACCGGTGACTCGGACCATTCAGCGGTGGACCTACCAATCAGACTCGGCTCTACGGGACTGCTTCAGCACGACGGAGTGGTGAGTGTTCCAGGATGACAACATCAACACGTACACGGACGCGGTCATCTGCTACATCAGCAAATGCATCGATGACGTCGTACCCAGGATTACTGTACGAACATTTCCAAACCAGAAGCCCTGGATTAATGGTGACGTCCATGCAAAACTCAAAGCACGGACTGATGCCTACATCTCAGGTGATCTGTAGGAGTACAGGAAGTCCAGGTACGCGCTCCGGAGTGCTATTAGCAGTGCTATTAGCAGTGCCAAAAGACTCTACAGGGACAAAGTGGAGTCCCACTACAAGGGCTCCAACACAAGGAACATGTGAGCTGGACTCAAAACCATCTCTGACTACAAAGGAAAGACCAGCAGTGCTGATGTAGCGTCTGCATCTCTCCCAGAGAATCTGAACACCTTTTATGCTCGCTTTGAGAGCAACTCCCCGGCTGTGGAGATACAAGAGGCCCAGGAGGACCGCTGCCCCCCTGTATTATCCAGGGCAGACGTGTGGAGATCTCTTAACCGGATCAACACACGCAAGGCACCTGGACCTGATGGCATCCCTGGCCGAGCTCTCAAGGTGTGTGCAGATCAGCTGGCAGATGTGTTCACTGTCATTTTCAACCTGTCACTGCTCCAGTCTGCAGTCCCCGCATGTTTCAAGGAGACCATCATTGTCCCTGTTCCCAAAAAAACTAAAACCCTCTGCCTGAACGACTACCGCCCAGTAGCACTCACCTCCACCATCATGAAGTGTTTTGAGCGGCTAGTCAAACCCTTCATCACCTCCTCCCTCCCTGACTCTCTGACCCTCTTCAGTTTGCCTACAGGCCAAATAGGTCGACTGCAGATGCCATCTCCCTCACCCTTCACACTGCCCTCCTCACATCACCAGAGGGACACATATGTGAGAATGCTGTTCATTGACTACAGTTCAGCATTCCACACCATCGTGCCCCTGAAGCTCGTCACCAAGCTCAGAGACCTTGGGCTCAACATCGCCCTCCGTGATTGGATCCTGAAGTTCCTGACGGGCAGACCACAGGCGGTGCGGATAGGCAGCACCATCCTCCATCCTGACTCTAAACACCGGTGCCCCCCAGGGCTGCGTGCTCAGTCCTCTCCTTTACTCCCTGTTCACGCATGACTGCGTGGCCACCCACAGCTCCAACACCATCATTAAGTTTGCTGATGACACGACCGTCATAGGCCTGATCACCGGCTACGATGAGAAGGCCTACAGAGAGGAGGTCAGAGCCCTGACATCTTGGTGTCAGGACAACAACCTCCATCTCAACGTCGGCAAAACGAAGGAGCTGATTGTACGGCAGCTGCACCACCCTGAACCGTAAGGCTTTACAGAGGGTGGTGAAGTCTGCCCAGCACATCACCAGGACGGAGCTACCATCCATGGAGGACCTCTACACCCAGCGGTGTAGGAAGAAGGCCAACCGGATCATTAAAGACCCCTATCACCCCAGCCATAAACTGTTCTGTCTGCTGCCGTCTGGCCAACGGTACCGCAGCATCCGGGCCCGCACCACCAGGCTCAGAGACAGTTTCATCCCCAAGGCCATAAGACTTTTAAACTCTCCAATCTGTCAAATTCCACTTAATCTGCACCTTATCATATTTGCACTATTGCACATTTGCACTATTGCACACACTTGCACTACTGTTTTTTCTTGTTTTTCTTTTTTTATTCAGGTGTATATATATATTTATATATATATATTTTATTTTCTATTTTAATTTTGATATTCTATTTTATCTTATTTTACTAATATTATGAGCATTGCTATAAGAGAGCCTGTGACCCAAGAATTTCATTGCAAGCGACTGCTTAATGTAATCATTGCATATGACAATAAACTCTTGAATCTTGAATCTTGAATCTTGCACTGTGGTGTTCGCCAAAGGGACCCATTGTCCCCCTTGCTATTTAACATTGCGCTGGAGCCTCTGGCGATTGGAATTACAGGGCATCAAAACATTAAAGGTATTAAATTGGAGGTATTGAGACCTGTGTGACCCTGTATGCGGATGACCTTCTTCTTGGCAACCGAGCATCCTCCATTCTTTTACAATATATAAACTCCTTCGGGAGTATTTCTGGTTATTATGGTTACTATAAATTGGAAAAAGAGCGAATTTATGCCGTTAGTAGATAAATCACCAACGACCTTTTGGAAAAACTGCCTTTCCGTTAAGTGAAAGATCGTTTCACGTATCTTGGCCTTAAGCTCACGAGAGATCCAAAACATCTTTTTAAATGCAACTTTACAGAATCAATAGAAAAACTCAAAGAACATATCGAGTCCTGGAGAATACTGCCCTCATCTACGATAGGACGGGTAAATGTGGTCAAAATGGTAAGCCTACCTAGGTTTCTATATGTTTTTCAGAACCTGCCCATATATTTAAATGCATCCTATTTTGAGAAGCTAAATTCTATCATAGTCTCCTTCATATGGGGTTACAAATCACACAGGATATCCAAGTCTCACGTACATAAGCCCACTAAAAAGGGTGGTCTCGGTTTTCCAATTCTGAAACACTACTATTGGGCAGCTAACTCCAGGGCTCTTACCTACTGGAATTCCAGCAGTGCAGGGGCGTAGAGGGACCCTTTGTGGCTACAACTCGAGGCCTCTGCTGTTAAAAGTTCCTCACTTCCTGCACTTTTGATTTCCAGCCCTGCCCTCATAGACAAGTCAATCCAGCAGAACTTTATCCTAAAGAATTCTTTGCCAATATAAAATCAGATAAAGGTGGCTCGTCGGGCCCCTAATGTCTCTAAACATGCACCAATTTGCCAAAACCACACATTCAAGCCTGGACAACTTTTTTGCAGTTTGGAGAGAGACTGGCATCAGAACTTTCCAAAATTTGTACATTGATGGCCAATTCGCTTCAATTAGTCAACCAAGTACTAAGTTTAATCTTCCAAAATCACATATTTTTAGATATCTTCAAGCTAGGCATTACATTCAGGAAGAGTGTCGAGACTTTAAGTCCCACACCACCACTCACCCTCTTCTTGAAAATCTCTTGCTCCCTCCTGACTCCAAGCACCTAATATCAAAATTTGTAGAATGTCCAGCTGGTCAGGTTTCTCTGACCTCATTAAGGAGGCTTGGGCTAGGGACTTGAACTCGGATATATCAGCGGATTAATTATTGTTCTACAAATTCACGCTACAGATTAATCCAGTACAAAGTGGTGCATAGACTGCACTACTCAAAAACAAAGCTAAACCGCATTTTCCCATCAGTCTCTTCTCAATGTGATAAATGTGGCTTTATGCCGGGTTCACACCGGACATGCGAAAAGCCGGGCGCCTCCTTTCCGCCCCCCTGTTACTCAATTGTGCTGTTCACATCGGCTGCGATGCTCCGCGCAGCGCCGAGGGTGTCAAGTCTATTTTTTTCGCTCGCTGCGAGCGTATCGCGCCAGGAGTTTCAATTTCCCCGATTTTTCCCCTCACATTATTAAATTTCCCCATCTGCCCATCCACTACAAGCACACAAGCAGACAGACAGAGAGAGAAAGAGAGGGGTGGGGGGCTATGAAGACCATCATCATTTACCCCCGAACCCCTACATTGAACAGGTTACATACAACAACAAGCAGAGCAGCGCGGCGCTTACGCGTCCGGTGTGAACCCGGCGTTAAGCTTCCTTATGATATGCAAATTGCTCTACACCTAGGATTAGTGGTTGCTAAGAAACTTATTCTTCTGACTTGGAAGTCTACTTTTCTAACCTGCTTTACACACTGGCTCAAGGACATGTTGTCTGTTATACAAATGAAAAAATGTGTCTCCACAAAGGCTTTCACAAAAGATTTGAGAGAACATGGGGACCTGCTTTGGCACAGTGGAATATATCTTTACTTCCACAGCAACTCTGACCTACCAGGCTTCATCAGTTCTCCAGCAGCTGCACTAACGTTATTTCTGGAACAAAAATCTAATATGACATTAATACTGAAGTTATTCATATTAACATACACAGTCAAGCCAACTAGGATGGCGAGCTAAACAACATTACATCACGTTAGATAACTAACGTGGTGGAGCTTATTCTCCAAACACACAGTCAATATTATCACCATAAACTGAACAACAAACCATATTATTCATCCGATATATGACAGAAAACTTATCCACAGACTCGGCCGGGTCATGTTCAGTGACTTGGATTAACCTGTAAACTCAGGTGAAGCCAACAGATCACAAGTAAGCAGCTGAAGTGATGAGCTAACGGTGACATCACATGTCAATCAAGTGATAATTATGTATAATTTCAAACTTCGATATTATCGAAACGAGCGAGTAAGAAAGAAATTCAACCCCCTGCACAGTTGTCATGAAGGAAGAACTAAGTGAAAACAATCAAATGAACCAGGCTGTAAACATGTTTAATTAAGCTCTACAGTTGGGCTTTTTAACATGGAAGTCAATGGAAATTGACTCGTTCTTGGAGCCAGCTTCAAGTGGCATCTCAGTGAACTGCAGCTTTTTGCACTTCCAGATAGACTTCATCGCTCAGCCCGGGTTGTTGCCGCCTGGTCATAATGCGGTGGATGTGTCATTTTCTAGTGTTGTTTGCAGGGGTTGAATTATCGGTGACGTCTGCGGTCTGTTGCTTTGGTCTGGAGTTTGGGTTGTTATCACACTGGTGTTCCGGGTTTGGACAGCAGAGGGGGCGGCTCGTTCATTACACTTTGGACTTGAAGCCAGCAAACATCGTGTCCGCTCGAAGAGCTGGAGGACAAGGGAATGTCTGATCTACTCCATCTTCAGGACAACATTTTGGAGCTCCAGGTAGTTGCCTCAAGTGACACACAAGAACAAGTAAATTCACAGGGAGAAGCTGTGAATGAGAAACAGATTAGGAAGGATCAGGAACGGGAAAAGATATTGAACGAGATCGTGGCCTTGCAGCTCCAGTTGGAAAAAATACAGAAACCAAGTGAGAAAGATAAGCAAGTGGACAAAGAAACAAAAAAAATGTTTTCCAGCAACAACACAGCACAGAGCAGTCCTGCACCTCCCCCATGGCACAAGGATTTTAAAATATCTGGGTGAACCAGGACAAAAAGTTAAGCTTACATTTTCAAGTTTAGCCCGTCAAATTGAACATGGCTTAGGTAAAGGGCTTCCAGAACTTGAGATTGTCGATGCAGTGATAAGAGCAATTTCTCCTGGTATGCAACTCCGCAGCTATTTGGAAGGGAAAATTAACCTGATATTGCCCACATTGAGACGTATACTCCGGTCTCACTATCAGGAGAAGAGTGCAACCGATCTCTATAAACAGCTCACCTCTGAGGTGCAGGGCATCAAAGAAACCCCACAGAACTTCCTTATCCGAGCCTTCAACCTGAGACAGAAAATTTTGTTTGCCTCGCAGGAAGCAGAGTCAGGCCTTAAATATGACCCAAGCTTAGTACAGAACATGTTCCTGCACACTGTGTTAACTGGCCTACAGAGTGATAACGTGAAACATGATCTCCAACCATATCTTGAACAGACTGACATCTCAGATGAGTTGTTACTTGAGCGGATGAATGCAGCTTGTGCCTGTGAGGCTGAGAGACTGAGTAAAAGAAAATGAATAGGACAACAACGTCCTGTCATGATTCATTCAGCCCAGTCCAAAGATACTCCTGTTGAGAAGGAAGAAAAATTGTCTGCCCAACAAAGCTCAGATAAAATTTCCCCTATGGTACTGTGACGACCCCTTCCACCCTCGCCTGGACACTAGGTGTCCCTGTTCTCTTTTCCCCTGAGCTGTAGGTGGAGGTGACGTCAGTGGGAATCAGTGCACACCTCGGCCAGGTGTGCTGGGCCCTTTAAAAAGCCTTGCCACGTTCATCTCTGGGTCTTGCGCTCTTGGCGGGACGAGGTTGGATCTCCCTGACTCCTGACTGAAGCATCCTGTTCTGTTTTTGTTCGTGGACACACGTTGTGTTGTTGAGTATAATTGAATTTGTTAATAAAAACCTGAAAGAGCAACAGTCCACTCGTGTCATCTCCCTCCTTGTCACAATCCTTGAGCCGGGCTGTGGCAGCTTGAAGAGATGAGGTCTGAGATGGCTGTACTGAAAGATCTCAAAGCTGAAGTGTCTCAAATCAGAGAGTCTATGCAGCGGCCCCAGTACACACCTAGACAATATCCACCAGCAGGTGGGGCAGAGGGCACATCAGTTCAGCAATTTCCGGGCCAGCAGATGCAGGAACCGCCACAAGGATACTGGTCCACTCCTGGTCTTGGACAGCGAGGGGAGACTGCCCAGTATCAGCAACGGTTTGCCCCACAGCGCAGCTTTCCTCCACCAAACCGTGGACGTATGAGGAGATGTTTTGGTTGTCAACAGCGGGGAACTGAAGACTATTGCACGCACTGTTACAGGTGTGGCAGCAGTGAGCACTTCCTGGCTGGCTGCCGGGCTCAAGGTCAAAGACAGGTTGGAGGGAACTCTTTAAATGGGGACGGGTTGCTTGCACGGGACAGGGAGTGACCAATTACACAGCAATGTCCCCATATTGTGCAAACTGTGGGAAAATGGGTGAAACAGTAACATTAAAGCAATGTGCCTCATGTAAAAAAGTGCTCTACTGTTCTAGATCATGTCAAGTTGATGATTGGCCTGTGCACCGAGAGAAATGTGCACCACCTTTATGTATGAACATGAACTCTCCCCCTACAAGAAAAAAACAGGCTAACATGGCTCCACTGGTGGGGAGAAAGTATCTGTTTGACTGTTACATCCAAGGTAAAAAGGTTCAAGCCTTGTGGGACTCAGGCTCCCAAGTGACAATAATTGATGAGCTATGGAAAGAAGCATACTTGCCTGACAAAAGACTAAGAGACATTTCTGAAATACTGGACACAGCCGACACACTAGACATAGTGGCAGCAACGGTGAGAACATGCCATATGCAGGGTGGGTAGAAGTCACTTTCAGACTAGCTGCAGGAGAAGCTCCAATGACAGAAGTCATAGTCCCCACACTTGTAATGAGAGGAAATAAGCTTATTCGACCAATAATTGGCTCGAATGTTATTGAGCTCATTATAGATAGCGAACTGAAACAGTCCAACACCACTGGTTTATGTGGTGAGGGCAATATTTCCTGACCTAGGGCCGACTCAAGTAAAATCCTTTGTGGAACAAATCAGTGCTGAGCAGACAAATGAGTATGTTGTCAAGACAAAGAAGGAGAGGATCAACATACCCAAACACACTTCTATCCAGGTTGAGGGCCATGTGCACATGTGTTCACCACAAGATGACATCACACTAATCATGGAGCCCGATGTGAACCCCCGCTGGACAAAGGGGCTTGAATTCTGTGACACACTCGTAAAAGTGATTAAAGGTAACAAACCATCCATTATTGTGAGGGTGCAGAACCAGGGTTTCATGGCCAAAGAGAGCAGACCTGTGACTGCTTTTGTAACCCCCTGGGGCCTCTATGAATGGATCAGGATCCCCTTTGGCCTAATGAACGCCCCAGCTGCCTTCCAGCGTTGCATGGAAGAATGTTTGGCAGGATTGAGAGATGAGATCTGTATTCCATATTTAGATGGCACCCTGGTCTTAAGCAAATCATTTGACGACCATGTAGAGGATGTGAGGAAAGTACTACAGCGACTACGGCAGTATGGAATAAAGCTGAAGCCTAGTAAGTGTGAAGTGTTCAGGCGTGAGGTCCGCTACCTCGGGCGGATGGTGTCTGCTGAGGGCAGTAAAATGGACCCGGCTGATACTCTGGCTGTGAGAGCTTTAAAGGAGAAGAAGCCAAGAACTGTAGGAGAGGTGAGGGCAGTCATGGGACTACTGAGCTACTACCGAGAGTACATTTGTGACTTCTCTCGAATAGCGGGACCCCTGTATGCTCTACTCGAAGCAGACCCAGAGGCAGCTAAACCAAAAACCAGCTATGCAAGGACAAGGAATGTAAAAGGAAAAAGCAAAGGGGCACCTTCACATAAGCCGATTACATGGACTGACAAGCACCAGCAGATACTGGAAAAACTGATCGACTGTCTGGTGGAGCCGCCTATACTTGGATTTCCGGACTTCCACAAATCCTTCATCCCGCACACAGATGCTTCAAATCAAGACCTAGGGGCAGTGTTGTATCAAGAACAGGAGGGACAGCTACGTGTTATAGCATATGCGTCCCGCACACTGACCAAAGCTGAGAAGAATTACCATCTTCATTCAGGTAAATTAGAATTTCTAGCATTGAAGTGGGCTGTTACTGAGCGTTTGAGATTATTTGATTAGTTCATCGTGCACTGTGTACACGGATAACAATCCGCTTACCTATGTATTGCCAAACTCAAAACCACAGGATATAGGTGGGTTGCTGAACTAGCAGACTTTCACTTAACTATCAGATATCGTCCGGGAAAAGAGAACTGTGATGCTGGTAGTCTTTCAAGAATGCCCTGTGAAATAGAAACAATGATAGAAGAATGTACAGAGGAGATGTCTTCTCCTTCGATACAAGCAACAGTGCAAGCAGTGGAAACAATAGATGCGAACACAGTGTGATTCACGAGGGCTACCGAGAGTGCAGAGAGAGATGCGGGGGCACCTATGCTTTTCTCTAGATCAGCTATAAGTCAAGCCCAGAAAGATGATCAGAACGTTGGCCCTGTTGTACACGTTAGACAGTTAGATAAGAGGCCGGTGGGGTAGGAACTGAAATTATTCAGTGCTCAGAGCAAGTGTTTACTCCGGGATTGGGAGAAACTCAGCCTAGATGGAGACGGTATACTTCACCGAAAGACTGCCACCAGAACACAACTGGTGTTACCAGAGAAGTACAAGGCAACAGTTCTGAGACAACTTCACGATGAAATGGGACACCAAGGTATGGAACGGACAACATCCCTCATTCGAGATTGTTTCTTTTGGCCACGCATGCAGCAAGAGATAGAGCATTATGTGTCTCAGATTTGTACATGCCTCAAACAGAAGAAGCCCTCTAGAGAGACTAGAGGCCCTCTCACCCCTATCGTCACGACACAGCCATTTGAATTGATATCCATTGACTTCCTACACTTAGACAAATGTAAAGGTGGTGTTGGGGATCGAGCTTAGACAAAGGATCGTAAACGAGGCCTACGTGTGCTTTTCAAGGCCTGTCTAGAGTTTTGCTCTCTCTCAGGAGACAGCCCTCCAGAGATTCGACAGAGCAGCCATGTTGTCTTGACCGGGGCCTGAGGTCAACTTGGGCCTTCTATTGGCCGAGAGCCAACAAGACCCCCGGCCCTCTCCAGGAGGGAGGCCGGACATTTCGCAGGTAATAAATACCGAGAGCTCCCCCAAATCATTGCTCATTTCCCCGTGCACTGAAGATAGGACCAGAACCTCTCCAGGTTCCCTCCAGATGATCCAGACACTTAAGGGAGCAACCACAAACGTTTGTAGTTTTTTTATATTTTTCCCCCTTTAAGTTCATTCAACTCCTTTTAATTTTTGTTACTTGAACTTTACTCTGAAAGGACCGCAGCAAAAGTCGAATACTCGCCGGCCGAGTTATCCACAGACTTTTCCTCCGCTCCCACAAATCATAGCTGCTCCGCCGCTATTCATCCCTGCAGAAGAGCAAGTTTATATTCGCCAAGGCATTGAGACTTTTCGCCACGGAGAACGAGACCGATTCTCTCCACTTTCCGGCCGCAGCTTTGCCCCGCTGCCATCACACGAAGCAGCTGATCACTGTTTCCGACGGCCACGAACCAAATCCACTCGTCTTCCCGGAACGCGCCGCTCGCGCACGAACCAACCGCGGAACATCGACAAGTAAGAGGCTTATGTCTGGGCAGAGACTAGTTTAATTATTAGTGTGTTACTATTTGAGCGTACATTTGTGTGAGACCGCTGTGTCTAATTTTGTCCACATTGTGCCCGTGCGTCGTGACGTATTCGGCATTTCCGGCTACGTCACCGCGTTGTGTTACCGTCAGACCGACTTTGCGGAGATTCTAACCTATTAAAAGATCGGTACACAGCGGGACGGATCTTAGTTCGTTCGCTTGGGTACCGAGTGGTAGAGTCCCCGCAAAGCTGTCTCTGGCGGTGTTTGAGATCTCCTCTGATAAATTAGTGTATAACTTTTCCTTCCTCTCTCTCTTCTCTCCTAAATCCGCCTGCACGCACGTCCGAACTGCATCCCCGCACTTCACGTCTTATATACCTTCTAGAATCTAGATAGTGCGATCGCATCTCGACGCCATTCGGCGCTTTGAACCACGAGATAGATCAAGTAACCTTTGTCCACCATTCCCTGGTGGTCAAACCACATGGTGCACCGCCATTTTGTAACCCGAAAACCACGTGTAACTTGTACGCCATTTTTGATTTCGTAACCCGACACCACGGCTTTAGACGCCATCTTGTCTCCATCTTCCCCGGACATATATACACACACACCCACCCACACACACACAGACACACACACACACACACTCGCCTCCGGGTAGACACATTGGAGGCATTACATATGTGTTACGATTGTAATAGATGCTTGTGGTGTTTCATCTTTGATATAGTGGGTTTGCTGTGATAAGTCATTGAGTTACATTGATGTCATTATCCTAAATAAATCCCCTTTTATATTTAAAGTACCGGTATTTTTGTGATTCTTTGTGCATATATATATGTGAATACAGCTGGATTATGACTGCCTGTGCTCGAACTTAAAACCTTCACTGTTCATTATATAATCATTAATAGCAAATATTGAGATTTCTAATTGAACTTTTCAGATTATGAGACTGATCTTTATTGACTGATTGTTGGTCCCTGATTCCAGGGTGGTGCCCCGTCTTTGATAAATTATAATTACAACTTTTATTATTCTTAATTGATAATTTTATTGTTTTTCATTAATTATTTCATTATTCTTAATTGATAACTCTATCATTTTTAATTAATTATTTTATTATTTTAATTAAATAATTTTATTTATTTCAATAATCATATTTTATGATTATTGAAAATTAGCCAACATCCAGTCTACCTACTATTGCACAACAGTGGTTATGAATACATATTGGTGATAGTTGATCATTTTACACGATTTACACAAGCTTATGCTACAACATCTAAATCCGCCAAGACAGTTGCAGATAAGGTGTTTAATGATTATGCACTGAAGTTTGGATTTCCTTTGAGAATCCATGATGATCAAGGAGGCAAATTCGAAAATCAGTTATTTGCACAGCTGCAGAAGAACTGTGGAGTGACGGGCTCAAGAACCACACCGTACCACCCAGAAGGGAATGGTCAAGTCGAACGCTTAAACAGAACACTGCTGCAAATGTTGAAGACGCTCACTGAAAAGCAGAAGTCAAATTGGAAAGAGTCACTACCTAAGCTCATTTATGCATCTAACAGCACGCGCTGTGAAGTTACCGGATTCTCCCCATTCTATCTCCTATTTGGGAGGTCACCGAGGCTACCTGTTGACTTAATGTTTGGTTTGACTGTGATGAAGCCGCAGGTAATCACAGACAGAAGATGCTAATGGGGAACTCACAAGACCCTCACAAAATGTGCAGCATCAGTACCAAGACATACCCCAACTGCAAGAGGCTCAGGACAGAGGAGTTGCGCTCAATGAAGAGGAGACATCAGGCCAAGTGGAGAGAGTTCAAGAAGAACGTGCGTTGGGAGCGAGAATACAAGCACCGCTGTCACCTGTTCTGAGTGAAAATAACAGAGAAACTGAAACAGGATTCCAGCGACCGGTGAGAGAGAGACGACCTCCGTGGATTTTCACATATAACCAGCTAGGCAATCCAGTTTGTTACAGCACTGGACCCCAAAGCAACTTCAGGTACTGGTGCCCGCCAGGATCCTACAGAGCAATGCAAGGAACAAGTATGTGGATGGCTCCGGTGCAGCAGTTTAGCTACCAGCCTGTTGTTCCTCACCGAGAAGGCATATATACACACGCCCCACATACGCATTCATGGACTGTTGAGAAAGCTGAGTGTTCCAACAAGCTTTATGCGACGATGATGTGAGTTGTGTCAGATATAAATTAAATTAGGATGCACTGTGTTTAAACATACTCAAATCATATAAGACAAACAGACAAACTTACTGGTGTGGCAGTATGGTCTCAAACAAAGGGATTTGAAGAGGACACACCCAGCCTTTATATAGCCTCCCCTTCTCTAGTCTCCTTCCCTGTGACACGTAATTCTCTCCGCACACTCCCAGTCTCATAGAATAGACATTTGGGCTTGAGATTCTTGAACAGGTAGACTTTGGCTTGGTTGTACTCTCTATACTATTTTGTTTTTGGTGATGAAAGAAGAGATGAGACATGACTCGCTAAAATGTTGGTGTTATTATTATGTAAACAGTGGGGTAACACTTGTGAGAGGAGAGCTACAGTGGCCCTCGTGCTTCAAAACGCCGGACGACCTCAGCAAGCTTTCTTCTCTCCGGTGATGATGAGTCCATAGATAGATATATTTACAAATGTGTATTTAGTATGTAAACAGTAGTTGACATACTAGAATGTAGAAAATATGTTACCGCGCTGTGGTAGTGCTTTATTACTGACGTAGGGTAGCTGAATTAGCTGAATGCTAATGCGGGCTAATGTTAGCAAACACAGTCGTATAGCCTGATTACAGGGAGACGGCATTAGCGGGAGACACATGTTTAGTGACTGAAACAGCTGAGGAGCTGCACTGAAGGGGGAAAGGGGAGATGAGGAAGAGGAGGGAGATGAGATGATTCTGTGTCTGTCTTGGTTTTGTTGTTTTTTCTGTGTCCTCTCTCTCCCCTCCCCTTTCTGTTCTTTCTCCTGCAGGGTATGTGTGTGGCAGACAAGGCACACCTGTTCTCACTCAACTCATCAACCTCCCCATAAAAGCCTGGTCTGGACTCCACTGCTCTGCCAGATAATTCTGTTTAGTTCGGTAGTGCTCTGCATCCTGTGTGCCTTGCTGCTCGCCTGCGTTTGTCTTCAGTGCAGAGTTTTTTCCCTCCATGTGCTCAACACTCGTGCCATCCCTGGGACTGTTCCAGCCAGCCTGCTCTCTGCCTCCACAGCCTGCTCTTTTCTGCTTTGTTGAGCAATAAACTCTTTATTTATCTAACCCTGTATTTCAGTCTCTGCTTTGGGGTCCAAACAAAATCAGTAACTTAACAGGAGAGGCAGAAAGGGGCAGATGATCTGTGAGTGAGAGACAACTGAGAGTTCCTGGAGCTGCAGCAGTGAGGAGGAGGAGAGACTGAACCACTGGGACCAGAATGAAGCTACGCAGGTTTGTATTTTTATTATATTACTATGTGGTGTGCTTGATATCAACAAGAACAATACAACACAAATAGTTTTTATACCACAGCTCTGTGTTTACATCTTACTGAGTAATGTTACTGTAACATTAGCTGAGCAGTCCACGTCAGTCTCTGACTGTAAAACTTCAGAGACACTACTGAACATGTTTGTTACAGGAATATTTTGTTATTGTTTTACATATGTAGGATAAAAAACATCTTAGCCTACAACCCATAATCACTGCTTTTATCATATAGTCAACATAATATAGAGCTAATAATAAAGCCTTATCTGAGTTTATCCTTTGTTTGTTTTCAGACACTAATTGAAGAGATGAGTGTGGAGCACCACAGGGGCTGACAGCGGCAGACATGGTACCCACCTTCTGCTGGAGTGCCATTGTGTTCTTATGAACTGTAGGGACACAACTTTCAGACGGCGAGAGGAAATGCTGTGGTCAGGATCCTGAAAATTGTGTGAGTCTACCACCATACTTCTCCCAGTACTGCCTAGAAGTTTTTTACATATTCACAGGCAGTACCAGGAGGATGTTAAACCATATTAGAGAGCCTGGGGATAGCAAGACCGTTACCGCAGCATATCAACATTTTATTTATTGGCAACATGGCTCTTTAGCCCAGGTCAGACAGTACCACAAGTATTCACACACCTGCATATACAGCAAGGATATAGTTAGGGTTATTATTAATAATAATACTTCTGTTGTATCTTTTTAATGTTGTTTTTCTATTAGTATTTTTACACTTTTGCTTTGCAATCTTTTTTAATGAATATTGTCCACCATAAATATTTGTTCAATTGAGTTTACACTGAAATGAACAGTGCAATAATAAAAGACAATTAAACAGATTTCCTGTATTTATTTTGTATCTATATTATATACTGTGATGGAAATTCATCTTGAGATTTGAAATCATGAAATTCTCAGACTGGAGTTGCCTTTGAGTCTTTTTAATAGTAAGCTCTGCAGAGGTTACACAACAAGCACGGGTGCTCAAAGTGGAACTGCCCCAAAGTTAAAAAAAGCCAGTACTTATACAAAGAGGCGTTTCAGAAAACATAACATGAAAAAAAGACATGAAATCATCATCTGTGTCTATCTGCTGTGTCCGTTCGCTAACCCTAACCGTGTTCCTGAAAGGCACCATGATTCAGCTTTGCTTAGGACAAATAGTTATCTCCCATTTGGATTATTCCACATCACCATTTGCATTGATTAGTGGTCCTGTGGAAAACAGTTGCAATACTTATTAATATAATATTTTACATTGTTATCCAGTTTTGCAAAAGCAATGCTAATATGAGTATGCCTTACAGGGTTTGTATTCCACAAGAATGACAAAAAAATACTTTACCTAGAAGTCTCCTGACTTGTGTCTGCACCAATTCTGATGTGGATGGTGCAAATAAGGAGGGCACCAATCCTCTTCCTCTGGGGTCATCTGGACGAAGGCTCCTCCTTCTCTTGCTTTCAGCTCTTAAAGGTACATGCATAGGTTTTTTCAGGCATTCTTTTTGTATAGTCTTCTGAAGCTGAAATCACAGTTTTCAACCATTCAATATCTGATGTACATGTTAACAACTTTGAACAGTGACTGTGCATGTAAGTAAACACTTGCAGATGCAAGCTGTGGATACAAACAAATAATATTATAATACTAAAGCATTTCCAACCTTTTTTATAGATATGGTAAAATGGCGATCAGAGAGAAGAGAAAGTCACAAACAATGGAAGAAAGAAACTTTTTGTGGATAATAAAACAGAGAGAAAATCTGAGAATCAATATTACAATTTTTCAATGGATTGACTTGCCTGTGTTCCAGTGGAAACTACATTGCTAAACAAAGCCAGATCTGAAAAAGGTTTTTCTTTCATTGGAGCTGATTTAGAGGTTTAGAGAGCTGTAAAAAAAAAACAGTTAAGACATAAGTGATACATGACACAGTGGTCTTCCGTGTAATAAATTATTTTACATCCTGAGGTGGTGGGAAATTCACTAAACAAAATTAATACAAATAAATACATGTAAAATGAAGTCTCAAGAATTACTACAATGATCTTAGGCATGAATAGTTAACAATATGAATCTATCAATCTAGTGTAATTCTGGTGCATGGTAATAAAACTAATCTAACAAACAAACAAGATTGAATTTATATTGATGTGGTAAATTACCTGCAGAAAACTGGAGACTTCAGCGTCGTTCTTAAGCTCTTTGTCTCTCAATAGATTTCCATCCCGGAGACAACTGTGTTTATCCTTGTTTCTGTCTCATGTACCGCTTCACCTCACGTCACTTTCACTTCTTTGATGTCTGTGCTGCTCCCTTGTTTTTTCTGTTGTTCCTTTGGAAGTATTTTCCTCCATTCAATGTCTTTTCTGTCTGCAAACTTCCTACAGACCTTTCATAACAACCTCCCGGCCCGACTTATATGTTCTATGTTTTTTTTTTAAGGGCTTGGTTCTTCTTCCTCTGTTGAATTCACGCTGCTTCTTCAGTACACATTCACGAGCGACACCTCTGACCGGTTTGTTTGCTCCGGGCGTCTGTAGTAATATTGCGATCCAACATGGCGACGGGGGACCCATGGTCATGGAAATATTTATGGATTTATAAGGCTCATTCTATTGAAATATAAACACTATGGTTTATATTTTTGGCTCACTACACAGTTTGATAACTAATATATGAGAATTATATCCCGGTTTTTGCAAAGAGAGCCTTAGACATCGTTGGTAATGGACGTTACTTGACACTCAGGGTTCTGTGCTCGGCCCAATTTTATTTGCTTCCATTAGGGAAACATTATCAGGACACAGTTAAATTTCCGCTGCTATGTGGATGACACCCAGTTATACTTGTCAATAACACCAGAGCAATGTAGACAATTACCTAAACTTTGAGCATGTTTCCAGGACATAAAAACCTGGATGACCCGTAATTTCCTCCTATTAAACTCAGATAAAACAGAGGTTCTAATACTCAGACCTAAACACCTCTGGGATGCATTATCGAAAGATATTTCAATCAGGAGAGACTTGATTCACGATTTAACAATGTTTATTTGACAAGTGCACAGAGTAATGTGAATGTTTTAGTCTTTGGCATTTTAGACCCCTGTGTGATGTCATCAGGTTTAGAAAGGGGGTGAAGCAGAGCGCAGAACAGGAATACCCCCCGGGGTCTAGACACTGGGGGTGGTTCAATTAGTCATGCGACATCCTCTGCCCTTAACCCTCAAAAAGAGTAAGGAAAAACTACAAAAAAACTATTAACAGGGGAAAAAACGTAGAAACCTCAGGAAGAGCCACATGTGAGGGATCCCACTCCCAGGACGGACAGAAGTGCAATAGATGCCGCGTATAATAGGTATATTGTGTCAGGCAGTCTTGTTGAATTTAGGCCGTGATCAACCGCCACCATGATCAGATACCACCATAATCCACAATCATTGTCGTGATCCATGATCTGCTACCAACACGATACAGGATTATACATATAAACACGATCAGTTGAGGTCGGGGATCCGGATGAGGTGATGATGATTCTGCTGAAGACTGGAGAAGATTGGGGTGGAGGAGGGGTTATGCACGTCAATGAATGATGGCTGACTGCGGAAGAGAGGAGAGGGGATTTGAAAGTTTGACAGGTGCTGAATGATTGGCTGAAAGAGACTGTAGCAGATCTGATTGGCCATTTAGGAACGCCCACAATCAGCTGATCAATAAGCAGGTTAAGTTTTCCTGAGTGAATTTACGCTAAGCTTCATTTCAATCAGGAGAGACTTGATTCACGATTTAACAATGTTTATTTGACAAGTGCACACAGTAATGTGAATGTTTTACTCTTTGGCATTTTAGACCCCTGTGTGATGTCATCAGGTTTAGAAAGGGGGTGAAGCAGAGCGCAGAACAGGAATACCCCCTGTAATGGCAGATTTTGCATTTGTGTAATGTTTAATAGAAGAACAGATATGTATTTAGAAGAAGTAGATAACAAATGTGTTTCTGTGACTTACAAGAGTTGCAGAGGGGACTATAAGTGTTTATGGCCCCCACATGTGTGTCTTAGCAAATGCTTCACTGCAGGGGTGTTACTTAGTGTGTCTGATAGAGATGGGTGAGGGGAACTCTGCATTGTATACAGGACTGGAGTCTTTTGATGTTGTAAATCTAGATAGGGGATCTCGGAGACAGATTGTCTCACACCAGAGGTCTGAGACGGAGATCTGAGACAGGAACTCTGCCCAACCTGGTCAGACATCAAGAGACTGAAGTATACCTTTTGGCTCCTCGCGGGGAGGGGCTTCTGATTGTATAAGTGAAGTGATTCTCCTGTGCTCTGTGCTCATTCTATACACGTCACACTAGGTGGCTGTGTGGGGTGAGCCCACCTGCAGGTGTTTTAGTTGAACTTTCCTAGAGACAATGTTATGTGTGTATTATTATACAATAGAGTATCATTATTAAACAGAAACTGCCACCACAATTTTGGCGTTGTCGGCAGGGTCCCTCGTGTGAGCAGACACTCTGGATCTCAACGCTGAGGAAAGTCTGGGACTCATACCTCAACAAAATGAGGGCCGAATGCTTGAGAGCCAGGAGTGCACTCACTGAGGTGATCCAACGGACCTGGTCTGGAAAACAAGCATTGTCTCTCGGGTAAGTAAAATTAAAATGTTATGATATGATCTATTAGGAAAAGATCCAGGAAAAAGAGATTCACTCATTCATTGTATTGAGGGACAGACGTGTCTGCATGGCAAGGTTTTGGAAATCGGTGTAGGATCCATGAAGCTTCGGTTTCGATCTTTAGGAAAAGGTCAAATATTATAGATAAGATTGGGCTCTGATGTCGGGCTCATGACTAGTAGTTATTATTAATATATAGTAATATTATTATTATTTTGCAATAGAGGTGTAGCTGGGACAGAAGGACCAAGGCCAGGTCCGGATCGTCTCAGTACAGCAATCTGTTGAAAATCTGATAATTCCAGTACATTTTATACCTGCATGCGTGGTGCTAAAGAGAAGTGTGGATATGAGATTTCTCAAGAGGTAATTACAATTGACAACATTATATTGGAGATGGTTTTTATTGTTCCTTACAAAAGCATTTTTTGAAGGTTGGTTGAAGGTTAAAAGCATTTTGGAGGTTGGTTGAAGGTTAAAGCATTTTGGTGTTGGTTGAAGGTTTAAGGTTACTAACACTAAAACACTAATAAACTAAAACTTAACAAATTTTGTTGATGGATATGTGTGACTGTGAAAGAAGAAACATGTAGGATTTGATGAAACTAAACTGAGTATTTAAGCTGAGGATTTCAGCTGAGAAAGCAGAGGAGAAAAGAAAAAGAGAGGAATCTGAGAATCCTCAAACTGGAGAAAAAGGTGAGTATATGTTTAAATATATTTGGGGTATAATTGGGTTTTTAAAAGCTAATAGTAAAAGGAAAAATAATAAAAAAACCTCTAACAAATCTTAAAAATAAATTTTTTTAAGAGATAGAAACGATTTGGTTAAAAAATTAAATTAAGAGACTTTTAAGTTCTTTTCCCATATAAGCAGAACTTTATTTTCCAAATTTCGTATTCTGCTGAACAAACCAGAGTTTAAATTTATAAAATGAGAGTCGGGTTCACAATTGCTGAGACAACCTATTTGAGAAAATAGGTTTAAAAATAGAGAGGATGACTGTGTCTTTTCTAATGGAAAGTTTGAGTTTAAATTATCTTTGGTAACTAAAACTAAACTGCGTGTGAAAAGAGAAATAAAAAGAATAAGAACGAAGTAGAGAGGACAAAGAAAAAGGAAAATGAAAGTAGGGATATTTGTGCTGGATTGAAGAGTGTATGGATGTTGTTTAACTGAAGTGAATATGCAGGAACTGAAATAATCTCCAGTCTCAGTGTTTCCGACTAGATTCTGATCTGGACTCAGCTCCACCAAGAGGTGGGCAAGAGAATGCCCTGGGAAGCAGCGCACACAGTGCGATTTGATTAGCGGTGAGCTGGGGACAGTGAAGGAATTCATCTGGTGAGGACACTGAGATGGAGAGAGAGAGTTTCAAGCACGTCACTAAAGTAAGAACACGGTTACACACACACCATGTGAATTAATGTTAGACATAGAACAGATGATTAAGATTGCTATTGACCATTGTGAGCTTGATCAGAAGATCAGTAGAGAGAGGCCTATTGTGCCTTATGCTAAATATTTTCACAATGATGTGTATAAACTAATGCCCGAACACACAAATCACAGTGAGTGGTAGAAACATCACATATATTTGTAGATTCAGGAACCGGAATCAGTTAATAAATGTGAAGAGTGTGATCTTACTCCTAAAGTGAATGTTGGATATCTCATAATGATTGGAGCAACAGGTCTATCAACAGTGATAGAGAGATGCACTGTACAATTGCTATTTTTCATCATGTGGTTGAAGGAGATTGTTTAAGATTAATTTTTGGTGTTACCACACTGCCTGATAAATCTTATGGGTAAAGATTTGATGTGTTCATTGAGTAGTATGTTAAATTTAAACACCGCAGGGCATTAGAGGTAACTGGAGTCTAAATAACATCTGCATTTGTTTGATAGAGAAAGGGGGATTTGACACTAGCATATCAATGGGAGGTCTAGACTCTTTTCTACTCTCTGGAAGTAACACCCTCTTGCGAAAGGCAGAGGCAGAGAGACTTCAGACAAATGTGAACATAGATGTTATTTACTCAGAGAAGCGGACTTTTAAGTAAGAGCAAATTAAGTTTAAGAAGGTTATAGAGGATGTGAATTAAAGAAAGGATAAAGTAAGTTGGTTGTATTGAGATAGTAAACACTGTGTTGTCTTAGTAGTTTTGATAGACTCATTGGCTAAAAGATTTGTTAAAATATCAACTTTTGATTAAAATACTACTGGAGGGGAAAAGACATTTAATACCAATAAGATATTTTAAAAGAGGGTTAAAGGTTAATCGCAAACGATTTTCCATAGTGATAAATGAAATTAGGAATGTTGAACTCATTCCTGAATGTGGTAAATCTTTTGATAAAATGTATTACGATTTTTAGTTTTGGTGTAAACATTAATGATATTCCTGAGTTGAAACAGGTACCGTCATGTTTGTGGACCGGGCACAAATATGTTTTGGGTCTGATCAAGGGATAAGACCCAAATAGAAAAGAATATCTGAATCCTCGTATGGAATATGTAAAGATTGTCTGTTAACACACTACTTTTTTCCTGTAAGGAAAAACAAAGGAAGCAGAGCTTCAAACAATGTTTTAGAGTTTCGACAACTGCTGAGAGAGCTGTGATATTTGATGTGTGATATGTGACGCTGTGATATATGACTTTACTGGTGCCAATATGCTGATAGGATGATTTTGCTTGAGCAAAATACCTCCCACCTTTTAACAACCAGGTGACTCAGATATGGGACAGTATTGCCTTAGATGATAGACATCACTATTTAGAGATGCAATGTTTTTAACTATGCGACTCTCTTCCCTACATCAGTGGGGATAGCCACATGATTGCGTAGCAGTTTTTCTTAACTAAAGAGAAAAAAGTTTTTCTCCTAGTTTAGAATTAGATTTTAAGAGATAACCAGCTAATTATGCAGGAGTGATAGTTGTTTGGTGATAAGTTCAGCATCAAAGGATGCAGCAACTGAGATAACCAAGTGGGTTTACGACTGTGTGATACAATAGAGGCTAAACCACTCCCATCACACTATTGTGCATTGACTGAAGAATGCAAATATGCTAGGGACAAGAGTGTTAAGAGCAACACTAATAGCAGGTTTGCATGGGGGTGGCATGTGATTTTGGCCGAGTTGATTGAATAGGAGATTCATGAACCTATTTCACTTCACACTTTCATCTGTGTGCTGATAGATGCTGTGTTATTATGCAAACTGTATGCAGTCTGCAAATGAGGAGAGCGTATTAAAGATTTTTAATGATTAACTTAATGTAGGTTATAGGAGCTATAAACAAGGGTCAATCGCAATTAAATAATTTTTTTAAGAATACAGATTTAATTTACTACGTTTAAGGAATAAACTGTTTGGTGGATAACAATTTGTTGGTGGCTGACAGACTTATGATGTGGGTCACATGGATGATTTTGTTTAACTTATGTATGTTTCTTCATTAGTTTGAATTGACACATGACTGTAGTCAGTGTGTCAAAAGGGAGGAATATAGATATAGATGTATTGGGTGTATAAAAACAACACTCTAAACAATACTCAATAAAACTTTTTTTTATCTGAGTCGTGTAATTGAATTACAATTAAAATAGGTAAAGAAATCCAGATTCCACAAAGTGAAAGATCCACCACCAAACAAACAGTTTGATCATTTATAGAGGAATTTGATAAAGATTAAATTGAATTAAGTAAGCTAAATAAATAAATACTGTCTTGTTCTTGTTGACATGTATGATATGCAAGTAGAAGCTTTCCCCACATCTAAACAGGATTCTTCAGCAGTGGCGCAGACACTGCTCGGAGAACTCATTCCACGTTGGGAAATTCCAAAAAGATGTCCACTGATAATGGTACACCATTTGTAAGCACAGCTTTAAGGATGCTGGTGAGTATGGGTATCGACACGAGGCAACATCGTGCCTATCATCCCGCCAGTGGCGGGGCAGTGGAAAGAAACAAACAGTGGAAGGAGACAACAGCACATTGAAAAAACGAACTGGTAGATATTGTGTAAACCTATCCCCTGTACTCTTTAAAATCCACAGGCAGGTGATGGACTCCCTACCGAAATCCATAGACAGGGAACTGCATGATCTGAGACCAGGAGACAGGATTGTGTGAAGGACGTGAGAAGGAAACCAGGAGAGCACGTCGATGGAACGAGTGCAAACCAAGTGCCTCTCACCACACAGACGGAAGTGAAGGTCAACCTGGAGACATGCAAGCCATTGAAGGAGGATTTCCGGAGCCACGAGTGGATTCTACAGGACGGAGCGTGCGTTGTGTCAGTGTGCGAGCCTTCAGCCTTCAATTGTTTCGTGTTTGCAAGCAAGGAGAGGTGTGGAAATGATTAGGGCCACACGTCTCTAATCTCAAGAAGAGGCAACACTTTGAAGAGGGGGTTGGCGAGGGGCACTGCTGATACAATAGCGCCGAAGGGGGAAAACAACGACACCTGATGGGACGACTGGGATGCAGTTCGAGGGAAAAGATGGTTTCCCTGTTCATGAACACCGTCATCGTCGTCCTGCCACCAATAATATGGCATGTGAAACCTTGGCAGGAAGAAAAACACGAAATATAACCTGAGCATCAAAGTCAGGACAAAAGGAGAACTCATGTTCAACTTCCCTGATGAACTGACAAAGCCTGGAGAATGCATGGTTGGAGACCATGAAGACACCAGAAGACCCAAGCTCATTTACAGATTCAACTCATTGTGTGTAATCAAGAGAGGAGAGTTCCACAGTGTGAGTGTCTCCAGATGAAAGGTTTTGGAGGACTTGCCCCAGGGGGGAGCACTGTGAAGAACACACACAAACAGATGAGTTTGCTCTGGAGATGGAAGATTTCCATCTTTAGAGGGGGGCTGGGTTTTCAACTCTTTCTCCCACTATCTAGAGTCAGGAATGACTCTGCATCACAGAAAGGCTTTGAGAAAAGATGCTAGCCAAGAAGGTGTTTGTCACATAATCAGGACGAATTGTGGCACATACACAGTGAACATTTTTGACAATATGATGCATATCGTTTCAAATTTTAAATGACCTATTGTCCAGAGAAAGGACAAGGACACTCAGATTCCTGAAGGGCGGAATTGATGGGCACGCCTACTTTTGAATGATTGCAAAATATGTTATTGAAGTTTGTTGAAACCTATTTGGATTTTCATGTGTGTACTAGTGTTGTTGAACTGTTGTATTGTCTTTTGAGTTTAAGACTATGGTTATTTCCTTAATCAAGTCTATGATTGGACGATATGTTCAACTTCCTGAAACTCATCTATCCTGGATGCTTCCCTTCCAGGATGATGAGATGGTATAAAGATGTATAAAGGATATTGAGCCTTTTAGGCTCAAAGGGGGAATTGTAATGGCAGATTTTGCATTTGTGTAATGTTTAATAGAAGAACAGATATGTATTTAGAAGAAGTAGATAACAAATGTGTTTCTGTGACTTACAAGAGTTGCAGAGGGGACTATAAGTGTTTATGGCCCCCACATGTGTGTCTTAGCAAATGCTTCACTGCAGGGGTTACTTAGTGTGTCTGATAGAGATGGGTGAGGGGAACTCTGCATTGTATACAGGACTGGAGTCTTTTGATGTTGTAAATCTAGATAGGGGATCTCGGAGACAGATTGTCTCACACCAGAAAGGCACACCAGGGGTCTGAGACGGAGATCTGAGACAGGAACTCTGCCCAACCTGGTCAGACATCAAGAGACTGAAGAATACCTTTTGGCTCCTCGCGGGGAGGGGCTTCTGATTGTATAAGTGAAGTGATTCTCCTGTGCTCTGTGCTCATTCTATACACGTCACACTAGGTGGCTGTGTGGGGTGAGCCCACCTGCAGGTGTTTTAGTTGAACTTTCCTAGAGACAATGTTATGTGTGTATTATTATACAATAGAGTATCATTATTAAACAGAAACTGCCACCACACCCCCAAAAAGAGAAGAGAAGACAAAGGCAGTAAAGAAGGTGGATGATTTTTGGAGAAGTGAGATTGTAATGAGTCTTACCTCGTAATGTAGTATCTAGGCAAAATAATTCATGCTTTGGTAAGAATAGACAATTATCACATTTATCAAATATACTTATTTATCAGATATATAGATATTATAGACTTGTTACAATCCATTTGCAGCCCGAGTGATAATGATACAAGATAAAGGTCTGGAGATCAACAAGTAAGACATCATAATAAGAGACATTCAGGCAAGGACTGAACTTAAAGGGGACATAGCATGCCCATTTTACCACAAGTTGATATGGTTCCTTGGGGTCTTAATGAAATGTCTGTAACATACTTTGGTCAAAATACCACAAGGATCATTTAAAACAGCTCCTTTTTACCCTGTATAAAACAGCCCTCCACAGAGCGACCTGTTTTGACTGCCTGTTCCTTTAAATGCTAATGAGCCAGCTCCCCCCTCCCCCCTCTCCCCCCATGATTTTAAACGATATAAATTACATATTTTATATGATATAAATTATCAAATATGCATCCCATACTTTGTATTCCCCTTGTTGTCCTGGAGTTTTAATTTTCCCAATCACATAATTAAATGTCCCCCTCTGCCCATCCACTACAAGCACACAAGCAGACAGACAGAGAGAGAAAGAGAGGTGGGGGGGGGGGGGCTATGAAGACCATCATTTACCCCCGAACCCCGACATTCAACGGGTACAACAACAAGCGGAGAAAGCAGAATCGCGGGCTGACCTTATATATACAGTCTATGGGGCTGACCAGCGCGGAGAAATGCACGTCCCGTGTGAACAGCCAGGCGGCTGCGTGCTGGAGAACGGCGCTGCGCTGCCTCGCAGCGGCACTTCCGCGTCCGGTGTACCCCGGCGTAACTACTGTAACCCGGCGGAACTACTGTAACCCGGCGGAACTACTGTAACCCGGCGGAACTACTGTAACCCGGCGGAACTACTGTAACCCGGCATACAGTAGAGCTGAACACTGCGGAAGTCTTCCACACAGCTGGCAGTGTGGAAGACCGCTGCGAGGCAGCGCAGCGCCGTTCTCCAGCGCGCAGCCGCCTGGCTGTTCACACGGGACGAGCATTTCTCCGCGCTGGTCAGCCCCATAGACTGTATATATAAGGTCAGCCCGCGATTCTGCTTTCTCCGCTTGTTGTTGTACCCGTTGAATGTCGGGGTTCGGGGGTTACAGTAGCGCTGAACACTGCGGAAGTCCTCCACACTGTTGGCTGTGTGGCGCTGACACAAATTCCAGCTCACGCACGGGAGAGCGAGCGGTCGCTCCCGAGCAGCTGCTGCAGCCTCCCAGTCCCAACGATCCAGACAAATGCCACATGTGAGTGAATCGCGGGCTGACCAGCGGAGAAATGCTCGTCCCGTGTGAACAGCCCGGCGTGCTTGGGAACGGCGCTGCGCTGCTCGCAGCCTCCGGTGTAAACCCGGAAGTAACGAGTGTGGGGACGGGACGGGACGGGGTGGGCCAAGACCATGTAGGGAGACTTCCAGTGTATTGTTACGACACAATACCCAGGAAGCGCAATCGAGTCGCTCAAGCATGACGTTTCTGACTTAGAGGAACTATAACAAAACGCGCGAGTGTTTTTTCCCCAGAGTTTTTGGGTTGGTAGACATGCCAGATACCCACATTAACCTGTAGAAGCACTAACAAAGTGGAATTTGCATGCTATGTCCCCTTTAAATAAAACGTCATACGACCGAACAGAAATTAAGGTCCAAGACCAAATAAAATAAAATGCAAACAGAAATTATAAAATTGGTATAGCAACCGCAACAGAAATTAAGTAGCTTGACAAACAGAAATTAAGGTCCGCTGGACCGAAAGTAAAATACCGTGGTGAGTGCAAGATCTAAATGTAGAACCTAATTAAAGGTCAGCAAGGACCGAATTTAAATAAAAGGTCATAATGTAAAGGTCACCTAAGTGCACTTTATATGTACAGTAAATGTGTTAGGGAGGACAGGTAATCTGCCCTTGTTACCAACATATATTATAGTCTGTGCATATTTATCTGTCAGAAGCCTTAAATTATAATGATAAGGGATTGGATCTCCATCTGTATTTGTTTATTGTATGTATTATTGTGTATACATTTTTTTCTTTATATCCGAATGTTATAAATGGGGGGAAGTGATGTCTCAACGGGGGGGTTGTTTGTTTGTGCGGGCCGGTGAGCGACCAGCGAACTTTGGTGAAACGGCGGACCTGAGGACCTACAGAGGATTATTTCCAATAAACTGGATTATTGCCTGGGTGAAACTTTCAGGGATGGAAGTGAGGACCAGACTCTTTTCCTGGGCGGTCAGATGTGGTGAGAATAGAGTGGATTATTTCAATCTCACCACGCCACACCTGCTTAAACTTTGCTTGGGGACGTTTTTGGGATTCAAGACTATAATGGACAAATTATTTTGTTTGTTGAACTGAGGGACTATATGAACCTGGGGTTTGGGGGAAATATTGATGTATGTGATTTGTTTGAAGTTGAGTAGTTGTGTTCACTTTGCCGTCTTTGTTTGCAGGCACACGTCCAGGTGCGACGTGTGTATAATTAGGTTAATTGAAAATACAGATTATTAATTGCAACGTTCTGGGTTAATTTCATTAATATATATATTCTTTAATTTGTTGTGGGGGCAGATGTCAAGGTTATCGATCCTGTAAAGTATTATTCGTTTATTGTAAGAGGGTCAGTTGGTGGCGCCCGTACATAGCGTGACAGATCCACCTGTTCTCCTTTAGAATAGCGTATGTAATTTTTCCCTTACATTCTAAACAAGGTTACAGAGTGGTGGCCCGTACGGGAAGCGCTGGATGATTACATTTATGTCGATATCTCTGTTTACGGATCATGCTTGCTTGACGCAATGAGTTTTTTTCTTCCTTCGGTCTTTCGTTTTTAAGTTAAAATAACGGGGGCCGAAATTGAGTTTTGATACAGCAAATACCTCAGTATCATGGCAGGTTCCGTGTTAACAGTATTTAATTAATAATTAAGTTACATTAACTGTGTGGATTTTCACCGCAACTATATTATATATTCAGTGAATGTTCGGTCTAATTAATTGATTTGTTAAGATCAAGATTAGGGTAGTGGTAGCTGTGCAAAGCTGTCCTACCCACACATATATACAGGTACATCTCAATAAATTAGAATATCATGGAAAAGTTCATTTATTTAGATAATTCAATTAAAAAAGTGAAACTCATATATTATATAGATTCATTACATACAGAGTGAAATATTTCAAGTGTTTATTTCTTTTAATTTTGATGATTATGGCTTACAGCTAATGAAAACCCAAAATTCAGTATCTCAGAAAATTTGAATATTACAAAAGACCAATAAAACAAAGGATTTTTAATACAGAAATGTAAGCCTTCTGAAAAGTATGTTAATATATATGCACTCAGTACTTGGTCGGGGCGCCTCTTGCATGAATTACTGCATCAATGCGGCGTGGCATGGAGGCGATCAGCCTGTGGCACTGCTGAGGTGTTATGGAAGCCCAGGTTGCTTTGATAGCGGCCTTCAGCTCGTCTGCATTGTTGGGTCTGGTGTCTCTCATCTTCCTCTTGACAATACCCCATAGATTCTCTATGGGGTTCAGGTCAGGCGAGTTTGCTGGCCAATCAAGCACAGTGATACCATGGTCATTAAACCAGGTATTGGTACTTTTGGCAGTGTGGGCAGGTGCCAAGTCCTGCTGGAAAATGAAATCAGCATCTCCATAAACCTTGTCAGCGTAAGGAAGCATGAAGTGCTCTAAAATGTCCTGGTAGATGGCTGCGTTGACTTTGGACTTGATAAAACACAGTGGACCAACACCAGTAGATGACATGGCTCCCCAAATCATCACTGACTGTGGATACTTCACACTGGACTTCAAGCACTTTGGATTCTGTGCCTCTCCACTCTGGGACCTTGATTTCCAAATGAAATGCAAAATTTACTTTCATCTGAAAAGACGAGTTTGGACCACTGAGCAACACTCCAGTCCTTTTTCTCCTTAGCTCAGGTAAGACGCTTCTGACGTTGTCTCTGGTTCAGGAGTGGCTTGACACGAGGAATGCGACAGTTGTAGCTCATGTCCTGGATACGTCTGTGCGCACTGACTCCAGCCTCAGTCCACTCCTTGTGAATCTCCCCCAAATTCTTGAATGGCTGTTGCTTCACAATCCTCTCAAGGCTGCGGTTATCCCTGTTGCTTGTGCACCTTTTTCTACCACACTTTTTCCTTCCACTCAACTTTCTATGAATATGCTTGGATACAGCACTCTGTGAACAGCCAGCGTCTTTAGCAATGACCTTTTGTGGCTTACCTTCCTTGTGGAGGGTGTCAATAACTGTCTTCTGGACAACTGTCAAGTCAGCAGTCTTCCCCATGATTGTGTAGCCTACTGAAGCAGACTTAGAGACCATTTAAAGGCTCAGGAAACCTTTGCAGGTGTTTTGAGTTAATTAGCTGATTAGAGTGGGACATCGTGAGTCTACAATATTGAACTTTTTCACAATATTCAAATTTTCGGAGATACTGAATTTTGGGTTTTCATTAGCTGTCAGCCATAATCATCAAAATTAAAAGAAATAAACACTTGAAATATTTCACTCTGTGTGTAATGAATCTATATAATACATGAGTTTCACTTTTTTAATTTAATTATCGAAATAAACGAACTTTTCCATGATATTCTAATTTATTGAGATGCACCTGTATACACATATATATATATATATATATATATATATATATATATATATATATATATATATATATATGTTGCAATCAGAAATATTCAACCCCCTCACCTCAAAAGACATTATAGTGATGTGGATGAAAGATAATGACAATAAATGACAAAAAACCTCATTAAACAACAAAAAATATGATGTTATTTTGACAACAGAAGTTGACTTAACTTTGAAGTTCAAATGAAAAATGTAACTCTTTTAACACAAGTGCATGTGCAGTATTATTCAACCCCCAGCTTCAGTACTTTGTGGCCCATCCTTTAGCTTTTATAACTTCTAACAAACGTTTTCGGTAAGTGCTGACTTACACCTCTCGATCGGAATCTTTGCCCATTCTTCACGTGCAAAAACCTCTAGCTCAGTGATGTTTGATTGCTTCCGTGCTGCAACCTTCTTTAAATCCCACCAAAGATTTTCAATCGGATTTAAATCTGGTGACTGAGAAGGCCGCTCCAGGACGTTCCAGGATCTTTTTCTCAACCAAGCTTTGGTTGACTTGGAGATGTGCTTGGGATCATTGTCTTGCTGGAAAGTGCAATGATCACCAAGGTTTAATTTGTCAACAGAAGGCTCTTTAAAATGGCCTGGTATTTCTGGGAATCCATGATGCCAGGTACACGATCAAGATTGCCAGTTCCTGCCGCAGAAAAACAGCCCCACATCATCAATGACCCACCTCCATGCTTGACCGTGGGGATGGTATTCTTCTGGTCATAAGCCTGGCCTTTAGCACGCCAGACATAACGCTGGTCCATATGTCCAAACAGTTCCAGTTTGGTTTCATCAGTCCATAGAACTGTCACCCACAAATCTGTAGTCTTATCCAAATTCCTCCTGGCATATTCTAGTCGACTTTTGATGTTCCTTGTGGTCAAGAGTGGAGTGCGTCTTGGAGTCCGGCCATGAAGTCCTTGTTTATTCAGTGCACGTGTTATAGTTGCCACTGAAGCACTTGTACCAGCCTTCATCAGGTCATCATGTAGGTGTCTTGTATAATGCTCCCAATGGTGTCTCTTGGAATATAACATTTTTTGGAAATCTTCTTATACCCAAGGCCCTTCAGGTGTGATGAAATAATCTCCTCTCTCAGCTTTTGTGGAAGCTCCTTTGTCTTTCCCATGATTGCAACTCACCTTGAATACCTTCATGGGTGGGGTTTATATATGCATCACAGCTGAAGCAAATGAAGGATCATTATAGAGTTCCCAAAGGGTTAATTATGTTTCAACTCCACTTTAGGCCATAAAAACTGTCAGACAGCTTTATATAGGGGTTGAATAATTGTGACATGGGTATCTTAACAAAATATACTGTTACACACAAATATTACATCATGCATTTTCTGTGTTGATTTTATGTATCACTCAACTCATAAAGAAGTCATCCGAAGCAGAATCTTGCTCTTTGAAAAAACTTGAATTGATAAATCCTTAAAATCTTTAGGGGGGTTGAATATTTCTGATTGCAACTGTATATATATTGCATAACTACAGTACAGTGAATACATCCTTTTTTTAACGCATACCACAACATAAAGCACACGTTGGGTTAGGAACAACATCAGTCGGATGACCGTAAGGCTATTGAGGCCATTGGAGTAGCAGAACAACTGCAGGACTTCCAGTTAAGAATTGAGTCCTTTGAGAACCGGTTTATAGAAGTGGCCAATATTACACTCAATCTTGAGGAGGGGTTCAGCAGCAAAATATTTAATTGGTCGATGTTCAAAAATGCATTCCTTGAAGCCTTCTTGCCCACTGATTACCAGTCTGAGATTGAGGAGCGACTTCAGTCTAATGTGCAATCCCCCAATCAGTGCCTGAGGGACTTTGCCTATGATCACCGTGTGCTCTGCCTGAAGTGGAGTCACAATATGGCAGAAGAGGAGGTTGTGCGGCGAATCCTCAGAGCATGTAATCCGAGGCTGGCCAGTGGCCTACGTGGCATTGTGTCTACTGTCGACCAGCTGGTTAAGGTGGGGTCCTTGATAGAGAAAGACTGGAGCAACTTCAAAGACTATTGGAACCGCATACAGCAGTCCAACTCTTCGGACCGTACTTGCAAAAAATCCGGCAGGAAACCTGAACATGGGCAGGGCCGTGGACATGGTGCAGATGTTGCCTCTGTTCTGGGCATTCCAACCCTCCTGGAGGTACCAATAAGGGTCAGAGGATCAAAGGGAGATGCCGCCCTTGACTCAGGGTGCACATACTCTTTGAAAAATAGAACCCTATGGAACAACTTAAAGAGGCCTGGAGAGACTCTGAGCGTGGGCGAAATCCCAAAGTTTGTTATGGCCAATGGACAAGAGAGTAAGGCTCTAGGGAAAACTAACCTGCTCCTCACCCTCCATGATACTCACATCTCCATCAGCTTACATATACTTAGGGATGATCAGCTGTACATGCCTCTACTGCTTGGTCTACACTTTATGTGTGCGAGCCAGATTGTCTTAACCTCAGGAAGTATGTTATGCCGAGGGGAAAAGAGCATAAGTTTTTACCCAAAACCCAGGATGCATTGCATTGGGAGTTTCAAGAATCAATAGTCAATTTCTCACTGGATCTCCAGAGCGGTTACTGGCAGGTGGCCATGGATGAAGAGAGCAAAGGAAGACCGCCATGACCACCCATCTAGGCCTATTCCAGTTTAGGGTTATGCCATTTGGTCTGCGGAAAGCTGGTGCCACCTTTCAGCGGCTGATGGAAACTGTCCTTGTGGAGTTAAAGAGGAAAATCAGTTTCGTCTATATAGATGACATCATCGTTTTTTCCAAGACTCAGGAACAGCATCTACGAGACCTGGATGCAGTCTTCCAAAAGCTGCATGAGGCCCATCTAACTCTCAATGTAAAGAAATGCCATTTTCTTCAGACTCAGCTAACCTTTCTGGGGCATGTAGTATCAGGGGAGGGGGTGGCCGTGGACCCAGCAAAAATTGAGGCCATACCAGCCTATCCAGCACCCACAGACTTGAAGAGTCTCCAGAGATTCCTTGGATTAGTAGGTTGGTACCACAAGTTCCTACCCAGGATGGCGGACATTGTGGCTCCTCTGAATAACCTCAAGAGGAAAGGAGTATTGTGGGAGTGGACTGAGCAATGTCAAGTATGTTGCAGTCACCACCAGTGTTGGCTCAGCCGCAGCCACTCTTTGGCTCTCTGTGACGCTAGTGACGTGGGACTAGGGGCCGTCTTGATGCAGACTATCGAGGGAGAAGAGAAAGTTATAGCCTTTGCCTCAAGAACACTGCAGGGTGCTGAACTGAGGTACTCCACCTCAGAGAAGGAGTGTCTAGCAGTCGTCTGGGCAGTGGAGAAATGGCGCCACTACCTAGATGGGGAGACATTCAAAGTATTCACAGACCACAGAGCTCTAACCTGGGCCTTTAACTGCCCTAAGACATCATCTCGCCTGACCAGATGGACTCTGCGGCTCCAGCCTTACTCATTCAGGGTCAATTACAAAAAGGGCTGCTGTAATATTGTCCCCGATGCTCTATCCCGGGCACCACCATTATCAGAAGGGAGCGTTTGTGTTGCTGGTGCAAAATCTTACTGGTATATCTTACCCAGCTCCCTTCAGGATATCGAAACCGCCCAGCAGTTGGGCTCTTGACATACTTGGTCAAGAGCTTAGCCTTTCCATCGAACAGCCCACACCTGGTCGCATTCACGATGAATACCAACAAGGAGTGCTATACCGAGGTGTTCCTTCAAAATATGGGGGATTTAATTACTAGATGGTTGTCCCCGCTGTACTTGTGCCAGAGTTTCTGGCTTATTTTCATAACAGTCCTTTTGGAGGACATCTGGGGAGGATGAAAACCCTCCTAAAAATCCTGGAGGTGTCGTGGTGGCTAACGCTCCGGGGGAAATGATAGGAGTGGACTTCATGGGACCCCTACCACTCAGCAAGGCCCGGAATTCATTGCTGATGGTAGTCGTGGATTACTACACCAAATGGGTGGAGTGTAAAGATCACCTAAGTGCACTTTATATGTAAAGTAAATGTGTTAGGGAGGACAGGTAATCTGCTCTTTACCTACATACCTACATATGTTACCTACATATATTATAGTCTGTGAATATTTATCAGCCAGAAGCCTTAAATTATAATGATAAGGGATTGGATCTCCATCTGTATTTGTTTATTGTATGTATTATTGTGTATACATTTTTTTCTTTATATCCGAATGTTATAAATGGGGGGAAGTGACGTCTCAATGGGGGGGTTGTTTGTTTGGGCGGGCCGGTGAGCGACCAGTGAAGTTCGGTGAAACGGCGGACCTGAGGACCTACAAAGGATTCTTTCCAATAAACTGGATTATTGCCTGAGCAAAACTTTCAGGGATGGAAGTGAGAACCGGACTCTTTTTCTGGGTGGTCAGAGGTGGTGAGAATAGCGTGGATTATTTTGTATATTATTGTTTGCGGCAATCTCACCACGCCACACCTGCTTAAACTTTGCTTGGGGACGCTTTTTGGGATTCAGGACTATAATGGACAAACTATTTCGTTTGATGAACTGAGGGACTATATGAACCTGGGGTTTGGGGGAAATATTGATGTATGTGATTTGTTGGAAGTTGAGTAGTTGTGTTTACTTTCGCGTCTTTGTTTGCGGGCACACGTCCAGTTGCGACGTGTGTATAATAAGGTTAATTGAAAATACAGATTATTAATTGCGTTCTGGTTTAATTTCGTTATTATATATATTCTTTCATATGTTGTGGGGGCAGATGTCAAGGTTATCGATCCTATAAAGTATTATTCGTTTATTGTAAGAGGGTCAGTTGGCGGCGCCCGCACACAGCGTGACAGATCCACCCGTTCTCCTTTAGAATAGCGTATGTAATTTCCCCCTTACATTCTAAACAAGGTGAATTGTTACAATAAGACCGAACAGAAATTAAGGTCCAAGACCAAATAAAATGCAAACAGAAATTATAAAATTGGTATAGCAACCGCAACAGAAATTAAGTCGCTTGACAAACAGAAATTAAGGTCCGCTGGACCGAAAGTAAAATACCGTGGGGAGTGCAAGATCTAAATATACAACTGTGGTAGTGGGGCGTGATCAGCGTCGGCTGCAGGAGGGAGGGAGTGGAGATGGGGTTCTGGGATCAGTGCCAGGGAGAGAGTCTGATTGTGCACAGGTGTTCCAGGTCAACTAATGACTCTCTCCTCTTTAGTAGCAGTAGCGTGCTGGGACGGGCGGCCCCAGAGCAGGAAGGCAACGCCTAGAGAGATTGCCCATGTGTATATATGTATCTGTATAGCCAAAAGAATAAAGAAAGCATTACGGAAATCATACCTGTGGTCCTGAGAGTTCATGACGAGATACCCACGGTAACAGAGAGGTTTGTTACAAGAACCTAATAAAAGGTCAGCAAGGACCGAACTTAAATAAAAGGTCATAAGACCGAACAGAAATTAAGGTCCAAGACCAGATAAAATAAAATTGCAACAGAAATTATTAAATTGGTATAGCAACCAATTAAGTCTCTTGACAAACCTAAATTAAGGTCCGCTTGACCGAAAGTAAAATCAAATGAATGTGTTGGATGGGGGGCCAGAATGTAGAAAAAAGTAAAAGGTCAGCGAGGACCGAATTTAAATAAAAGGCCATTCGGCTGAACAAAACTTAAAGTCCAAGACCAAATAATATAAAATGGCAACAGAAAATATAAATTGGTACGATGACCGCAACAGAAATTAAGTCAGCTTGACAAACACAAATTAAGGTCCGCTGGACCGAAAGTAAAATACCGTGTGCAACACATACATCGCCACGCACGTATGGGGTCTTTCCGGTTTCCGATCATGCAAGGTCACAGAGACCGTGTATGCAATGAGAGAGGGGAGAGTGACCAGGTGTGAGTTCTGAAGAAGTTGCATGAGAAATTACTTGCTTTGCTCGCACAACTCGAAACAGTGAGCAGATAAAACTAAACCACCACCAGTTATATGCAAGATTTATCGACATCAGGTTTTGAAAGCTTTGATTGGAAAGGAGAGTGTTTAGATGAGGATGGATATAGGAAGTGAAGGCAGAAGAAGAGCATCTTCCCAATTGTTGTAGGGAAAAAGAGGAAATACCTTGGTTGGCTGCAGAAGTAGCAGCTCCTATCCTGAATGAATGAGCTGAACAGAGGCTATAGGTTGATTTTAATTAGACTCGTTTAAGATGGTGATAGAACCATGTTTTGTTTTTTGATAGAGGAAGTTTATGGAATGAGGAATACAGGACAAATGGGCTAGTAGAATGTCTTTTTTGTAGAAGCCAGTTGCAACTTGGGAATGAGGGGGCCAGCGCTTGCGCGCCACTGTCCTTGAAAATCTCCCAAAACCTCACAGATGGAGCGCATTTGTGAATAACTGCAGAGAATCAGAGGGATGCACTAGCTCCCTGTAGAAGATTGTCGTCACTTCAGTGATCATGCAGATGGGACCAGAACGCAGGTCGGATCGGCACCTTCATCAAGCAATATTATATCCAAATTTTTTGCACGAGATGCCGTGTCCCGTAGACGGAAATTAAGGAACGTCATAAGGGATGATGCGCATCACGAAGTGCTGAGGAAGAGAGCAGCTGCTTCTTTGTGACGTTTTAGCTGCAAGGGAGGATTTTGTGATGTCGCGAATATGCTGTATGATTTTACTGACGGAGGGACACCGAGTGATTGAAGCATTTAGTTGAAGGGGAACTATCGGGGGGGAATCATCCAGCAGGAACTCTCGGGAACACGCGTCTCCGACAGTTTGAAAAAGAGCCTTTCATCTCGCCACTGGAGAGGAGCAGTGTTTGTATATTAACGGCGTACATTGAGCGCGTTCATAGGGTTAGTTTTTTAATAATTTTTTTTATTTTTGTGTGAAAGATGAATGTAACGAATCAGTTTACATATGATGAATGTGATTTTATTTATTTAGTTTGTTTTTGATTTATTTATTCATTTTATTATTATTATTATTATGATTTATTATTATTAAAAAATATATATTTAATAACATTTTATAAATCGTAGTATCAGACCATCAAGTGGAATACCAGGAGCAACAGAAAATGTGTGTATGCGTGTGTATGGGTTTTCTGGTCACAGCTGCTCGGTAATCAGAGCAGAAGCTGCACTTGGTTTGTACCGAGCTGGAGTTTCTGTGTTCTCCTCCACTCTGCTCTCACTTGAACTAATAAACATGCATCACTATTATCAGGACCTGATCAGTACATGAAGTAACTTAATGTTGTTTGATTCGCTCCAGAGTTTATGAGACTGCATTTAAACATCATGAAAAATGACTCGTAAACATTTTGTGCTCAGTGCAACATGAGACGTGATGTGAACAGTAGGACTCAGTGTTAAAGTGAACAGAGCGACATAGATTCATGTATTTACGCATTAAACAGGTAACCTTAGCCATCATCGCAGAAATTGGATGAGAAATTTGGCAGCTCTTCGGTGCTGTGCACCTGAATAAATAAATTTTGATTCCCACCGGCACCGAAGGATATATTATGAAATTGTCGGTTATGTCTGCTTTAGGAAGCCAAGCTCCTTGACCTGCGAGCTTATTCATTTATTTGCTTTATCGACCGCCTAGGTCTAATTATGCCTCGTAGTTAGAGAGAGAGACTGGTGGAATGAGACTATTGCTACAGAACCGGCAGAGAGGTCGGAAATTCAGCGCTTTTCTCCTGAATATGTAGGATCCGGGATGGGATCGAGCGCCTGGACAGACTGACCGGGATGAGCGTCTTGTGGCTGTTAAGAACTAGCTGTTGGAATGTACGAGCTTTCAAATTCGTTGATTTCAAATTGGAAACTTGTTGAATGATGCACCTGTGGTGCTGTGTCACTAAAGCTGGAGATACACTTGCTGCTTAAACCCGCGTCCGCGTAGACAACTGGCTGCATCACGAACGTAGTTGTTCACATACTTGCCGACGTACTACGCGCGTTACCGGAGGATACCACTGGAGGGCACACCGGAGAAATCAGACCATGTAGGACTTCTGGAATTGCATGACGTAAACAATAAGCATGTGACGCTCTAGGAGGTTACTGTTTTGTTAATTTTAAGATTACAGCAGAAAAGAGACAGCGGCGCCACGTAGATGGTCTGTAAGGCCCATCAATCAAGTATGGCGGATTGGCCCACTGATTTTACACCACAAGACACAAAGTGAGCTTCCCCACCTTCTGCTACACTACCCCTGCCGTTCAAGTGCATATTGCATCTGGCGTTCGCGTAGCGTTAATTTCTGAGGACATGCACAACTGACGCTCCAAATGGACTCAGGATATGCGAGACAGCCATCAAGTGCACGCGTACGTGCACTCAATTAGAGGAGATGTAATTCGGGCCAATTCAGGTGTGTATTGCATGCTTTATACACGGCGCGGTTTTGTGATTCTGAAGGAATACGTTGCTTCCGTGTCTCAGATTAGATCGCTGAATACGACAGATAGCGTCGAGTTGTTGACTCTCCCGTGGTAGACGAAGCAAATTGTGTTGTGGTTACACTTGCTGCTTAAACCCGCGTCCGCGTAGACAACTGGCTGCATCACGAACGTAGTTGTTCACATACTTGCCGACGTACTACGCGCGTTACCGGAGGATACCACTGGAGGGCACACCGGAGAAATCAGACCGTGTAGGACTTCTGGAATTGCATGACGTTTACAAAAAACATGCGACACTCGAGGAGGTTACTATTTTGTTAATTCTAAGATCACAGCAGAAAAAGAGACAGCGGCGCCATCGTAGATGGTCTGTAAGGCCCTTAAATCAAGTACGGCGTGACAATACGAGTATGTCTCTCTCGTTCTGCCAATGCGAGAAATTGATGAAGAAACACACCCAGTATTTTCGAATGTCCGCCAAGACGTTTGATTATTTGCTCCACCGGATTGGCCCACTGATCATACACTACAACACACACAGTGAGCTTCCCCACCTTCCGCTACACTGCCCCTACCGGTCAAGTGCATATTGCATCTGGCTTAGCGTAGCGTTAATTTCTGTGGACGTGCACAACTGACTCCAAATGGACTCAGGATACGCGAGGCAGCCATCATGCACACGTACGTGTAGTCAACAGCAAGTACAAGTACAAAGATGTGATGATCTGCTGCAGGAATTAGAGGAGATGTAATTCGGGCCAATTCAGGTGTGTATTGCATTGCCCTATATACGGCGCGGCTTTGTGATTCTGATAGAATACGTTGCTTCCGTGTCTCAGATTAGATCGCTGATTACGCCATATAGCGTCGAGTTCTTGTCTCTTCCGGGGTAGACAAAGCAAATTGTGTTGTGGTTAATGCTGAAGCACGAGGAACTGCCGCTCTTCGGTCTCTGTTTGGACAAGGAACGCAGATTTTTTGAGTGCGGCAGTGCTGAATGATTGGCTGAAAGAGACCGTGGCAGATCTGATTGGCCATTTAGGACTGAACTTACGCTAAGCTTCATATATCCTCTCGACGGCGTTGTCCTTTCTTTCAGTAAAACTGTCAGGAATTTGTTTCCCCGATTTGTCCTTTGATTATTATTTGAAACAAATTTTAAGGACTGCATTCCTTCACTTGCGTAACATTTCAAAAATGAGGCTCGTCCTGTCTCAAAAGGATGCAAAGGATGCAAAGGATCCGTATTATCAGGCTCTACCAGTAAGTCTTTAATGCAGCTTGTCCAAAATGCGGCAGCATGTGTCCTGACAAGATCCAGGAAAAGAGATCACATTTCTCCTGTACTACACTGGCTTCTTGTTAAATTTAGAATAGAATTCAACATTAACCTCCTCACCTACAAGGCCCTTAATAATATGGGACCATCATACCTTAAAGAGGTCATAGTCCTATATCACCCTACTAGAGCACTGTGCTCACAGAATTTAGGCTTACTTGTTGTCCCTAAACTCTAAAAGTAGAGTAGGAGCCAGAGCTTTTAGCTATCAAGCTCCTCTCCTGTGGAATCATATCCCAGTTTCTCTGTACGTTTAAGAATAGTCGTAAAACCTTCCTTTTTGATAAAGCTTATAGTTAGTCTTAGTTATGCTGCTGTAGATCTAAAATGTCGAGGGAAACATGACACATGGAGCTTCTCTTTCTTCGTCTCCTTCTTTATCACATTAATCTCTCATCAATACATGTTACTGACTTGACTACTTCCCCCCCCCACCCAGAGTCCTTGTGCATTATCGTTTGCAGACCCAGGATCGCTGCTGCGGCCACATCGTGGATCATGATGAAGGATCATAGATTGTGATCATGGACCATAGACCAAGACAGTGGATGGCGAATCAAAGATTGTGATGTTGGATCGTGATTATTGTGGCAGCTGATTGTGGACCCTAATGGTGGATTGTGTATCATGGACTATGATTACAACAAGACTGCTTGATTTACAAAATGCCTAAACTCACATATTCTACCATTACTGACAATAACTCCTCAATTTCAATTGTCATTATTGCTCCCTTCATTTCTATAAGACAATTTCTTATGTATACATAGTAAATACCTATAGAACATTGACATACCTTTCCATTATGCTAAAACATTTTTATTCTGTTCAATGTTGTTATATAATTTGTTGATGTGTTCAGCTACAGGCGGCATCTATTGCCTATTGTCCTGGGAGAACGATCCCTCACATGTGGCTCTCTCTGAGGTTTCTAAGTTTTTTCCCCCTGTTAATAGGGTTTTCTTTTTGGTAGTTTTTTCCTTACCCTTTTGAGGGTTAAGGGCAGAGGATGTCACACCTTGTTAAAGCCCTATGAGACAAATTGTGATTTGGGAATATGGGCTTTACAAATAAAATTGGATTGACTGATTGATTGGTTGATTGAATGTCCAGACCAGATGATGAATTTGTCATATTTGTCCATTAACTTAATTTACTCTAAATAAAAAGTAATCTCATACTTAAAAAGTTAGACTAGACTGCTGGTCACAAGATACGTTTTTAATGAACAGAAGAATTAAAATGTTCCAGTTTAAATGTATGTGCCTATACCTTGGTGTCTATAACTTTAATTTGAGGTGCTTTCATAATAGGGTTTGTTTCAAATACACATAACGTTTCTTTTCACCCTTTGTCTGAAACACTGTTTTAGCTCTTTGCCCGCCTCCCTGAAAGTCCAGTCTGCTCTGATTGGTCAGCTGGCACACTCTTTTGTGACTGGCCAACTGTTTCAAGCACGTCAGAAATGTTATACCACCTACCAAGAGGCTTCCTGATCAGCTGTTAATACCGCTGAACCCACAGTAACAATAGCATCATGTCCTAGTAATTTAAGACCTACTATACCTGAAAATAACACGGGCGAGTTAAGTCTTGCATTTAGCAGTTTAGCTTTGTTACTCTTTGACTAATAAGTGCCTGGCACCAGTGATGCTGCTAAATAATGTGGGTTGTCATATGCTGCTCTGTTGCTGTTTGACTGCACAATGTCATGAACTGTCTATTAATAATAGCTTGCACAGTTTGTGTCTCTTAATACAAGCTACCACTATAAGCTCACACACACACACAGGTTCACTTTGTCGTGGTTTGTCTCATTAAATATTGCAGCCTGGATCTCTGCACCAAGTCATATATAGGAGCTAAATTATCTTAAAATGGAGCTCCTCCTTACAGACAGAATATTTTTAAAGTGGAAAAGCCTCTGTGCTTCCGGCTGCTGCTTCTTTTAACCCGTTGAGCGAGGTGCCAATAGCTGCATGTCGTGTCCATACTGTCAGATCTGAAGAAGGGAGTGGGAGGGAGTTAACCCTTCCTCCTTTTCTCTCTCTCTCTCTCTCTCTCTCTCTCTCTCTCTCTCTCTCTCTCTCCCCTCCCTTTTACAGCTCAGCATCACGATGCGTAAATCCACAGGTCTGGTGTTCCACAGAAGCATTATCCTGTCCATCTGAGCCACTTGTGTAAACGATTTGAGTCACAGCTCCACTGAAAGGTGAGTAATTTTTTTAATGGTAGCATCGATGGTTAGACACAGTATTTTATTATGTTTTTTCAAAAAGAAAACCTGCCTGTAATTTGATGTCAGTACCTCATTCTACAGATCCCAACAGTGTCCATTGAGAAAGGGGGCCAATGGTTATATGCTTTCATTCTCTTTGCTTTGGCTATGATTTGTCTTGAAATGTGCAGGACTGACTTCCCACCCTTGATCAGATAAAACCTCCCTTTGACATGCTCTGCTATTTCCTATGGAAGCACAAACAAAGCGAGGTTCAGATGCTGTTCAGTCTCATGACATCTTGCCAAGTAAAACTGTGCATTAGCAGTATTTTGGCACAGAACTGAGGGGAGGGATGTTACATGTCAGCTCAATGTGTCACAAAAGCCGAGAAAATGAATCCTGATTGATTAGCAATGAGAAGACTTAACAGATGCCACCGTCATTAACAGGAAATGCTCTCTTTTTTGTCAGTTATAAAAGCTGTGATTCGCCTCTGTAGTGCAGCAGCAGTGGGCACTACTCACTTTGAGAGGAAATGTCTTTTCACTGACTGACTCAATAGTCTGGGCTTCTGGGAAACATATCTTGCATTCATATTGTGTTTGTGTTATGACAAGTTCTGCACGTCTCTCATCAATATTAAGCTGTGTATTTTTGATGTTATTGATGTTGTTTTATATCAGAAACTTGATTGCCCCAGAATATAAATCAAACAAGTAACTTGAAATTAAATTTCGTAATTAATTTCCTATAAGGGTGACTTTGGCTCAGTAAGGAAGGTGCAAAAGTAAAAAAGAACCCTTTTGAACCATGTCCCTAGCATTAAACTAGAAAAAGTGCATCTGGAAATGCCCGAAATGCACTTGTACCAATGCGATTAAGACCGTGCACTCAATCAATAGAATCCAATGTCTTTGATAGATTACCAATGGCAAGCTTTGAAAAATTGCTCATGACCATCGCTTTTTGTTATCATCCATGTCATTCTCATTGGAGTCAGTCACATCATGGGATCAACTGCAAACTGAGGTCTCAGTGTTGTTCACAGTTCATGCAGTCCATGCAGATCAGAGCAAGAGGATGCTCAGCAGGAGCTGATGACAGGCATTCAGCATGATTTGCATATTGGAGAATAAAATGTCACAATTAATAGAATGCAAAATCAGACAGGTTTATGGCAATGTAATATATGAAGCAATAAAAGGTTATTATTAGGGTCAGAAAAAAAAATACATCAATAGATTTTACTTTCAAATTCTACTGTTCGGAAAAAGGTGTTTTTTTAAAGGTGTTAAAATAAAAATAAAGCTTTATAATTTTAATTTAACCTCCAATTATACACTAAGAGAATAACATTCATAATAATCTTTTATTTATCTTCCACTAGCTCAAATTCAAACCATCTAGATTTTTAATTTTGGTGCATTTAATCATTTAGATATTTCCTATTTTCCTCAGGTAACATTTCCATTTCCTGTGACCACTGTTTCAGTGTGTCTAATGCAGCGGAATAATAATAGTTCATGTTTTTGAATAGTGGAGTCAGAGTTACCTGTAGAATTTGAGAATGGATGCATAAAACCATACTGTAAAACTATAAAAAACAAGATTGAGACCTCAGTCTAACTGATCGGTTGAGCGATGCCGCAATACCTCGCCTTACATGACAGTCATTACTGCCCAGACTGGCTCCAAAGATGTCAAAAGCACAAGTTGGCAATGCCCATACCCAGGATATTTATATTATAAATTACCTACTCTCTTTTATGTAGTTTTATCCCAAAGGTTTGTTTCATTGTACTGTCAATAATGGTAGAATATGTGAGGAGGTTATATTGTATATCTTAGCAATCTTAGCAATAGTTAAGGGGTGACTGTGGCTGAGGGGGTAGAGTGGTTGTCCTCCGACCAGAAGGTTGTTGGTTCCTGTCTTCACCCAGGTTACCTTCGGCAAGATACCGGACCCTAATGTGTGAATGGGTGAATGACAATAACCTGTACTGTAAAGTGCTTTGAGTAGTCATAAAGACTAGAAAAGATATATATAGATATAGATATATATAGATATATATATATACAGATAATTTAACCATAATTCAGCTGCCACCATGATCACCTAACCCACTACGACCGCAATCAACAGTCACGATCCATTGAAGGCTCTGTCTCCTCTACTATACCTTTAGAGACTTTCCGGCTTAAACCATGTCCACATGTTCCTTGCAGAAACACAGTGGGTTTTTTTCTACTGGTGCACTAGGCCCCAGTCAATAACAGACCCCCCTGAGACGGTCACTACAAAGGAAAGTGTGTGTGGGCCTGTTTTTTCTTTTTTTCTCTAATGGTCCATGAGTCAGACTCAAAGTGAGTTTTGTTAGATTGTGAGGTAGGTTGAGGTTTCCATTGAAACCAAGAGCCCTCTTTTATGCAGCGTGATGAAACACTTACGACAAAACATTCAAAATAAATAATGTTGCCTTTTTCAAGGACATTTTCTTTCAGAAGCTAGATTTTTTTATTAATAGATGTTGAATACTGAAAGAAATATGCTCTGACAACTGACAACCCAGCCCTTAAGGAGTCATATAAAAGAGTAGAATTGGCAAGTATCAAAACATCTAAATTCACTCAACACAACAACACCTGCGAGTAAGATTACAGAAAAGGAGGGATGACACTTCTCCTCAGTGATCGGACAGAATTTTAAACAACACTTTGTTTGATGTCACATCACTGTGGAGTGAACTGCAGATGGAGGCAGGGATGGCTGGTGTTTGTGTTGTTTACCAAGAAACCACAAGGAGTTTTTAATCAATAATCAAGAGTATTTGTTCTTAAAGAGGATAAAATGGACCAAAAATGTTACCAGGGAACCTTCACCTGAGGTTGAGAGGAGATTCAGATCAGGCTAATGTGTGCAGTGACCTCTTCATCAAAGGTTAGGAATACTTGTGTGGCATGTAACGTACCTGTTTCAGTACTAATCCTATTCTTTGTAACATTAAAATTATTCAGTTTATTTTCTTTGCTGGAGTTAGTTCATCTGCAGCTAAACAACAATACATAGAAATTATAACTAGGAATTGTTAAGTACAAAGTGTTTTTCAGGGTATAACTTTGTTGCTAATTTTGCAAAGCATTCAGCCTCCAGTGTGATCAGTTACCAGGCCTGCTGCCGCACCACTGGCCTGTGGTTCAGCTCTCCATTTTTGCCCGCGGCCTCCTGCTTGGCCTCCAGAGACGTTCTGTCCTCGCCAGCACTCTCCTGCTCGGGCCGTCCTCCTGAGCCCCTGCGGTCTGTCCCTGAATTTGTTATTTTACTGCATCTGCCTTTGGGTCCACCTGCACACAACAGGTTCCTGCTGCTCTTTCTTTTTTCTCGTCTTCTTAAGGAAGTCTTTGACACTGTTGGACCATGTATTCTGTCATTGATAAATACCTGTCTTCTCTCTGGTTGTGTACCCTGCTGCCTTTAAACATGCTGTTGTGCAGCCCTTGTTACAAAAGGAAAATCACGACCCCTCTGTTCTTTTCTAACTTAAGGCCCCTGGTGCTCTTAGACCTGATGGCTGCTTTCGACACTGTCGGTCACTCAATCCTGTTGTCACATTTTGGTAATTGTGTAGGAGTTAAAGGTGCTGCACTCATGTGGTTTCAGTCCTACCTAACAGATAGGAGTTTCAACCCCTTTATAAGTTTCCCACCATCTGATTGTTCGTGCTCGTTTCATTTCTTGGTGTCATTTAGATCTCGTTAGCCTCTCTCTCTCTCTCTCTCTCTCTCTCTCTCTCTCTCTGCTTCACAAAATACATGGCAATAAAAAAAATTAAAGAAAGGTAAGCAGATATAAGGGACATATTAAATTCTATTCCATTTAGGCGCGAAATCATAACATATTAAGGTCGAGACCTTAAATATTATAGAGAAATCTTAATCTTGAAAGTAAGGAGTAACTAAAACTGTCAAAGAATTTAGTGGGATGGAAATAAATGATCCGGTCTCAGAACTGTATACAAGCATTGTACTTAAGTAAATGTATTTCATACCACTGGTTCTCAGTGAACTCATATGACTAATAACTAATACAGTTTTAATCTTGATCTTTTAGAAATATTAAATTGCTCACTAGAAACAGGCATCTTTCCAGATGCACAAAAAATTATGATACTCAGTTATATCTATCCGTAGCGCCAGATCACTCTGATGCTCCAAACCAAGTTAAAAATTGCCTCTCCAGCCTGGAACAATGGATGAGCAACAAATTTCTCATATTAAATGAAGATACAACAGAAATTCTTGTAATTGGTACTGATGATCGGAGATTATTAGCAAACTTGGAAGTCTTACGCATCAAAGCAAATCAGAAGTGAAGGATCTGGGTGTTACACTTGACTCAAAACTAGATTTTAATCCACACATAAACAATGTCAAAAGGATTGCCTTTTATCATTTAAGAAATATTGCAAGAGTAAGACCATACCTCAATCTGGAACATGCCAAAAGGTTATCCTCGTTGGGGTCCTCTAAGTCAAGGTGTGAATGGCTGTTGATACCTGTAAGTTGTACACCCACCCTGCTATTGTGTGTCATTAGGGTCACTGGAGTTGGGGTATGGTTGGATGTTGAGCTGTCTAGGGAGAGAAATTAGGACCACATTGTAGGTGTCTTATATTTAGTGGTGAAAAAATTCAAAAGTATCTTTCACTCCTCTTTCAAGCCATCTGTCCTCTTTGGCCAAATTCTCCACATTAACATCCTCAAAAGAGTGTACCTTGTCTTTGAGGTGTAAGTGAACTGCTGAGTTCTGGCCTGAAGAACTGGCTCTCCCGTGTTGTCCCATCTGCATATGTAGTGGTTGTTTTGTTTCCCCAATGTACAGGTATAGGTACTGTATATGTTTTATGCAGATACAGTGTGCAAGACAGACCCTTACTATGGACACTGAAAGAATGCAGGATGTTTTGAAGTAAACCACAGCAGAGCTTTGGGGTCTTCAAGCTGAAGCACTGGAGTCTTTTCAGGGGACAGCTTCTTTGTTTTATTTATGTAGTTTGAGCCTTATATAAGCTGTGGCCATCTAGAGTTTTTAAATCTGGAGAAGCAATTTTAGTTAAGCCAAGATTGAGACAAAAAGCCTCCTCTGAACTATTTTCTTTCAGGTTGAACTACTCTTTCTTCCTTACTCAACTGTTTCTAGAGTTTGGCACAAGTAAATAGTTTATAGGAGTTTTTAAGTGGATAGCTATGTAGAGTGATATGCTTGTTACTTCAAACTGCAAAGCCAATGGCATTCCGGCAAGTATTTGGATGTAGTTCTGCTGTTATCAGACTGTTTAGAATTATTTATTGAAAGAAAATTCTTTATCGAAAGAAACTCATAATAACAGAGTGACCTCTTGTTTTAACAGTCACAAATAATTAAATCAAAAATATATACTTCTGATCATTAGCAATGATCATGTCCATTCACTTTTGATCATTAGCTGCTTTCAGTAGGACAAACACTACATTATTTATTAGTGAATTTAATATTTAACCAAAGGGCTTGATCTGTAGCCTTTCACAAATCCAAATTATCGTGAAGACAGGAAGATTTGAGAATCCCAAATTCTGCTTTACTCTACAGTGGCTTTAATGAATTTAGCTCTAGGTCCAAACATTTGCTTTTAATCTTCTCAATAAACATCTGATTGCCAAAACAGAAAATACATTCTATACATTCATGTTAATTGTGTTTTTTTCTTGCATTGTATGATTTTATCAAGTGCCTGAGCTGGTGTGAACTAAAGTCCTTTAACTAACGTGACTTTTTAATTTGCTGTCCCAACACCTGGGAATATAATGTTTCTGGGACAAATCTAAACTTTGGGAATCACTTTGTCACTTTCTGACAAGGCATGTTAGTTATAGCGATTAGTGATATTTCTGTTCTTTACTGCTTGAAATGTAAGAATTAAAAAATATATAAATCTGTGGCTCAGGAGACAGAGCTTTAGTGCTTTATTGTCTTTACTGTTTTTGAACAGTTTAAGATTATCCCTGTCTACTTAAACTTAATCAGCATTTTCATTTAGGCTGGTGGGTATAATGATTTCACTTTGATTGAATGGTTTCATTTTGTTGTCAGTGGTTTTTTTCTACTTACTTTTCCAATTCCATCCAATAGACACTTTTTATCCACCTCATCCTTGAAATGTCTCATGTACCATATGGCTTCTGGGAATTTTGTAAAATTATATGCAATTACATAGGCAACTAGAATATAGTCATTTGAGATCACTGGAGTGTGTGTTCATTAGTCTGATCATGAGTTTAGTTTGGTAGGGGTGGGTTTGATGGCAGCATTTGCCTGCAGGGGAGAGTTAACACTCATCTTTCAGATTTGATCTTATCAAATCTTATCAGCTGTTGGTCCTAAACACTGAGGCTTTTTTGTGTCCCTCTCACTTCCCATAGCGGTGTCAGGGCCTTTTTAACCCTTTTCTTTCATAACCATATTGGAATGGTCAAAACAAACTTTGATGTCATCATGTTTGATCAGCTGAGACTAAATTCTTCTCACTGCTGTTCCGTTTAGAACAATCTTGTTAAGGCTATTAATGCCCTACAGCCACCCAAAATAAATCACGATAAGGCAGTGTCACTTGATTATTACACTTAAATATTAGGAGCCATTTATATAACTTGGACTTTGTTCACATAAGAATGTTCCGTGACTTTTTTGCTTTGCATATCACTTTGCAGAGACTCAGATATGGAAATAACTCACTGTATGATTATGCACTGACAGTAAAACAAAATAGAGTATTGATCCATGTGAAATAATCCCTACACACTTGCTCCTGCTGTCATGCTAAAACAGGTTTTGAATATGTTGTTCCGAGCATTTGCCCGGGAGGGATTTCTAGTTCTACATGACTGAAGAAGAGCAGTCAGTTTGAATCAACCTAGATAGATCTCATAATAACAAACAATCCGTTAGTTCCCAACATGTGCAGTTTTTGTTTTGTTAATGAATTACAACACTCTGACCTTTAAAAAATGTAAAACATGTCTTATCTAAGCACACTTAATAAATATGCTCCCTAAAAATATTTAGGATAAGGCATTGCTTTAATCCTTGGTTCTCTGCAAACATTTCCAAAGCTCTAACTTTTTGAGATGCAGCTTGCAGCCTAACTGAGCATTTGGCAGCTAAAAGACAGATATTTTCTGTAGGAATCAATAAAGATCAAACACATTGCTACAAGAGAATACAAGAGAATACTAGACTTCATCAGTAATGACAATTTTGTGTTCTAATCTTTAGGATGTGTAAATAGGCAACTGTTTGTCAACAAGTTGAAAAGGTAAGGACCAAGTATGCAGGATGAAGGCAGGCAGGTGCAGAGAAGAATATTGAATTAATGTGAATCAATCAATTTGCTGGTGCTCACATAGGCAGGCACAACATCCAAACTAAGAAATATTATATGAAACATCAATCAATCAAATTCAATAAAATTCTCATACGGCTTTAACAAGGTGTGACATCTTCTGCCCTTAACCCTCAATAAGAGTAAGGAAGAAAAAAAAAAGACGATTTGACAAAGAAGAGTGGGAGCACAGAAGCTGTGTCCCAAATCAGGGGCTGCATCGTCCCAAGACTTCATTTGAAGACTGATTGTGTCTCAGTGGTGTAATGAGGCTTTCACAAATCAAAGGCTCCGAAAAACACAGCCAACAAATGAGTCCTTCCGTTCCAGAGCAACCAAGATCCAACAGGTGGATCCCTCTCAGGCAAACCTATCACATGATTCATTGTGTGGTGGTGAAAAAGCTATATATTTCATATATTCTATATATTTGCGTTGCAGTAAATGTAGCCGCTCCAAGTAAGGCCTACTTCATTAATGATGAAATGATAATGGGGGACAAGCTGGTGACCCAAAAAGGAGATTGTCCATAGACTGTTTTGTTCAACCTTCGTGGTTGGAGTAGAACATGTCCTCTGCCCCCTGACTTGGGATACAGACGAGACTAAATACACATCCCCCTTGTGTATTTTGCAGGGATAAAAACACAGGTGAAACACATCAAGGTGGGGCAGACAATCACAAAAGAAAGGAAACAAGACTAAGATAGCAAGCAAAAGAACCAAGAGGTCCTAAAGTAAGTGATATCAAAATAAAACAGGAAATAATAAGAATCAAAAAAGTCCAAAGAGTCACTTTATGTGACCATAGAGGGGCACAAGACACAAGTTCACCATGTCAACTTAGATGTAGTTTTGTAAGTAATTAGTGAGTGAAGCTTTTATGTTGTATTGAACTTGGTTGACAACTGAACTGGGGAGGGACAAAAACATAATATCTGAGCTTTGGAGTCAAAACTCAGATCACACATTCCACATGAAAACCATTATTTGAACTATGATGCCACTAACTTTGACGTTTGTTTCTCTTTGCAGCCTGCTTGAAAAATGCCTTTCAAAATAGAGCAGCAGTGAACTGGACCAGAGCCACAGTAAAGATGAATGAGTCTCATGAGCTTTTCTATCAGGAGGAGGTGGTGATGGGTAACTCCACATGGGCATACACTTACTATCACCAAAACTACACCCTGCCTCCTCCACTGCTACCAGACAAGAGGAGCACCTCTAAACCTGCAGCATGCGAGCAGGTCCACATTGCTGTAGAGGTGTGTATTTTAGTTTGGTACAGAATGTTTTTTGTACTTTAATTTTAAGAATTATACTTTAAAATAATCTGTGCTCTACAGCACTCCATTATATTATATGCTTCAGTCAATTAAAGGTTCAGTGTGTAGCATTTAGTGACATGTAACTTCATCTAGTGGTGAAGTTGCATGTTGCAGCAGAGCAACATGCAAGGGCCAAGTCTAGGGTAAAGGAGACAACAATTCATACACTTTAGATGATTACAGACTAGTGAAAACATAACTGGGATGATTTTATATTCAATTTCTGCAAATAGATCCCTTTCACCAAAATCTTACACACTGGCCATTTAACTGTTACTATTACTTGCTTTTCTGCTGCAGCTATTACTTTAATACTCTCATCAGCTGTTTTTTTTTGTTTTTGACTTGTAACCCATTATAGCCAAGCAAATCTTGCTTGTGATCCCACCTTGCATGTTCAATGTGTCTATTAGCTGGAAGCAGTGTAACAAAAGAGCAACATTTCCCTTCTCAGATTGATTTGAATAATTTAAATTAGTTCAGGTATAAGGTACATCTCAGGAAGAATTCAAAAATAATACTCTCCATAGTAGTATGTTTTTATTCTTTTTCTCCCCTACATTTTTAATTTTCTTTTCTTTTCTTGTGACCCTGATGGGGACCCCAGCTCTCAGGTTGAAAACCACTACTGCTACACTTCTGTTAATGTTTACTATTCTCATTGTTGCATTGTGTCTTTTCTTCCTCAGGTCTTTCTAATCCTGGGTATTATCTCCCTGCTGGAGAACATCCTGGTTATCACAGCCATAGTAAAGAACAAGAACCTCCACTCACCCATGTACTTCTTTGTCTGCAGGTGAGTTCAACATGCAACATAAAATATCGGCACCAAAAACAGTGATGATAGATTTGAGTTCTCAATGTTTACATGTTGGCCAACATGAGTGAAGAAATTAAATTTTCACATGTAGTTATTAAGTCAACTTTAAATTCACATTAAGTTGCCCTCTATGGGGCCCTGGGTCAGAAATCCATAGGACATTTGTTATTTTTTAGAAGGGAGATGCATTTATGTGTGTTTCACAGTCTCTTCACTTTACATAATTAATTTCCTCCTTATTTATTCTCTCGCTCCCTCTGTTTTCACTGTCTACCTTTCTCTGTGACTTAAATTGTGTAAGATTATATACATTTTTTTTGTGTTTGAATTTGAATCAATGAAATGTGTCTCAAACAATACATAATCATAGGCAAGTTTTATACAACTATATTACAACATGATAATTATGTAATTTGATATAATTTTATATTATGTTAATTTGTTATGTGCTTCAATGGAGCCTCAGGTTTCACTGTAATAACATACATGTATATCTCTGTAGTAATGGATACATTATACTCTTTTATTGCAATGAGGTGAGTCAGTTTATATTTGTGTTGAACATAACAGGGACTTAATGTTAGTCCAATTCTACCTGCTTTTCATTTCTCCTCTTTATCAACTTCTATCTCTTTATCTTTCTCTAATTTTCATCTGAGTCAGGTAAGAAAGTAAACCCTTTGGGTTTTGAGTGATTGAGAGGAGCCAGTTGAGGTGGTTCCAGCATCAATTTATCTAATTGGGTGGAGACACCAGGGTAGACCCAGAACTCGCCAGAAGGATCATATATTTCATGTGGCTTGGGGTGGAGTTATAGTTGAATTAGAGCTAGATAGTGCTGCGGGATGTTTGGAATACCCAGCTTAGCCTGCTACCACCACAACCTGACCCTGGATAAGTGGAGATGGATGCACAGACAAATGGATGGAGGGACAGATGGATGGATGGGTGAAAAGATAGATGATTAAATGGATCGATCACTGCATTGTTTACACTGTTGCATCAGAGCAAGATTCTATGTTGGACTAGAAAATACTGTATCTCATAGGTTGAGTAATATACCCTACATAATTGTGTAATTTCACAGGGGGAGGGCAAGGACCACAATGCAGAATCTTGCATTCACAGGGAGAAAGCACATGTACAGACTTGTGAACATCTATCTCTGTGATCAAAGTTTGATGTAACCCTGTGTGGTTGTTGCAGTTTGGCAGTAGCAGACATGCTGGTGAGTGTGTCCAATGCCTGGGAGACCATCATCATTTACCTTCTGAACAACAGACAGCTGGTGGTGGAAGACCACTTCATCCGGCAGATGGACAATGTGTTTGACTCCATGATCTGCATCTCTGTTGTTGCGTCGATGTGCAGCTTACTGGCCATCGCTGTGGACAGGTAATCAGGGAGGGAGGGAGAGAGGTGTGTATGGAAAGATGTATGTGGTAGATATCACTGCCATCTTCATTTTGAAATGCTTGTGTAACATAATAAAATTATAGAATACAATTGGAAAGCACTTAAACTCTAATGTATAGAGTATAGATTTAGTTATTTAATCATTATTGGTGTTAGTATTGTTATAAAATCCAGGTCACCTCAGTTCATGCATACACACTATTACTTTTCTCTTATTATTTCTGCAAGAGATCCTCTCCAAGGCTTTTGTATGGAATATAATCTTTAATGAAAATCACAGTGCATAACTGAATTGCTCTACTTTGTCTTGAAACATGGCACAAGGTTGTGCTTTTAATCCAGTCAATGTATAAAGAACTTTTAAAAAAATGACTTAAATGAGCTTGTTTAATAATAGAGGTTGTGCAATGTAATTAGCTACCAACTGTGCATACTGGTGCTCAGAATAAACTGGGTCTTCAGTTCTCCCAGTTGTATAATAATTGCTTAGAACAAAGATATCTTTTTAGAGAGTATCCTGAAATGGACTGTGCAATTTTGCACTAATCACCTGGAACACAGATGCATTGCACAACTGCTACTATTTCTGTAAAATCCAATAATTGAATCATGTGGCAAAATGTTCCCGAATCAAATCTGTCCTCGTTATCAGTGGACAGACTTTCAGCTGAGGATTAAAAAAATGTCAGATTCATCTTTAAGTGAATTAAATAAATGTATACTTACTTGATGATTTCTTTAAACCATGTACATTTAAGATTGAATTGTAACACTATAATTCCCCTGGATATCAAGAACCTCTCTACCAAAATATGTAACTACAATATAATGCTCCGGTTTTAAAGGGGTGTTCCACTAGTTTCATACATTCAGTTCATGAGAAGTAGTACTCAGCTTCTGAAAACTATTGGAAGAATGGTTTTCTGTGGCTGCGGAGGACAATGCAATAAAAGTATGTGAATGTGGAAAAATAATTTAGGGGCACCCGTGGGAATGCTGTTGACATTTGCAGCTAATTTACTCTAATCAGGGCCCGAGCACCTCCGGTGGGAGGCCCTATTGTATTTCGAAGGATTTGTATTTCCCTTTTGGGGCTTTTTCAGGGCCTAGACATGCTCAAATTGTTACCAAAGTTTGCAGGGAATTCAAAACCCCAAAAAGTTATTGTATTCTGGAGTATTTGGAATGGGCGTGGCAAAATGGCTCAGCGGCGCCCCCCGAGCCCCCCGGAACGCGTTCACATTGACCGATCTTCACAAAAATCGATACACAGGTGTATCATGACCAGACAAACAAAAAAGTCTAGTGGTGCATTGTGAAAAATGCAACAGGAAGCCCGCCATTTTGCATTTCGTGGCCATTTTGGCCATATTCCACATTTTTACTTTGACGAACTTGTCCCAGGGCTTTCATCAGATCAACTTCAAATTGAGATGAGTGTCATCGCAACAAGATGGAGATGAAAACTACCTCAAAGATCGATTTTTCGTCACACGGTGTGACCGTGGCATGGCGTCAAAGTTTGATTACACGCCATCAAAACATTAGGTTCTGTATCTCAGATATATTTGGTCCAATCAAGTCCAAACTAGACATGTAAGACAAGAGTCCCGGCCTGATGACATCTACACAGAAATCATGACTTAAAATCACAGCGCCACCTGCTGGCTAAAGGAAGTGACATGTTTTATACTTTGATGAACTGCTCTTGGCTGCTTTACAATAAACAGCTCAAAAGAGCTCAGTCAAGTCATAGGATCATGGTCAGAATTGTGACATTTCCTCAAACCGTGTAAACATTGAGGTGCGGCGAAGGTTCATTCTTCGCCAAAGGAGACAATGTTGTCATAACTCCAGTGCGCATTGTCCTATCACCGCCAAACTTCTGTCTCATGATTATAGTCCAAGTCTGAACAGCTCTATGTGTCAATATTTCCTCAGTGTCATAGCGCCACCTACTGATTTGCCATGAAACAGGAAGTACTTTGTAAATCTACTCTGCACTATCCAACCGGCTCCGAACTACTGTCCTATGATCACAATCCTGACCTGAACAGCTCCATATATTAATATTAGTTCAGGGTCATAGCGCTACCTACTGATCAGTGTGATAATTAAGATGTTGTAACATTGTCCAATTGACACAAAATTGCTCACGCTACATCAGAGCCCCTACTTCAACAGATATATTAGTCTGTAGGTAATAATAGTGATGGCGCCACCTACTGGCAACAGGAAGTAAGCTTTGTTTTACAACTATCATTCGATTTACATAAAATGTTCACAGTGTGATGTGCAATTGATAGCGTGGACCGTAATGAGCAATTAGCAGGCAAGGATCGACATCGCGTGACGGACGCAGGAAGTGAAGCGTTTATCCTTGCCTTAGTGCGCAAAACGCATGCAACGCGGAGACGTGCGCTTGGTCATTGATCGCTCTCTCCACTGACCGCAACAGGCTTCGAAATGCCTGTGCTCGGGCCCATCAGTGCTACAACGTAGCCCTAGTTCTGATTAGATTTGATGGCAGGACAAAAATCAAACTTTTGTCAGGTGTGTGTGTTCTGCTCATGATCCTTTGTAAAGTCAAAACACCACTTTGTAACAACACTGGAAACCTGCAAGAGTCCTTTTGTGTGTTCAAAAGTGCACCTGTTACATCAATTTCACATTCTCTCAGGTAATCCTATGGGAATTAAGCCTTAATGCACATTTGACAACAAATTATCAGAGCAAAACACGATTTATCACAGAGTGACAGATAGCAGCGTGCAGTGTTTGTCCTTTTAGCAAAAATATACCATTCTGTTCATCCAGCCACCATCTGATCAATGTTGCACTTTAGATTTTGGTTCCTGCGGTACATGTTTTTGGTATTTTTATTGCTCCCTATGTGCATATCTCAAAATGCTTTATCACTTCTATTTTCCAATACAATATAAACATATTTAATTAGTTTCATGATGATTGGACATATATTTAAAGAGTTATGGTTAATTTCCCGCTAAGCCCCGCCCTTGGCAAAAGGTTTTGACTAAAAGCAATTTTTTGACCAATCCCGCTCAATTACAATAGAAATGTGTATCTCAGTCTCACAATGCTTTATACTGGTTTTGGAATGGATTGGCTGAAAAACTAAAAAGTAGATGTGACATTACTGTTTTTTTATTTATGCAAATTATCAAAAATCCATCACAGTAGACAGTTATGGTTAAAGAGGCTTTTTTGTAGCACACATTGATTAGGAATGTATGTGAAATTTTAAGTTAATCATACTCACTGTGTGAGGGAGGTGGCCTGTCAAATTTAATAGCGCCACCATTGGCAATAGACCCGTTGGGGTCATATTTGTTGGGCCTTACTTTTACATCATTCCCAATGAATGTGCCAATTTTCCTGTTTCTAACCCAAAATATTTTGAAGACATCCCATAAAATAGGCAAATATTTAATGGGCCACGCCCCCTCTTGCCAATCTATCCTGCACTTGAGATTGCCCCCGGAGCATTCGTACCAAATTTGGTGAAATTCCGTTCAGTGGTTACTGCGCTACAGATTTGGGGAGTTTTTGGGGCATCTATGGGCAAAACTTTGCTCTGCCCGTTTCCGGATATAATTTAAACATATCTATTGGACAAACTGTTGATAAATTCTGCTAATTTCCAGCTTAGCCCCATTGACAAAACATTTTGTTAATAGCAGCCAGGATTTTTGACCAATCCTGCTAATTTAAAATATAAATTTGTATCTAGGATGTAAAAACAAAACGGAGATGTCACATTCAAATTTTTCAATTCATGCAAATTATGAAAAATCTATCATGGTGGACTTTTATGGTCCAATTGGCTTCATTGTTGAGCACTATTGGCTTTTGGCTGATTGAGGTCATGTTTCTTGGAAACACACACATCAATTCTAGTCATTTTGCCAAGGTTCATGTATCTACCTCATTCTGCATTGAGGCGGCTGACACCAAATAATAATAGCAAGGCGGAGCAAAAAAGCAAGGCGGAGCCACACTAAGGCCACCGCCTTAGATGTGGCTGATGTTTGAACCAGAAGGACTACTTCATGCCAGGATGGTGGCACTGCCATTTTGCCTCAGCTGCGCACGTGTACCATCCAAGTAAAATGTATCAATATCCGTACTCGTGATGAATGAAAATCCTCATTGGATAGCTGTGTCCACATCATTCCATTATAGGCCAGCCACACACAGAGCTCCTCCCCTACACAGAGCCTATAAAAAGTTCACTGCTGCTGCGCCAGCAGCGCCACACAACACAATATTGTCATTGTCACAGCCACACCACACACACACACCACATAATTAACATCATGTTTTACTTTAACAGGTAGTAAAAGATACAGATACAGATAATGGTGTACTCGCTCATCCCTAGTTACAACCACTTCTCTTTGTTGGCATTCTATTGAAGGTCAAGAGGTGGCAAAAGTACTCAAATTTTTTACTTAAGTAGAAGTACAGATACTTGTGTAAAAAAAGCCTGCTAAAAGTAGAAGTACTGATTCAACTCCTTTACTCAAGTAAAAGTATCTAAGTACAGGCTCTGAAATGTACTTAAGTACAAACTTATTCTAGAGGAAGTAAAAGTAGTAACAAGGTTTCTGCAGATGAACCTGCGGAAGGATCATTACCGGTACAGCCGCTCGACCTTGGTCGACCACGGAAGCCTGACCAACCTCCGGACACTTAGGGTCTCGCGCTGCCCCCCGGTGGCCCACACGCCGCCGTCTCCCAAGGCAGGGGGAAAGCGAGAGGTGCGCAGTGTGTAAAAGCGTGCAGTGCGCCAAACTTCGCTGCTCATGCAATAGATGGGAAATGTCTTGCTTCTCCGAATGTGTTCAGTTGTCATCGGTTGTGTTTCCTGGTTCACTTTCTTCGTCAACAAGGTCTCAAGGCTTCCCTGACCAAATTTGCGGAGGATCAAACTTGTTAGGCTCTTCCGACCAAATTTCACATGCATCAGGTAAACGGGCTAGTCGCAGGACACCAAAATGTAAAACATGACAATTCCTTTTACAGGGTGCCTTGACTATTATTAAATATTATCATATGGATCTGTTCAGGGAAGGACCTTTGTTGTACATGTGAAGTATGACGCCGTTTGGACAATATACCTCTATGTGTGAAAACGCCTAAAATCATGCCAAATTTGAACGTTCAATCAAAAATGACTGACTTTCTGTTAGGTTTGGCGAAGAGTGGCAAGAGAATATTTTCTGTGTCTCTGCATGATACACATGTGAGCATAATCGAGCCACATACCTTCCTGAGTACTTTAAGATACACAAATTTTCACCAGACCTGATATGCCTGTCAAATTTTTTTTTTCAACTTCTGTTTATTGGAATTTTACATGGATAATTCACAGAGTCAACATTTGAAATACATCCTACATAACTCCCTTCCCATGTGCCCTCCCCCCACCCCAACCCAGCATCCCCTTGACAGACACCACCAAATATTTAAAGGGGACATAGCATGCAAATTCCACTTTGTTAGTGCTTCTACAGGTTAATGTGGGTATCTGGCATGTCTACCAACCCAAAAACTCTGGGGAAAAAACACTCGCGCGTTTTGTTATGGTTCCTCTAAGTCAGAAACGTCATGCTTGAGTGACTCGAATGAGCTTCCTGTGTTTTGTGTCGTAACAATACACTGGAAGTCTCCCTACATGGCCTTGGCCCACCCCCACCTCATCCCCCGCGCCCCCCCACACTCGTTACGCCGGGTTTACACCGGACGCAGCGAGGCTGCGAGGCAGCGCAGCGCCGTTCCCAAGCGCGCAGCCGCCTGGCTGTTCACACGGGACGCGCATTTCTCCGCGCTGGTCAGCCCGCGATTCACTCACATGTGGCATTTGTCTGGATCGTTGGGACTGGGAGGCTGCAGCAGTTGCTCGGGCGCGACCGCTCGCTCTCCCATGCGTGAGCTGGAATTTGTGTCAACGCCACACAGCCAGCAGTGTGGAAGACTTCTGCAGTGTTCAGCACTACTGTAACACTGGCACAAACACACAGAGCCCCCCCACTCGTTACGCCGGGTTTAGACCGGACGCAGCGAGGCTGCGAGGCAGCGAGGCTGCGAGGCAGCGCAGCGCCGTTCTCAAGCGCGCAGCCACCTGTGCTGTTCACACGGGATGCGCATTTCTCCGCGCTGGTCAGCCCGCGATTCTGCTTTCTCCGCTTGTTGTTGTACCCGTTGAATGTCGGGGTTTGGGGGTAAATGATGGTCTTCATAGCCCCCCCCCCACCCCTCTTTTTCTCTCTCTGTCTGTCTGCTTGTGTGCTTGTAGTGGATGGGCAGAGGGGGACATTTAATTATGTGATTGGGAAAATTAAAACTCCAGGACAACAGAAGGGGAATACAAAGTATGGGATGCATATTTGATAATTTATATCATATAAAATATGTAATTTTTATCGTTTAAAATCATGGGGGGAGAGGGGGGAGGGGGGAGCTGGCTCGTTAGCATTTAAAGGAACAGGCACTCAAAACAGGTCACTCTGTGGAGGGCTGTTTTAGACAGGGTAAAAAGGGTGCTGTTTTAAATGATCCTTGTGGTATTTTGACCAAAGTATGTTACAGACATTTCATTAAGACCCCAAGGAACCATATCAACTTGTGGTAAAATGGGCATACAATGTCCCCTTTAAATAAATGTCTCTATACAATGTTGAGTAAATAACACACAAAACAAAAACAATGAATAAATAAACATGTAATATACACTCCTTATAAAACTAAGTACATCAGCACTGTGCTATACCAAAGGAATTATGAATCCTCCCAGTCTGTTATTTGGGTTAAATTGTCATAGTATGCAAGAAAAGGCCTCCATACCCTCTCAAATGTATCTGTAACTCCCCTCAGTGTATATTTAATCTTTTCAAGCTTCAAATAGAACATGATCTCTTTAAGCCATCTTGTATGAGATGGTGGCACCGGCCTCTTTCAGTTAAGGACGATAAGGCGCCGAGCTAAGAGAGTGGTAAAGGCGATCACAACATGCATGCCAACCGGCCATACCCGAAGGGGCATCACCCCAAAGAGTGCAATTACAGGTTGAGGTTCAATCGTCATGCCATAGATGTCACTAAGCAATCCAAAGATTTTCTCCCAATATGTTTGGAGGCTCGAGCACAGCCAAAACATGTGTAGCCAGGTTGCAGTGGCTAGCTTACATCGGTCACATGTAGGATCAGTATTAGGGTATATTCTTGCTAATTTCTCCTTGGTGAAATGGAGACGATGAACTATCTTAAACTGTATTAGACCGTGCCTGGCACAGGGGGAGGAGGAATGAACCCGGCCAAGGATTGAAGCCCACTGACCATCAGCAAATGACAGGCCTAGGTCTTGTTCCCAAAGTGTCCTTAAGTTATTCAGAGACTGTGGGTTTATCGCGTCAATTTCCCCATAAATCCGGGAGATGGCGCCCTTGAGACCAGCATTAAATCCTAGGAGACTATCTAAGGGCGTGCTTGGGGGTTGCGCAGGGAAAGGATGGTAACTCCTTTGTACAAAGTGCCTAATCTGTAGGTATCGAAAAAAAATGGGAACGGGGCAATGCATACCTCCCTGACAATTGATCAAATGAAGCGAACACCTTGTTAACATATAGATCCTTAACAAGTCTAATCCCATTGCCATGCCAGGCCCGAAAGGCCAGATCTGACTTGGAAGGGGTGAAAAGATGATTTGCAAGAATAGGAGCCTGTATTGATGAGCTCTGCAAGCCAAAATGCTTCCGAAATTGTACACAGATCTTCAAAGTAAGGGCAACTACAGGGTTTTTGAAAGAACCAGAGTTAAGAGGTAAAGGAGCTGTGAACAGGGAGTGGAGTTGTAATTTAAAAGATTCCAATTTAACCCAAGCGGGAGCTTCCACATCTGCACCACTATTAGCCCACATTATGACCTTTTGAATATTGCAGGCCCAGTAATAGTGAAGAAAATTAGGCATTGACATTCCTCCAATAATGGTGTGAAGTTTAGTTTATATAACTTGTGAAAAGACCGCGGCACCACCACCCCAAGGTATTTAAAATGGGAAGACACTCTCTTGAATGGGAAGGCTGTGGCCGGGATATCGAGAGCTGCTTTGTTTATGGGATAAAGTTCGCTTTTTTCTAAATTCAGTTTGTAACCTGAAAACTTTCCAAATCGTTCCAAGGTAGACAGGACGTGCGGCAAAGAATATACTGGGTTAGCAATGTACAAAAGTAAATCATCGGCATAAAGCGAGAGCTTGTGTGTTGTGTCCCCTCGAGTTATCCCTTCAATTGCCTGGCATTGACGAATAGAAGCCGTAAGCGGTTCAATCGCCAGAGCAAAAAGCAGGGGACTCATAGGACAGCCCTGTCTCGTGCCTCTATGTAGTGGGAAATATTTTGAGTGAGAGTCATTAGTATGGACAGAGGCTAAGGGAGAGGCGTACAACAATTTAACCCAGGAGATAAAATCATCACCAAAGCCAAATTTCCTCATGGTCATAAATAAATATTCCCACTCCACCCGGTCGAACGCCTTCTCTGCATCTAAGGATATTACAAGCTCAGGATCATCCAAACTGGTGGTAGTATAAATAATATCGAACAGCCTACGGATATTAGAATAGGAATGTCCGCTTCGAATAAATCTGGTTTGGTCAGGTAGCACCAGCTTGGGAAGAGCTTTTTCAAGCCGCAGAGCAAGGGACTTAGGGAGAATTTCACAGTCCACATTTAGAAGGGAAATCGGTCTGTGAGACCCGCACAACAAGGGGTCTTTGTCCTTTTTAGGTAGGAGACAGATGGAGGCTTGGTTCAGGGTTTCAGGGAGATGGCCAATTGAAAATGATTCATTAAACATTGATAGTAGTATTGGGGATAAGTCTTCTGCAAATTTCTTAAAGAACTTGTCTGGTCCAGGGGATTTGCCAGATTGCATATATTTAATGGCATCACAAACCTCCTCCAGCGTCAGGGGGGAGTCGAGGGCATCTTTCTGAGAGTCCTCAAGGGTTGGTAGGTTCAAATTCCGAAAAAACGACTCTGAATCGGAAGCCTCATCATCATATTCAGACGAGTATAAGTTTGTATAAAACGCTACAAAAGCGTCATTAATCTCCTTCTGGTCTGTGGTCACTGAACCCGAGGTGGTCTTGATTTGAGTTATCTGGCGTGAGGCTGCAGTTTGGGGGGCTTGGTGAGCGAGAAGCCGGCCTGCTTTGTCGCCAAACTCATAAAACGAATGTCGGGACTTTAATAACAGCTGCTCTGCTGCTGAGGTGGAGGCTAGATCAAACTCAGTCTGTAGGTGAATCCGCTTTTGATAAAGTTCTGGAGTAGGCGTCGAGGCATACTGATTATCCAGCTGTGAAATTTTGACAGAAAGCTCTTTCAATTTGGCCATCCTCGCCTTTTTGGTATTTGAGGCATAGCCAATAATTTGGCCTCGCAAGTATGCTTTCAGCGCTTCCCATATGGTGCTATGAGATACCTCCGGTGATGCATTGGTCTCAATAAAAATGTGTATGTGGGTTTGGATGAATTTTACAAAAGCGCTGTCTGAGAGTAGAAGAGGGTTCAGGCGCCACTGTTTATATGGGGCAGGATGATCAGGGAAATCTAGTTCAAAGGATAGGGGAGCGTGATCAGATATAACTATACTATGGTAAGTGGGAGGGCTAGAAGAGGGTATAAGCCGGGCATCTAGAATAAAATAATCAATCCTGGAAAACGTATGGTGAACTGGTGAAAAGAAAGAAAAAGCCTTTCCTGTAGGGAAGTGTAAACGCCAGGGGTCAACCATTCCATACTGCTCAATAAAGGTACTAATAGCTGTGGCCATTTTAGACAGTGGTGCATGTCTGGTAGAAGACCGATCAAGACTGGGGCAGAGAACACAATTAAAGTCACCCCAACAATCAAGTGGTGGCTATTGATCCCAGGGACAGTAGAGAAAAAAGAGTTAATAAAAGCGCTGTCGTCCCAGTTTGGAGCGTATACACTGGCGAGGATAACAGGTTTATTGAAAAGCTGACTGGTGACTATGACGAACCGGCCATTTGTGTCTGCAATTACCTGATCACTATCAAAGGTAAAACTTTTGTGTATAAGAATAGCTGCGCCCCTGGCCCTAGTGTTGAACTTGGAATGAAAGACTTTCCCCACCAACTCCTCTGAATACCCGAAACATCTGCCCTTCGTAGGTGTGTCTCTTGGAGGAAGGCTACCCCTACCCCAAGTTGACCTAAATGTGCCAGTACCTTGTTCCTCTTCACAGGGTGATTCAGCGATTTCACATTCCAAGAGATGAACTTCACTTTTCTACCACTATTTCTAACTGTACTCATACTTTACAGAGTTGTGCTGTACTAGCATATATAGGGCAGGAAGACAGAACATTGCGCTATGTAGTACAAATGGAGTGTCACAATAAAAAAGGATGGCCATAGATGATAAGAGTAAGACATTCAAAAAAACAAAAAGATGCGACGTGTACATTACATTACAAAAAGACAGCAAAATAAAAAGGATGCTTCCCCCCCTCCCCCAGCACTTACCCAAACTAAGTGCATTAAAACCCCAGAAAACAAGTGCAAAAAGGTGCATCTTAGCTAAACAACGCTTGCACCTAACTCTCCTCATCTAACAGAGGATAACGAAACACGTTTAAAAAGTCAATTATTATGTTGTTTACCTCCTTTGATAACATATCTGTCTGGTATTTGTCACGAGGCTATATTCTGCCTGACACATTTTTCCATCAAACATCCCACCTTCTACAAACAGGCCATTGAGCTTTCATATTCCAATATAATTAGGGCAGGCTACTATTCCCAGATTGGCCCATTCAAAAGAAAATAATACAAAATACAAAATAAGGAAAAATAGAAATATAGAACACAGGGCAGTAGAAATTCTGAAGTAGCATTAACGTAGACAACTGTGCATTTTGATGTAACGTTAGCCTACATTTGTCTCACGGAGTGTGTCCTCACGCTATAGATTGGGTTACATTGTCACAGTCTTGTACTGGCTGTAGTGAGCCTACATACCATCACTCTCTGTCGTTTTCTGATGTCACCGCTGGTAGAATCTTGGCCTTGACAAAAGCAGCCGCCTCCGTTGGGGTTTCAAACTCGTACTTCTTTCCGTTGAAAAGGAACCGGAGCCTTGCTGGGTGTAGCAGAGAGTATTTCACTCCCGCCTCCCGAAGCTGTTTCTTGACTGGGAGGAACGCGGTTCTTCTACGTAGTAGGTCCGCGCTGAGATCGGGGTAAAAGCTGATCTTTGCTCCTCTGTATTTCAGCTGCCCTTTCTCCCACGACATCCGCAGAATCTGCTCCTTCGTCTGGTAGTAATGCATGCGCACCACCATAGCCCGCGGGGGACCTGTCGGCTGTGGCAGTCTCAGAGTGCAATGGGCACGGTCCACCACAGGTGGGCGAGTGAAACTGTCCTCTCCAAACACCTCGGTCAGGAACTTTTCTATAAAGGCAGAGGGGTGGTTTCCTTCAATTTTCTCCTCCAGACCAGTCACCCTGATATTATTCCTCCTTGAGAAATTTTCTGAGTGTCCAGTTTAGCGTGTAGCTTAGAGTTTTCAGCTTGCAGTGCCGTGTGGGAAGTTTCAAGCTCAGTAACTCTCTGATCCACATCCGTCAGAGAGGTTTCGATGCCTGCAATTTTTTCAACGTGCATGGAGACGGTCGTTTGGAGGGTCGAAACAGATGAACGTAGCTCTGATAATATCTCGTCCCTCACCGCAGCCACTTCCTCTTTGATGCCATCTCGCAGTTCTTTCAGTCCCCCGTGCGTTAGCTCCAAGCTAGCACTGCCCGACGTTTGCTTGCTAGCACCGGCTTCGGGCGGCATGGCCTGATCATTCTTGCCAGCTTGTTTACCTCTACCGGCTTTGTTTGACATATTTACCGGTCAAAAAGAAACGATTAATGGAGTAGGAGGTTTAAGTAAAGGAATGCGACGCGACTTTAAACTAAATACATGTTTTTAACAAATAAAATATGAAATAGGTGAGGAGAGTTTCCAGAAGACGTCCTCACTCCGCCATGACACTGGAAGTCCCCCTAAGTACTTTAGGCCCCCAAAAATTTATTTTTCAGAAGAAGAAGAAGCAGATTCAGAGCAACCCATATATGGTCCTCGCAGATGGTGCTGCTCGGGCCTAATTATTGGAGTATCCCTTAAAATGTACAACAATAAGATAACATATGTAGTGCCTCAGAACATAGTTAACCGTAAACCTGTTGTAGCACTTTTATGAATTTGCACTTGCTGTGGAAAAGGGGCACCAGCTCCTATCAGAGCAAATTTAAATCATTTGTTAAGAGGTAAAGGACAGGGGATGTTGCACCTTGTTAAGCCCAATGAGACAAATTGGGAATTATGTATATAGGCTTGGGTTCTCACGATTTCAAACTCAATACCAATACCCAGGAAAATACTAGATTTCGATACGACAGGGGGAAAAAATTACAAAAAAATAAGAGGCATAAAAAATGTTCTACTAAAGTTTAGAACAATACAAACAATATCATCAACATCACTGTTTTTGTCCAGTTGCTGGTCGACTCTTCTCAGCTTCAATCTGGGACTTTAAGAAAATCATGACACTTTTAAGACACAAACAATTGTGTTATCCTGTTAAATTAACAATGTCTATTAATGTTACAGATGGTCAGGACTGATAACGTTTGAGGCCTAGCTTCCACATTAACGTTAGTCGTTTTATTATTAGCCATAGCTGCTATCCGCTAGCTTAATGATAACTTAAACGACTGCTAATGTGGCGATCGGCTAATTGCTAATAGTTAAACGGCTAACATTAACGTGTGCCACCAGCCAGTTTAATGTTTAGAATAACTGTAACTGAATTCAATGTTCAAATTTATCATTTGTCGTCTTTATGAGGCTTCACCAAGTTTGTTGTACTTGGTCGCCACCACTTTGTCGCATTGTTTGCTTATCAACATCGTTAGCCTTTCCCTGGTTGTTTGCCTTGTAGGCAAAATGCTTTCAAATGGCACTCTAGCTTTTTTCATTTTCGACTAAAACTAGTCGGGAAGGCCCTTCAGCAGCAGCACTTGCCATGTTAAGTTTTATAGTGGTGACACCAGCTCAGTGTCTTGAACGTCAACTTACGTTCTTGTGTTCAGCTGCTAGTGAGGGGAGGGGCTGTGTGCTTGCCTGTCTGCAGCAGTGCTGTGTGAAGTTTTTGCCCAATCCCATTTCACCCCTTGGCCCTACCCCTACCCCTTAAATCTTCCTGTACGAATTGGGACAGCCCTTCAAGAAGCCGTTACATGATTAGTAGTCGTCGCGAAAACCAGACACGTCATCAGAAGTCGTCGATGTAAACAGAAGAGACAGTTTTGACAGGGATGTCATTGTAATAACATTGTTGAGATCTTAAATAAACCAATGCTATTGTTTGCAGTTACTAAAGTGTCAAACCTTTAATATCCAAATAACATCTGTGCTAATGCAGGTGAATCAATAACATTTGAAATTGAAAAGCTTGGATGCTCTGCATCATACATGTATGAATCAAAAGGTCACAGCTTCAGACTGCTAGCAGTGGTCTGTAGGCAACCCTGCCACGATGCTTTGTAATTTGAGGGGCAATTCAGTAACATCACTGCCATACACGTGTTCAATCAAGTGCATTGTGTGTCTTCAAAGAGGGGCAATGCGACATGACATTATGTAAAATTCGGGATTATCATGCAAAAAAAAAGATCGCTTGCATGCTAATGTTAGTATGCTAATGCTATAGTTCTCGAGATCTATTTTTTTTTAAGGTTGTTGTGAAAAAAGTAATAATACATTAAAATGATATTAAACAAAGATATTACAATCAATATCGTAATTTTAAAATCCTTGTGGGTCTTTCTCCCAGCTTGCCGGTGATTCGCAAGGCATTCTGGGTACCCCTCCGTTTGAAGTGAGGGTCTGAAAAATCTCCGTTTGGAGGGGTATAAAGCCCTATGCCTTGGCCCTACCCCTCCGTCCAAACAGGTATTGGGAAAGACTACCCCTACACGTGAACGTGCAAAATGAAGAGGAAGGGCTAAGGGGTGAAATGGGATTGTGCCTTTGTGTCAATTGATTAATATGTGAGTATCAATTTTTTTGACAACCCTAATATGGGCTATACAGATAAAATGTTATGATGATATTAATTTAATGAATGATCAGTCATAAATTCACGATTCAATGGATATCCGTTCTCTATGTTAAAATAACACACTGCAACAAACGGATACAAAAATATGACATTGACTTATTAATATCTACTGGGAATGGAATATTAACAAGGATAACAAAACAAGAAATATGCTAAATGTATCTGTATCAATGGAATAGAAAGGTGATAATTTGGGTGACAGTGAAAAATAATACGTTAAAGTGTGATAACGTTACCGGCAACTATGAAAGTAAATTTAGAGATTATACTGGTAACAACATCAACCCAATCATTAGTGCAGAATCAGATGATTGGACGGAGCCTAGTTGAATGAATGCTGCTGTGACCTTCTTGGCTGGAACTCAGACCATGGTTCAGTGGCTGGTAACATCACATCGGGTCTAGGTGGTGTGTCCTTGAGATGACCTCAGTTGTTCAGCAGGGAGTTCTGCGAGGGGTCTCAGCTTGATGTGAGTGAGGGCTCGCCTGCGCCTCTCTTAACTCTGAAAGAGACTGTTGGTGCAGGCTTGCAGTCTGCGTATTAGTAACAGGTTGGCTTCTTGACCAGTGATGATTAATTCATTTGTATGCTTGACTTCATCATACAAACAGCAGGCTGTTGATTTGGCTCTCTGAAAAACAAAACAAAAAAACTTATTTGAGAGACAGTTATTTGAAAGATAAACTTTAAATGAGAGATATTTGAAGGAAGAGTAAAAAGTCAAATGTAAAGAAGATGTTGAATTCAGGCAAATATAGGTTGTAGGGAATCATTGATGGAAATGGTAAATGGTAAATGGTTTGTATTTATATAGTGCTTTTTCTAGTCTTGATGAACACTCAAAGCGCAAATGGTAAATATATAGTTGCAAGTAAGATGAATATCTCAGACCTCAAGATTCTAAATTAAACTTTCTTTGTCTTTGAAGTCTTTGAACAGTGTAGGGATTTTATCAGATTGAAATCAATTGGAAAACAATATTTAACAAGTTACAGAAAGGTTGAACTGTATTATCTGTTTGTTTCAGACATTCAATAAAATGTGTTGGTTTTCAGTATAGAGTGGAAAGTAGGTTTTACGGTCTTAGTCTGTGATATCTCCTGAAGATAAGCACATCTCTCTGTTAATTGGCTGCATGTATGCTGGGCATCATTGCACCCCTTTGGCCAGCTCCATCTGAATAATCCGCTGTGCCAATCATGTATCTATCTGTCTATTTCGGAAGAGTAGCAACCCTTGTTTCGGGTTTCCTGTTCGAAATGTAGATTTTATGTTATTGAACGTCTTCTTAACTGTATTAAAAAATGAAGCTGAACATTTTGTCTGCAGTGACTACAGCTTATTATAATGATAATAACTTTTACTTATATAGCAACTTTCAAAAACAAAGTGACAAAGTGATTTACATTATAACAGAATTTCAAGAATCAAAAAATTTAATTTTAACATAAAAAGCAAGATAAGATAAATTAAAATGTACCAACTGATACCAACTGTTAAAATTCAGCCATACAATAAAAGTGAGTCTTAAGAAGATATTAAAAAGAAGATTTTAGGTTACCTGCCTGAGCAAAGGCCTTTAGTGCCCAGTGGAGATTTTGGAAACTGTTAGCAGGGCCCTGTTGGAGGATCTCAGGAAGCGTTCAGTCTGATAGGGGGGTTAGCAAGTCAAGTATATAGAGTGGACCTTGGCTATTCACAGATTTGAAAACAAGAAGTAACATTTTTAAATCAATTAATATAACTCACAGGTAGTGAAGGGCTGCAAGGATTGGTGTAATGTAATTGCTTCTCTTAGTGCGCAATAGCCTAGCAACAGCCTCTTTCAATGTTTTGCTTACTAATACCAGAATAAAGTGCATTGCAATAGTCAAGACTGGAAGAAATATTGGCGTGCATGACATTTTCTAAGTCTGTAGAGGACAGGAAAGACCTGATCTTCTTTAACTGTCTCAGTTGGAAAAGCAGGACTGCACCACTTTGGTCACCTGAGTATCAAACAACAAACCAGAATCATTACAAGCATTACACCTATTGTGGGCCTCTTTATGGACGTTATTAGATAAGTCACCCAGGAGATACTGTTAATGTCGCTAGTAGTGGGGCCAGAAAAGGTAATTATGATGAATTCCGATTTGGAGTAATTTAACTGCCAAAGGTTTTGAGTCATCCAATTTCTCATGTCAGCAAGGCAGGACACAATGCAAGACGCATCAGTTTAGCCAGGCTGTAGGGGGATATACAGCTGTATATCATCTGCATTGCTATGCATGATTTGCCCCAGGGGTAGCATATGGTAAACAAAATGGGACCCAAAATAGACCCCTGGGGCACTCCACAGAAGAGAGGAGCACATGATGAGGAAGCATCTCCCAGCATTACTGATAAGGAACCAAATAGACAGATAGGAGATAAACTAATCCAGTGCCCCATCCATGATACCAACAACATTCTTCAGACAGCTGATCAAGATATTATGGTCCACTGTATCAAAGGCAGAGCTGAAGTCATGGAGGATAACAGGATTCAAATTGAGAAACAGCCTGTGTCTGCTGCAAGCAATAAGTCATTGGTGTCATTAACTAGAGCATTGTCTGTGCTATGTAGAGAACGGAAGCCAGATTGTGATTTGATTTGATTGCTTTTTATAAAAGAAACATGTTGGGTCAAAACAATTGGCAACCATCAGAAATACAGATTTTAAAAACGAAGTGGCAATGCAGTCTGTTGGACAGGTGGATGAATTTACAGTTTTTAAAATATTTCTGGGATTATGACCCTATTTAGCTGGAGAAATGATTCATCCTTGCCTCTTTAAAAGTACACTGATAGGCATCAGGTTTAGAGAGGCAAGTGAAACACTGACTTTGTCGTTCTTCCATTTTTGCTGAGCCTTCCTGCAATGTCTTTTGAGAGACTCACTTCTTAATTTAACCATGACAGAGAAGGTTTCTGCTTTCTATATCTGACAGGTGTTATAGAATTTGACATATTTGTGCAAAAAGGTGCCCAAAAACAATAATTAAAAGCAAATAATAAAGCAGTGCTGTTGTCCACAGGATTATCATTTCAGTTCTCTAGACATGTCAAAGGTCTATTCATCTATGTCAATTGGTTTCTGTAATTCCTCAGTGGCTTGTTAAGGTTGCTAGTAAATTATAGGTCACTTCAGAAATCAATATTATCAATATCAATGTTAATATCTGCAGGTACGTCACTATCTTCTATGCACTGAGGTACCACAACATAATGACAGTGAAGAGAGCTGGCTGCATCATCGGGGGAATATGGACCTTCTGCACAGGCTGTGGTATCATCTTCATCATCTACTCAGACTCCACCCCCGTCATCGTCTGCCTGGTCTCCATGTTCTTCGCAATGCTACTCATCATGGCCTCCCTCTACAGCCACATGTTCATGCTGGCCCGCTCGCACGTGAAGCGCATCGCCGCCCTGCCTGGCTACAACTCCATCCACCAGCGGGCCAGCATGAAGGGGGCCATCACACTGACCATACTGTTGGGGATCTTCATTGTCTGCTGGGCACCCTTCTTTCTCCACCTGATCCTAATGATCTCCTGTCCGCGCAACCTCTACTGTGTGTGCTTCATGTCCCACTTCAACATGTACCTCATCCTTATCATGTGCAATTCTGTGATTGACCCACTCATTTATGCCTTCAGAAGTCAGGAGATGAGGAAAACTTTTAAAGAGATAATCTGCTGTTGCAGCCTGAGGAACGCATGCAACAGCATCTGCACTCTAAAGTACTAAGAGACACAGACTGAGAGCACCAGTGACAAGATGGGTAAGATGGACTGACTGAAACTGACACTGTAACCTAACTTAGGGAGATTCTATCGACAACAAAAAAGTTAATTGCACTTTTCAGCAAAAACAGTATAAAGTTAAACACATTCTTTTTCCTAAACCTTATGGAACTGGAAAGAGGATGCTCACATTATGTAGAAATTTATTTAACTAATAACTAATTTACTGTCTCCTAATGAATGTGGCATGTACACTAAGAACTAAAACAAAGGCTCCTTAATCAGGTATGTAATTTAAAGCTGCTAAAAGGAACTTTTCATTTCGGCTCCTACAAGGAACTTTTCAATTTCGTTGATTTTGGTGCCCCTAGACAAAAGCGGTACTGTTTCCACTCCTGTTGAAAAACCTTGGTAAATGGTCTGTATTTATATAGCGCTATTGTGATGCCCACTGAAAGTGCTTTACAGTACAGCTTTTACATTCACCCATTCACATACATATTCACACCGTGCATCTATGAGCAGCACTTTTCTCTATGAGAAGGGGCAATTCGGGGTTCAGACATTCTGGTTAGAGGATGACTGCTATAACCCCTGAGCCACAGCCGCCCGCTTGGTGTACCCACCATATGCATTTGTTTTGGAATGAATGAAAAAAAGACACAGCTGTTAGCAGGATGCATCGCGATGAGGTAATGTATCTTCTTGTTGTATGATTGTTATCGTTACTTTGTCTGATTGAGAAAATTCAAATTTTTATGACATTTGGATATGACCAATTTGACCAATCTGATCTGCACGATTGAATTCCCTTGCTACTATGATCATGCTGTTTGCTGTTTTTGATGACGTCATGCAGCTTTTCAAGTGCTCCCTGAGACTTAGCTTGTTGTTGAATGTATACTGTTATTATGAAGTCCCTTGTAAAAAGAACGGTCTGCACCTTGCCATGATGAGCTTTAGGTCTGGACAGCAGTGTTTGTAAAAAAATATCTGCGGCAATGCACCAGCTGTTGTTCATGTTAACACACACAACTCCTCCTCTGCCCTTGTTAGGTCTAATAGTTTATAGAAAAAACTATTTTCTCTGTGATTGTCTCATTTGCTGTTGTAGGTCATAAAGAGGCAGAAGTATTCAAATTAGACCATTTCATAACCATTCAAAAACTCCTTGTAGGGGCTTTAAACAACCAGCCAGGAAAGGAGTGGGGAGCCTGACCATCCGGCCCACCAGGCAATTCATAAATACAAATTTGATCCAGAGTTCACGAGACATGTAGACACACACACATACACAAACACACACAATCCTAGGTGAAACGATGGAATACTAACTTAAACTTATGCTCATGTTAATCATAATCATCCTGTTTACCGAGCTGTTAACATATATCCGGTGCCAATTATTTCTTCAAAGCTATTTTTGTTAACAGAGCCAGAGAGTCCATTTTATTTATTGTTTTGGTTATGTGTGGTTTATTTTATGTTTTACAGTATGTATTTAGGATATTTTAATATTTTTAATTCTAATTGAAATGTCAGACTGAATATTCTTAAGAATTAAGTTAATTGCTCTGTGAAGGGTGTAGCCTGCTTGCATGATTGTGCTTATGCATTATCAGTGATACAAAATGGCTTCAAAATTATGACAATAATTAATCAAAATATTTTCTGGGACAATATAATGTCCAAGAAAATTTGTTATTGTGACAGGCCTACCTTAATATTTTTAATAATGCACCAAATAAGAGGTTTCCTTGTACATATCCAAGCAAACTTGGTATTGCACAATGAAATATCTTGAACTGAATCGATATTGAATCGAATCGATTTGGGAAATCAGTGGCGATACCCAGCCCTAATTAAGTAAAATACCAATGTATATGGAAACTGTCAAGAAAAGGTTTAATATGTGTATTATTGGATTCCCAAAAAACTTTGGGTGCACCTAAATTATGTGCTGGTGCACCTATATGAAAAAGTTTGGCGCACACTTGCAACCAATGTAAAAAGTTAGTCGGGAGCCCTGGTGTGATCTATTGGTTAATAACAAATAATAATTTAGTATGGCCCTCGAAGGATGTTATGAAAAATAAAATGGCCCTTGATAGATAAAAGGTTCCCCATCCCTGAGCTAGGACATCATGATTTGATTGAAAATGTATATGCTCTGCCTTTCATTCTAGCTGTATTCTTGTGCTTTAACCTTTGTTTAAAATTCAGTGATTGGTTATGATTTTTCAAGAATCTTTATATACTGGGGTCCACTGTTTGGAGCCCACTGTATATATACAGACAGGTGACATAATAACCTGAAAAATGAGTGGAGAAGCAAACTCCTCACTCAGACACTTTATATTGGCTTGTACTTTAATTTTAATTTTTTCCCCACTATCATTAGAAAACCTTGGACACTGTTGGGTAGAAGTACTCATATACTTTGTTTTAACTATGCATCAGAGTACACATGAAGGCTACCCAGTGTAGCTTTGGAGCATTGGTTGTGCTCGGATAGCAAAGGCATGAGTCAACAACAATTAACAAAAACAGTTTTTATCATGTCTGTAATGTGTGAACTCTACAGATTTTAAAAGTAGCTATGTATGGGAATTAGAGCACCAGTACAAAGCTCAGAGGGACAACAGCATGGTGGGTAAACGCAGAGTTGATGCAGACTGATCCCTGTGCTGGATTGAATGTTTACACCTCTAACAACCTGAGAAACAAGTCAGACATTATTTGTCCATGGCCTCAGATGTACAGTATGTCACCTAATTTCTTATTTGTTAGTAGGGAAATAAAGTAGGATATGGCTGAACATTTGGATAGCTTCAACTGTTGCTGGCTGGTTTTTTTTAAATTATTTCAATTACAATCAGATTCCTGACATCTGCCAAAGCTCAGAAGCCCAGCAGAATGTGAATGTAGTCACTTGCTCTGTCTTCTTTGCTATCAATTATATCTGTTGTATTCTGTATCCCCCCTGTGCTGCCTTCCCGCCCACACTATGTTAAACTAATGTAAGTAAAGATGTCATAGGTTTACACTTGTAATGTAACAAGGTGAATGTATAAATAGATTTAGTGCTCTGTGTGTGTGTGTGTCTGGTTCCTGACTCTCAACTGAGAAGCTAGACTGAACTTTATCATAAAACTCTAAATCTGCCTCAACTTTTTTTGGTATAAAATGTATCACTTGTGGTCGCTATTAACATTTTGGCAGTGGTTATATATATATATATATATATATATAATTTATTGCAAAGAAAAGCAAGTCATTTGTATTATTTGTATTTTCAGACTGGTCAATAGCATTTTAATGCATACACAAAAACAGGATAATGAGATGATTTTTGGAACAAACTGACATTGTTTAGTTGTAAATGTTGCTTGAATATGTACATTAAGTATATTTATATACTTTACATTCACTGTGTTAGATATATTTTACATATATAAATACATATAAAATTGGGTGTCTGTGGCTGAGGTGTAGAATGGTCGTCCTCCAACCAGAATGTCGACGGTTTGATCCTCAGTCTTTCCCATCTGCATGCCGATGTGTCCTTGGGCAAGATACTGAACCCCTAAATGGCCGCTCATAGATGTTGAATGCACTAATTGTAAGTTGCTTTGGATAAAAAACAACATGTTATGTAATATAAATATATGCAAAACAGTGAACGTAAAGTGCTCTGCATGTACAGAGAACATAGAATATAAAGCAGAAACAAGTTTTCTCTATGAGCATGGCTTCCAAGTTGAACAAAGGAGCATCTTCCTGAAGGTTTGTCTGAGCTCTGCGCTGCGGAAGGCATAGATGCCTGGGTCAATCAGGGCGTGACTCATCAGCAGCACCATGTGCAGCTGGAATAGCGATCGGTAGCACTCGCAGTATGGGTTCGCGGGGCACACCATGATGATGATAAGGTGGACAAAAAACGGCGCCCAACACACGATAAATGTCCCGAACAGGATGGTGAGAGTCAGGGCCCCTCTCATGCTGCAGCACCTCCAACGACACTTACCCACGCCACTGGTGGGCAGAGCTGCAATCTTCAGGGCATGGATGCGAGCCAGCATGAACATGTAGACATAGAGGAAGCAGATAATCACCAAGGAGACGACGAAGAAGACGACAAAGCAGATCATGGTGAACTTAGCGGCAAAGAACCTCACCATAAGTACGGCTGACACCCCACACATTGTCCAGATGACACCCAAGACTGCCCTGGTGCGTTGCATTGTCATAATGTTGTGATATCGCAGTGCATGGAAGATGGTGATGTAACTGAAAATGAAAACAAAGATTTAAATCTTCCTAAATCATGATCGTTACATTGAGTGTCATGTGGAAGCTTTAAACCTTCAGTAACTGACTTTTGTAGCCATGTGTTGTAGTGGAAGAAAAATGAAAAGACAAAACAGACTTTTTTTTTCCTTTTAAGCTGATACATGGAACTGTTTTTGGCAAAAAAAAACCTATTTACATATATATGTCTGACTCGCCACAGATATGTTGAGACGGAGTCCCAGTTAGACCTGATGTTATGAATTAATGTTTATGTTAAAAAAAATAGAAGCAGAGGTTAACTATTTTCAGGGACCAAAACAGACACAGAAACAAGCTACAGTAGGACCACATTCATTCTGGTTTCCTTAACAGTCAATTAATTCATATTCTCTTTGATTTACACAGTTTAAAGCATCATGATTGAAAAAGGGCTGCGAAGCAGCACTGAGCGGGCCCGTTTTGAGCACCCCGGGAAGAATAAACGCTTCACTTCCTGTGTCCCTCACGCAACGCCTAACCACGCCCACTAATCATGCATTACGGTCCAGTACAGACCCCACGGTGAAAATTGTATGTAAATCTAATTAAAGTTGGAAAACGAGGCTTACTTCCTGTTGCCAGTAGGTGGCGCTATCACTATCCCTACATACAGACTAATAGATCTGTTCAGGCCGAGACTTTGATCATGTGACAGAATTTTGGGGCCGATTGGACAATACACAGTGGAGTTAAAGAAAACTTCCTGTTTCACAGGGAATCAGTAGGTGGCGCTATGACCCTGACTCAATATTGACTCATGGAGCTGTTTGGGCCTGGACTCTGATCATGTGACAGAATTTTTAGGCTGATTGGACTATGCACAGTGAAGTTAAAAAAAACTTCCTGTTTCACAGTGAATCAGTAGGTGGCGCTATGACCCTGAGTTAAAATTGACATATGGAGCTGTTCAGGCCTGGACTCAGATCATGTGACAGAATTTTGGGGCTGATTGGACAATGCACAGTGGAGTTTTAAACAAACGTCGTTTTCACAGCGAATCAGTAGGTGGCGCTATGACCCAGAATTAAAATTGACACATGGAGCTGTTCAGGCCCAGACTTTGATCATGTGATTGGACAATGCACAGTGGAGTTATGACAACGTTGTCTCCTTTGGCGAAGGATCAACCTTCCCTGAACATCAATGTTTAAGGAAATGTCACAATTCTGACCAAGGACGTATGACTTGTCTGAGCTCATTTGAGCTGTATATTGTAAAGCAGCCAAGAGCAGTGCATCAAAGTATGAAACATGTCACTTCCTTTCGCCAGCAGGTGTCGCTGTAATGATGAGTCAATATTGACATATTGATCTGATCATGGCGGGACTGTAATCGTGTGAAAGAGTTTTGAGTCCGATTGGATTATGCACAGAGGAGTTATCACAAATCCCTCTTTTTTGGTGAATCATTAAACTTTACTGCCACTGTCACACCGTGTGACACTAAAACTTTGAATTAGTTTTAATCTCAATGTTGTTGAGGTGAGAATCATTGAATTTAAAGTTGATCTGATGAAAGCTCTAGGAGTTTTTTGTTCAAATACAACATGTGGAAATGGTCCAAAATGGCCAGTCAATTCCAAATGGCCGACTTGTTGAAATTTGGAATACATCAAAGTTTAAGACGTGCAAAAAACAAGACATTTCCTGTTGCCACCAGGGAATGCTGTGATTTTAAGTCATGATTTCTGTGTAGATGTCATCAGGCCGGGACTCTTGTCATACATATCCAGTTTGGATTAGATTGGACCATGTATGTCTGAGATACAACAACCTTGTGTTTTGATGGCAAGTAATCAATATTTGGCGCCACGCCACTGTCACACTGTGTGACGAAAACTCAAAAATCAAGGTAGTGTTAATCTCCATCTTGTTTAGATGACACTCACCGAATTTGAAGTTGATCTGATGAAAGCTCTAGGAGGAGTTCGTTAAAATACACGTGTAAAATGGCCATAATGGCCACTAAATCCCAAATGTCCGACTTCCCGTTGCGTTTTTCATAATGCTCCTTGAGACTTTTTTGTTCATCTGGTCATGACACACATGTGTACCGATTTTCGTGGAGATCAGTGAAAGCAAACTCAGGGGCTGCGTTCTAGGTGGTGCTGTTCAGCCATTTTACTATGCCCATTTCAAATTACTCCAGAATGTGTAAATTTTGGTGAGTTTTTGAACATGTCTAGGCCTTGAAAAACTAAAATCATTTGCCTGAAAAATAATAATAATCACATCATTTTCAATAGGGCCTTTGCACTGTCAGTGCTCGGGCCCTAATTAGTATTCTTGTTGATTATATTCATACCATCACACTAGTGGTCTTAAAGTAACAGACATTCTTCTATAACACTTTGGTGTGCATATCCCAGCCCTACCCACATACCGGTCCACAGCAATGGCCAGGAAACTCGAGATGGAGCCAACGAACGACATACACAGCAGGGAGTCCATCACATCGTCCAACTTTGTCTCAGAGGAGCCTCTTTTCTCCAGCTGCCCCACGTCGGCCAACACAATCATCAGGGTCTCCCAGGTTTTGGTAAGGCTGGCGATGGTGTTGAATGCTGCCAGGCTGCAGATGAAGCAGTACATGGGCGAGTGAAGATCCCTATTTCGTATGACGGCTAACACAACCAGGAAGTTCTCACCCAAGCTCACTAATCCCATGGTAAGGAAGAGAGGGACCGGGACTTTCACTTCAGGGCAGTCCGTCTGGAATACTGAGGTCGTGTTCATAGTTCTGTTTAGAGGGAAACGTTCCAGAGCTGTCAGGATATTGAGGAGATTTAATTAGGTCAAGATTTAGCTCAGAAATACAATTTGAATTTCCCAATTTTAAATCTTCTTTTAATCTTCAAATCAATGTGTGTCAGTGAAAACCTTAAGGAAACTATTAGTTACAACATTTTATTACAATGAAAACGAGAATAAAACCAAATAAAAACTAACAATTAAAAATTATTAAGATCGAATCTTTTCCATTTTTCATCAGTGAACCAAAAATAGGACACAAACAATTAATACCTCCCCAAAATACCTCTTGCTGATATAGTGTGAGGGGCTGCTCTGCTGTTACCTTTTAGTAATGTACTGTACTACGGTCTTCATCAGCAACAAGAACAAACTATATCAACAGATAAAAAGGTAAGCTAATGCAACATTACCAGTTAATGTGATTGTGGAAGTAGCTTGACTGTTACTTTTAGATGGCTATTTTGCATATTGCTACCAGAAGGAATAAGTAAGTTTTCAGGATTGATATTGACAGTAAACCAGCTAAACCTTCCTCTGAACTTTCCCTTAAGATATGTCATTATCTTGTCACATATCCCAGCCTTATTTAGTGAATAAGTGAGTGAATACGCAGGTAACTGCAATAAAGCAAGGTGAGCAGTATTGAGGAATTTTTGACCATCCTCACACATTACTGTATATGCCACTATATATTATGCATATAATGTAATATTATATGATATCTGTACAGGAGAATAGTGCCTGTCTAAATTCCAAAGATACTCCATTCTCTCTTTAAGCAGTACCAAAGGTCAGGTTATAGATGCAATGCATTGTAATGGCTAGGTGTAACATAAAGAGTGACAGCAATTCTAGCCATTCATGGATGTGCTGTTAGAATGGGTGAATGGCCATCTAAAAGTAACATATATATATATATATATATATATATATATATATATATATATACAAATTTAATAAAATTTCATATATATATATGAAATGTTATTAAAGTTGTTAATGCAAAATTTTGTGGAACTGTCATGCTGTGGTTGTGGTTAAAAATGCAATGTATTCATAAACTGGTTTAGGAAGAAAATCACATTGGAAATAAAATCTATTCTTATGATAAGGTGCAGCAGCCGTTCTCAAATTTCTGTCCAACAATGTTGTTGAAGATATTAAATTAGTTCTACTATTTCTTACTATCACTTATGATGATAGATGAACAGAAAGACAGGCAGATATTTGTGCATGTCATGCTGGCTGTCCATGCAATGTTAAGGGGAAGATGGGAAATAAACTCCACAACCAAATGAACACACACCAGGTTCAGCAGCTGCCTCCTCTCTCCAGCAAAATTCTGATGTTTGATATCAGACCGGACCTGTATTTGCATAAACATGCGTCTATTATTTGAGTATTGGTTTAAACAAGATTTAATTGGCTGGTGCCTGTGCTGCCACTTCAAAAGTTTTGCATTCTACCGCACACAGCACAAGCAAGGCAAAGTAACTGAACCCCAAAGCAGTTAAGCAATGCATGACATCATCTGATTCAAAGTGGCTTTTCGTTGAAGCCTCCACCGTGTATGAGTGCTCCATATGGCTGTAGTTTGACACCTCTTTCCAATATCTAGATCAGTGGTCGCCAACCCGTCGATCGCGATCTACCAGTCGATCTCGCAGTCTTCATTGTCGATCCCCGAACTCTCTGGACTCACTGGCTGTCGTCGCGCCACAGATCAGCTGTGTGTCGGTTGTCTTTTTTTCACACGAGCTGCGTGTCCGCTACTGGCAGCTGAGCTGCTGGTTTATCTCCTGCATTTCCTTCAAAACAAGTCAGTTTATGTAATAAACTTAATTTCAGGAATCTACAGTATGAAGATGTGCATCTTCCAGTCTGTCGATAACAATCAAAGCCCTGTTAGAACAAATGAATGGATTCAATGGATGTGAAATATTAGCAGGAGTGGAAGATGCATGGCTTCATACTGTATGGCCATATTCAAGTCAAACCCTATATGTAAAAACATTGTGCTGCAGTAGCAGCTCCTCTGCAGAACATATTCTTGAACTGAGAAGCTACATATTGTGCATTGAACAGATGCTATAAATATGAATTGATATTAATGTAAATATTGTGCATTTAAAGTTGCACAACTGCCTTTCTTTGAGTATATTCATGCTCATAAATTCAGCCTTTAACAGAAATAGCAAAAAATTATAAATGTGACCCTCCTAAGTAGGTTTTATGGAAGATATCATGGTGGTAGATCTCTGCGTATGTTTGGAATTAAAAAGTGATCTTGGGCTCGAAAAGGTTGGTGACCACTGATCTAGATAATAACGGAGACTGTTACATCTCGCCTGACTACCTAAGTTATGTTCACGTTATTTATTATAATTTAATTCCGTGTTTCCTGTTTTATTTTGGTAACCTCTGACTCTTCTCGTTTCAGACCCCACGTCCTGTCAAGTTTCCCTCCTGTGTGATTACTTGCCCCGCCCTAATGTGCTACACCTGTGCCTGATTGTCTCACCTGTGTGTCATATCCTTCCCTGTATGTGTATTCAGTCAGTGTGTTCCCCTCGTGCAGTTGGCAGAACATGGCAACTGCCCCTTATTAGGTTATTTTGTGTGGAACAATATCTGCACCAAACTTCATGGCTAATAGTATTTGTCACAATGTTTCCTAGCTTTGATAACACTTTCATTGGCCCCTCAGTAAAGAAACTATGGAACTAGATGCTTGTCAAAACTCAATAAACAAACAAAAACATTTTTTACAAATTTTCTACCATTAACTTGCAAACACAGCATTTGCAAATACAAAAACGTCCTTAACAAACTGATCCTTTTTTTTTGCAAATACAATACACATGACAAACAAATAAACTACATATATTTAATAAATAGATGTTTGTATGTTATGTAAGTACAAAAGAAAATCCTACATATTTATATAGCACTTTTCTAGTCTTGATGACCACTCAAAGTGCTTTACAGTACAGTTTTACATTCACCCATTCACAAAAACATTCATACAGTGCAACAATTTTCTCTATGAGAAAGGGCAATTTGGGGCCAAATATGTTGCCCAAGGACACGTCGGCATTCGGAATAAATCTTACATGCAGGAAAATGTATTTACTACAAGTACAAAAAATGTATCCCATTTAAACAAAAATAATTTTAAGTCCAAAAAAGATATTCCACAAGTACGACACAATTAATATCATGTAACTTTTGGCTAAATATTTCAGCCGATATGTCTTGCTGAAGAATTTCTAACAAGTGTCCTGAATAATTCCCCATCCAATCCACAATGGCCTGTGGTGCTGTTAGCCACTTTACAGGCACCGGGAAGTCGAGAGTCAAGAGATTGAATGCAACCACCACTGTCAGACACGATCAGACATTGTGGACGAGAGGATGATGGTGTTGTGGTTGTGGAAGCTAAAAACACAAAATGAGTGGTGTGCAGGAGTCAGGACTTCAGGAGTCTTTAGAGAGTGAGAGAAATGAAAGTTGTTTCATGTACCGTAAAGGTCTGAATACGAGCGCACTCCAAATTTTGTTTCGGCGTGTGCTGGTTTGACTATGGATATACAAACAAAATGGCTTGACCGCAGTCCTGACTCCTGCACACCAGTCATTTTGTGTTGTTTTTTTAGAAACAGCATGTGTGATCCATGACTTCCAGCAGAAAGTCCAACCCATCGCTCAGCTTTTGATTATTACAACATGAAAAGCAACAACAACCCTGAGGATGCTGTGACAAGACCTGTTCATACTGGTATCTGTAATGTCCACAGTCTCTCAGGGCTTTATTGAAAACATAATGACTGAATGTACTTATTTCCACTGGTGGTATGATGGGTTCAGGAAATTATTTTGTTATGCTTGGTGTGCTTTTGTGTGGGTGTGTGTGTGTGTGTGTGGGGATATTAACACACACACACACACACACACACACGCCGTTGTCAATATTCTGATGTAAATTGATGTAATTAATGAAAATTCACTCATCATCTACTCACCACTATGCCGATGGAGGGGTGACACCGTTTTGAGTGGAAATTGAATGTCAGGGCTTCCGGACACTTGGATGACACCACACAAGCAGTATGGCGGCATGTTGTGTTTTTACGTTTGAAGAAGTGACTACCAGTACCAATAGTATTTGATTTGGCTCCAACGCTGTTTACTTCTGAAACTCCTTAAGTGTTTTGTGGACTCAAACACTTCACCCACCCCTCCATTGGCATAGTGGTGAGTAGATAATGGTTGAATTTTCATTTTTTTGGTGAACTATCCCTTTAAGATCCTAATCACCAAACTGGGAGAAACTATTTGTTTATGGCGCTTTGTTCATTGGGTCCATTGTTGAAATGGATAAAGCAAATTAAATCTAGAAAGTCAAATACACATTTGTCTAATATATATTGGCTGTGGTATTTGAATTATATTATCTGTGGTAATAGCACTTTTAGAAGTCTTTCCTCAAAGGTGTTTATGATGTTGTTCTCAGTTCACACAACAGCTGACAGCTCTGAGAGAGCCTGAGAGACATGTTTCAAACCTGCATACTCCTTATCTGTTTTTTTAAATGTTACTGACAAAGCTGGATTCTGGAGTTAGGCTTGCTTGCTTGCTTGGTGTTGGCTTTCACTGTCCCAATGGGTTTGGATGAGTTTAGATGCCAGTCAAAGAGTTTTTCCACACCAAACTGGGAATGTTTGCTTTGCACACACAAGAGCAATAGAGAGCATTCTCCAAACTGAAACCACGACATTGGGAAAAACACTGTTGTTTCAGATAAAATCTTATGTAGCAGCATTAATATTTCCCTTCATTGGGACTACAGACAAATCTTGAACCTAGTAGTGCCCCAAGTGGGCGCAGCCATAAACATGACATGAAATATAGACATTATACATGATCAATTCAATCTTGCTTTCATCTCACAACCTGCTTATGCAAACATTTCTTTCCTCTCCAGGCCTCTCTCTATTTCTCTCTGTCCACCCCTCTTCCCAATACCAAAACACTTATCTGTCCAAGTCCTTTATTGTGAAACATCTCTGCATTTCTTTCCCTACATTACAGTTTCTTCTTTGCACTGTTTATCTCATGCTGAAGGTCAAACAGTGGGCTTTATATGAAATTACATTATTATGGTACTGGATGTTCCTTGTGATCATATGATCTGTCTTCAAATGCTGCATATTGAAGAAGCAGTCACATGAAGCTGTTATCATTTGGGCTCAGATACAGGTTTGATTTACACACTAAATGTCACTCGGCATAGGACACACTGCTAGAGTCCAATGAGGCTGCAAATAAATAAACATATTGCACGTTTATAGCACTAAGCTATAACATAAAACAAGCTATGTTGTCAATGCTTTTTCCTATTTCCTTTTTTAAATTATGATACCTTTTTGAACAGATGCTTAGTTGAGTCATGAGCCCTCAACAGTGAGCTCCTATTGAAAAATGATCATAGCCAAATTAATCAGCCAGGACTGTACACAATGAGAGGAGGAATCATAATGGACAGGGCTTAAGTTACCCTGTCCATATAGCCTTTGCTTGCTGTCTTACTCAGTAGCCCCACATCTTAGCTGTTATTTTCTAAAAGGTATCCTTGATTCGTTTGTTTTCCTCTTCCAGATTAACCATATGGCAATCTGATTATTATAAAACTACATTAAGCTTTAAAAACAGCTACAGTAAATGCACTTACAGTAATGAACTCCTATATAGCCATAGACAAAACATAGCTCAACATTTACTTTCCCCATTGAATTCATGATTAGACATTATATATATAAAAGCTTGAATTAAATGAAGAATCATGTAAGAGCCTTACTTGTTCCTTTCTTCACAGCCACTTGCTGAAATAACCTTCTAGTTTAAACCCCTTTTCAGAAGATGGTTTGTCTGTTTTGTCATTTTGAAGAGCATCCAAACACAAAGTACTGGTATAAGGGCTGAAGTGAATGTATCTTCCAAGAGGTGTTTGGGCAGTAGATTGTGTTCACATAGGAGGGAAACAAAGTTTGTTTTTGTAGCCTTGAAATGCTGCCTCACCAAGGCTATGATACATGTTTTTAGTCCATTTCAGTGTTTTTCCTGTTTGTCACTTTGTCTGTTAATGATGTCAGCACAAGGATAGTCAGTGCACTGACCCTCCCTATCTCTCTCTCGTTTTTTTTCTCTCTCTGTTTAGACAGTTACCTCATTTTGTTTGTTTTCAAGTTCATGTCATTCTAGCCATATCTGTAAATCATACAGTGGAACAAAATTGCATTTCTCAGGACCCATGTGCGATCACATTTAAAATAAGCAGCAGCTTTAAAAGACATGCAATGATGATTAATGCAATCAAGTACCTGAGTTAAAATGATTTAAATATTTTATTTTATTTATTGAATTACCTCATACTTGGTTATATTAAACATGTATTGGTTAAAACTGGTGCAGTAATCAGCAAACAGTAATCCCTCCTGTATGTGGCCATTCATGCTACAGTAAGTGTGTCCACAGCAAATGTTTTCAATCTACCTCAGGTAGGCTATGTAAATGCATGTTTATATTCTTTCCAGAAAATTTCAGTGAAATCAATTAATGTATCTTCTAACCATGTGTGTAATGGTATATGTATATATGTGGGACCCAGATGCAGAACAATACACAGTTAGTTGGAATTGACCTTTATTGCAGCTTTCACAATCATGGACCAGACCACAGCAGTGTATCATTTGAATGGAATTTCAGACTGTATAGGATTTAAATTGAGTCGATTTTGGGCTTGACGTATATAATTGCCCCTGCAAACGTCTGCAAACTCGTCTAATTCCTGGCAGTTAGTGCCCGTTTACAGGATGCGAATTCCACGTTCGCCCGTGACACAAATTGGCAGGACATACTCCTGGTAGCGCAATGGGGGGGCTGGGGAGGGGGCAGGGCCGCCGGGGAGTCGCGGAGCGAAGGTGTGCAGCGAAATTGCTTGTGACAACTTATTTCACTTCACCATTGGATGAAACCACAGACCTTTGAAACGAAAAGTCACTTGTGATTGGCTGGTAGATCTGTTGCTATTGGTCACCCTGGGTCATTATAATACACACGTGGGTAAACCCCTCCCACACAATATTAATAATATTAATAATTAATACATAGTTATTGTTACTAATAATGTATTTATTAATATACATTTTTAGTAAGCCTTTACCAAAAGCATTGCAGTTACTGAAGACTATACATTTATTCATGTGATGCTTGATGTTATATGTTGAACATATTGTAGAGGGAAAAAAACATTAACCAGGTATATGTTGAGTCAAAGCTTTATTTACATACAGCACAAATAATGTAAAAACACAACTGGCCTAGCCAGTGAAAAACTAATCAGGTGAAGCTTGAAATGTCTCTTTGCCGCCTCTGGGTCATAACTTCTTGGTGGGACTCTGTCTGAATCTGCTCCAGTGTGTAGACATCTGTGGTGTGTAGCTGTGAGATTCAGTGTAGCTTCTGGTCTTTAAAGTATGGCACACAGGTCGGTGAGCTCCTGGCTGTGGAAGGATGGATCCATGTCATCTGTCCCGCTTCAATCAGCTGTAAACACAATCGGTACAATTAGCACAGTTCAATGACAATCAGCACAGTTCAATGACAATATACACCTATAAATGTTACTGAAAAATGATCTAATGAATCTAATCTTACCCTCTTTCTTCTCTGTCGACTCCTGAACTTTTCAATGCTGCTGCAAGAGCTGCAAGGTCCGGTTGGATGTACAGGAAGTTCCTTCATACTGGCTCATAGTACGTCTTAGTACGTCATAGTACAGGCAGCTGGAAAACAACATGAGTAACATGAGTATATTATTAATAAACGGAAATAGCCTCGCTACATCACCGTTGGAAGATCCACTGTAAAAAAACACAATTACTAAACAGTTACTTACGGACAATGGCGTCATTTTCCACACTGCAAATCCAGAATTGCAGCGAGAGTCTCGGCCAAATGTGCAGTGACTGCCTCGTTGTGTGTGTGGGGGGGCTCAGGCTGTGAAAACACAATGATGAAATAGATCAGATATAGTAAACCTGGAGAATGTATTTTATACAGCACAGCGCGTCTCTTCTCTCATCTTTCCCTCGCTCCGGTTCGTGGCGCCGGCCATTTGCCTCAGAGGTGTGAAGAGACGGGCTGTTTCCTATTAAATACAACAGGACAAAAAGTCACGTTTATGAAAACAAAACTCTGAAAAAACTCTTGAGTTGAAGCAGTTCGTACACATTAAAACATGCACTAGTTCTGCTCAAGCACTCGATGTTCTCTTCTTCTTTTAGCAACTTTCTCGCTAATCCCACAGTTGTTAACACGCTATTCAGATCTAAGAGTTACTTTGCAGTTAGCAATGGCTTCTCTCTTTAGCTTAGCTCTTACCGTAATTTTGGGATTGTGCGCCCGTCTTTTCCGCTTCGACTCGTCCACACTGGGCCCGCGGCTTTACTTTCCATCCTCTCCTCCAGGGAAACAGTGGTGTTGACTTCAGCAAGTTTTTTACACTGAAAACAGAGTCACTCATCAAACCACGCAAAACAACAGCCTGGAGTTTGTTTGTGGGAGACAGACGCTTCATTCACGAGGCTGTGATTGGACGAGCCCTCTAACATGATGACGTTAACGACTGACTTGGCATCTTCAGGAATGGACGTATTCACGATCTGAGTGGGATGTTTTCAGAGTAAAACTTCACAAAAGACCTTTTCACTTTTGAAGCAGCGTTTCTAACAGTTTTTAAATTGTACTTTACATTTATATGGGATGAGTATGTGACTGAGGACCAGTTTATTCTTTCTGGTGTTAAGTTAATGTACTTACATGATTCTTGCTGTTCTGTGTTTGTACCCTCATAGTTGAATGCACTTATTGTAAGTCGCTTTGGATAAAAGTGTTTTAATGGAATACTGGGAAAGTTTAATAACAACAATAGGACAATTTAAATTATAAGGCAATTTCAGCAGAGTCAACAGCTTAGTATGCCATGGACGTGAATATGGTGCGTGAGTTTTTCCCAGTAGTTTGGGAGGACAAAATTTTTGGGACTTTGTCACGCGATGACACAACTGATATGCTTTATGTGAAGCACAATGTTTTGGTGTCAGCAGAAAGACATCTCTTTGATGTATCATCAGATGTACCCTGAAAATGGTATCACTGATTACACTCATTATAGCATACTTACTTATATAAGGCAAATCTATTCAAGCTACAATTTATGATTCTATAATTATAAAAAGCTTGATGTATTTATAGGAGAGATTTTCTTAAAAGGGAGTTAGCACCTGTTAGAAAAAGGTGTAACCTCTGCACCACTGAGTGAAACTATCCTGATTTGCATTTGTTAAAATCACAGTTTTGTCATTTACATGTGAAAGCCCCCCCATAGACCTAGGAGCAGGGGGGTCAACTGCCAAGCTTCTCAGGCTTTTAAAACTGCCCAAAACTGGAACCCCACGTCAATTCCCGGCAGTTCCTGGCAGTTTTCTGTACTGCCTGTAGATTCCTGTGAACAATCGTTAACCTGAACTTCCACAGAAATTTACAACGGCACTAACTGACACAAATTCTTCTTTTCATGTAGTGGTTGTTGTGGAATGAAATGCTTGTAATGACCAGCGGCTAAGGACAAGTTTCGGGCAGTTTTACAAGCCTGAGAAGCTTTGCAGTTGACCCCCCTGCTCCTAGGTCTAGGGGAGGCTTTCACATGTAAATATCAAAACTGTGAGCTTTACAAATGCAAATCAGGATAGTTTAACTCACCACTGGTGCAGAGGTTACACCTTTTTCTAAAAGGTACTTAGACAGCTTACTACATACTAAGCTGTTGCCTCTGCTGAAATAGCCTCATAATTTGGACTTCAATTGTCCTATTGGTGTTATTAATCTTTTCCAGTATTCCACTCAACACGCTCAAATGAAAAACACCATTTTACATTACATTTCATTTAGCTGACGCTTTTATCCGAAGCGAATTACAATAAGTGCATTCAACTAGGGTGCAAACCCAGAACAGCAAGAATCATGTAAGTAACTTAACACCAGAAAGAATAAACTGGTCCTCAGTCACATACTCATCCTATATAAATGTAAAGTACAATTTAAAAATTGATAGAACCGCTTCTTCAAAAGTTCAATTAAATTCAATTTTATTTGTATTGCGCCAATTAATAATAAACCCAACAGTTCCCACAATGAGCAAGTGGAGAGGAAAAACTACCTCATTAACTGGAAGAAACCTCTAGCAGAACCAGACTCAATGTGGGCGGCCATCTGCCTCGACCGGTTGGGTTGAGCAGGGAAAAATGGGGAGGAGAGGAGAGATGGGTGGAAAAGAGGAGAGAGAAAAGAGAAGAGAGAAGAGAGAGACAGATCATATGTGAAGTTTTACTCTGAAAAGACCACACTCAGCACATGAATATGTCCATTCCTGAAGATGCCACATCAGTCGTCAGCATCCTCACAAGGGCTCGTCCAATCACAGCCTCATGATCGATGTCCTGCTACCGCAGACAAGAAACTACCGACTGCTGTTTTGCGTGGGTCGATGAATAACTGTGTTTGGTGAAAAAACTGGCTGAAGAGAATGACTGCGTTGGAAAGCAAAGCTTGGGGCCCAGTGTTGAGGAGTCAAAGCTGAAAAGACGGGCGCACAATCCCAAAATTACGGTAAAAGATAAGCTAAAGAGTGAAGCCATTGCTAACTGCTAAGCTAAGTAACTAACAGATCTGAATAGCGTGTAAACAACTGTGGGATTAGCAAGAAAGTTGGTAGAAGAAGAAGAGAGCATTGAGTGCTTGAGCAAAACTAGTGTACGTTTAAATGTTTACAAATTGCTTAAACTTACGTTTTTTCATAAAAGTGACTTCTTTGTCCTATTGTCTTTTATAGGAAACTGTCCGTCGTCGACACACCTCTGAGGCAAATGGCAAGCGCCACGAACTGGAGCAAGGGTAAGGTTAAAAAAGAGATGCATTGTGCTATATAAAATACATTGCCTATGTTTACTTTATCTGGTCTATTTCAAAATTATGTTTTCACAGTCTGAGCTCCCCTCGCAACGAGGCAGTCACTGCACCCTTGGTCGAAGCTCTCGTTGCAAGTTCAGATTTGCAGTGTGGAAAATTATGTCATTGAATGTAAGTAGCTGTGTGGTAATTGTGTTTTTTACTGTGGATCTTCCAACGGTCAATTAGCGAGGATATTTCCATTTATTAATAATATACTCATGTTACTCATGTTGTTTTCCAGCTGCCTGTAAGACTTACTATGAGACAGTATGAAGGAACTTCCGGTACAGCCAACTGGACCTTGCAGCTCAGGCAGCAGCATTGAAAAGTTCATCCCGGAGTCGACAGAGAAGGAAGAGGGTAAGATTAGATTCATTAGATAATTTTTCAGTTACATTTGTAGATGGGCAGATAGAAACCAGAATCGCAGGAGCAGATCTTGTGGTCAGGGACAGAGGGCTTGTTTTCCGGGATTCAGGCAAGGCATGTAAGTCAGGGACAGGCAGGATCGGTGATGGGTAATCAGTCCGAGGAAACGCGTTGGAGAGTCTTGCATGGGATATGGCGAAGAGCAATCTGGCAATGAGTGTGTGTGAGGCAGGAGGCTTGTACATTGGCTTAATTGGATGATGAGGAGCATGTGTGCGCGCAGGTGACTAGAGTGAAGCTGATGATGTTCCGGTTTCGGGCCCCGTGGTAAGTCTATGTTATCTGCGGATCATACCCCAACAGTCACTCAGCTCCCCTGCAGATAATTATTATGCATCTCCTGCTGCAGTGAGTTTGAGCTGTGGGGTTGACGGCTCCCATCCTCTTGCTCACAGCGGGGCTGCGCCTGGGTTAAGCGGTGTGCATGGAACTGCATTACCCTTAAAATTGGATAAACCACTTTAAGTATTAACTGAATGTTTTGTGCCTTTCTATATAGGCTGCAGTAAGTGTGTAGCCTTTCTCCAGCCACCTCCCTGGTTTGGATCTACTGTTTTGGCTTTAAATCTAGTCTTTTTCTCTGTACCTCCTTGTTAGCTCATAGTGCCTTGGCTCTGCTGTCAACTGTATGTGCACGTTGGTTCCAGCTGCACGCAGGACATGTGTGTTTGTGTGTGTTTGGATGAATGTGTATATATTTTCAAATACATTACCATTTGTATCTTTCTACCAAATTATTGCAAATCATGGCATATTTTTTTAATAACCCTCTCTCTGTTGGACAGGTGCTGTGGGCCTAAGATGGCAGTCCAATCTCTTGGTGGTGGTGTTTTCCTCAAGATACACTTCTTTTGTTGGTGTGCACTGCCACGGGTGGTTAGTTTATGGACCCTTCCCCTTCCCTCTTTTTGGTTTCCTGCCGCCATGGTAAGCCCCAGCCCTGCTTTCATTTCCTTTAATTCCCCTGCCTGAGTGTTCACTTATATTGGATTTGGGTGTTGGTAAAATTTAAGCTTCATTGAGCTGCATTGAGTATATTGTATTAAATTGTGTTAAATAAATCAAATAAGTCTTTTGTTAATGGAACTCGCTCTCTGAACCTATGGATGCTTTAAACCTGTGTGACCTCATTCATTTTAAAACTCATCCTTGTAAATTCCTGGGCCTGAAATTCCCCCAAAGCATTTTGATTGTAAACCAACTTCTTATAGGTACAATGGAACCTCTTCCACTGACCACCTGCTCTTGCAAATTGTAACTTTGAGGAGCAGTGACAATGTCATCAAGAATTGATTAAAGATAGTGAATGACTTAATCAGGCCTTTCAAGTTCAAGAGTAATTCCAAGCTGTAGATCTGTTAAAAAAGAAGACTTGGAAGAAATTGAAAACCACTGTTCATCAACAAACATTTTATTTCCATTTTCAAAGGAAGTTTTCCATGTTATAAAAACAGCACTTCTGGTTAAGGAAGCCAGGGATCATATTGAATATCCTATTTTTATCTGAGTTCCAGTTCAGTAAGTTGGACTATCTATAGCTCTATTAAAGTGATGAATGGACTTTGTCGATTCAACTGACATAAAAATATTTTCTGCTCCAGAATCACGTGTCATAATAACATATACATTTAAATTCCAAAATTCTTACTTAGAAACCTTTCAAAATTATAATTAAGCAATATGTTCCTCACATTTGGAAGGGATAACATACATACATAATTACATAACGAATGGGATCAGTCACAGTCGTAGAAATCTCGTAGAAAAATTTAGATTTTATTGTTTTACATCGTGAACTGGCAATATTGATCAAAATGCCTCATCTTTTCTCAAACAATTTTTGATATAGGTAATATGACATTCTCATAAGCCTTACTGGGCTAATGTGCTGAGAAAACACATAACAGAGTTTGCAGTGAGTGGAAATTGTGAGTCTTTTCTTGGAGTGGATCACAGATAAATGTCAAAACCCACTGGTAAGACCTTAGAGCTTTGTTTGTCTGGGTGGCCCTTATAGAAAACCACAGACAGAAAGTTGTTACCGCAATTGGATTCAGCAGAGAAAAAAGTGTCAATGTCGTTTTCAGATATTGCCTTTCTCACATGAGCAACACAGCATGGGATTCTCCGCTTAGATGAATTAACATAAAAACAAAACAGAAATCTCTGGAGTGTTAAGGTGAGGGGTGGCACAGCATGAAGAGGCAGGACAAAACATATTAATTTCACTGCGAACATGACTTGACTCATGGCACAACAGCACTGGTTTCGGCCCTCCTCACCAAAATCTCTTGACATCCTCATCGGTTTCTTCTGTATGGCACCACCTTTTCATCTTAACATATTAGCTTTCTTTTAGCTTTTTTTTTTTTTTGGCAGTTTTGCATCTGTTGCATGTCTAAATACCTTAGTGGATATCCTGCTGGGCTCTCAAATCGGCAGCTTCACACATTCTGTGGAATTTTAACAAGGGGGCTGGCCAGATAAACTCTGCAGAAAGTCTGGAGGTTCCCACTCAGGCATTTGCGCTCACACACAGCCCCTCCAGAGAAGGTCAAAATGTTCTCCAGAGTTCAGTGCATGTCTCAAAGCGTCTTTCAGATGTTTCAAATGTTACAATACCATCACAAGTGCTGTGAGGTGAAAGAATATACTCTGGCGGAGGTACTGCAGGTACATAGAAAGTATTTTTATATAATAGGGTGAGATTATAGCAGCAGATGTGCATGCAAGACAAATTAATTAATTTAATTAATTAATCAAAAATACTTTTTACAAAAATAATATATACACACTTAGTGGTCACATTTTAGTGCAATCTAATTAAATTTGTATTGTGTACAATATATCAGATAATATAGCAGATATTATCTCTATCTCTTCTCTCTCCACCTTTACACCCACCTCTCCTCTCATGCCCATTTCTATCTTCTCAACTGGTCGAGGTAGATGCGACACCTGTGCCCAGAGAAATGTTTTACTGCTCAAAGTTTACTCTTACAGTTATGGAGAAAGATTCACATTTGAGCCTAATTATAGGTTCCATTTTGTCTGATATATTTCTCAAATCCGATATATATTTTCTTTTTCTCCGTATACACATATATGTATCTTCTCCGGAAGTCGCACTTGAGAGACTATATGAGGCCTTCATAGTACTTCTTTTTAAGACACTGCTAAGTGTAAAAGCCCATATCTTCGAACCTAGAGCCTGCTCTTCATAGGTCAGCAGCATTTCCGAAAAAGAAAGCTACATAGTCAAGAGTAAATATGAAATAAAAGAACCAAACTGTGATGGAAAATGAAAAGATGCTTTCGATTGAAAGCACAATTTTAGGGGGATGTGATTAGAGCCACTGAGCTTTCTCATTTCCTGCGGAATGGAATGGAATCCTTTGTATGTATTTCTTTTATTTCTGTGTCCTTTATGCAGAGAACCCAACCCTTACTTACAATTACATTTATTTCACCCCTTTCTTCGTTATATGTGATTGTGGCCAGCTGTGAGCAGCCTGTTAATAGTTCCCCTTTATCAGCTATCCGTAGCTGCTGGGCGCTGTTGTTTATCTATTTATTTATTTTTAAATCGCAAAAAGTAACACAGAAATGACCTCAGATGTGTGTTGTATATATCTCTGCCGGTTGCACTGGTTGAGAGACTTGAGCAGTGGGTGGGTATCACTGGGTAAGCCCTGCAGTGGTTCTCCTCTGACCTCTCTGATAGGAGTTTTTCAGTATCTGTTGGCAGTTTTACCTCCTCGTCTGAAACTCTGTTTTGTGGCGTGCCCCAAGGTTTAGTCCTTGGTCCTATCCCAGGGGTAGGCAACCTTTACTATCAAAAGAGCCATTTTTCCCCCTCTTCCCCCAAATAAAATTTGTGTCATATATGTGGGAAATGTATGAAATAAGAAGTACCCTATTTTGAAATAAATAAAAACATATAGCTGCAGCCTAATAGCTTAAAAAGATATATTTTAGTTGACGAAATATTAAAACAAAAAGTGAGAGCAGGTCCGACTGGAGATGGACACAGAAACTGAAGCTCGGTACAAACCAACTGCAGCGTCTGCTCTGATCAAGAAGCTGCGGCGCTGATCTCTGAGCAGCTGTGACCAGAGAAACTCTGTGTTTTCACTGTTCCCACTGTTAAGAAGCAGCCGGTAAGCAATGGTGTATAAAGTACTTGAAAGCCATACTTGAGTAAAAGTACAGATATCTTACCTGAAAGTTATTCCGGTAAAAGTAAAAGTCACCTGTAAGAAAATGACTTGAGTCAAAGTCTTAAAGTAGCTCATATTAAATGTACTTAAGTATCAAAAGTATCTGGTGTTGAAATGTACTTAAGTATCAAAAGTAAAAGTACAAGTACCAAAATTAAAGATGCAAAATGCTTTTCATAGTAGGCCTATACAGACACAAACAACCCAAAATTGTTCTAGTGCCATGTATAAACATAGCTACCCTGTTATTGTGCATTCAATACTAAGCTATTCAAATAATACACAGGTTCATATATTCATGTTTTTATTATTGACGCTGAATGTGTGCATTGCTGACTGAAAGATAACGTCTTCTGCCTCCATTTATCCGTTCGCTACAATATGTTGGATTCATGTTAATGTGTATTTAAAGACATTTAAATTTGTGGGAAAAAAATTGGTTTGAAAAAATAATTAAAAATTAAAAAAATTGTCTAATCAACCAAAAATTTCGCGACCCCCCCTGCAGTACCTCCGCGGACCCCCTAGGTGTCGCGGACCCCCTGTTGAAGACCTCTGATCTAGAGGAAGTTAAACTCGTAACAAAGTTTCTGAAGGTGAACCTGCGGAAGGATCATTACCGGTACAGCCTGCTCGACCCCGGTCGACCAAGGCAGCCCGACCAACCTCCGGAAGCTTAGGGTCTCGCGCTGACCCCCCGACGGCACTGACCGGCTGCTTCACGTGAACGAGCTCTGATCTCACTTTGTGTGTCTCTCTGAGCGAGTGAGCGTGGGCGGAGGGGCGTAGCCCCGTGGCCTGTGTGTGTGTGCGCTGTCTGGGAGCACACACACACACACACACATTCGCCCGCTCCTGGTATTTCATGATGGCCTGATACGATGATGATTTAAAAAATGAACGTGAACGTGACGTTCACTCACGTTCACGTTCATCATATGAAAACTGATTCGTTAAGTTCACCTTTCGCGCAAAATATGCGCGACATGCAGAACACTGTACAGGGAGCCACTGCAGAGGGGCTGAAGAGCCGCATGCGGCTCCAGAGCCGCGGGTTGCCGACTCCTGCCCCAGCACTTGGTAAGAAAACTTGGCCCACTAGAAGAAATGACCATAATACATTGAAATGATACTAAACTGAGATATTACAATCATGATGGTAATTTGAAAATGTTCTCCTTATTAAAGGAGAAAATACTACATTTATGGGTCTCTCTCCCAGTTTGCCTGTGATTCGCAAGGCATTCTGGATACCCCTTTGTTTAAAGTGAGGGTCTGAAAAATCACTTTGCCCTACCCCTTCATCCCAACAGGTATTGGGACAGCCAACCCCTACACAGGAACACGCAAAATGAGGGGGAAGGGCTTTAATCTCTGATTAACTCTGCAAAACTTTCAATGAAATAATATTAAATCGCCTCTCACCCATATATGATTTCTTTCCTCTTAATCAGGATTGGAGTGGTACCTTAGCTCCGTTCGAAGACAACTTCTCACCCTCAGGGAGGAAGTAGCTGGCTTCTATTCTTTCCTCGCCAAGTTTGTGGTGGAAATTCGTGAAAAGTTAAATCATTTTAGACTAGTGAAACAAATTTGTCTTTGCAATTTTTATTTTAAGTAACAGTTGCAGAGAAAATCTTCATTCAGCTGAAGGACAGAACTCATACACTAAGGGCCTGATCTACTAAGATCCCAAAATAAAGAGTGCTAAATTGCATGTACATTATAACATGTTGAACGTTTGGTTGGTGGGTGTTTTGCAGGTGATCTACAAAAAATAATTGCGTTAATGATAACAGGTGCAAACATGGTAGAGGCAGTAGTATTTAAATGAGTGTTTTGCGTGCGTTACTGGCTTACACCATGGTGCATTACAGAGAGCAGAGTGACCGCAAGCACAAAGCGAAATCTAATGCCATGGATTTGGAGGTGTTAGTGGAAGAGGCAAACAAACATGTTGTTGAGCTACACCAAAGGAATATTAATATAACTCAAAGAAACACGATATGGGAGATTATCTGTGAGAAAGTAAATTCTGTGGGTAAAACAAAAGAACAACCTATGAAATTAAGAGAAGCTGGCAGGACATAAGAAGAAGAATAAAAGAAAAAATAGCTATAAAACCTCAGCAAATAAGACAGGTGGGGGGCCGGTGGAAGAGATGCTTCTGACCAATATTGAGCAGCAGGTGCAGTTCACTTTCTGACAAAAACAGTTCTCTCCATCTTCTTCCATGCAATCTCCTCCTCACCAAAATAACTGCAGCCATCTGTGCGCAACGCTATCCCGATTAGCACCTACCTTTCAAACGTATTAAATATAGATGCAGTCACAATCACTGCAATTATTGTCAGGCTTTGTAAATCACAGTGCGTGTGCTAAATTAAAGTATTTGCATCTACTCCTCCCAATATTTTGCGCACTCGGGTAGAAACGCCCGATATTGCATATTCATTCAGGCAAACGTACTAAATTGACAGCGCCTGTTATTCTGCACGCAATCCTCAGTGCACACCATTTGTAGATAGGCTTGCATGTTTTTTTGCATGTGAGATCAAGTTTTCCCACTTTTTTAAATGCACAAACCTTTAGTAGATCAGGCCCTAAGTGTATTCAGGAGATCTGACAAAGAGCATCACAATATGACACAAATTTATGTCTATATGTCTTTATGGTTTACAGGATATGGAGCAGGTTCCATCAACTAATCTATTGGCCTTTGCAACTTTTGCTATATTAGATGAAACAGTTTGATGGCCTTTTCAACTGTTGTTTTCTTTAACAGATGCAGGAAACATCTTTCAGCTGTTGCTCTCTTAAATGGATACAGACATGCAGGATGAATACTAATCTTGGACATCAAGTAAGCGTAGGATAAAGGTCATATTGAGTGCAAGAAAAACTAAGACACTATTGTAAATATATTTGTCACCACAGAAACCAAAAGATAACAGAAAAAAAGACAAAAAAAAGAACAAGAAATATTAAAACTATTCAAGTATGAACTTATCAAGTATTATAAAAAAGTAAAAGACATCCGTGAAAATCTAAAAGGTAGCATAGTAAAAACTGAAAAAGAAACAAATAAATAAACAGTTGAGATCAACAAATGTTGCAGCAATATATCCAACTCTGTCTGGACATCTCAGAATTTGAGCTTGATAAATACAAGGAACCTATTCCAAAATATTGCAACACTGAAAAAAAAGGAAAATCCAACTGGTCTCATTGGCTGCTGAGCACTAAGGTTAAACAATTTTTGTAAGCCCAGGGGGAGTTATACAACCATACATAATACACATCCTTTTATTTCTCAAAGTTCTTTTCCCTATTTTGTGTAGCTGATAAAAAGAAAAGACATACTTTGATGACTCATCTTTTATCACAATAAAAAGTTGCCACCCGTTGCTTCTAGATATATCATTCATCAAACAAGAGTTTTCTTTTATTTTGAAACATTAATTTTGTGGGGGAAGGGGAATTATAGCAGTAGCAACTGAATAGTTTAATGATGGTTTTGATGTTTATCTTGCAGATCATTGAAAAATACATTGTGGACATGTGTTGAACATGAATTTCTTTAGAACATTGTAATGCACCAGCACAACAGCAGAGGACATACTTGACTAGAATGTTAGTTCCAATAAAATGGTAAGATAATGACGGACAGGTTGACAAAAATGATCAGATTTTGGTGCTAAGTTGAAGGAAATTATGTAAAATAATATACATCCATCCATGCTACTATTACTTTTTTCTTTTCTCTTCTGTTTTGTATTCACAAAATTATGTAAATGGTTATGTTTTTTCATTATGTTTAAGAATGTTTTTTGCATAAACATAGTTGCCAAAATTATATTAAATTTCTGTACACAATGTAATCTGAAATTGTATTAATAAAATAACATTGTAATGAAATTCTTTATTAAAATCACATACAAGCAATATATTCAAGTTGAAAGTCAAAGTTAACTTCATTGTCAATTCTGCCATATGTACAGGAGCACTTTACAGCACTTTGTTATCTGGGGGTGGGTGTGGTGCAGACTTTGCTTCTGGAGGTGGAGGGGTTAAAGATCTCTTGATGGTGGTCATGGGAGGTGGGCCAATGGTACAGTCCTTGAAGGCTAGGGGAGAGATGTAAAACACCGGTGATTTTATTATCAAATAATAAGAGAAGACTCAGGAAGACTTGAGACAACTGAGGCAATCATGAAGGTAATAAGTTTGAAGAGCCTTGGCTATTCAGTGATGGTAAAAATGTATAAATGCTGAGGTATTTGACAGGACCGACATACAGAGACAAGCAGCCATTCACACCAATGTTCAATTTAGAGTGTCTAATCAACCTGCATGTTATATTTACCGACAAGACAGAGAAGTTTGAGAATATTGTTGAATATTGAGTACATTTAGAGCCTGCATTACAATTCAGAAATAAGTCTGTGTCTTTTAACATTGGTGGCAATCTAATGAAACTTGAATTAATCATCAGAGCTACTTGAAGAGTATATTCATTGAATAAGTGAGAAAAAGATTAACTTTGGTCTACAGAAAGTACATACTAGGGAGATATCTGCTTTAAAGGAATGTAATTCATCACAAGATCAGTATTATTCTGTGTTATGCATAAATGTGGAGAAAAAATATGTTTGAAAGCAGCTTCAAAAGACATTTTGACAATTAGTGAGCTTGAGGGTTAAGAATTTTGCAATGATGTATGAGTTTATGATTTTACATGATTTCTTCAACTAAGCACCTAGTTAAAATCTGATCATTTTTGTCAACCTGTCTGTCAATTTCATTGGCACTAACAGTATAGTCAAGTATGCCCTCTGCTGTTGTGCTGGTGAATTACAATGTTCCAAACAATTCATGCTCCAACACAACATCTTCACATTGTATTTTTCAATGATCTGTAAGATCAACATCTAAATCAAAATTGAACGATTCAGCTGCTGAATGATGAATGATTGAAGCCAGCATATCTGCTAATGTGTTTCCTTCTTGGAGGAGCAACGGGTGGCAATTTTGTATCGAGTCATTAAAGTGCAATCCAAATATTTTATTTTTATCAGCTGCACAAAATAGGGAAGAAAGGTCAAAGAAATAAAAGGTAAATGGGGCAGTTTGAGGTTCAGTACCTTGCCCAAGGACACTTTTGCATTTGGAATGGTTAAGATTGGGATTGAACCACCAACCTTCTGGTTAGAGGACAACCGCTCTGTTGGTAAAAAAAAGTCGAAGCAACGCGTTGTCAACCTGTTGTTTATGTATAGTTTGTGCATGACAAATTCACATGTTTTTTAACCGTTTGGCTTTCCATACCATTCTAGATGCAAGCACCCGTTCTAAACGTATGCATGTGTAAATGTGTAAAAATGGCGGTACTACAACTAAGGATAAGCAAGATTTATGAAGAATATGTATTTATGACCTCAATTCACATTATAAACTGACAAAAAAGATAAAATCTCTTGGGCTGTCTGAACTTTTGCACAGTGCTCTCTCTTTTCACTGGTACAAAAAATTGTACAAAAAACAATACACTAATCTTTCTTAAAATGTAGAAAAGTATTTTCAATAATAGGCCTTTTGAAGATCAGTTCATATCCTATCACATTACTAACTATAAGAGGTTCCCAAACTTTTGTATGACATTGTAATTTTCACTTACATACTGTTTGTCTTTTCCCTCAATGTAGGGGTTAAGGTTGATATTATGTGTATTATCCTAATCATTGTTTGTATTTTTTATATAGTTAAACAGAACACTTTGAGGACAGGGTGGAAAAAATGATTACAACAAGAAGGCTACCAGCCATTGCGAAAGCGCCCAAGGATGGAGTAGTGGCAGCATATATGTCTTGGTGCATGTATGCAAGGGGTGTACAAATGTACAAGTACAATAATAAAGAGCCCTTTCATGAAATACTGAGCATTTCCTAATCTAAACTCAAACCAATAAACTACCTTAAACTGTGTCCTGCAACGCCATGCCACTAAGAATATGAAACTGAACATATAGTATTCTGTGATAGAAAAATAAATACACTGGTAGCATAACATTGAAAAGCTTTAAGCAGCACTCTGTATCTCCACTCAGATTTCCATGGCTGTGTATACATATACACATATATATATATATATATATATATATATATATATATATATATATAGTTCATGTCGGCGTATGTGTGTGTAGAGATACAACTGTTTTAGATTTATGTTTATTATGTTGGCTTACGGCTGGCATTTTTTATGCCAGCCGTAGGAGACAAGAACAAAAAAAGTTGTTTAAGTTTTTCTTATAATGTTGGAAGCCATGGAAGAGTTGGTTCCCCGAGTATGTCAAATTGGTGGCGCATGCGTACGTCTGAAACGGAGGCGGCTCTGCAGGTCGAGGTTTCTCTACGCATGCGCGAATCCCACAATCTCCGTTTTAGACCTACACATGCGCAACCAGTTCACCATACGCGGAGAACCGTACGCTACCAAGGCTGCAAACATTATATCATATATGCTACGTCGTGTTGTTTGTGAAGGGCGGGAGCAGCATGTTGAGGAGGAGTCACGGAACAGCTGCAGAGGGATCGGCTGGAAGGTGCTCTTCCTGGCTCATCGTTCAGATGAGATTCAGCGGGAAATAATGATCATTCATCTCTAGTGAAGGCAGCCGAACAGTCCCGGTAGTCTAACGCTTCACAGTTGAAAGTAAGCATACCGACAGGAATATGTGAACAAGTTAGTAAATGCTCACTCTGACACGTTTGTAAAGCAACAAGCATTAGCTAAAATGTACTGTGTGTTGGTTTGTGTGTATCAGGTTTCAGTGGATATGTAGGCCTGAAAACTGTCTAATCAATTATTGTTAGCCACTAAATTATTACTTTATCTAGCCTAAGACAAGGATGCCTGCTTACCTTACAACAAGGACAAAAGTAAGATATGTATATGATGTCTTATGCAGAAGATTTTAATGTAGACTTGATGCATCAAGGAGACCAGAAGGTGAAACAATATACAACAGAGTAACATAAGCAATTGTCTGACGATGTCTCCCACAGCATCACCATATATCTTCCTCTACTTGCATCACCCATTCCAACAGCACATTCATGTTTGGCTAGAATTGCTGTCACACTCTATGTTACCTGTAGGTGTTCGCATCCTATTGGATAGTTGAGTCTCAAGCATGCATTCCTAAATCACATTGTGCCCTTACGTCTCGCCACTGGTGAAATACGCAAAAGAGGTGAAGTTGGTGAGAGTTGATGTTGGTGCCTCTCTGTCTGGCGCATCTGAATTAGATCTGAAAGTCCCTAAGCGTAGACACTACAATGCACTGTTGGTTGGTCCTTTATCTATAACCTGACCTTGGGCACTGCTTGGAGAGAAGGTAGTGTGTGTGGAATGAGACAGGATCGTAAAAAAATATAAAGTCTGCAGAACGTCAGGAGGAGCCGATGTAAGTAAACAGCAGGAGATCCACCGCAGGATTCTCCCTAAGTGAGTAGGGAGGTTGATGACGGTTCATGCGAAAAGATGAAAAAAAAAAAGAGAAAGCAATTTCCGCAGCGGAATTAATACATTACTTCCTGCATCTATCTGTTGCACCACCCCTCACCTGAAAAATCCTGTAGAGGATCTCCTGCTCTGTTGTGCATGTGTGAAAGGCAAACTGCGGAGAAAGACTGGAGGCCCGCAGGTGATTTCTGAAAATGGCTTTAGAGTTGCAGGGTTGATTGAGGTTTCGTATATTTAGTGCTCAATGGGAGAAAGTTTAATTAGTGAGCTTACATGGACATGTTTTCCGATAGAACAGGAACCTTCAGTTCTATTCAGCATGTCAGCACATCACATGGGTTTGTCATCCACAAATCTGCTGTGCCATAAGTACTTCATTACAGGTGTAGCATTAGCACACATTATGGGAGTTCATTGCTTCAAGCTGTGCATGTTGTACATGTGTCCGGGACTGTAAATTTACAAAGAGTTGTTCATAGTGTACAGTTATGTTATTTTTTTTTCTGCAACCATTCAGACACAATTTCACGCCTTCTGGCAATTTAGGTCTCCAATTAACCTGTGTATCTGTGGACCGTGGGGGGATGCCAGAATACCGAGAGAGGACCCACACAATCATGGGGAGAACATAATTATATATAAATAGATTTACTCATACATTCAGCTCTATTTTCAATGAATTTTCTATCAAAAAAGTGCCCATCACAATTTTCTAAATCCCAACCTAATATCATCAAATTGCTTATTCAACAGTTACAATGCTAAATATATTCAGTAAATTCTCACAGTTGAGAAGCTGAAACTACAGAATCTTACAATTGATTATGTGTCAATAGATTAAGCGATTTAATTGTTTCAGTTCTGCAGCATCTTTCAATTGTGTCTATTGCTAGTATGCGTTTTTTGTACAATACATCCAACAGTAGCGAATTTTAATCCCACAGATTTAATAGGACCAATGCATGTGGATTAATAATATGTTTTTCCCCTTAGAAATTCTGTAGAGATACAAATTGTGGACCCTCCTGCTCTTCGCCATCAGCATGCGGTGACTGGGGTCTGAAGACCCAGTGTGTCCGGCAGCAGCAGGCAGCTTAGATGAAGGATGAAGAGCCCAGTGCACAGATACAGGGACGTAGAGCATGGGCGTGGGCATGCCGGGGATCGGGCAGGAGTAAACTGCCTACAGGCTGAGCAGCGCATCCCCATCTCCAAAGATGTTATCACTTCCTCCTCTGCCTCAGCCATGTGGTTCATCTGGGATGCCTGCGGCATAGTGTGCGCGGTCATCACCTGGCTGCTGGTGTTGTATGCTGAGTTTGTGGTGCTGTTTGTAATGCTGCTGCCCTCCAAGAGTCTGACATACTGCATTGTGAACGGGACCTTGTTCAACACACTGGCCTTCCTTGCCCTCGCCTCACACCTCAGGGCCATGTGCACTGACCCTGTAAGTTGAGCTTTTTGGGGGGTTCATTTCTGGGGCTGTACCCAAATAAGAATTTTTTCAGTTGGATATTCAATGATTCTTTTTATCTGTCATGTAACACCATTTTTTTTAATAAGGTTTTGGCGAGATGTTCAGGGTTACATTGATCATGTAATTTACTCACGCTCTGAGCTATTAGGGTTGGGCAATTGGACGAATATAACGTCTATAAAGACTGAGTCCATCGTCAGTTGTTATTTTTTGGGCGATTGTTTGGGCGATTTGTCATGTCAAATGACTAACAAAGGCACTGAAACTTATTGATTATTTTTAAAAATATATATTCGTCCATTATCCTGACTCCACTTGCTCACTTTTCTCTCCGACTTGTGTTGACATGCACACAACTACGTCTCTGACCCAGTCTCTGACCTGCTACAGTTTAAACGTGTTTTTAGCTTCTCAGTGTCCATATATCCATTTGATCAACACTGATCACCACATTATGGTCGATACTTGTATTACATTTTTCTTCATAGCTGCGTGCATTCATTCATTTATTGAATCCCATCTGACTCCACTTGCTCTCTTTTCGCTCTCTCATCCAACACGCCAGTGAATCCATACTGGGTAAAAACAACATAATTTGGTCTTCACAAACGACAGTCTAAATTATTTGCATATAGAGCGGAAAAAACGTGTCGTGTTAGAATCTTTTGTTGCACTGCACGTTTGCAAAGATAAAACGGTAAATGGTTAAATGGTTTGTATTTATATAGCGCTTTTCTAGTCTTTACAGTACAGTTTGCCATTCACACACACATTCACACAGCAGCACTCTTTTTCTATGAGGGACAATTCGGGGTAGGGCTGCACGATATTAGGAAAACATGTCGTATGCGATTACGTTGTTTAATATTGCAATGACGATATGACTTACAGTCCCTGGCTACGGGCGCAGAGACCACAGACAGCTCCATAGCCGGGAGAAGGCGCACAGCCCGGCCGCAGCGCCTCCGGGGCAGACAGCAGAAGAAGAAATTGACACTGCGAACAAATGCAAAGAGTTTATAGAGCTCTCTGTGTGGTAACAAACATGAGAAAGCTCATGAGGCATCATAGTTTTTTTTTTTCTTGCATTTACATAGAATGCCGAGAAAGTATTCATGAGGATGTGCATGTCTAATAACTGACTTTTGTCTCAACACGCATGCTTATATCATCTTCAATGGGGCAGAACATGTCAGGAATGATGTATGTCGAACAAATGTTCACGAATGTGTGTATAGATAGGCACTGCAAAATCTCAATATTACAGTATATTTAGCCTTATTTGTAAATTATTTTGACTAATTAGCAAAAATTACACTCAAGTCTTCTCTGTGGTGATGTTTCCTGGTAGGGGGCTGTACCAAAAGGGAATGCTACTAAGGAATACATAGAAAGCCTTCAGTTGAAACCAGGGCAGGTGGTCTACAAATGTCCAAAGTGCAGCAGCATCAAGCCTGACCGAGCCCACCACTGCAGGTAGGGCAAATGTGATGTAATATGCTCATTGCAGTATTTGAAGTTCACACACCCAGTCCCATGTTTACAGCTGCAGTGTTTTTGTACAGTGCACACTGTTATCAGAAATTTCAACCTTAGAAAATTGCTCCTGCCACAATCTTGTTCCTTTCACTCTCTCTACTAACATTGAAATTCACAGTTTGCCTTTTATTTTGATCAATTACTTTTTCCCCTTTACGTGTAACTCTCTCACAGTGTTTGCAAACGCTGTATACGGAAGATGGACCATCACTGCCCCTGGGTCAATAACTGTGTTGGGGAGAACAACCAAAAGTACTTTGTGCTTTTCACAGTAAGTTCACGGTGACAAGGAGTCTCACTCAGTCAAAGACCAACTTTCAGCATCTAAAGTTGGAAGATAAGATAAGCTTTATTTATCACGTACGCAATTATACATGGTGCAGTGAAATGTGTTATTACGCCTGCATCCAGTTTTTAAAATAGTAAAATAAAAGACACAATATAAAAATAACACACAATAGTATTACAAGGTAAGATATATAAATACTATAATATATACATGTAAAGTGAGGAACTGCAAGTGTTCAGAGTCCGGTTTAACGCTCAGAGGTGACCAATTTGTCAGATTGTAGTTGAAAACACATTTTACTAGCTTTTTTAAGGGAATCAGTAGAAGTTGCTGTTGTAATGCCAAATGCAGACGAGAGGGATTCCTCAGTGGTTACCACTTTGTATGCAGTGTATGTGGTGAATTGTCCTTCATTGTGTCTTTTCTTTTCTTGTCTTTTACCCCAGATGTATATTGCACTCATCTCTCTCCATGCTATGGTCATGGTGGTCTTCCATTTCCTCTATTGCTTTGAAGATGATTGGACAAGTGAGTGTTTTTAAAGCTCTATAACCTATAATTTCCTTCACTGTCAAAAAAGATCTGTCAGAATTATGAGCCCTGGATTGATATTGTATTTCACTGTAACTATTCTGACACTTTTATTGTAATACAAATGAATATAAGTAACATTTAAAATTATTTAAGGATAGACATTGGCAAGGTTTATTTTAGTGTGAGATATCTTAAAAACTAAAGAATGCTTTACACCTACATTTGGCGGAACAGGTGCGTAGGAGAGGGACGAGTAGATCAAAAACAGAAAAGAGCTCCAACTTGAAATCAGTGAATTATTATGCTGCAGCGTTTTGGTACTATACCTTCACAGGGCAGCCACCCAATCCAATTTTTTCAGGTTAAGTTTTCAGGTGAAACTGAATTGATTCATTCGTGGCAAGTTCAAAATTGCCAGTAAATCATTATCATAATGAATATGATCAGGCCTCACAAAATTAGATATACAATAACCATTGTCATAGAAAAAACAATATATCATAGGAAAATAAACATTTATACATCAAACCAGAATCTTCCTCCATGTCCACCTCAACATGTAAATGCAATCAAAATCAAAAAAATCATCAAAATCATGTCTAACACATTTTAAAAATAACTTTTTTGGTTCAGAAAGTTATCGATTCACCCCGCCTTCACTTCGAAAGTAGAATGGAAAAACTTATATTTCTTTTAAGATGTGAAGAATCCTTATTATTATTATTATTATTATTATTATTATTATTATTATTATTTACTTAGACGAAAAGAAAGACGAGAATGGCAGAGCACATACTGTACCTCCGCCAAAGCAATGACGTGACATGACATGTCTGTCCTACTGATGCTCTTAAAAGTTAGAACATGAAGGAAAAATGACCTTGTCTAATAATCTGCACCAATAATTTCAACCAAGAAAACTAAATGACCATCAGTTAACATCAGGCTTTTCAAAGCTAAGTCACAGAATAAGACAGTATTTTTCTCTTTCTATCCATAATGATGATGAATTGTTATTCATAAATCTCCATCAGGCTTTATCTACACCGACAATACTTAATATATAAATAATAGCATTGTTATACAATTAATGTAAGATGCCTGTAGTTAATGTAGGAAAACCTGAAGAATTGGACATTCTCCTTTTGTAGTGGTTGGAAATGAACATTTTTGCAAATATTTGCATTCCTGCGGGACTCCAGACAGTGTGCCTTCCTCAACCTGCTGTACTTGGAAGCTACTGGGCTGGCTGCAGAACAAACCAAAAACCATGATTAGCTACATGCCAGGTATAATCAGTAACGGTGGTGTTGTCACAAGTTTATAACCCGGGGGGAAAATCTCTACACAGTGGCATCCCTAGTGTCTAGTTGTTACTATTGTAAATGTGGTTGAAGATAGAAAGAAAGTTATCCACTCATAAAGCAGCACCCTTAGACTTTCATTCTGTTTTCATTGCAATTTGCTGTTTGACTCACTGCCCTTAATTAGATCTCGATTTAAAAAAAAAAAATTTGTATTACTATTAATATTTGGTTTACAATGTCTCATCTACAATTAAGCCCGATTCCACTTTGGTTGACCCCAAAGTCAGAAAATCTATTTAGTAAGATGCACTAAATAAAGAGTTGATTGTAAGTTTGAGAGTAAATTCAGCATTAACTGTATTGATGTTATAAAAACTTTGTGAAACATCATGATTGACAGCTGTCACTGACTTATGATTAGTTGAGCATGATTTGTCAAGGTGGGAGCTTAGTACCGTGGCTCCATCTCCCAAACATTACTGTTAGTGCTGGGCGATATGGAAAAAAATCTTCTCACGATAATCTTTTTCGATATCGATATATATCACGATATATAAATCAAGTCAGCGCCACTGCACTGAGGCACATTACTCTGTGCAGGTCAACAAGTGAGACAAGTTTGTGTGTGTGTCTGCTCATCTCTGTCCCTCTTCACACACAAACCGATAATCACATTTATAAAAACCTACTGAATTCATATTTATGTTCCTGGATAAACGGGGTGTCGCTTCTTCTGCAACAATGAAGTTAAAACACAGTGTTGCCTCATAATCTGCGTAAGAACTTATCTTCTGTGTGTGTGTGTGTCTGTGTCTTTGTCTGTCTGTCTGTCTGTCTGTCTGCACACAAGAACTGATAATCACATGTTTTCAGTTATTATGATTTCAGATCATTAAATCCGGATCGTTCTGGTTACTTTAACCCTGATGTCTTGGAGACATGTTACGTATGTGTTGTGTAGCAGGTTTAAATGTGTCTCCTAAACACTAGAGCAAATCAAAGAAACACCAAGTAAACGTCTGTACTGTACGTGTCCTAATAACTTCTGATCATTGATGGTGTTTATTGGTAAAGTGTAAAGTGAGCGCAGGTCAGTGGAGAGTGAGGAGGAAGCAGACTCAGACAGTACAGGACGACCGGATCTTTAATTTGAGTGTCCTTTCTACGTCCGCGTCGTGATGAATCTAAGAATCAGAAATGTCCACATCTCTCTGCAGGAGCCCAAACATTAGCACATGTGCTGCTGCCGGCTGCAACTACTACACTCTGCTGTGTGCGTCAACCTAAACACCGACGTGGCTGTAACTCTATTCCAGCCACATGATCAGTTCGGCGCTGCTCTATTTTCATTATCATTGGCTCTCAAAATATGGATGGAATGACTTATGGATCATCTTTGCCGCAAGATGGCAACATTCATGTCTGGGATATTTTGGCTTCATTTCTTGACAGAGGGAAGAAGAGGATACCTTTCCTCATGTTTATATACAGTCCATGGTCAGGATTAATAACTTTAATTAGTTAATTGGATGTTTCTGTTACGGACTATCAAGCAGTGTGAGCAGCAGTTCCCATTTTGAGTGACTGCATCATAAATATGAATACTCTCCTCTACTTTGTTCATAATGAAATAAGACAGCATGTCTCATTGAAAATCAGGTGTTTGTTGATTTTTTTTTACGATTAGTCGATAAATTGACAAAACGTACCACTTAACAAAAATGTATGTGTATAAGGGACTTGCACAATGCAGCAGACGTGACTTACTGTAAAGTGGTGATAAAATATAGTATTATATTTGTACTTAAATCTCCATAATCAGTACATCACTGCCTATAGCTGTAGACTGAATAGTTTATAAGCTTAGCCTCCTTCTTTTAGTGACACATAGTTCAACATTAAAGTAACTGTAGTTTTTGTTATCTTAGTGTAGCGGTTCTTCATATGATCCTCTTCTTTGCCCTTTCACTTCTTTCTCCTTGTCCCTCCGTCCCCCCAGAGTGCAGCTCCTTCTCTCCCCCTGCAACAGTCATCCTCCTCATACTCTTGTGCTTTGAGGGTCTCCTCTTCCTCATCTTCACCTCTGTGATGTTCGGCACCCAAGTCCATTCCATCTGTACCGATGAGACCGTAAGTGACCTGTTTAGTGACCAACACTCTCCTCCTATCCATTTTTTCTAACAACATCTTGCTACTTTTCTGATGTTCTCCCTGCTACTTTCACCCTCTGTTGTTTAAAGATTAATATCTTTGACCTTCCACATCTAATTTAGACCGTTGCAGCCAAGGGATGTTTCTCCCACTGTAGCCTGAGGGTACATCCACACAACTACGTTTTTGTTTGAAAACACATCACTGTTGCTATGTGTATGCCTGTCATCCACACTATAATGGAGAAGTTTGAAATAGAGCTGGCCCTGTTTTAGTTTGAAAACTCCAGGATTGTGATGTAGTCTGATTGGTTTCTATCTGTAGAGACTCAACTACCAACGGTGAGGGCAAAAACGATGACCAGGTGGACCTGGTCATCGATCCAGAAAAACAAATCTCTATTGCACTATTGCTGTTCCTTATTCACAGTGACCATCTGCCTCTTGTTAACACCAACTCACACCTGCCTAATGTACATGAATAGTCAGTTGATTCGCATTTTCAGGTGTGTTAGTATGTACAGGGATTATTACGGCTGGTACGACTCAGAGGAGACCTGCTAATTCTGCAAATCCCAGAACCTGAGCTTGCAGCACATCCTGTCTGGCTACAAGGATACACTTACACAGGGCCGGTATGAAGCTCACTGAAATCCTTGAGATACGCAAACAGGGCCAGCCTGTAAACAGTTGATGTAGTTTGTAAGGCAAGTGGGCAAGATTCACAGCAGCAGCACAAGGGAGTGGTCTTTCCTGTCTCCTGGAGGGGAGTGGAACATGAGAGCTGACCTCGACCATCAGTTGAAACTTCCCTTCCCTTTGACAGGACAATGTGCTATCGTCTACCCCCAGTGGGACAATCATCATGGCTGAACTGTCGGTTCCGTGGGACGATGGTATGGAAGTTGCCTTCGAGAGGAAGACGTATACAGAGCTGGCAACTGTATGCTCACAAGCAGGGTGGAGGGCATACACTTATCCAGTGGAAGTCAGCTGTACAGGCTACACTGGATCATCCATCCAGCGGTTCCTTATGTCCATTATGGTCAGAGGCTACAAGCTGAAGAAGGGTCTCAAAGACCTTGCGAAGGAGGCAGAACAAAGGGCTCCAAAGGAAGGATAAGCTGTGGGGCAGAGAAGGATTCTAGGGCCAGCTGCAGTGAGTGGTAGCGAGACATCCCTGCTGCTGCTCCTTCACCTCGAAGGATATTCGGTACGATATTCCGAGATTAAAGGAGCAAGTGAAGAGTGGCTCCCACTTGACAACCCTGCAGCAGGCACAATGGCACCGCCTTAGATGCGTCAAGCAGCGTTGCCCAGCAGGTGGACCCACTTGTGCTTACATTTACATTTGATTCAAAGCCAAATCGCTTGTGTGGACAGACATTGATTCAGTTTTAAGACACTGTTTTAAAACAAAAACGTATTAGTATGGATCTAGCCTGAGAAAATACTTTTTTACTTTGATTTAAAATGTGTGAATAGAAACTTGAATGTTGAATGTGTGGTTTCGGATGGTAAGACCAGCGATACAGGTATATACTGTATGGTTTCAAAAAAATGGTTGTGAAATTAGTCTGACAGGAACATGGAGCTCTTCCACACTAAACTGTATACATCCATTAGAGCAGAAAATAATGATTTAATGCAGTGCAGGACTTCCCTGTGCTTCTCGTACAGCTTGTCATACTGTATTGGAATCATGATATGCAGTTATTGTGGTGAGGAGGAGATTGCATGGAAGAAGACTGAGAGAATGATTTTTTTCAGAAAGTGGAACTGCACCTGCTGCTTTATATTGGTCAGAAGCATCTCTTTCACCGGCCCCCCACCTGTCTTATTTGCAGAGGTTTTATTATGAGCTATTTTTTTCTTCTGTTCTTCTTCTTATGTCCTGCCATGTTCTCTTAATTTCATTGGTTGTTCTGTTTGTTTTACCCACAGCATTTACTTTCTCACAGATAATCTCCCATATCGCGTTTCTTTGAGTTATATTTATATTCCTTTGGTGTAGCTCAACAACATGTTTGTTTGCCTCTTCCACTAACACCTCCAATTCCATGGCGGAAACCAGTAACGCACGCAAAACATTCAAATACTACTGCCTCTACCATGTTTGCACCTGTTATCATTTCCGCAATTATTTTTAGTAGATCAATCTGTTATAATGCACACGCAATTTAGCACTCTTTATTCGGTCCATGGAGTAGATCAGGCCCATGGAGTATTCCATCCTTAGTCACATTATGTAAACATGTATACGCAGGGCTCCAGAGTGCTCACATGCGACCAAAAATCTGTAAAGTGCGACTAAAAATTCTCCTTGGTTGCACCAGTGCACCTAATATTTAGCTGTCTGTGTATTTTAGCAATAGAGAGCTTGTTGACGTGAACGAGGCAGTATGTGTCTTTACCGTAGAATGGTCCCTTTATATTTAAATACCAGACTGGACAAACTAAACACCTTTTGAGTTTTTATAACAATTGAAGGATACCACAGGTTCTCTTTCATGTTTGGAGAGGTGAGAGGCATTCAGCTGCAACATGCAACCACTAGATGTCACTAAATTCTACACACTGAACCTTTATTATTTTTAATAATGCAGGAAGTGAGAGGTTTCCTTGCACAATTTAAAGTTTAAGTTCTCTGAGAATATCTGTCATATCCAAGCAAAATTGGTATTTCACAATGAAATATCCTGAATTGAATCGATATATTGAACGAATTGAAAATTGAATAAAATCAAGACCTTGTGAATAGGAATCGAATCGATTTGGGAAATCACTGCCGATACCCAGCCGTAGTCGAGAAATTACGAATGTATTTGGGAACTGTCAAGGAAAGGTATAATAGGTGTATTGTTGCGGTGCCAAAAGGATCAGTGAAAAATCTTGGGTGCACTTAAATTATGCGCTGGTGCACCAGTGCAATCAGAGTAAAAAGTTAGTCTGGAGCCCTTATCTTAATCACAATATAATGGCCTTTTGGAATTTTCACAGCAGTCTGTGATATCGACATATGGCAGCTATCAACTGCTTGATGATGCATCTCCTGGGTTCCAGTGTAATGTCAGAGATGTGATGACCTGAGTCGTAATCAAACTATGCTTTGCAACCAGAATATAAATTAAATATTCTGTGAACATCGTGTTCAAGTCTTTGTCAACATTGTCACAAATGGTAATGGGAAATGGTCTGTATTTTTGTGGCACTTTTCTAGTCTTCATGAACACTCAAAGCTCTTTACAGTACAGTTTTGACATCCACCCATTTAAACACATTCACACAGTGCATCTATGTGCAGCACTTGTCTATCATACATTAATCATACACTGCCGGCACAGCCGTCAGAGACAATTTGAGGTTCAGAAGCTTGCCCAAGGCACACGGAATGGGGGAGACGGGGATCTTCTGGTTAGTGGATGACCTGCTCGACCTCCTGAGAAACAACCACCCCCGTTAGTATCCTAGTAGATAAATATATCACTTGAAGCCTGAATTACTCGGCTTTTGGCACAGATTGTTTCCCTTTCCTCATATTTAGCAGTTTGAATGAAGTGATATTTTCATTTTGATTTATTGACAGGGTCTCAAAAGCACACCTACTGAAGTTTGGTTATCTTTCGTTTTCAGGGTATAGAGCAGTTGAAAAAGGAAGAGAGAAGATGGGCTAAAAAAACTAAATGGATGAACATGAGGGCGGTGTTCGGACACCCTTTCTCCTTATTGTGGTTTAGTCCCTTCTCCACCCCTGACCATGGGAAGGCTGAGACATACCAGTATGTGGTGTGAGAGCTCAGCGCAGGGAACGAGGCAGCCGGGTCAGAAACAAATTGGGAGGCCCGGTCCAACCCCACAGAGCAGACGTTTGCCGTTTTGTTGCTCCCAATGTTGAACACGATTTACACTGTATCATGGACAGCTTCTCATCTCTTTTTTTTGTTGCCAAACCAAGTGCGCTATACATTAAATTTTGTGTTAAGTTGCAGAGAAAAGGAAACTTTCAGTTTGTGTATCCTGTTTCAAACTATGATGATCTGTTTTTGTCTGACCTTCTCTGTGTTGTATCAGAAGCCCATTTTCTTACTGTGTCTTGTCTTGCTTTCCCTTAAGATGTTATTTCAGCTAATTTACGAGAAGTCATTTAACCACCTTTCCCGATTGATTTCTTGTCACTCAAATAGTTTTAGATTTAGGTACTGAAGTTTTGAGACATGCACCCTGACATTTCTACTGCCATCCCAGTACAATTGGAAAAGACAAATTCCTTAGGGTTGCAACTTATCATTTAAAAAATATATATATTATACCCAAATGTATAAAATTTACTCCCACAGAAGAAAAATAGAACAAACAGGACATTGCTTCTGGCAATACATACAATTTAGCTTTTTTTCAAGTTTAGAAAAATCCCAAACTACATACAACTAGAGGTAAGTGGTAAAAAATTGCTGTAATTTTGGTGAATTTTTCAAAACAATTTTACCATACAAAAACAGCTTGAAAATCATCTTGATGATGACACTGACTCGTACTGTGCCTCTCTCGTTTTCACTCTGACCCTCTTCAGAAATGTTATCAACATCTGATCTGGGATCTGATCACAAGTGGTCAGAGTTAAGCGCAGGTCTGAACGCACCCAAATGCGTCCTGAGATCTGATCACCACCACCCAAATGCGGAGGTGGTCCAGGAAGCATGTGATCAGAAGTGAATGCAAATGCAATCTGGGCCACATAGGAAGGGCTGCATACTCATCTTACCTACCACAGTTTCACAATGAATTAAACATATTTAATAAAGAATCTAACATTTTTACACTTCTCAGTTCCCATATTTTGTTTGTAGCCACAGCAAAAATATCAACACTTATCACAACATAATGATTGATGTTTTCCTTAAATTGATAAACTCCTCACAGCTACATGACATTAATTCAACCCCTCCATACTCCTCTCTCCCTACCTCTTGCTTACTAGCTCACACCAACTCACAGAAGCACACAGTCACATCTGCATATCCAATCTGGATAAAAACACAAACCAAAAAAAATTGTATTGTAATGTAATTATTTGCATTTAGAGTGGGAATGTGAGATCTGATTGCAAGTGGTCACAGGAGACATTTAGGATGCATTTAATGTAAATTGTGACACAAACTTAACGCTCTCCACTTGTGATTGAATCTCTCAGGATGGATGTTATTACTAGGTGTGAACATGGCCTCTGTGCCCAGAAAACCCATTCTTACACTGACTGAGCGTCTACAATGTTCAAAAAACATTGTTCAACTACAGCTATTATTAAGCAAAGAAACTTAAAATATCAGGAGTTCGCTGTGTTTGTTTCAGTGACTGCACTTCCTGTTCAGGCCTTGTTTCAGTTAAGTGAGTGTGGCTACGCAGTGAAAGATTGATGGGCTGTGTTCTCTGTACATGGAAAAACTGCATAACGGTCACAACTCAGAGCTGTTACTCAGCACAAGTTACATAAGCTGTTTTTAAGACATTTGGGTCTCCTGAGTTTTCCTTTCACACATGCACATCACAGCGGGAGATTCTCTGCTTCGACACGTTTACAACAGGAACCAATCATTTGCATGATTCAGGTGAGGGGTGGTGCAGCAGGCTGAAGGACATAATGAATTCTGCTGCAGAGATCACATCGACACCAGCTTCGACTGTCATTGCCACAAACTGTCTTGACATCTTCATCGGGGTCTTCTTGTATGGTGCCGCTTTTTCATCTGCAGATACTTGTTTTCTTTTTGTTTTTTTCATGTTTCCATCTGTTGCGTGTCAGAAACATCATTAACAGGTTTACGAAACTATTTAATATATAGATAGGTCACATCTGCATAAATGATCATCAGAATGATCCCTGATTTTTATCCCACACTTGATTGACAGATTGATGCATCTCAATTTAGAATACACAGCAATTACAAAATAAGGTCTGACCCTACTAATGAAAAAAAAACAGAACATAGAAGGCTGCTGTAACCCAAGAGGTTACCATGGTCAGTTGTCTCAGTACGGAGCACACCGCACACAGCTTTCAGCTTACAGATCTCTTTAATGATGGACACATACGTTTACTCAGTACCAGTATACACTCCCCTCTGCTTTTCTGCAGGGCTGGCTATTCGCTCTGTTCTTTTGTCTCCATGGCTTTCAGAGGACCACGATCCTGTGTGCAGCATTCCTGTCTCTGTCTCCCTCTGTGACAGTTGTCAAATACCCACCAGGCACAGCTGGAGGTGTCCCTGAGCCACCTCCTCATCCACAGCTGTAAATCATTTTGATTGATGATAAAAAATTGTTTTTTTGTTGTTTTTTCCTCCAAACAAAATCAGTTTGCCAGCTTGCTTTGCTCTTGCCTTGTTTTGTTGAGTCATTGTTGCACTGTTAATCTGGGAAATTTAATGGCTTTTGACTGTGCAAAATTCAAATGTCAACTTACAGTATCTGTATTCTCCCCTTTTTTGTATTTTCGTAGAAAAGCTTAGCTTCCTGCAGTAACACAGATTATCTCTCTGTTTTCTCCTTTTTTTGGAGAAAAGCTTGGCCTCCTGCAGTAACACCAATTCTATTCAGTGAATGATAAAAAATAAGTCTTGGCTATAAAATTATCTCTACTGGAGAAAAGTATAAAATCCTGTTAAAGAGAACCTGTGTAAAAAAAATGTGAACTTCTGCATAGAGCATATTAAGCAGCATCTGGGTTTTAATGGACTTCAAAAATGCCTTCAAAAATGTATTAACTTGACATTCACAATTCACATTTACACTAATACTAAAATCGGCACACTGTATCTATTATTTAAGATTTTCACCTATGTGAACTGCTCTCTGCATTTTATACCTCTGTTTGTCCAATTTTTTTTTAGAAATTTGAATTCTTTCCAAATATTCTGGAGATATTTTCAGCACACGCACAGAGAATAAATATTTCTCAGTTGCAATACAATAACTGTGTTTGCCCACTTTATTTGTAATAGTTTCAATTTGACTCTGGACAACTGTGTTTTTCAATATTCAAATAATGTTTTTTAAAAATTTATTTTTACTTTTCCCTCACACACTCCTATTCTCATTCACCCTTGCATTGTTAAATTTCACTTCTGTCTTTTATCCTCCTCCCACTTTACTGTTTGTAATCTGACCCTTTTCTCCCAATGTTCTCTCGACACTCATGCATTTGCTTTGGTTGATAACGCACTCTGCCAAAAGCTTTCTGAAGCAGACAGCTCTTTAAACATTGACAGAGGTAAGCTTGGATCAGACCTCATGTTAGACATCCCATCAAGCTTAACACATCACAAGCATGCTGATTTCAATCATGAGGTCAAAGTGCACTTCTTATTTCTTATTTCTTGTCTCTTATTTATTTATTTTTTTTGCAGTTTCAGATTCAACCAAACATATGTATGAATGAGTGAGCTCTGTGACGTCTCTGCTGTTTTAAAAATATTTTGTATGGTTTCTTATTCCCATTATTACTTATTTTCAATTGCATGTGAGCAGTTTTGTGCTTTAAATATATCTTGGGCATGTTTCTTAGAAAACAAGTGAATTCAGTCTGGTAAAAGAATTCTCGATAGGGATTTTAGGAAAATCAGACATTCACATTCCCTTAATTGCAACATCTGTAATGATCCCTTCACCCACCATCTAGCACCCTTATTAGGTCAAAATTATTTTTTTCAATTCTTTATTGTATTGCATACTTTTAGTGGACCTGGAAAAAATTAACGAGAACTGCAGATTTTCTTCCTCATTTTTTGCAGTATAGTCACTCTAGGACAGGATTGCTCTTGGCCAAAATGGAAAGAAGGAATAAACTCAGGAACAATTTGTTTTCAACATACATACAGCAAATGAGTATTATTGCCTGTTCAATAATTTAATTATCAATGCTATTTTTAGTCTGGTTAGTTTCACGTGTGTCTGAGAAGCTAGCCCACAAAGCTAAACCATAATCGTTTGCTGCAGTTTTTTTAGTACCGTCATCCGTGTCACGTGTGATTGATTATATGTAGAAGGTTCACAGTCAGTCCTTGTGGCTCAGCTCCTTCCACCTCACAGACTCATTGTGTCTTCTCCAGGCAATCGAGCGTCTGAAGGGCGAGACAGGGAAGTGGGTGAAGGTGCCGTGCTGGGAGGCCATGCAAATGGCCTTTGGAGGCCCGTTCTCCCTGTCCTGGTGCAGCCCCTTCACAGGGCTGAGCTGCAAGAAGAGTCCTCTAGAGCACAACACCACCACACAAGGGGAAATAATCGAGGAGGACATCATAGAGATATCGCTCAACTAGCACTGGAGAACATTTTTTTTCTTAGTCTGACAGAGCTGCTCCATTGGCACATGAAGATCTCTTGGTTTCCAACGTTTTCTAATGTAGAAACCACCTTTCTGGAATTTTACATTTACATATATATAAATATATATTAGAATATATTATATATGATATAATGTGTTTAATATAATTTGTGTGTGTGTACTTTTATAAATCTACTGTCCCTTCACACACCGTAAGAGCGAATCTAATGATCTGTAAATTCCTGCTGCCAGACCTGCAGTTTATATATAATACAACTATCTGATGAAATAAAGGCAGAGAGGCTGCAGACCTGATTGAGCTGTCTCAGGAGAAAGCTGTACTCAACTCCAGTGTGTCAACGCAAATGTCCAAGTGAGAGCCTCTGGAGTTTCTGCAGACATTCTCTGTCTGGCCCCCTTGTATAAAGTCAGTAGAAACTCCAGAGGAGCCTACATGACAATACATCAGGAGACCAATGCGTAAGCGAGTGAGAGGTTGATGATGCTTCTAACACATGACAGACGTGACAAAAATGAAAAAAACTAAAAGAAAACAAATATCTCAGCATGACAAAGTGGAGCCATACACATAGAAGACAGACGAAGAGGTCAAGAGAGTTTTTGGTGATAAGGGCCGATGCTGGTGTTGATTCTACCTCTGCAGCAGAATTTAGATGTTACATCCTGCCTGCTGCACCACCCCTCATCTGAACACTCCATGGGATTTGTCGCTGTTGTGAACGCACCTGAGCAGAGAATCTCCTGCAGTGTTGTTCATTTGTGATAGGAAACCTCTTGAGAAAGACCCAATTATCCGGAGTTCCTTCGGAGGTCATGTCTGAGAATGTCTTTTCACTACTCTGATTCATTGTCTCTGAGGATTTGAATTCACCTTGTGCCTTATATGTCTTTCATGAGAAAATGTTTAATTGTGACATACTTTGCATATTGTTCAACTTCTGATCTAAACTATGGCATATGTGTCTGAGTTTCCATTGTCATTTTTATCACTCCTGTGGAAAATGGGTAATTGTCTTCAGTTTGAAGTGATTCCTCTGTAATTGAGTAAGCTAGAAAGTGGCTGCTGGCTAAGGGCTTTTACATTTTTAATGGGTGCTTGATGTTTGATAATGTTTACATTATTTTACCTACCTGTGTTGTATGACTTTGTGGGTTTAATCATTACATTTTTTTTTATTCGAAGTTAATATTAAATCTGTATTTTACAAATTACCATGGGTGTGTTTGACTTAAAATCAAGTGTGGTCAGACACCTTATTGGTGCATTCCTATTACTATTTTTAGGCAGCAGCAATTGCAGTATTTGCACAATTGACCAACAAAATCTTATCCAGATCCACATTTTCAGAATATTAATATTTAGCGGCATAGCCAGAAACACATTGTGTGCCATGCACACTCTGCTTGTTACACACACACACACATAATCTGTTTGTGCACAAAATGAACCCTATTCCTCTTCAAAAGCATTCTCACTTATCTGGTAAATTGTCTATTATGACCTTATGGCAATATGCTGATGTCTAATGACATGACATTAGTGTCTGCCTGTTATGCCTAAAACTCACCAATGATTTATTAGGAAATTAACTACAATGCTTTTGAACAATGTGCCTGGTGCCTGGTTGCCTGGATTTTAACATGACTGATAGCACTAACCCCAATGTGCTTTAGACCATGAGCTTAGATAAATGAAATAGTGCTCTTTTTTTTAATATAGGAAGAGATGTTGAATATCCCTTGTACGTTTGAAGGTCTTCTGCACAATTTAGGTTACCAACTACCAGTAGATGTTAGCAGGTGTTAGTGGCCACCAGCGGATGTTAGGGACATAACTTCAGGTGTGCACCTTTTCTTTGTCAAGTGTTTTGACCTTGTAATCAATGATACAGCCCGGACTTAAGGGGACCCTGAGGCAAAAGGTAAATCTGACTAACTACTGGCTTGTATGGCAGTACTATGAAAGCCATGTGGCCCGCTCAGTAGATCAGACATTTGTACCTCTATGCCTTTTTAAACTAAACACTTTCCCATTTTAGAACATAGGACAAGATGGAGAATATCCCTTGTACGTTCTGCCGCACTAATTAATGCCGACTGCCAGTTGATGTTATTGGATGTTAGTGACCACCAGCGGATGTTAGGGACATATCTTCAGTTGTGTACCTTAGTGTCATCAGGTGTTTCTGCCTTAATCACAAGACAGCCTCTTTTAAGGCAGGCCCACCACAGGTTGATCAGACCTGGATGCATGTCCCTAGTATCTTGGGGCCCATTTGAGATCTTTCCTCCTGATCCAGAGCCATTGGCTGCAGCGTTCTGCAGTGTGTGATGTTTCTTTTATGGTCTGGCGCAGATCTTTGAGCAACCTGATGGTGGATGTTGCAAGAAAACCCCTGCATCCAACCTCCACAAGGCAAACTATTGCTTTCCAGCCATGCTGCTCTGCCTAAAATGCCCTGTCTGCCATGTCTGCCTTTTCCTCTCATTCGCTTCGTCAACATTATCCTCCCAGGGTACTGTCAATTCTACGAAGTAGACGACACGCAGGGTGTTGGACAAGGGTTCCAAGTCTAGTCTCAGGGTGGTAGTGACAATATGGGATGGGACTGTAAGCCGCTGGCCCACGTCCACCAACATCTCCCAGTCTCTGGCTTTCTCCAACTGACCACTCCTGGTCAGTGGAGGAGACCCTTTCTGTCCCTGTTCCCACTCACGGACCAAAGTTGTCCTTAGGACTGTGTATGATGTTTTTGATGGCAAGGCATTGGTAACAGTTCTCTTTGTTTCTGTTATTGCTGCAAGGCATTGAGTCCCTGGTTGCGTCTCCACGTATACCTTCCTTGGGACAGACTTGTTTTACAACCAGTGAGGATAGGCCTGAGAGTAGCTGGAGTTGAGCATAGTGGGCAGGTGGTCACATCAGTCGGGGTAATTGGCCAAACTGTAAGCACCAAAGCTTTAGTTTGCCAGGAACCATGGACTGGTAGATGTTCTTAAGACCTCTGTTGACATCCTGTTTCAGTTGCTGGACCTGCTCACAGTCTTTGAGGCTTGCATCATAGCATCGTCCAAGGTTTTTTATTGGTTTCTCAGACACTGTTGGAATGGGTACTCCATTAATGGTCTGATCTGTTACCTTTGCTTATTGAGATGCTTCTTGATTTTTATGGATTGATCCTCATTCTGGCCCATGTTGTCTTCAAGTTTCCCAAGCAACCGTCTGGTGCATGGTGCTGTTGTGGTCAGGGTTTTCATGTCGTCCCTGATTGGTGTTAATCAGACCCCCGACTTTTGTCGTACACCACCTACTACCCAATTTGAAGCTCTGATAATCACCTCCATCGCCGTGGTGAACACTAGTGGGGAGATAGCGCAGCCAGCCATGATGCCCACTTCAAGACGCTGCTATATGGTGGTAAAATCTGGTGTTGTGAAGCAGAATTGCAGATCTTCGAAGTAGGCTTTAATCAAATTTGTGATGGGCTCTGGTACTTTAAAGAAGTCGAAAGCATACCAGATGATACTATGTGGTACTGAGTCAAATGCATTAGCGAGATCAAGGAAGATGACATGTAGATCTCTCTTCTCACTCTTGGCTGATCGGATTTGGTGCCAGATCATGCTAGTGTGTTTTAAATATCCAGAGAACCCTGGAATTCCAGCTTTTTGGACCGTTGTAACTACCAGCTTTTTCTTTACCAGATAGCTTGTCAGCCTTTGGGCCTATAACGCTAAAGAAGATCTTGCCTTTTACATTGAGGAGACAGATGGGCTGATGTTTGAGGATTCCTCCTCTTTTGGTATCAGTACTCCTCCAACTCTCTATTTTCCACAAGAAGCATAGAACATCGGGAGCATTTTCATATACCCTGTACGGGACACCAATTGAGCCTGGGGCTGATGATGCTCTTGCCTGCCTCACTGTGTACTCCACTTCTTTCCATTTCGGAGGGCTCACATCCTTTTGGTGTTCTGGCTGCTCAAGTGGTGGGATATCCGATGGAATAGCTCTTGAATCATCTCTCTTTGGATCAGAGTGTGATCTTTCCAGGTGCTCCTCTACATCCTGCATTGAGGTCCTTAGGGTTCCTCCCTGAGGACCATCCCACCAGTATGGGTATTTAACCCATGCCAGCCCCGGTGGGGTCTATTTCCTCCAGTCAGCTGTCTTTCTTGCCGTCACAAAGTCTTTCCCTTGTTGTTAACTATTATGTTCATAGCGGACACTGGATGTATCCAGCTACAATCATTTAGAATATAGGATGAGATGTTGAATATCCCTTGTACGTTTGAAGGTCTTCTGCACAATTTAGGTTACCAACTACCAGTAGATGTTATGCCTAAAGCAGGCATTAAAAGATTCTCCCAATCCTTGGTTCTGTTCATAGCTCAGTTTTTCCATTTAAGAATTGTTGTCTAACTCAGCTAATTAAACAATTACCTCAGATATGATCACCAAATCATGGCTCGACCAAAATCATGTGACACATACAGTAAATGTAATGTGTGATCTTTATAAACGAAACAGCTTGTTTTTAAATAGAATAGTTTGTGATTTGCATCCGTTATTGTGTAAATCACTTTACACACCGTTATTGTGTAAATCATAATTAGTGAAATTAGTTTTGTTGCATGCGCAAAGTAAAGAGATCAACAGGCTGCACCTGCAGCATTTGTGAAAGTGATGTCTTCATGTGATGTATATGTTCACATTGGTGCATAAAAAGTACTCTGCTACCTGTATGTCTATCAAAGACCGTTGATTGCGTCAAAAAAATGTAGTTACGTTTTTGAAGTAAGTCAAATATGAAGATGGATACAACTTATTTACGCAGGGGCGTCGTAGTGGGGGCAAGAGTGGAACTGACTTCCCAGGGCCCCAAAGGGGAGGGGGGCCCTTAAAAATCCTGAATGTTTGTTTTTGTTTTTATATTTAAAAAAATGTAATTATTTTATTAATTTAATTTCTAAGTACTTAATGAAACTGGCTGAATAAATCGATTGATTGACTGAAATTTGTATCCAAATAGGCTTCCTGAGGTCACCTCTCCCACCCCTACAAACCAAATGGTTTAGTCTTTGCCTTACGCAATCTATATACAGTCTATGCACACGGTCGAAGTGAGTGAGTGACAGCTGGAGAAGTGGTTTTTAAAATGTCAGTCAGGAAAGTATATGATAAGTCGGGGAGTAAGAAAAGAAAAGAGAAAAAGGAAAGAGAAAGAAAGGAAACAGAGGGCAGACAACCAATTTCTTTTTTACAGAAAGGTGAGCCCAACTAGTAATAACATGGTTTATTATGACCGGGTCAGACTGGCTGTGCCGCATTTGTGTGTTTCAGATTCTCAGTTGTCTGATGTTGTAGCCGAGGGTTTAATTCACCGTTAATGAGAGCTCATAGTAAAATAAGAATGTAGAGTTAAACTGGGACATTTATTTTATGTTTATTTTTCCACATCTATTCAAATCCTTCTCAAAAACAAGAGAGAGCCTATTGCCCTTCACTTGAAGTTTTTTTACATTCACTTTTAATATAACTACAGCCTTTCTGAGGTTTCTGATGTGATCACTGTATTTCCTTGTATAAAAGTAGTCCTATGCACTCAAATGAATACCGGTACTATACCGTATGAAGCCATGCATTTTCCACTCATGCTCCACTCAATAAATACATTTAAAAAACAAATGAATGGATTCAGTCAACAGAAACGCTGGAGTGCCTTTATTTTGAAATGGGTAGGCTACAAGAATATTTTAGCTTGTGATATATTCAGATAAACATTTAACTGTTTGTTCTGTGCAGAACGAGAAGAAAATAGGCGAGACCTTGAATATCTAGAAGAGCATAGTGGCCTGGCCTTAGCAGCTGAACCGCAGCCGACTCGGTGTGGCCTCTCTAATTTGTTAACATGGGTGCAGAAATTGAAAGCAAGTTGTTCCACAACCATTCTGTGGCACAACCGCAGCCATTGTGACCAAAAAGAGTGTCAAATAATACACTTTAAAATGATGGCCTATTTATATCTGTAATGATATAATGTCTGTACGTGATGGCTAAATATACTAATTAGAAAATACATTTAGAATATTATCATTTGCCATTAATGTCCTGTTGCAATTGCAGTTTTATCCTACTTCAGTCTTTCAATGGTTTAGTTAGCCTAAGTGTAATGGAAAATTCCACTGAACAGGTGTCTCACTGCTCTGATACTGTCTGCCTGACAGGATGGAACCCTTATTTGGCAGTGTCTCACTGCTGTGACCTTGACAAACAGTGTGTATGCCCTTATTCTGTGATGTTTTCTTCCAACTGCTACAGCGGACGGACACAGCAGATACACACAGATGATGATTTCATGTCTTTTTTTCATGTTATGTTTTCTGAAACGCCTCTATGTATAAGTACTGGCTTTTTTTAACTTTGGGGCAGTTCCACTTTGAGCACCCGTGCTTGTTGTGTAACCTCGGCACAGCTTACTATTAAAAAGATTCAAAGGCAACTCCAGTCTGAGAATTTCATTATTTAAAATCTCAAGATGAATTTCCATCACATCAGCATGATGGAATATGACATTACATGTATCAGAAGTAGCTTACCAGGCAAAGCTTAACATGAAACACATGACCCTTAGTTTCAGAAACAGCAAAGGAATGTGGAGCAGTGGTAGGATCATCATCTCCAGGGTACACTGAGGATGTGAGACAAGGTGAGCAGACATTTATATTAGTTTGAACTGAACCTGTTTTATTGTATGTTAAACTGTAAGTAGGATAAGAGGCTAAAGTCAATTCTGCTTTATGTTTACAGAGGCATCTGTCCCTGTAGAAAGTGAAGATGTGATAGAGAAAGAGGATGGACGTGAAGAGAGCAAAGAAAATGAAGGTTGCAACGAGGCAGGCAAGGACGATGAGGAGAGAACAGAAGAGGAAAAGGGAAAAAGTCATGGCGCAGAACACAAATACAAGTTGAGACGGTAAAGCATTTATCACTTTGTAATGTTGCCATTCCTTTTCACAACACGTTAAAGACGTTTAGGGACTCAAGACCCCAAGTGATGAAGCGTTTCAGGGGTCATTTTGTACCATTCTACCTGCAAACAAGTCTTAAGGTGTGCAACAGTACAGTAGTTACATATTCTCTATTGTGGCCGGTCCAGCACCCCCACCCTCTTCTTCCGCAGCCATGCCTTTGTAATATGTGCAAAATGTGGTTTTACATTGTCTTGTTGTAATATGCATGGATGTCTCTATGTACTTTTCGGCATTGATGGTGCCATCCCAGAAGTGTCAGTTAACTTTGCCAAGGGCACTGACACAACCCCATACCATGTCAGACCCTGGCTTTTGGACTTGTTGCTGGTAACAGTCTGGATGGTCCTTTTCATCTTTGGTCCGGAGTAAACAGCGTCCATTGCTTCCAAAAAAGACCTGAAATACTGACTCGTCTGACCACAATACACGTTTCCACTGTGTTACGGTCCATCCCAGATGCCTTCGAGCCCAGAGAAGTCGACGGCGCTTCTGGACACGGTTAACATAAGGCTTCCTTTTGGCACAATAAAGTTAGAACTGGCATTTGTGGATGTAACTATGTATTGTAGTGCTTGACAAAGGTTTGCCAAAGTAATCCTGAGCCCATGTGGTTATATTGCTTATAGATAAATGACGGTTCTTGATGCAGTGTCGTCTGAGGGATCGGAGAGCACGGCCACCCCCTCAGCCACAGTCAATCTCTTTTGGTACAAAAGACAGCAGCAGAGCTGCCTCACGGAGACACACTAGGAGAGACAAAGAGACATGGGACATGTACGAAGCTCAAAGAGATACACTCAAGAGAACACAGAGACTGAGCAGAGCCAAGAAACCTGAAAAGATTATGTCTGGGACATAGTTTGTAGTTTGTTTTGAATTTATGTTTGCTCAGTAATAACGGAAGTTAAAATGTTGAAGACTGAGTTGTTCGTCTCTGGCTGCTGTGGTGGTCAACTGCCACAGTGGCACCCAACATGGGTCTCCATGCAGCCAGAGATGCGGACCTGCAGAAGAAACAGTTTGTAGCATAGTGGAAAAGTGTGTCAATGAGTTATTGTCAGTAATGGTAGAGCATGTGAGTAGGCGTATTGTATGTCTAGTGGGTCAACACAGGCTGCCTCTCAGGCCACACCCAGTGAGTCTAAAATGAAGCCAGGGTCTGCGTTCCATTGTAGATCCCTTGAAGGTGACACTTAGTCTTGCTTACTAGTCTTGAATGGGGCTTGGCACGCCCTGTTGGAGGAAAGCGCTCATTCACCTCTACTTCTTTCATTCCAACGCAGTTGTAGAAGGAGCAGCGCACAGCATACACTGTCCCCTCAACTTCTAAGTGTTATCTTCATTTTGAGGTTCAGGAAACCTCTTAGAGTGGCTGGCATGCATCCAGGTAGCTCTCTCAGAAACTTTCACTGACGTATGCATGGTCAGTAACACCAGGAACACTCCTGTCCACCTTTTCATCATCCAGTTGTTGCTCATCAATACCTTAAACACTATCCAATCTCCAGGTCAAGCAGTGTAGTCTGGGCTGGCTGTGATAGGGAATTCTTCACATGCATGCAAATATCAGATGACAGGTTTTGCGCATTAACAAAGCATTTCGTCATCACATAGTGCTGTATTGGTCAGATGTCTCCTAATTCGCCCTATCCCCGTGTTCAGCGGTCTGCCAAACAACATTCCAAAGGAGCCACCAGCTGTTCCTCACTCTTGCTATCATTTTCTTGATAACAAGGTGGAGAGCTTTTGTTCATGATAAGCCTGTTTCTTCACAGCATTTGTATTTATAATTTTTTTTTAATTGCCATTTTCTCTGTCTACAGCTCCTGCAATACTTTGGTGATAGGCACAGTGGTTTTTTAGATTAATGCAGGCATGGCGCTACACCAGGGCTAAGGTGTGCAATAGCCCTGTCACAAATCTAAGCAGCCCTGGTTAAGCCCCCTCAGGCATTTTAGTAAGCTATATTTTTATTTTTAATAATAATATTTAATTTATTAAGCCTACTTAAAAGTTAATAACCATACAGAGACACACTGTGTGTGTGTGGCTATGTGAGCTATGGATCATTTTCTGATCAAAAGAAAAGTGAGGGTACAGAATGATAGTCCAGAGTCAGACACTGTCTGCAAGGGGGGTGTCAGGGACCGAGCAGGAAGATCAGAGAGCCACAGACAGTTTCTTTGAAAAAAAAAATTTTAATTTTGTTTTCATTAACAAAAATGCAAAAGGATAAACTTTACAAATTTGGGCCAGTAAGAGGTCAACTAACCAAACTAGCCTCCGGTAACAAGTGAAGACAAAAAACTGCCCCTCAACTTACACAGGGGAAACATATATAGTGGCTGATCAAGCCACTCAAACACAAAAGGGGATAGACTTAGACATACTAACATTGAAAACAAACTACAGCCACAACATAACACACCAGTATAAGGCCATATAATATTAACTAAGGAAAAATAATTAAAAATAAATATCAAACAGTAGTCAAAGATTAACAACTAAAAATCTAAATAAGGAAACAATGATTACGAGAGACATGGTGCAGTCCAATTAGTGCTTAAAGCCATTTAAGGTTGTCTGCTGCAGCTGGGCCTCCTTTTGATGGCTGGCCAGATGACTCCAGCAGCAACCCCCAGGAACTGGTAACTCAAAGAAAACTTGATTAATTATCACAGAAAAGAGATATAAATAAATTAAGTATGTTGTATGAAACCAAAATCTATGTGTCCACTTATTTATATGTGATGTGGGTGTGTGTGCAAAGAGAAACAAACTAAACTAAGAGAAGGAAATTAAAGAAAGGTTACCACCATGTTACTGAGTTTCAGTGTGTGGTTGCTGGTGCGGTCATCACAGGGGGCAAAAAGGATGCAAGGAATAAGAAAGATGGTTTGGAGAGAGAAACTCGTGAACCACGACCAGTGGTGCAGACAGAACATTTTCAGTGGGGTGGCCAGGATGGAAACTGTGATAGTTTTGGGGTGGCATAAAAAAATCACTATTACATGAACATAAAAATGTGTTTGAGTAGAAAATAAGGGGCTATATAAAGGCAAATCTTAAGCTATACAAATGTACAAATGTAGTGTAATATACAGACTATCTTTCAATTAACAGATCATTTATTCTTTTATTTTTATATTCATACTTGTTTTTAAAGTTTTTGTGTAGAGTTGAGTTGATTGATTGTTGCCGTTTTATTTATATTGTATGTAGGGCCTGCCACTGAGGAGTTGCACTGAATTTCAGCTGTGATGATAATAAAGGAATTCTGTTCTATTCTATAATACAAGTGTCCCAAACTTCTGACTATTAGGGCTGCGCAATATTAGGAAAACATGCAATATGTGATAACGTTGTTTAGAATTGGGATAACGATATGGCATGCGACAAATTAACATGAACAGTCCCTGGATACTGACGCAGAGACCAAGGACAGCTCCACAGCCGAGACAAGGCACCACTGGATCAGGGGCAGACACCAAGGAGCCATGCACAGCTCAACTAAGCTAACTTACAGTGTTAAAGGGGACATAGCATGCCCATTTTACCACAAGTTGATATGGTTCCTTGGGGTCTTAATGAAATGTCTGTAACATACTTTGGTCAAAATACCACAAGGATCATATAAAACAGCACCCTTTTTACCCTGTATAAAACAGCCCTCCACAGAGTGACCTGTTTTGAGTGCCTGTTCCTTTAAATGCTAATGAGCCAGCTCCCCCTCCCCCCCATGATTTTAAACGATATAAATTACATATTTTATATGATATAAATTATCAAATATGCATCCCATACTTTGTATTCCCTTCTGTTGTCCTGGAGTTTTAATTTTCCCAATCACATAATTAAATGTCCCCTCTGCCCATCCACTACAAGCACACAAGCAGACAGACAGAGAGAGAAAGAGAGGTGGGGGGGCTATGAAGACCATCATTTACCCCGAACCCCGACATTCCACGGGTACAACAACAAGCGGAGAAAGCAGAATCGCGGGCTGACCTTATATATACAGTCTATGGGGCTGACCAGCGCGAGGAACGCGTCCGTGTGAACAGAGAGAGCGGCTGCCTGCTTGGGAACGCGCTGCGCTGCCTGCAGCGGCGCTTCCGCGTCCGGTGTTAACCGGCGTAGCAGTGGGGGCTCTGTGTGTTTGTGCCAGTGTTACAGTAGCGCTGAACACTGCGGAAGTCTTCCACACTGCTGGCTGTGTGGCGTTGACACAAATTCCAGCTCACACATGGGAGAGCGAGCGGTCGCGCCCGAGCAGCTGCTGCAGCCTCCCAGTCCCAACGATCCAGACAAATGCCACATGTGAGTGAATCGCGGGCTGACCAGCGGAGAAATGCTCGTCCCGTGTGAACAGCCAGGCGGCTGCGTGCTTGGGAACGGCGCTGCGCTGCGCTGCCTCGCAGCCTCGCTGCGTCCGGTGTAACGAGTGTGGGGGGACAGGGGGGGGATGAGGTGGGGGGTGGGCCAAGGCCATGTAGGGAGACTTCCAGTGCCTTGTTACGACACAAAACCCAGGAAGCTCAATCGAGTCGCTCAAGCATGATGTTTCTGACTTAGAGGAATCATAACAAAACGCGCGAGTGTTTTTTCCCCAGAGTTTTTGGGTTGGTAGACATGCCAGAAAGTAATTTTTTTACAGTTTGTCGGTAATTTATCGCTCCTCTCGTGTCACGTGTGCGAGAGAGAGCAAGGAATAGAGTGTGTGTGTGTGTGGAGTTTTTCATTAATGGCATGTAGAAGGTTATATCAAATTATGGTCTGATAGAATTGGATTATGTGGATAGATCTTCAATTTTAACACCATATGACTAGGTCAAGTGTGTGGTTAAAACAATAATAAGTGGGTTGGTGTACACATTGACTGAAACCAATTGAGTCTAATATTGAAATTAATGCAACACTAAGGCTATCATTATTAAGGCGATCAGTATCAACATGAATATTAAAGTCACCGACAATAATAACTTTATCTGTTAATAGATAGAAAATAGGATTGGCTGGGTGGGTGTGGCAGATTAAGAGCATGACTTTCAAATGAGTTATAGTTTAGTTTACGATTAATTGATAAACTGGATGTAAAAGTAAGCAGCCACTCCTCCTCCTCGGCCAGAGTCTCGAGGAATGTGACTGTTTATATGACTGGGGGGAGTAGATTAATTTAAGCTGACATATTCTTCGGGATGCAGCCAGGTCTCAGTGAAGACGGGGACAGCAAACCTGATATGACAAGGCAGCCAGACAGAGATCCTTCCCACCGGGACAGCAGGTACTTCTGATAGCAGATAGACCACAACTGATATAAGGCTAACTAAACCATTGAAAGACTGAAGTAGGAAACAACTTCAATTGCAACAGGAAATTTTATTAAAATGATAATATTCTTAATGTATTTTCTAATTTGTATATTTAGCCATCACCTTCAAATGTATGTGTATTATTTTACATTCTTTTAAATGGTGGTCTCATTCCGTTGATAGCGTGAATAATCATGGAAATATTCAAGCAGATTAAAACCTTAGAATCATATCACTAGCACTGCGGTTGCGGAACAAATTAGAGTGGCCAAATCAGCTGGGGTTCAGCCACAGATGGCGCTCTGCTCTTCTAGATATTCAAGGTCTCGCCTATTTCCTGCTTCTGTGTGCAGTTTACAGCAGAATACATAGTGAAAATTATCCTTCACAACAGTTAAATGTTTATATGTTGAATATGTCATGTAGTGGAAAAAAACTAAGTATGGTGGAAAACTATTTTGTAGTTGAAAAGTAACTTTTTGCATACCTGTCTGAGACTTTTATGACCTGAACTGTTTGTGACCTGAAACCTATGTGACCTTTCTAAATACCTTTTTGACCTTTCTATTACTTATTGACTGTCCAAGAACTTAATTTCCGTCTGCTTTATCTTCAAAGGAAACGTATGCAAATCAGTTTCCTGTGTCTTAATTCCTGTCTCAAACTGCGCCTACAGAACCAGTCTGAACTGGCTAAGACAAACAGCCTTAGTTCTCCTATATAAGATCCTTGCATTTGACTGTTCTTCATCTTCACTCTGAGATCCCTGTGACTCTCTGTGTTGATCATTTCTGCAGAAAGCCGCTATTAAAATACACAAAGACAAATTTGGTGTTCCAGCCTCTTGTATTTTCAGATTTCCTTCACAGTCACAAACATAAATATTTCCAACACTTCCTGTAGTTTACCCGTTTCAAAATAAAAGCACTCCAGCCGTTCTGTTGACTTAATCTATTCATTTGTTTTCAAAATGATCTTGTTGTGAAATATTTGCAGGAGCAGAAAATGCATGGCTTCATACTGTATAGTACTGGTATTTATTTGAGTACATAGGACTACTTTTATACAAGGAAATACAGTGATCACACCAGAGACCTCACAAAGGTTGTAGTTATATTAGAAGTTAATGTAAAGAAGTTCAGGTGATGGGCAGTATGCTCTCTCTGTCTCTCTAACACACACACACACACACACACACACACACACACACACACACACACACACACACACACACACACACACACACACACACACACACACACACACACACACACACACACACACACACACACACACACTTTCAAGGGAAACCCTCTGTATAAACATAGCGCTGGCTGTAGCTCAGTCTGACACAGGTGTAATAAACTGTGTTATTGCTAGTTGGACTCCCCCTTCTGTGGAAAGAAATCTGTCAACAGTTGTCTTCCATCTGTTTGCTTTCCTTCTCTTTACTTTTTTTCTTTTCTTATCTGATACCCCGACTTTACGTTCACTTTCTTGAGTGACATATTGAACACCACTTCCTACTCCAGCATTAGCAGTCAGTCAGTCATTCGATGTTTATAGGAGAAGCGTGTGGCAAGGACTAAACCATTTGTTTGTAGGGAATCAGACAGGTGACCTCAGGGAGCCTCCACTATTTTTGGATACAATATTCAGTCACTCAATCGATTTATTAAGCCAGTTTTAGCCAAGTACTTCAAAATTAAATAATTACAATTATTATTAATATCATCTAAAAAAAATCAAAGTCACATGCATAACCTCTTTATAGAGATTAGGTACACAGAGACTGCTGTTGTGATGATAGTAAAGAGTCAGAGAATATTACTAGTTTAAAAATGACTTTTATTTTATTAATCCAAAACCTGCTATAATCTCAATTCAGTGACAAAGTCACATCTATGAGCTAACAATATATTCTAACAGGGGGAAAAAAAATTTGCCAAAGGGACAGGGACATACCAGTCTGTGTGCGAAGAGGTGTCTGGGACTGCTGGTACTGAACGTACTGTCAGATCTGTGCAACGTGTTTTACCTGCTCTTATATTAAAACACTGAGTTGCCTCTTTTCATGAGTGAGTGTCTGAGAGATTCCATTATCCTGTCACAGTTTGTCAATGTCAACTTTATTCATATAGCAAATTTAAAACAACTTGGTTGACCAAAGTTTGTTGTGACCGTGAATGAAGAGCAGAGGCCACACAATTGGGACAAGTTAAATGACTTCCATTACTCTTTCTTTTTTCCCTCCCCCTGCGGGGGAGACTGAGGTGTGGATACATGAAGCACCAGCAGTCCACACAGAGTGACAGAGATGCCTGTCCACCATAGAACAGCATGCGTCTCTCCAAAAATCACCCTTCCCAGGAGGGCCTGAACACACAAAGCAAAGAGACTTGTGAAATGGAGATGAGGCACAAACCTTAACACTTTCACTAAAACCTTATGTATTGTATTATAAGAGAGCTTACTGAGGAGATAAAATTGGACGCAGTGGTAGTCACTGTAGCTCTGGCTGTAGAGGAGCAGTGTCGGAGAGCCTTAGAGAAGAACGTCCACATGACAGTGTTGCAGGTGAACAGCAGAGCTCCACACAGCATCCGCAGGGGGGCGTGGAGCTGGAAACACAAAGATGGAAAATAGGACAGCAGAGGTCAGCTACAGATGTTCAGTGTGGTTCAGATCTTTGGGATGTTTCCTTTTTTATTTGTGACTAGATGACATGTGCTGTATTGTTTGTATGTCATTCTTTTTTTCTACATTTAACTATTTATAATAACATGATTAATATAGTAATTCTGTTTAGATTCAAGCCATGTACATGTGGTGCCATTCATGCAGACAGGAATAGTGTGAAAAGCAGCAGGGAGACTAATAAACTTATGAGTTAAAAATCTCATGATTGACGCTATGAATTTCTCTTGTATCGACATATCAAAATAGCTGCTGTAATCAATCTGTGCCCACTTCTGTGAATTTATTTGTTCCATAATATATATTAAAATGTTTCCAAAGGTACTGAAAGATATGTAACATGAAATTTTAAAAAGAACTAAAAGATACACATGTACAGAGGAAAACAAAAGAATAAATAATCCACAATGAGTGACTGAAATAAAACATAACAGGCAAAAAGTTATTATTATGTGTATTGGAAGGCTTTACGAAGGACACAAACAAATCTTGTTGTTCAATGCTTTGTGTGGTTGGAAGCTATATTGGCTATTCATCTATGATGCTGGAAAATTTTGTTATTAAATATTGAATCCTTTATTTAAAATCTCAGGAAAACGCAGGCTGCAGGACCTGAAGACAGAGCATGAAGGTGTCCTTGCTGATTGGTTAGACGTTTTTACACAGTTTGTACAGTGTTTCCCTATGGTGTTTACCTGAAATGAGGGAAGGTTTCTGTCTTTACTGGCCCTGGTGTTATTCATTCAGAGTTACAATGTGCTGTGATGGAACTAACTATGTTAACGTGACATTTTTCAATAAAGCAGGGAAGTAGAATGAACATCCCCAGTACTACTTTTAAAAACTGAAAATGGCAGATTAATCTGAGGTAAAGTGATTCTTACATGTGAGCTCTAGGCTGTGTTATGGCCTTCTTGTACCTTGAACACGTCTGAAAATTGAAAACTTCCATTGATCATGTTGCAAACATGAGGACATTTTAAAAAACATTATGAGGATGCTGGGTCAGCTTGATGGTCCTTGCTAACTTCTTGAGTTCATACTGAATACCATATTTACAATGTCAAAGACTTCTCTATTCCTTCATGGAATCTAAATAAATAAGTGCACCTTTTCGGATAATACAGGCTTGTGTTCTTTTCCAGTTATATGACATTCATTCTATGTATTTGTTTTTCAAAAGGGTTTAAACAGAGCCAGGCCATACATACATTTAATTACATCACGTTTTCCTCAGTATCCTTTAGCAAAGGCATTCTGATATCAATTTAACATGCATTGACTATTCCTCATATCCCCAGTCTTCTTCAAAATAAAGTACAATGTTGAGCAAGGGACAAAACATGGAACTGTGTCTTACCCAGTCACAATCTGTTGTTCCACCGTATTTTTCCATCGTTAACTTACACACGTCTCTCATGTAGTCTGCACCAAGGGACAGCTTTGCAGATAGAGACGCGGCCGCACTCAAAAACCCCGCTAACAACGCGCAAACAGACCACGAAAGCATACTTGACGTGGGTATAATCAGTGTCCCTTTTGAATTGGAGGCTATAGTCCCTGGTTTGTTTCCAATAGTATTTAGAACAAACATCTGCTAAATGAACGTCGAGAGTTATCATTTTACAACAAGCAACACAGTAACGACAAAACCTTCAATTACTAGGGCCGTGTTCCATTAAGCTCGGCCTCGGAACGCCGTAGTAAAACGTCTACAGATTGGACTGTACTATGCGAACGACACATTTAATGACAGAAGTGCTAATAAACAGTAAAAACTACAGCTTTCACTACTGTTGGTATGCGGAAGGGCCATCTTGGATTTCGAAGTCGGGGGTGGTGAGGTTCCTCCGATCTTCCGAGTCGAAATTCCGACTTGAGGGGGCGTTCCAGTTGCAACTTCCGACTCGTGGGTCGGAAATTCCGAGCTCTGAGGTTTATGAAATGTGGCATAAAGCCCAATTCATGCTTCAGCGTCGAAGCTACGCCGTAGGTACGCACAGGGGGGCGAGCATCCATAGTTGTGGGTAGGAGTGTGAGTCGCGCTGCAATTACACCGCCGAAGCGCTTTTGGCGGTAGAGTTTCTGTGTTTGAGTGTCTTCCGTGCCTTACGGACAGTCAAAGTGACGCCCACTACGCGGCACGCCTACTACATACCACGCCCATTTGAATTATATGTTTGCGACACGTATTGCTCTGCGGTGGCTGAGCAAGACAACACACTGTAGTACATGACAAATTTACGGAAGCGTATTGCATTCACTTGAAAAAAAAAAAGTTCTGTTTTTCTGAGATAACTAACTCGGAAATTCCGAGATAAGTTCTGTTTTTCTGAATAATAAAACAAATTTTTTTCCGAGATAATTATCTCGGAAAAACAGGAAAAAAAAAAAATTTGAAAAACAGAGCTTTTTTTACATGCTTTTATTTTGAAAGTGAAGTTCCTGTATAGACGCTATACGTCATGGCGCTAATATACGGAAGCCACCCCCAATATACCACCCCCAATAGATAATTGTAATCTAGTATTTTGATGAAGTTACATTTTGCATGGACGTTTCGCACAGAGCCCTTGTTCCGCGGGCTGCATGTAACTGTTGCACTCTTAGACAGTCTTTTGTTTGGCACGATTTCTTGTATTAGCGCCATGACGTATAGCGTCGCTTCAAACTGTCAGACTCTCCTTCTGTATCAATAACAGTGAACCACAAAAGACTAATGTAGCCGAGCGTGTTGTTCTCTTATACTGTCACAGGCCTCAGCCGGAAGAGGACACGAGAGATGGTTATTGACTCGGGACATCACACCCAGTTACTTTCCTTCACACTTCAAAACTTCTCTATCGACAGAAGCCTCTTCCGTTAGAACCCCTTTCAAAACAAGAGTCCCAACCAACACCCTGCTTATAACAGGAACTACACATCAATCTTCCATAATAAAGCCACTAAATAAAATAGCTTACACTAACAAACGAAATATTTGAATTATGGACAAAAATGAAAACTATCCTTTATCTATCTGCAGCATATCCCCGAAAGATGGTCGAGACTTTCAACTGATGTTTCCAGGTTTATTTGAAACTTCCCTAAACAACACCGTAAGAGCTTGTGCCTCTTCGGAGGGTCGCTAAAACATCAAACTTTTCCTTTGTGAAATTACAGATTCATAACAGTAAGTCCGCGTCTATACAGGAACTTCACTTTCAAAATAAAAGCATGTAAAAAAAGCTCTGTTTTTCTAATATAATTTTTTTTCCTGTTTTTCCGAGATAATTATCTCGGAAAAACAGAAAAAAAAATTAATTCGAAAAACAGAACTTATCTCGGAATTTCCGAGATAGTTATCTCAGAAAAACAGGAAAAAAAATTATACGGAAGCGTATTGCATTCACTTGAAAAAAAAAAAAGTTCTGTTTTTCTGAGATAACTAACTCGGAAATTCCGAGATAAGTTCTGTTTTTCAGAATAATACAAAAAAAAGTTCTGTTTTTCTGAGATAACTAACTCGGAAATTCCGAGATAATTATCTTGGAAATTCCGAGATAACTAACTCGGAAAAACAGAACTTTTTTTAATTTTTCAGAAAAACAGAGTTAAGTTTTCATAGTATTTTAAATTTTTGACTGTTATTCTGAATGACGCTCTCACTTGTTGGAGATTTGGTGTCGTGGAAGCAACAATGTCCCGTCTGCTTAGTTTAATCCAGTTTTATTTTGTTTTGGGCTTGAGACACTGGGAGATACTTGTGTCTTTAAGTAATATAGATGGTGTTTGTATTAGTTTGTCGACTTTGCGCAGGCACCTCAGGAGTCTGCGGTTGTTCAGACGGAAAGACCATTCCGATCTGCTGGACGTTGCAGTTTTCCTACAGGATCAGTTGAACGAATATGGAATGCTTCACGGATATAAGATGATGCATCTGAAATGCATTCAGGCCGGCTACGTGGTGACTCAAGAGACAATCAGGCATTTGCTGAAAATACTGGATCCCCACGGAGTGGAACTGAGATGCCGGAATCGCCTTCGACGACGTTTGTATCAGAATCCAGGTCCGAACTTTCTATGGCACATAGATTCATATGATAAACTCAAACCATATGGAATCTGCATCAATGGTGCAATAGACGGGTTTTCAAGAATGGTGGTGTGGCTACATGCATACTCTACAAGTAGTGATCCAAAGGTAATCGCTGGATACTTTATTGATGAGGTGTTATCAAGAAATGGGACTGCTACTCGAATTAGATCAGACCTAGGGACAGAGAACTGCTACGTGGAGCAGATGCAAATATTCATGAGAGATGATCATATGGACGAATTTTCGAACAGATGCTTTTTGTATGGCTCAAGCAATCATAACCAACGGATTGAGCAGTGGTGGGGTTTTTTAAGGAAGCAACATGCACAGTTCTGGATGAACGTATTTCAGGATTTAAAAGAGTCTGACCACTTCTCTGGTGACTTCCTCGACAAAGGTCTGATACAATCCACATGTCTCGAAGTAATAGAGGTAAGAAAACTTTTTTTTGCTTTTGAAATGTAGCCTATAATTCAAAGTTTTAATACATTATTTTGTCCATGGTGTCATATGTTAAGCAAGTGTGTGAGGTTCTTCTTCTATATTACCAGCAACAAAAGTGAATTCCACTGTTAAAAAAATGAAGCACCACAGGAGGTCCTTAAAAAAATACCAATAAAATACCCAGAATACTATAAAGGACTGGTAGTAAATGTTAATGTTCACTGAGATAATGTGTTTATGGTTTAAGAATAGAGTTCAGCTGAGTTAGAAGGATTGTTGTTTAAGTAACCGAGTTTTCCAGAAGGCCAGTGAACATGTCAGTGTTTGGGCACGTGACACTGTTGGACATTTCCAGCTACTAATGGCTGTGGGTTCGGGGATATGGCGTGCTTCTCATTGCCTGGGAGACAGAGGTTGTCCTCTGACCACAGGGGGGATCCTGTGTCGCCGTCGCGCTGTTCTCTCTCGGTTCCGGATCATCCGTGTCTCGTCCTCACCACGGTCCCGCTGCCCCTCCCCACTAGAAGCGCTGCGGCCACTGGGGCGCCCGTGTAGTTTTTCTGCTTGGGGGGTGAGAGAGGGGTGTCTTTTCAGATAGTTTTGCCATCAGATGGTTTTGAATCTGAAAAGTAACTAACCAAGGCTGTCAGACAAATTCAGTTGACAGTATTTGCCCATGAGATGTAGGGGAGTAAAAGAATAAAGTTGCACAAAATACCCTAAATGCAAATACTCAAGTAAAGTACAAGAACCTACATTGTATCTTAAGTAGGCTACAGTAGTTGAGTAAATGTAGTAAAATTCCCCCACTGCAGACAGTTGTGGTTGGGCTTGGGACAAAAATCCTCACATATGAAGACTAATTATTTTCGAAGAGGATTAACATGCACCCTTTTCAGGGTATATGCAATGAAAATGTTGTGAAAACCCCTGCTCTATTGTGGACAATAACAATTTATTTTGCCTTCAGTTGGTTAGCCACGTTAACTAATTTTCTCACTTCCCCACTCTTTTCCCTTATATTTAGAGAGAACTGCAGGATGTTGTTCACCTCTGGAACACTCACAGAATTCGCCGATGCAGAAATGCGGTGTCCCCAGGAGGACGTCCGGTGATGATGTACACTCTTCCCCACTATTTGGTGCTAGGGAGTACCTTAAAGATGTATCCCAACAGAAGATACAGGCATGCAGGGAGGAATGCCTACAGAGAGGACCATATCCCTGTGATAGTACTGTGTTTGACATTTGTTGCCTTGTCATGGCAGAAAACAGTCTTCATCCACCCACCTCTCCAGAGGAAGCCATTGAGCTTTACAGGTTTTTACGGGCTTACATATATGCCCATATTTAATAATCACAAGTTGTTCTACTGGATCAGATGATTGAATGTGAGCACCCATCCTCAGCAAAATAACACTATATTTAGTTTTTCTATGGGTGGAAAATGTTATGTTGACTGCGAATTTCAGTTTAAATGATTGACAGATGTATTGTCTCTAAGTAATGAATAGCAATGAACTCTAAAATAATTGACATCTCCCCTCTGAGTTTCATATCATCTCTTTTCATTCATCATTATGGAAAAATGATACATCTCAACAAGGTAACTGGGGCAGTCCTGAAAATAAACGTCTCACATTTTGTCTTTGCGAAAAATGTCAAATTTGTCCTCATAGTGGAACTATGTAGCATGACTGAATGTGGTCTGACACACTTTGGTTATTCTTGCATAATCATCCATAAATTCTGTTATAATATCTTAGGATGGGTGACTATGGGCTGAAACCTTAAAACACCCACACTTCTGGCCGCAGTCCAGTGGTGTTTGGCATCAGACAAACCTGGTTATACAGAGAAGTGCAACAGTTTAATTTCTCCCCTATGTGATTTAGTGTTTATACACTATTTAAGCATTTATGAAATTCCTTCCTTTTTGTGTCTTTCTCATCAAGATATTTCAATTGCCACCAAAGAATTGCATGGCATTTGGTGATGTAGACATGATATGAAATATATTGTCTATTATTTGGTGCTGATAAGTCAACTATCTTTTATCGTTTTAATAAAAACAGGCCAATCTTGCCTATGTAGCCTAATAAAATGTGGTCTGTCATCCTAATATTGTTTTCATTTGCAGTGTGGCTACCATGATACAAATAAAGCCTAATTTCCACACTAATTAAAGTATGCCTACATTTTTTTCCTTTTTGAATTAACCCATGTTTGATCACATAAACATTTCACAATAACTGTTATGTTCGTGTTTTTGAAGGATGAGGCTTAGTTTAAGTCCCAAAGTAGCTTTATTGCAAGATGCCCTAAGCAACATATATGTGCATCGTAGTGTTTTTTTACTCTAATCTTTTCTGCTTCTTTAATTACTCATATTTAACCACTGCTGCCACCTAGTGTATAAAACATGCAGTAGCATCTGATCACAACAATAAGTAACAGGGAAATGTCTACTTAAAAGATTCCCTGTGAAGGAATTTGATGGATAATATAAGTTTTTATCAATTGCAGTTATCCAAAGTCAGCAATTCTGCTCTGTGAGACAGGGTCCACCAGTTTTAGAAAAAATAAATGCTTACAATAAATGGTTTTGTATTTATATAGCGCTTTTCTAGTCTTGATGACCACTCAAAGCTCTTTACAGTACAATTTTACATTCACCCATTCACACACACATTCATACAATGCATCTATTAGCAGCACTTTGTTGTTCTATGAGGGGCAATTCAGGGTTCAGCATTTTGCCCAAGGACACTTCGGCATGCAGATGGGGAAGACTGGGGATCGAACTGCCGACCTTCAGGTTGGAGGACGACTGCTCTACCCGTCAGCCACAGCCGCCCATAGTCGAGTACCATTTGTGGCAATAGGTAGTTAAACTTATCTGCAGTAAAGACACAATTAGTTTGATCACAAATGTACAAAACAAGAGAGAAACCAGTGTTTTTTATTTATAAAAAGTAGGACACTTTTGAGGTACTCCTTAATGTATATTACAACAGATTAACAAACAAACACAGCCAGTAATAACAGCTGACATGAGCAAGAGGCTCCAATTCAATTATAATTTCTTATTAAAAAATGCAACTGTGTGAGAACCATTTCCAAAAAGATTCTACTCAAACTGATAACAGACAACGTAAATCAAAGTAAATTTGAAATAGATGTTTCTTAGTCATTTACATAACAAAATGTGTGAAAAACATGACTTTTGTAAAAGGCTCAATTTGTTTATAGGTCTAGCTTTTTTATAGAATCACAGGGTTCAACAGATGCTCTGTAAAGTGTCAGCAATACCACTATAAAATAAATGAAAAGCTTTTTTAAATAATTCAAGAAATTGGAAAGTAGTAACATACCCAGCCTGTTCAGGCATTTCAAACATCAACATTTTTCAATAACAACACTTCCAAAATAATTCAACTCTACTTCAGTGTAAAACCTTGGACACCTTAACACAACAAAATGCACAAAAGACTTCCTGTTAACATCAGAAAGGTTTAGAGGATGATGTCTTTTGTAACACTTAAAGACTTTCACATTGTCTACAAAACTGTACTGAGCTGGTATATTTAGATGAAAAAAGTACACAAAAGCAGTAAACAATTTTGCAAATTTGCACATTTGTTTTTTGGTGTAGTAGTCCTTCAAGTGCATGAACAGACTGTTCATCAACCATTTGTTACAAACAGTTTAAGTGAGGTGATGACTTTCTTGATAAAATAGAAAATGCTAATCATGAAAAAAAAAATATCCCCCTGAGCTCATAATACAGCTCCTGAGCTAATTACCACATCTTCCCCACATTATCTCGGTGTCACAATCACACTGTTTTGATCTTGACTGTCGGCTCTGATAAGGCTACAACCAGACAAAAATTAAACAAGAAAGGGAAAAGTGTGTACATGTGAGTGAGTGACAGAGGAGCTCCTATGCAATGTCCATTGTATAGAAGTTGCTGAACAGTATAGTCTCTATTTCAGCTCGAAGCTCAGGATAGCTGTTGTAAGTTGACGGCAGCTCCAAAGTTGGGCCACAAGTATGTGCAATTGGCCGCCGTGCCAGCCCTTCCAACGAGGTGAATATGACTTCAATTTCCTTCACGCAGATGACATCAGACCCAGTCACAAATCTTAACATCTTCCGGAGGCCTATTTCATCCAATCCCCTAATGTACTGATGTAAAAACCGCAAACTTTGATTCTCTGCTGGTGTAGCTGGAGAGGCTGTGGTCAGCTTTAACACCTTTCGCGTTGTTGGTTTAAGATCATCATACATCTTCTGGATTTCCAGCACACTGGGGAAGAACTTCCTGAGAGTTGGTCCTGCGACTGCTGCAATGTTATCCAGTGCAAATTTCGGTTGCTGGATTATTTGCTTGTGGGCCACTTGGAGAAGCACAGCTTTCAAGTTTTCTTGTGTTGGTACTGTTCTTACTCCCATGCGATCCATAAGATCAAGGAACTCATCTTCATCATCACCAACTAGAGCCTCTTGCAAAGCAGTGGACAAGAGATCACACTCAGACTGACTAAGATACAACATCAGGGAGTCAAACAGTATATCAGGTGAGACAGAATGTTCACCAAATGTGACTGCTGCTGTAAAGGCTTGAGCGAGCCGAGAAGGGAAATATCCATGGTCCTTCAATCCCTTGACCATTATTCTACCAACAGATCTCCATTCTTCTTTTTGCCATTTTGGGGATAGCGATGGAACCCTCACATCTGCAACCTCTGCTGCACAGTCTAAAAATTCTGTCCAGAAGGCAGCATATACGTCCCTAGACACACCATCCACATCTGCACCAATTTCATCAATGAAGCTGTATTTCACAGAGTAGCTTATCATGGCTTCATCCTTGAATTGAGTAATCAGTTCTTCTAAGAGATTCACTCTGTGAAGTTTCACAGTCACATGCAAAAGTTCACAAGAAGGACTTGGTGGGGCAGCAGGAACTGTCTCAGAATGAATAGGAGTTGAGGTGTAGGTGTTGGTGTTTATTTGTGCCTCTTCTATTGGGAGGATAGGCTCAAATGGGACTGTATCATCGAAAACACCTAAAAATGGTCCACCTTGCATAGCGGCAAAAATTACTTCCGATGTATTGTACAAAGATGTAAGATCAATAATCTCAACAGCAGTAGAGACAAACGCTGACATGTTGTTGGTACTTTGCCCATCATCTTCCACAGTGTGTGTTTGCTGTTCACTGTCTGGTGTTTTCTGTGTCAGCTGCTCAACATTTTCTGCTGTGTTTTTCTGTTGCTTGTCTGCATCTGTCTGTTTATCAGCTCCCTCTGCCATTTCTGTGAACATGTCTTCTCTATTGGTCGGATGCTCTGTGAATAGGTAAAATCTTAACACCCCCAATTTATGTGTCTCATAGAGTTCTCCCACACTAATTCTGTCATCAAGGTATGCTTCCTGAAAGTCAACAATATCGTGACTAAAGTCCTCCCACTTTCCATTTCTCGAGTTCTCATTTGGGAAAAATAGCCTCTTAGCATGTGACAGAATTTCTTTCTTTGTGGCTGTCTTGGAAATATCAAGAAGTCTGGTTCCTCCACCATTGCGTTTTCTCACCTGTCTCTTATCATTTATCCAGCCAAACTCTATTTTTCTTGTCACCTTTGAGGCCCTTTTATTATTTGTTAGATGCATCCTTGTTGGTTGCATAGAATGCTCTTCCTCAGAATCTTGAAGTCTGTCTTTGTTGCTTTTTGTGTACATTTTTCTTTTTAGTTTTTCAAACAGGGACAGTCTTTTTGAATGAACTCCACCTTTTGTCTGTTTTCCCATACAGAACCGCCTTGTAGCAATCCTATCACCATATGCTGGAATGTAGGCAGCCAAAGTGTCATCATCAATTTCTTCAACTTCTGAGGTGTCAATCTGTAATTAAAACAAAACAACACATTAAGACATTCTCGTTAACTTAAGTGTAAGAGACTGGCTTAAAAATACACCTAAAGTATAACCAAAATTGTTTATTTCTGTGCTGAAATTATCCTCTCCCTGTTCTGAGACTTATACGATCCTGCTGCATTTTCTAAATATTCTCCTCAGGAATACCTCGACTCTGAAGAAATATCCTCAGACCATCATCTTGTGGGAGGGGGGTATTTGAGGATGTAGCCATTGCTGGTTCTGTACAAATGTAGGAAAAATGCAGAATCTATGCACATTTTTGTTGCATCAACAAATATGAACAAATTTAAGATGGTCACATGAAAATTTAAAATTCCAATTTCTTTAAATATCTCAAAACTGCATTCAGATATTTCATATAAAAGCATAACAATTTAATAACGTTTTATAAATACTGCACGACAAGATTATGTATAGTACATATTATGAATTTTATGGGGATTTTGATAGATAAAGGAAATATAGTTTACATTTTTGTCCATAATTCAAATATTTCATTTGTTAGTCTTTTGTAGTTCACTGTTATTTATACAGAAGGATAGTCTGACAGTTTTAAGCAAAGCTATACGTCATGGCGCTAATACAAGAAACGTTGCCAAACAACAGTTACATGTAGCACGCTGAACAAGGGCTCTATGTGAAACGTCCATGCAAAATGTAACTTCATCAAAATACTAGATAGGTTTATAAACAGAGGCTAGAACACAGCTAGCTGGATCGTGCCTTAAGGGAGGCAGGTTGCTGTCACTGTCGTTCGCTCTCTTTTGTTACATGCGGTCAAAAGACATAACAGAATTTGGCATCTAACATGTAACCAAAAACTTTCCTTACCTGTATTGACACCGTTGCACTTGAAATCATTTAGCACCGTTGCAGGGTCAGGCTGATGCAGCAGCAACCCGACTCCATGCGGGTGAGAGCTTCAGGCAGGACTGAGGTAACGCCTTCTCCCGACAAAACTTAACTCAGAAAAACAGAAGTTGTTTTTTTTTATTATTCAGAAAAACAGAACTTATCTCGGAATTTCCGAGATAGTTATCTCAGAAAAACAGAACTTTTTTTTTTATTATTCAGAAAAACAGAACTTATCTCGGAATTTCCGAGTTAGTTATCTCAGAAAAACAGAACTTTTTTTTTTCAAGTGAATGCAATACGCTTCCGTACACCTGAGCCACCAGACAGTAAGATGTTTTCATAAGTTCTCAGAATATGTTAATCTTCCCCCAAAATGTTTTCATCTATTATACAATCTACATGTCTAAACAACTACATGTCTTATGGTTTTGTTTTTTTCATCCTTATTCCCTCAGCTAAGCCTTCTGCTGTTGTGCCCCCACCGGCTCAGACACCAGATCAGGATATAAAAAGTTTGACCTGTTCTTTTCATCACAAAGTGTGGATAGGGACAGACCATCAATCTCTGGGACTGTGGCCTGGGTTCCACCATATACTCAAGTCAGGTTGAGATGTTCTCGACATATGTGTTACAGACAGACAGACAGATATCTGGAATTAATAAATAGATAGATTGTTTATATATTCATTGTTTAATGGAGCATTTTCTGTATGTAAATTGTGTATGTTGTGCGTTGCTTTTAAGTAAAAACCTTGTTTCACCCAATTTCATCTTCATCTGCTTATTGTCAATAAGAAGAAAAGGCCAAATAGGGTTTTCAAATTCTTCAATGCGACAGTTCTAATTAAAAATATGCTTGCAGGGTATTAGTGCATATTGTATTGTACTGATATTACTTACTATACTTCCTGATGTGTAGATATTTCAGAGTGAAATGATGTTGAGTGTAACCTGCCTGTCATTTGAAACTAATTAAACAGTTCAGAACTATTGACAAGGAAAGTACCATTCAGCACCAAGACAGCGGACAAAGAATGTCGCAATCTGATTGGCTGTCAGTGAATTATAACCAGACACGGCTGGCCGGAGCTGGCCACGCGTGTGTATTCTTCATAACTCCCTGTGTCTCCTATGAACGATGAGCATCAGTTTGTGAAGCCTGTTATAAAGTATGCAGCGTGTATGCTGTGTTCGGACTATCACCGGATAACATGGGCGTTACCTTAAAGCACATCTGGTGTTATACAGCTGACAAAGCAAAAAACGCCTCATTCAGGTGAAGCGCACCCTGCGGCTTGGTGGCGTAATGAGATCGTCATCAGGCCAGAAGCTAATACTGCTTCGGTTCGTCGTTTCAAAACCCGTTCAAGATTTTGACACTATCATTATTTTTTTATATTGTTGTCTCAACGTGATGTTGCCTCGGACACGTTACATTAACCCGTGAAGGCTTTTTGTTTGATGTTTATTTCAACAACACCCTCATTAGATCACCGCACTTCACACACAGGCGCTTTGTGGAAAATGACGAATCTGCGACCGAGTCTGCAACCGACCAGCAACATCTGGAATAAAGTCAACATATCACCAGTTAAACTGGAAGACCGGCGTTGTTGTACGTCATAATTCTGCGACAATAATGTAATTACCGGCGCGGACAAAGTGCATCAAGTAGTGAAAGGTCTGAAAGCGTTTTTTCCTTTTGCCGATGAGCTCACTAGTGAAGTAGTGGTTAGTGAACCACTCGGGGATTTTGAACGCAGCACCTTTTATCTCATTTGTTGACGTGGAATTTACGGTTTTCCAATGAACAATAAAAAGGTCAGTGGCGTGTCGTGGGTGAAACCAGCGGAACCCTCCTTTCTGAGGAAGTTTAAAAATGATGTTGGATACAAAGACGGACCGACCGTTGATACAAAGGTATGTGGTGGTTTGGTTTCTTTAGCTAACTGTTTGTTGTGTCAGCTAGCAGTTAGCTGCCGAAAACGTTACCCTATTGTAGTGTATGAGATCTAAATGTAAGCTGCTGATGAAATAGTTTGAAACAAGACATATTTGGCATTCGAGATGTTAAGCATCTGTTTCTTATTCAGTAAAGCTGAGGTGTCTGACCCCGGTTTTAACGAGTGTATAGTAAAACCTTTAAATACACTTTATTCACACCATAAGAAGGGAAACATTTGTGAAAGAGATAACGCACTGCAATTTATCTGGTAATGTTGGCTTAGTAGAGCACATGAAATCCATTTTTATCATTTTCTTAAATATTGTGAGGTGGGGAATTATTTCATTTTTAGTAATTTCCCTGTGAATAATTGATAAATCTTGATTAAAAAAAATCTTGCATATTTAGAGTATTGGTATCTATGAGTGTGTGAAATCTGGTGCTACTTGATTGAGGGGACTGTTTGGCCATTCTGGTTAGAAATGTGCTGACCTCCCATAAAGCCAGATTGAAAAGAATAAATAATTTATTCTAAACATAATTTAATGCTTGTAGCATACATTGCTACCAGAAATTTTGTAGTTTGAATTGAGCATGAGGCTAAGACTTTTGTTCGCATTTGAGTGAGTGATATAATGCTTTGTTTCATAGAAACAGTGAATGTATTAATCCGTGTATCATTCGTCTTTTTCATATATAATTAGAAAACCAAAATCGGAAAATTAAAAAACAAGTAGTTATTCATTCATGTATCTGATACCAAAAACAAATAAGTTTGTTTTTGGTAGTTTGGTAGTCATATTTATTGTGTAAAATTGCACAAACCTACGTTATTTTACGAAAAGGTACATGGTCCCAGTCTCTACATCACCAATGACAGTAATGTAGCCATATTTCCTGGGAGTGACGGCCACTTTAGCCCTTTGGACCACATAGTAAGGGGGCATTACGAGGTGCATGGCGAGAGTATCAGCGTGGATAACTCATCTAGCGTGCCAGTAACACACCCGACCCGCTTTTCCTTCCACGGCCCAGCCAGCGCTGCTGCGGGTTCTGCTCCAATGGCTGCTGCAGCTCCAAGAGCCACCGTGACAAGAACATTCCAAAGGTGACGAAATAAACCATTCATTCCTCATATCCAATAGTTTGCTGTTTGTATCACTCAGGATAGGAGCATCACACTAATGTTGCAGTATGATATGATTACCCTTCTGTTCAAGGCAATATGAATTAGTATCTTATTATGCTAGCCATAACTACATACAGTAAGACTTGCATGTATTCACAAATGTGACTTGAGCATATGAGCACTGATAAAAAAAGTACATCTGCAGACGAATGTGCTTTCATTATAATGGCTACATCATGTCACCCAGTCACACACATACTGTATATCTGCATAATTTACCTTGATGCACTGGCTGTATTACAGGAATCAAATTAGTTTTTAAAATGTTTATTTTCACATCAATATTCAGGACCATCTTCATCGCTGAACTTGTAGATGGCAAGTTGGAGACAAGCCAAACGCTAACAGTGCGTTTTTCTGAATTTGAGGCTTATGTTATGGGCATCATGAGTAATGTCAATGATGCCCTTGAACAAGAGGACTCACTCATCCTCACTGACAGCCAGGGAAAACAATCGTGGACTCTGAAGGAACCAGAGGTATAGTTGAACACTTGTATTGTTTGTATATATATATAAATATATATATTGTGTCTTGAAACCTTCAGGTTTCAAATTATGTCACCCTTGAACCCCTTGAAACCTGGTTTGAATATAAAACATATATCAGTGCATCTAATTTACCTATTCAATGAAGGAAATAGACCTTTACATCATGAAAAATGCAATTAAAACAGTTATCAAATATTGTAGTTTTTCAAACTTTTCTGACTCAAATTTGCAGGTGAGCCCATGGTTTCATCATGCTGCCATAGCCTTATTAGCTGCATTGAGGAGTGGCAGATAAAGTCTTGCCCAAACGTTTTGTGACAACAGAGACTCACTGGACTTTCTGATGCATTGGCTGCACTAGGAAACATACTCTGAGAGTAATGTACAGTAAATATGTGCAATTACGTAGTTTTGCTGCTCTTAATTGTTGTTTTTCCTTGAATAACATTTATAGTCAGCAATTAAAGCACACTCTTTGATGTGCATACTTTCATAAAGCTATTTAATTTAGTTTTACTCGGTTTCAATGCTGTGACAGTGACAAGCTCAGATTTGCACTATTTTATGTTGTATAATTATTAGTATATATAGTTTACATAAAAGTCTACCTTTTTGACAATACTGGTGCAATGCTTTTTTTTATGTCTTTGTATATAAGATTTTATTTCAACCTAAAAACAAGTCAAGTACAAAAGATTTTAAAGCAATAAAGGTTTATTTGCCAAATTATTCAACTGACAATTTGGTGGCACAGTGGCAGCTATGTGTTGCTTTTTTAAGAGCAACACATAGAGCACATATCAGTCTGTTTACCTACCTACTTAACACCACGGATCAGGAAAAAAACACCACAGCATTTCAGTCCCCTTTTTTAGACATATCTTTCAGTTACATTCATGAGGTACAACACGGCATCCTGGAAAGGAGTATAGTCATTGTTTTCACATGATTAAAAAGAAGAGAGATGTCAGGATAGTTCTCTGCAAAGGCCTGTTCTGCAGCACATCTATCCTCCTCAGATGAATAGGGGCCAGTTCCAAAAACTGACACCCAAGTCAGCAAGGATCTCAACTCTTGCTCATAAATATTCGCCGCAACAGAGGCACTGGGCAGCAGCTCCTCAATAATTTTAGCTGCGAGTTCATTGGGTATCCCATGGCCTAAAACAAGGAAACATGGTAACAAATAACTAACAAAGCAATGCCATTTAAGGTTGTATGTGGCTGGAGTGTAAACAAATAACCATTGCTTCTAAAGGGTTGTACATTTTCAGTTTAGCATACCTGGGATCCTGTGTGCATTCCATGATTGCAACACTCTGTCTAGTCCAATTGGGCTCAATTGACATGTCAGGTTTGAGATGCAGAATTTAGTCACATTGTCCCGCATGTTGAGGGGTTCTTGGTCCAGCAGGTGTACCAGGGCCTTTTTCAATGGGTAGTTCACTCGATTGTTCACCTCGGGCAAAATCCTTTCTACTCGAAGATTCTGTTGACCACAAAACATATTTTAGATGAAATATATTTCAGTACGAAATACAACAGCAGAAAATGTAATAGTAGATTATAGAGGAGTTCCTTAAGCAAGGAAAATTAATCCCCATTTACAATGCTTTATCCACATTTTTAAGAAGAAAAAATTTTTTTTTTCCTACACTGTAAACCCGAATAAGTAAGCAGTACTCTAGTTCATAAACTCAAAAGTGGGAGTTTTTGAGAACTCGGACATTTTGAGTTTAAGTTACATGTACTTTTTGATTACAGTTAAATTAAATTAGTGATTAACCCAACTCAAATAATTTCAGTAAAAACAACTCAAAAATATCTATTTGCACTACTCATTGCAATAAGTTAAAAGAACGTAATACATACATAAGTATAGAAACCAGGTATTTTGTGTTCAGTAAACTCAATGTTTATTAGTTCATTTTCTAATCATTTCATTACTTACAAAGCAAAAATATTGACTTTGAAACTCAAAAACAATCTCTCGAAACTTAAAACATTTGTGGCAACTGATTGCCTTAATTGCATTGATTACGACTAAATTGAAAAACATGTATTTTTTCTAATCAAAAGACTGAAACAAAAGGAATATTTAAAAAGACAAAAAATACATTACAAATAGAAATAAAACAATTGCAAAGGCACAATTTGAGCCATCTTTGTAAACCTCTCTCTCTTCATAACTCAAACTTTTAAAGTCAAAACATGTACAAAGGCAATGTGCAGTATAGTTTTGGTTTAAATCTACCAACAACTACATAACTCTTAAAGGGATAGTTCCCTGAAAAAGGAAAGTTCACTCATTATCTACTCACCACTATGCCAATTGAGGGGTGGGTGAAGTGTTTGAGTCCACAAAACACTAGTTTTTTTTTTTACGTTTGAAGAAGGTGCCCATTTACTTCAATTGTATTAGATTTTGCTGCAACGCTGTCTACCCCTGAAACCTCAAAAGTGATGTGTGGACTCCAACACTTTTCATCCACCCCTCCATCGGCATAGTGGTGAGTAGATGATGAGTGAATTTTCTTTTTTCGGGGAACTATCCCTTTAATTTATCACAAAGAAAATAAAAAGGAAACTTTGCCACTGGATGTCCAATCAGTGCTGATGGTAAATGTAATTAATTGATGCAATAAATTCCTCAGTGTGTGCCATACGGACCGAAAAAGATGTGATTTCCTGCTAGAAAAACTGTTCTTCCTGCATCAGTGATGTCAGAGTGATGATGTTGGTGTTCAAGAAAGTGCAATGCATCTTGGTACATGTAAGCACTGCCTGCATGGCTCCATGAGCGGAAGAACACATTTTTCCTTCTTTCTTAATTAATATAGCAGCACTGAGGAATTTATTGCTCTTTTTGCTCTTCACTTTTTTACTGACTGAACATCCACATTAAAAAAAGGCAATGTTTCACTTTCACAAATGTAAAATTACAAGTACAAAGGTAGTGTGTAGTTTGTGCAATGTGGCTTAAAGCCTGTTGCGTACAGCAGATATTTGAACGTCAACATTGGAGCAGTAGTCAACAGACAATGAAACATTCATGTTGTGGGTGAGACTCCAGAGTCCTCTATTCTTTTTCAGAGCTTGAGTTCCACATATATACATCCTCAAATAATTGTTGACAGTCTTCAGTCCTTCAACAATTTCCACTCATTGAGACCAAGTAACATTTTGTGAGTGAATTCAATGGTGTATGTCAGTGTTTTGGGATAGCTGATATGTAGCTCATAGATCATGGCTTAACATTACCACGAAGGATTCAGCAAGTCTTGGGAGGTTGGGAGATTTTCCCTACGTGGTAGTGAACTGGACTCATGGCATTGTTGCTGATGGTTGTAAGGAGAGCCACTGATGCATCCTCAATATCGGGCTCATCTAAATCATCCTGGGAGGAAGAGAGATCATACACTAATCACATCCACTGACACACCATGGGTATCAAGCAAAAACACACTGGCACTTTTATAGAAATTTTGATTAATGTGTAGCTCTAAATAAAATGAAATAAAAATGTGTTCCCATTGCACTAAGCATGTGAAAAGTGCACAAGCTGTCATCATGGAGGCATGGTAACTCTTGAAAAGTGTCTGTGTTTAAATAAAAGTGTCCTGGTGGTGAAATAAGTTGAACATAACTTACAGTGTCAAGTCATATCAGGGGCAGCCACCGTGTGGATATTTTTAAGACATTGTCAAATCTGTTTACACACACATATTCTATAGACAGATTTGCAGATCCATGTACACATTCACATATCCGATTACACACAGACGGACTGAGGCTCAGATTTGTCAATAGTTTTGCTACAATAATTGCCCCATAGTCCTGAGTATCAAATAAGAAATAGCTAACTAAAGTTGTAGCTCTAATTTGATCTCATTGAAGCCAAGCAGATAGGAGGAAAGTCTGTGTCATATGTTCACACATAAATCAGTTGGTCGTTGCAGTCACAAAAATTATAAAGTGAGTTACATACATTTAACCTTTAAACTTACCTTGCAAAACAAGACAATGAGCAACAGGTGGCAGAGGCTAACATTAGCTTTTGGCTTTCACAAGAAGATGAGCATACTCCAACACAGACTGGTTCACCTGGATGTTAAAATCAGAGTTTCCATTATGAACACATTCAAAAAATAACTGACTGCTATGTATCATGGCGTTTGGCATCAACACTTTACAACACATCATTTCAGTTAGCTAAGTTCCCGACAAGGCTAATTGCTAGCTTAGCTGTGTAGCTAAAGTGGCTCACATTCTTAATTTCACACTGAATACTTACAATTATTGCAATGGCGCTGATAACTGAGAAGTAGAAACAGTCTGCAGGTCTTCTCGGTTGTTCTCTGTAGGGACAAGTCTGGTGCGTGCTACCTGCCGAAACATGTCCGGTGCGTGGTCAATTTGCTGCTCAAACGAAAGTCGACCGTTAGAACAGGAAGTGAACGCTTAAACTTCAACATAAAATCGTGTAGGTACTTCCTGTAGAAGCGATTTTGTATTTTATTAACATTTAATAAGTTAGTTAACACTGTAACTGTCATGACTCTGAGCTCTATTTTATTAAACAGCTTTTGGATTTTGTTGGACACTTTTTGATTCTGGACATTTTTCTTTTTCCCTGAGTTCTTGTTATCCTGCTTTATTTTCAAATGATACTCCTTGTGTGTCTCTTTTGTCTTTGTCCTGTTCCCGCTCTTGTGATTTTCTTCACCTGTTCCTAATGCGTTTCACCTGTGTCCAGTCATCCTGCCTCCCTATGTATTTATTTATCTCACAGCGACGCCACTAGACTGTCCCGCGTCCGTCACTGTCAGTGCACCTTTTATGGACAAACTAACATTACGATGGCTGAATTTGAGTGTGAATCTTGCAATTTTACCGCGTCAAAGCTGAGGGAAAGCATCATTTCTCTGAAAGCTGAACTCAAGGAGAAAGACAAGCTCATCATGGGCTTCACCACTATCGCCACGACTCAGGCATCACACATCGCGGCCTTGAAAAACTCTGGTTGCAGCTATAACCTGAATGCAACCAAGCCAAGTCTCCATGGCCACTCTGCTCCAGGGTTGGAAAACGATCCTACACTGCCGTGGCTTGGCTCCACCATCACAGGAGTTCAAGATCCCAAGTCTACTCCAGCACAGCCTGATGATCCGTGGGTGACAATGGGAGCAAAGCCAAAAATAATAGCCAGCTCCACTCCGTACCATGCTCCAGTAAAGTCGCGATCACCCCAGGGCGGTCGTACCGTGAAGGCCCCGACTACTCCCTGCAAACAGGAGCACTGGATTGTAGTCAGACTGTACTTTTTTCAGCTCTCCCCGGACCACTGGTAAAGGTGGAGGGGTAGCCACTGTATCTAAATCCATCTTTCAGTGTAGACAGTCGGTAACTGTCACCTATTCTAGTTTCGAGCTTCAGCTGTTCATACAGCACGGGGGAGGAGGCATTTAACTTGAGTTAAATGCCTCCTCCCCGTGCTGTAGTGTACCGTCCCCCGAAATTCAACAAGGACTTTATGCAAGAGTATGCTGAATACATAGCGGGTATTTCGATGGATTATGACCACTTTTTAATTTGTGGGGATTTTAATGTACATATATGCTGTGAAACTAAACCTATGGCTAAAGACTTCTTAAATCTTATAAATTCCTTTAATCTCAACCAGTCAGTGTCTGGACCCACACATGAAAAGGGGCACACATTAGACCTTGTGTTGTCTTATGGCCTACACGTTCATGTCAATGAAATCTGTGATACTTGTATATCAGATCATCTGCCGGTTTTATTTACGATTACTGTCCCTGGCTCATTAGTCAAGCCAGCTCCTCCTGCACGCTGCCACCGTATAATTAATAGTCAAACTCCGTTGCATTTCTCTGCTATTTTTAAAGACTATGTGCTCTATAACTTGGATGGTAGTGATGTTCTCAGTGCTGATGAGCTTATCTCTCTTTTTAATTCAACCTGCACATGCACTCTGGACTCTGTTGCTCCTTTGAGGATGAATTGCACTAAAGCACTTTCAGAGCCATGGCTAAACGACTCTACCCGCGGTCTCAGACGTTTATGTCGGCAAGCAGAGAGAAGGTGGAAAAAGGACAAACTCAGAGTATCATATGAAATCTTACAGAGCTGTCTATCTGATTACCAGAAAGCGGTAAAATCTGCAAAAACTAAGTTTATATCTAACCTGGTCTCCAACAACTATCACATGCCTCAGGTTCTTTTTAATATTTTTAATAATATCAGAAACCCCGGTAGTCGTACTCCTATTCTGCCTACACCTGTCCTCTGTGATTCCTTTCTTGAATTTTTTGTTGAAAAAATTCCGTTTCTTAGATCATCCTTAACTATGTCCAATGACCATCAACCCCCTATCCCTCCCATGCGCCCAGCTGTCTTTGGTCAATTCAAGCCCATATCAATATCCTTCCTATCCGAGGTGGTTCACCATCTGCGACCCACAAATTGCCCTTCCGATAGCATACCCGCCAGTCTTCTTAAAGAAGTCTTCGACACTGTTGTCCCATGTATTCTGTCATTGATTAACACCTGTCTTCTCTCTGGTAGTGTCCCAGCTGCCTTTAAACATGCTGTTGTACAGCCCTTGTTAAAGAAAACAAAACCTTGATCCCTCTATTCTCTCTAATTTCAGGCCCATTTCTAAGCTGCCTTTCCTGTCCAGAATCCTAGAGAAGGTAGTTCTCACCCAGTTGCAGACATTTCTTATCAACAATAATGTATATGAAAAGTTCCAGTCAGGTTTTAAACCGCATCACAGTACCGAAACAGCTCTTTTAAGAGTTTTTAACAATTTGATTTTAACTGTTGATTCAGGAGATTCTGCTGTCCTAGTGCTCCTAGACTTGATGTCCGCTTTCGACACGGTCGATCACACAATCCTAATATCAGGCCTGGAAAACATTGTAGGGATTTAAGGTACAGCACTCGGGTGGTTTGAGTCGTACTTAACAGATAGGAGTTTCTCTGTCCACCTGGGTGACTACTCCTCTGGGAAGGCCCCACTTACATGTGGGGTACCTCAAGGATTCGTTCTAGGGCCTGTCCTTTTCTCCGTATATATATGTGCTGCCCCTAGCATACATTTCTGAAAAATATGTCTCCTTTCACTGCTTTGCAGACGACATTCAAATATACTTGCCCCTGAACCATAAAACTGAGACATCACTGCAGCCCCTGCTTGACTGCTTAAATGACATAAAATCATGGATGGATTCAAACTTCCTCAAATAAAACAACTAAGACTGAGGTTATCATATTTGGACAATCAGAACTACATTAATAATTGTATTTTATTTCTATTACTTGCACTATTATGTATTACGTTTTACTGTCCTTTTGGTGTACTCCTGTAAAGCACTTTGGTCAACCAAGTTGTTTTAAATGTGTTTATATAAATAAAATTGACATTATCTAAATTGAGAATATCGTTCTGGCACTCAATATGTATAAGTAGAACTTTCAAACAATTGAGTTTCCACTACTTAATCCAATTAAGTAATTTGAGCATTCGGGTTTACAGTGTATCTTTCTTATGTTTGAATATATTAGTTGTACTGTTTGCCAGTATTTCAAAAACCTCACCCTTGTTGATGTTGTTTGAAGGTATGGTGTCTGTGTCTTGACAGCTTCTCTTGCATGTACAGGCACATGTAAAACTCCCTGCCATGGTCGACCCTGAGTTGGTCCCACATCCCATGGTTGACCACTGCAGATCTGGGGTAAAATAATGTGCACATGTGCTGCACTGAACTTAACTGATCCAATAAGAAAAAGACACTATATTCAATAAAAAGACAATATACATAGCACAGAAAGGATTATGATGATAACATTGGTTCTGAATGTATTCACCTATAAACTTCCTCTTAAATTACAAGATTGTTTTTCACTGGCATGGTGGCATTGGTAATAATTTTGCTGCTGTAGCCATCCACTGCCAAGACGTGTGTCACTCCAAACATCATAAGCTTCTCATTTTGATCAGGGTGAAGTTTATGGCCCACGTATTCTGCATAAGGGACTGGATTTAGATTACGAGCACCCTGAAGAAAAAAAAAATTATATTATTAATGCATGCAATACATTAATGCATGCAATACATATTTGTCACAATAGCCCACAGTATTCACAAAATGTTTTTACCAAAAGGAAATTCTTAAATGCAGGGGCTGCTTATAATAATCTAGTTGTTTTAAGTTCAACTCCTAAATAGATGTTTCTATAGGTGATGCACATCAGCATGGCTATTATTGTTTTTATATTATTATTAGCCTACAATATACTTTTTTTACCATAATACTAACCTGACGTTGGAATTCATTGTATTGAATTCATTCGTTGTATTCATTCTCCTGTATGCACTCCCATTGAAGACAGATAGCCAGTCATTAACTTGCGGCCATAAGATGGGCCCGTCTGTTAAGAAAACAAGACTAGGTCAAAACCTAGTATGTGGCTGGACAGTGTATGAATTTGTACAGCACTTGTCATATAGTAGTTGTAACTAAAGGTACTGTACACAACAACTGTACAAAACAGTTAAGAGAGAGTTAACATTTAGGTTTTTTTCTATATGTTTTACATATTTCACTTTTAATACATTAATTATTAAGTTAATAATTAATGCTAAGTGTAAATGACCCCACAACAGTGTTTCATGTGTGTACAGTTTTTTTGCATAAATGTATTTGTTATAGGCTATTGCTTTTGCTTCATTTACCATGAACACATACGTGCTTTATTTTGAAAAGACACTACGCATGAATGTGCGTAAATTGACAGTTTACACTAGTCTGGTGAAGGCGCACAGATAATTTACGTTATTTTGTGAATCTAAATAGTTAGTTTCTTGCTTGAAAAAAATTCCTCTTGTGGTCCAGCCAAATATAGCCAAGATAGGCAGGACATAAAATTTGAAAACGTGAATTAAAACTTGCCTCATAAATGGATCCGATCACAGCTCCAGTTCTGTGTACATGTCTTTTTCGCTTAAAGTCATGCTTAACACAGAATCTAACACTCATTTCCGAGCATCGCTGGATACCCATCTGCTGCAGCGTGGTGGAAATCTCTGACTTCCGGGTCACACAAATCATACAAATTAAATATCAAAATCAAGTTCGGCCCGTGACCCGTTTTTTCATTTTCCTATTTTTGATCTGAGCGAAAAAATCAAAACTATGAAAAACAAACCGTTATTCGTTTTTTGGTATCAGATTCAAAAATGAATATCGAAATAATGACTCAATTTATAATTGAATATGAAAAGAACGAATGATACACGGATTTACACTGATTCTTATTATTGTTTTCTACTTAATACCACATCAGGACCACAGTTATTATGCAACAGCAACTTTGTAATAATTGGTTGTAGTTCTTCCTATGAACTGGAACCTTCTGAGATTTCTGGTAGAAATGGTTTAAGAAAAACCTATTTGTCCCTGTTCCCATTTCCCCTTCTCAGCGTCACGTGATGCCAGCACTGGATGATGACAGTGGGAGCGATCGAGAGGATGAGCTACCTCAAGTTGTGGTCCTTAAGGGTGGAGACCTGACGGCAGAAGAGGTGAAGAAGATCAACGCTGAAATGCATACTGGTGGTGGTAGTGCAGAGAAGGGTAAGAATGAAGGAGCAAGAGCACATGGAGAATCGTGTAATCCTATTTTTCTTTTTTTATTATATCACTGCTGACCAAATTTAAGGGGATACGTTTTTACTAAAATCCCTAACCCTAACCCTTTTTTGTTTTGTTTTTTTTTATAATTTTATTTTAAAAGAGGAACAGAACAAGAAACAACATGGGGTTGGTTACATAAACAAACATACAAACAAGTTAGGGGTGTTGTACAATAAACATATGAATCATATATCCTGTAGAATTTAAAGATATTCAAAGTTTTAACAGCCTATTTGTTGGCCGATCTGGAAATTAGAGCTCAGGAACATCACACTTGAACTCTGTAAGACTGATTTGTTATAATGAAAATGATTACAAGTCGCATGTTAGAAATGGTGTCCTATAGAAATACATTTTGAGCAGTGATTTTAAAGATCTGTAATGAGTTGGCGAGCCTAATCTCATCAGGCAGGGAGTTCCAGAGCCCTGGCAGAGAAAGCCCTGTCACCTTGAGTAGCCAGCCTTGACCTAGGGACAGCCAACAGGGACAGGCTGGCCGATCTCAGGTTACGACCGGGATTATAGGGAGTTAAGAGCTGTGAAATGTATGTGGGGGCCAGCCCATGTTGAGCTTTAAAAGGAATACGAATGCCGCTCACTGCTAATTTACAACAAGCCGGCTCTGTTAGATATTGAGCTGAGAGCCAGGATTACAACACAACGGGAAGTTAGGGACTGCTATGCTATAATTTTCACAGAAACCTGGATTTCAGCCAAATTGCCGGAATCCATCATACAGCTACAGACTCGCTCCGTTCACTGTGGAGACCGCACCGCTACCTCCGGTAAGGCTAAAGGGGGTGGCATGTGTGTGTTTATCAACACCTCATGGTGTGGAGAAGTACAGCCTGTCCACAAACATTGTTAGCCAGCCTTTGAGCTGCTGTTGTTGAAATGCCGACCCTATTATCTACCATGGGAATTTGATGCTGTGTTTTTAGCCGTTGTTTACATTCCTCTGCGAGCAAAACCATCAGCAGCACTCTGCAAAGTCCAAGATGTCATCAGCGCAATGGAAACGACTCACCTTGATGCTGCGTTCATTGTCACGGGAGACTTCAACCGCTGCAACCTACGGACGGTGCTCCCGAAATACTTCCAGCATGTAAACGTTCCCACACGAGATCGGAATATGCTGAATCATGTTTACAGCAACATCCATGGTGCATACAAAGCTGCCCCCCACACCCACTTTGGACTCTCAGACCACATCTCCCTGTTCCTGTACACGGCCTACAGACAAAGACTCAAACAAACAAACCCAAGTAAAACTCTGGTCTTCAGAAACTGGGGAGCATCATGCAGGACTGTTTCTCACAGACAGACTGGGATGTGTTTAAAGCTGCAGCCACATTGGAGGATACTTCCAACAACTAATTGTACCTTTTTTTTGTACCCATTTGTGACTTGGTACATTAGCACCTGTGTTGATAACATTGTGCCCACCATACAAGTCAGGAAGTTTCCAAACCAGAAGCCCTAGATGAACAGTCAGGTTCTTCACATGCTGCATGCTCGGTCTCTTGCATTTCGATCAGGGAACGAGATGGAGTACAAAGCGGCAAAGTACAAACTCAGAAAAAACATCTGAGGCTAAAAAGGAGTACAATGAGAAACTGGACAGCTTGTACTACTTCTACTACTGCTGAGGCCGGGCGGATGTGTCTGGGCCTGCAACACATCAAAGATTATAAGGGCACCACGACAGAGATCACCAACTCCACTATCGAGTGCCTAAACAGCTCCCCGAATTCTACGCCTGTTTCGATACCTCCAGCAGCAACTCACAAGGGAGGCACTCACACACCCAGACCACACAACCTGGCTGATGTTCTCCACCTGTTTCAAAACCACCACCATCATCCCAGTTCCCAAAAGGAGACCAGTGACTTGTCTGAATGACAACAGGGCAGTTGCACTAACTCCAATCATCACTAAGTGTTTTGAGAGAGTGTTTCTGCCCCGAACTCGGAGATAAATACCTGAGACGCTTGACCCCTTGCAGTACGCCTACCGCCCAAACAGAAGTACCTCGGACTAGGGGTGGGTGATATATTGAATATACTTGATGTATCACGGCTTGTTCCACGTGCGATGTATAAAATGACTATATAGCGACCATCGAGTATAAATTGTCACGTGAATGTTTTAAGCCGTCAGCATGAAATTCTCTTTGAGTTTCGCTTCTCTCTTCTACTGCCCCTCTCACAGCAGACAGCTCACTCCCCCGGCCATCCAGAAAACTCTCCTGCACGCATGTGTATTTGTGTACCAGGAGAGGAGGGAAGAGACTTAGAGCGAAAGAAAGGGAAGAGCCCCACCGAGTTATTGACAATTTGTTCATATTCTTTGTGAACGCTGAACCGAACGAACCAGTTTACAAATGATGAACGTGAACTGTGTGCGTGTGTGTGCGAGTGCGCGTGAGATTCCGCGTTCATGTGAAGCAGCCAGTCAAACGGTGAAAACACAGTTTCCTCTATGGTCCACAGCTGCTCAATGATCCAAAGGCATGCACCGACATTTATATTGGACTTGAAACGAGGTCATTTACACCATGTTTTAGGCCTAAATATCGACTGATATCTTCCGACGAGGTGCATTCAGGGACCATCGGAAATACTATATCTGCTAGCTTAGCCACTTCCTGTGGACTTTTTTGAATTTAACATTTGTGCAGTGATTTAGAGGAGATTTCAAAATATTGAGATATATATTGTGTATCGCGATATAGCCTAAAAATATTGCGATATTTGTTTTAGGCCACATCGCCCAGCCCTAGCTCGGACACTATCTCTGCAGCCCTTCACGTAGCCCTCTCCCACCTGAAAATCAAAGACTCCTACATCAGAATGCTCTTCATTAGGGTTGGGTATCGTTTAAATTTTTTCAATTCGGCTTCTTATCGATTCCCCATTTCGATTCAAAAATGTAACATGAAGCTGTGCTTCATGTTACACTGGGGCAGCAGGAGTAACGACTTATGGTAGACATGCAACATTACAAAAGAAAACCCACACAACTCATCTCAGAGCCTTATCAGACATGCTCAATGTCTTTAACCCAACAGTGTAAATTAGTAGTAACTGAGATAGAGGCAATGTTGAATCTTTTTGCTTTGAAAATACTGGTGTTTAAATTAACCACTCAACACACAGTCATATTTGTGGATAATTAGTAGAAGAAAATGTTCTAATTGTCCCTGTAAACTAATGTTACATAAATATTTGTCATCTTTAAGATCTGTGATGAATATTAATCTCTTGTATATTTCATAACAACACAGCCGAAATCAGTAGCAGTTGAACCATTTTTGGATAATTACGTTCTCAGCTGCTTGTTGTATGTCTTATTTATAGGAAACCTACCGAAATAATTCGTACAAGTCATGTTAGTCAGCTTGCTCTCCCTAGCTCTACTGGAAGTGCTAGTGAGGTGCTACTAGCGCTAGCTGAAGATGACACACTCTTTCAGATCGACGCCGTGCTGCCTTAAATGTTTGATGAGCTTCCCACATGCATTGCACTTTGCCTTGTCGTCGTTCTCTTTTTTAGAATCAAGCCACACTTCTGACCGTTTATCGTCATCTTAGCCATGTTAGCCATGCATGCTAGGTCACGTCTAAACAAATGGACAGGCTGCGTAGTGCATGACGTAGGCAGGTTCTGGCAGATACATATGCCGTCCTTACAGTTTAGGGTCAAGGAGGTTGGAAAAGATGGAGAACAGTTTTTTGGGGTTCGAAAATGAGGATTGAATTTTAGTTTGGTAAAAATAGCTTTTGGCTGCAGAAATAGAGACAGCGAAAGAGGAGAGAAGAGATGGAAAATTGAGCAGGTTGTCAGGGTGTTTCGATTTTCACCATTTCCTTTCTGATGCTTGCATAGTGGCTCTGTCATCGCGCACCGAGTCAGACAACCACAGACCTGGGGAGACTTGCGCACCTATCCTGAAGTAGGCGGACAGAGTAGAAAGGAGTGTCTGTGGCAGAGTTAGGATGCATGAGTGAGAAAGAGTCAGATGAAGGGAGGGCTGAAAAAACAGGAGGCCAGAGAGAGGGATCGAATGTTACGGCGGACAGGTACTGAGTCTGTTGATGTGGTAGGGTTGTCAGATTGTGAGAGTTGGAGAGAGTAAGAGATAAAGAAGTGGTCAGAGATGTGAAGTGGGGTTACAGTGAGGTTAGATGTAGAGCATTTTCTGGTGAAAACATAGTCAAGGTGGTTACCAGCTTTGTGAGTAGGAGGGGCAGGACTGATTGAGAGAGCAAAGGAAGAAAGTAAAAGTAGTAGGTCAGATGACTTCTCTGTCTGGACGTTGAAGTCACCCAGAAGGACAAGTGGAGGGACATTTTCTGGGATGTTCGATAGGAGGACGTCTAATTCCTCCAAGAAATCTCCCAAAGGACGTGGTGGACAGTAGAGGACAACAATTGTTAATTGTACTGGATGATTAACTGTCACAGCATGAAATTCAAATGACAATGGGGTAAAATGTGGTTTCAGTGAGAGCTAAGAAGTCAAGTGATTGCTTGGTAGCAAAGCCAGAGACGAAGTCTGTCTTGCAGGTAGCTGACTGGCAGTTCCAGAGGCCACCTGTTCCAAGGTGTTGGGTATGTGTGGAACGGGTGGGATAGATAAGTGAGGAAAGGTTACGGTAATGGTGTGAACGAGTGCGAGGCCTATAGTATCTACGAGAAGATATGCGAACAGGGACGGAAATTATACACATATTCAAATAAAAGTAAGGAGAGCAGCGTTATACTTAGCCTCCCCAGAAACTCCTTTGTCTTTATCCTCCGAGTCTTCACTGACGCTGAAGCTGACGTTTCACACAAATCCTGTTTTTTAAACACCAGAGTCAATTATGGTTGGCTACAGCTGTGCTGACCACATCCCCTGCTAAGGAGTCAAATCAGGCACCAGGTGGTAATGGCCCAGCAATAGAAACTCAGCAGAGCTCAACAGCAAAAGACACTTCTCATCTTAATCAGCGAAGAGGTACATGTATTCTGTTGCTTTCGCAATTTCCTTAACTGCATCTAGGAGAGCCAGCAGATTTTTGTACAACCTCCAGAACCCAGGAAGAAGGCTGGGAATTGGACTGTGTGGCTGGCACTGGCCACTGGGAGTGACAGGTCATTTGTACGTCATCCTCTGCTCCTGCATCATCCGGGTCTACAAATTATATTGTTTAGCATATCAAAAAAGCACTTAAAACATGTGGTTATCCTAACTGGGCCTTTGTCCAAACAACAAAAAGGAGAAACGGAACAGTTAGGGAGTGAATACAAAGTCGTGAAACAAAAACCCAATCAGTAATTAACAACAGTTAGTTACAAAAACAACCTGCTGAAAGATGTTGCATGTTGAAGTTTTGTGTAAATACAGACATGAATTCAGCCTAGTGCAGCTTTTCGGCTGTAAGTTACAGACATATCTCCAGGCAGCTCTCTTTGTCACGCCCAGGCCATACTGGCTGCGGTTCAGCGCCGGGCTCCTCTCTTTTTCAGTCTACTGCGAAAATGAAAATATGAACTAGTTCACGTTGATTTGTTCCATTTTTTTATTGGGATGGTTTTTATTTATCGATGGTGTCGGATCATGTCTGCGTGTCGCTCCGCTCACTTTAACACTGAGTCCTGACTGTGTGCATCACGTCTTGTGTTGTACTGAGCACAAAATGTTGACGAGTCATTTTTAATGATGTTTAAATGCAGCCTCAAAAACTCTGGCGAACAATAAGTTACTTCATGTACTGATCAGGTCCTAATAACTGATGAGTGTTTATTAGTTAATGTGAGACCAGGTCAGAGTGTAGGAGGTGTGCGTGCGTGGGTGCGGGCACGCTATCTGGGAGCACATTTTCGCCTGCTCCTGGTATTTCACATGATGGCGTAATACGATGATTTAAACAATGAACGTGACATTCACTCTCGCTGTAGTGAACGTGTGGTGGAAATTTGACCTGGTGAGGCTTCTAAAATAAAGAGACACAAGCAGAAATGGTTTACATGAACAGAGATAATATATAGTATAGTATATTGATATAATTTTCCATTACAATGTCACTCACATTCATCATTTGTAAACTGATTCATTGTCATCGCAACAAATATGAAAACTTGGACAATGTATGTGATGGTGGGGCACTCCATTTGGCAGTGCGCAGCAGGAACGATAAAGACACAGATAGGAGAAGTAAATGACTTATGACAGAGGTGATCAAAATTGTTTAAAACAACTTTTGTACAGTCCAGAACATGTTTGAAGAGACCCAAAATGAACACTGTAAGTGGACTTAGTGGAGCTGTGCATGACTGCCTGGGTGTCTGCCCCAGGCTAGGTGGTGCTGAGGCTGGGTGTCTTTGTTTTTGCACAAACCTAATGAATCTCTCATCCTTCTTTTCTGCAGACGATGGACCTCCTCCTGGCGGTAAAATCTTTTTCAAGAAACCAGCCAAGCGCTCGTCCTCAGACAAATTCCAGGGGCTCACTTCCAGCTCCAGCAAGAAGAAGAAGAGTGATGAAGGGGAGAAGAAGGAGATGAAATCTGGAAAGAAAGTAAAGAATAATAGTCTTCTGTCATTTGGAGGGGATGAGGAGAAAGACGAGGACTGAAAGACTTGTCATTGCAACAGATTAGTCAAGGAAGTATAGAGGCTGACCAATGAGGATTTTTGGGGTCAATGTCAGTATATCAACAGATGTCTGTCTGTCATTCCTAAGATGTCATTTTTCAACCCTTATGACAAAGAAATGGATTTCGTATTATACATTTTTACCATAAATTTGATAATAGAAAAACTAAACTACCATCAAATATGCTAAACTGTAATTAAGACAATAAACATTTTTTACTTATAAAATGTGATCATAAATCCACAATTTTCCCACATTAATCAGCAAACAAACACTGATCATGATAAGTATGTGAAAGGCTCATCACAATTTTTATTGGTCAACTGATAACTGGTTGGGCTCTACTTAAGTGAAAATTGAGAGCAGAGTTGACAGATGGCTGGAGTTCATCCAAAGTATGCATCTTTTTCTCAGCACTGTGAAAACAACTGGTCTGGTCTGTCTGTTTGATGTAACATTTTCTGATCATTTTTAAAAGCAACTTTCAGAGACACAAATGACTTAATGTAAACAATTTCACACAAGGAAGAATTTCATGCCCTTTGAACCTTTTGAATCAGTCATATTATTGATGTGTGAGAGTATAGTTTTGTGCAAGATTTTTCCAACTGAACTTGGTGCAATCAGGGACCATTGGACATCCACAAATTGCTTGCCTTTTAAACAAAAACAGCTGGGAAAGCAGCAGAGTGAAGCTGCTCTAATCACCTGGTAGGGTCTCTCCATAGACCGTATATTAAGATTGATGATGCATCTCCAGTTGTTTTCAAATGATGCAACATAATTTGATAAAAGGGAACCAGGTAATATAGGTAGATAACCTGGTTGATAACTGGTAATTAAATATATTTAATGAAATGAAAAAAAAAATCCACTATTTTATGTTAGCATAATATTGAACAACTTTCTGGTAGAATCCATTTTTGTGCATTTCACTTTGAGAAAGAGTAAAGTGACAGGACGTCTTGTCATGTGGATCTGACAGAGCCATATAATCACCTGCTGTACAGATCCAGGAGACACTGAACAGACACTTGCCATTTGAAGGTGGAAAACCTGCTTCTCAAACATTGAGATAATTTTGTTGCTTTGTGTCTGAATCCTTCTCACTTGTTGTCAAGAATGGTGTCATCAGAATAGTGATATTATTCACAAGTGCCATGTGGGAAGTGCTCATTGTTAAGTTTCTGATACATTTAATGTTCTATTGAATGTATGAATACATGGGGTGGCACTGTATGAATGTGTGTGTGAATGGGTGTATGGCAATAAACTGTACTGCAAAGTGCTTTGAGTGGTCTTCAAGACTAGAAAAGCGCTATATAAATACAGACCATTACCATATCCTGGCTTTGACAAAGGAGCTGCAACACTTTGTGTAGAAATGATGCATTCTTGCCAATGCCATTTTGAAATTTTAATTTGTTATTGAGAATGTTTGTGGCTGTAATGTTTTAAATGTGAAACATAAACATTTGTACCAGTAAACAATTTCCATTTTAATACATCCAAAAAGACACGTTTAAGATAACATATGCAGGCTATTTAATCTCGTCAACCTTTCACAACAAACTCAAGTCAAAACTATCTTTGTATAACTAGGCGCTAAAAAAGCATTTGATCAAGCTAATACACTCAACAAATTTGGCTTGGGGAGTCATTCATCTACTAGATAAGGACACTATACATCTCACCCAAAGCCACAGTCACCACAAATGGAATCACCACAAAGGATTTCACACCTCCCCAGGGCACCTGGCAAGGATGCCCACTCTCTCCATTATTGTTTGCTCTCTTCATAGAGCCACCTGCTGCAGCCAAACACCATAGCAACAGCATCAAAGGTATACACACCACAAACCTTCAACATACACACCACAAACCTTCAACATAAAATCAGTATTAACGCAGATGCTATTTTACTGTATTTACAAGACCGTTTACCCTCACTTAAATCAACCTTTACACTCATTAACACCTTCTCTAAAATCTCTTATTACACAATAAACTGGAACAAATCCATTATACGCCCACTTTCCGAAGAGTCTTGGAATAATGATTGTATATATCACAACCAAGAAGAGTTGGTGACAGTCAGTAGTTTTTGTCATGTTGTCTAGTACTGTTGTATGCAACATTATCAGGCATAGCGTCGCACGATGAAAGAAACAGGACAGAGAGCTAGAGATGGATAAAGGCCTCAGTAAAAGACGAGCGCTGACAGTGTGACCCCCAAGTCCGCCAGATTTATTTTGAAATATATTTTATTGAGCATGCATATTACAAGGTATCCACAGAACAAGAGAAAGATCGAAAAACAATGCTCACGTTTTTAGTTTTTTTCCCCAACCCCTTGACATTTAGACAATCTCTGATTAGTGCAATACAGTCTGTGTTTGGGTTTGCATTGAATCAGCCCATGCTGGGCACAGATGGAGGAGTTGTGGACTAGCTCAAGAATCTTGCCCCACTGGCCATCCTCTATGTTTAGCCCCAGATCTTGTTCCCATGCCTCCCTACTTTGAGGGGGAAAGACTGAAATTATAGTCCATGGCGCCGCAAATATAGGTAATATTGCCTCTCTGGTTGGGATCCACTTTGAAAAGATTGTCAATTAATGTTTTTGGGGGGAGATTCGGATTTTGAACAAATGTCTAATTTTAAACCAATGAAAGAGGTGGGATGTTGGTAGCTGAAATTTAGGCTGATCGGCAGTAGATTCGTCCATCCAGTATGGGAGTTTTTGAATATTAGCTGCCCAGTAGTAGTGTAAAAGATAGGGGAGGGCGATGCCCTCAACATGTTAAGGAAGCTGCAAGAACTTTTTCTGCATGCGCACCGGTTTACTACCCCAGAGGGAATTTGTTATTGATTTGTCTTATTTGGCAAATAACTTATTGTAATAATTGTAGAAATATGTTGGAAAAGGAACTTGGGCAAAACAGACCTTTTTATGAGATTTACCCTGCCTACCAAGGACAGTGGCAGGGTAGACCCTCTGGCAAAATCCTCCAACTTTTTTGAGTAGAGGGACAAAATTACTTTTTAAATTGTCAGCTAGGGATTTTGTAATAAAATTACCTAAATATTTAAAGCCTTTATCCAACCACTTAAAAGGGGCCATATCGCGTGGCAGTCCCCCTGCCAGACCATTAACCAAAAACAATTCACTCTTCCCAAAGTTAAGTTTATAACCTGATAGTTGGCCGAATCATCTTAAAATGTTTGGGAGTGACATAGAAGGATTCCTCTACGTAAAGGAGTAAATCATCGGCATACAGTGACAGCTTATGTATTGTTCCCATGCAAGAAATGCCCTCAAATTTCTCCTCAGATCGCAGCCAAATGGCCAGTGGTTCAATGGCAATAGCAAACAGAAAATGGGATAGCGGGCACCCTTGTCTTGTGCCGCGGTGTAGATGAAAAGAAGATGAGACAATATTATTCGTTAGTACGGAGATGAATATAACAACTTGACCCATGAGATGAAACCTGAACCAAGACCAAATCTTTCCATCACTTCAAAAAGAATGTCCCACTCCACCCTGTCGAAAGCTTTCTCAGCATCCAGCAACACCACCAACTCTGGAGTACTGGAGCTAGGTACACTTACTATGTTTAAAAGTCTTCTGGTGTTGTGGAAGGATTGTCTCCCCAACATGAAGCCTGTTTAATCTGACGAGATGATCCCTGGTAAAACATGCTGGAGGCAGAGGGCTAAAATCTTTGATAAGATTTTATGATCTTCATTTAGTAGTGATGTGGTTCTAAAGCAGCTGCAAAGTAAAAGGTCCTTGTCGTTTTTCAGGAGAAGAGTAACTGTAGCATTAGTCAGAGTTGGAGGGAGACAGCCAAGCAACAAAGCCTCATTTTACATATCATGCAGAACTAGAAAGTGAAGTAGAGCAAATGTATTGGTGACCAGGTGATTTGCCACTCTGTAAAGCTGTAATCGCACTCATAATCTTATTTAACAGTTCTAGTTGTCTGGATGTAGGTAATTTTCTAAGGTGAGTTGTGTAGGAAATTATGTGTACTCTTAAGTATGCCTTAGAAGATTCCCATAAGGTTCCTCTTGACACATCTGGTGTATCATTTATCTCAAAAAAATATTTTATATTTGATCTTAAGGAGTATACGAATGAGCCGTTGTAAATGTGATTTAAATCTCTTGTATAAAGGTGGGGTTGTGATTAGGAAAACTTACACTACCGTTCAAAAGTTTGGGGTCACTTAGAAATTTCCTTATTTTTCAAGCACTGTTTTTTTTCAATGAAGATAACATTAAATTAATCAGAAATACACTCTATACATTGTTAATGTGGTAAATGACTATTCTAGGTGGAAACGTCTGGTTTTTAATGAAATATCTACATAGGTGTATAGAGGCCCATTTCCAGCAACTATCACTCCAGTGTTCTAATGGTACATTGTGTTTGCTAATCGCCTTAGAAGACTAATGGATGATTAGAAAACCCTTGAAAACCCTTGTGCAATTATGTTAGCACAGCTGAAAACTGTTTTGCTGGTGAGAGAAGCTATAAAACTGGCCTTCCTTTGAGCTAGTTGAGTATCTGGAGCATCACATTTGTGGGTTCGATTATACTCTCAAAATGGCCAGAAAAAGAGAACTTTCATGTGAAACTCGCCAGTCTATTCTTGTTCTTAGAAATGAAGGCTGTTCCATGCGAGAAATTGTGAAGAAACTGAAAATTTCCTACAACGGTGTGTACTACTCCCTTCAGAGAACAGCACAAACGGGCTCTAACCAGAGTAGAAAGAGAAGTGGGAGGCCCCGGTGCACAACTCAGCAAGAAGACAAGTATATTAGAGTCTCTAGTTTGAGAAATAGACGCCTCACAGGTCCTCAACTGGTAGCTTCTTTAAATGGTACCCGCAAACGCCAGTGTCAACGTCTACAGTGAAGAGGCGACTCGGGATGCTGGCCTTCTAGGCAGAGTGGCAAAGAAAAGCCATATCTGAGACTGGCCAATAAAAAGAAAAGATTGATATGGGCAAAAGAACACAGACATTGGACAGAGGAAGATTGGAAAAAAGTGTTATGGACAGACGAATCAAAGTTTGAGGTGTTTGGATCACACAGAAGAACATTTGTGAGACGCAGAACAGGTGAAAAGATGCTGGAAGAGTGCCTGACGCCATCTGTCAAGCATGGTGGAGGTAATGTGATGGTCTGGGGCTGCTTTGGTGCTGGTAAAGTGGGAGATTTGTACAAGGTAAAAGGGATTTTAAATAAGGAAGGATATCACTCCATTTTGCAACGCCATGCCATACCCTGTGGACAGCGCTTGATTGGAGCCAATTTCCTCCTACAACAGGACAATGACCCAAAGCACACCTCCAAATTATGCAAGAACTATTTAGGGAAGAAGCAGGCAGCTGGTATGCTGTCTGTAATGGAGTGGCCAGCGCAGTCACCAGATCTCAACCCCATTGAGCTGTTGTGGGAGCAGCTTGACCGTATGGTCTGCAAGAAGTGCCCATCAAGCCGATCCAACTTGTGGGAGGGGCTTCAGGAAGCGTGGGGTGAAATTTCTACAGATTACCTCAACAAATTAACAGCTAGAATGCCAAAGGTCTGCAATGCTGTAATTGCTGCAAATGGAGCATTCTTTGACGAAAGCAAAGTTTGAAGAACAAAATTAATATTTCAAATAAAAATCATTATTTCTAACCTTGTCAATGTCTTGACTATATTTTCTATTCATTTTGCAACTCATTTGATAAATAAAAGTGTGAGTTTTCATGGAAAACACGAACTTGTCTGGGTGACCCCGGACTTTTGAATGGTAGTGTAAATCTAGCGAAGTAGGGGCATTGTCTGAGATTACAATATTCACAGTAGTCACATGAATGTACAGTATATTAAAAAGCAATCTGCGAATTCTCCCTAATGATTATGTGGAAGGTCTCAATATTGGGAATAGAGGTAAAGAGCCTGGAGATAAATTGCTCGTCATCCCAGTTAGGTGCATAGATGCTTGCCAAAACAACCTGAGTATTGCACAGCCTGCCTTATACGATAACAAACTGTCCAGTGGAGTCAGTTATAGTGTTTTCTGGTTCAAATGAAATGCTACTACGAATTAGAATTGCAGCACCCCTGGCTCTAGCACTAAACTTTGAGTGATATTAATGATTAAATCTGCCCCTTTTAATACGCAAAATCTCATAACTGTGGAGATATGTCTCCTGCAAAAACACTGTCTCCTCTCAGATCCTGAAGGTGTGACATAATCTTATTTATCTTAGTTGCCCGATTTGCCCCTTTAACGATCCAAGATATGAAAACGAATGTTATTCATGGATTACATGTTCTTATCTATCATACATATGGCACTGAGTCAGCTTTGTGATTGTGCAATTTAATATCTATCTGTTGAGTTAAAAGAAGAAAAAAAAGGAGACAGCAGCAATAACCAAAACAGAGCCCACCCGAGTGCCCCCTACCCCCCACTTCCAACACAGCAACTGATGTGTCTGTGAAACAAAAGTGCCATGCTGCATCTTTCAAAATTCTTCGGAGGTTCCTTCCCTTCGTTTAACCCTCTTCCCATCACACAGTCATCAAAACATAAGAAAATAGACTAAACTTTAAAAAACTGCCATCTCTTTAGCATTAGTTCAGGGGCTCGGCTTGATACAAATCAATAATCTGAAATCAGTACAACAACGTAAAAGATGCATATGCAAAGCGGACAACAGAGACCGCGGATCGCCTCTTGGGTGATAAAACAGTTAACGATAGTCAACTAGTTACAAACAAGCAGTGAACTCGCTACAGCCCTACTATTAACGTGATTCAACAACATTACATACCCATACCAGACTTGCCTGTCATGAACATATTTCACTATTCAAAATGAGTGGGTTACGTGAGAAGCACAACATCCACTAACAGTACTGATTACCCAATGTATTTATTAAACATAAACAAAAGTACCTTACATGTTGTAGCCTGTCCCCACTGATTATCAGTGGGTTAGCATGTCCACTCTTTCTACTACCATTAAAATTGTCCATTTTGTCCACTTCGGGTAGCAAAGAATTAAATGGTTAAATTAGCACTGATATTGTGATACTGATATCAGCCAGTGAGTCAGGTTTGGTTAGCAGATCCGGTAGCATGCTAGCCCAGTTAGCATTGTTGATGTTAGCAGTGCTAGCCGGCATTGCATCGTTTTCTAGTTTTTCCGTTTTACCAGTCCTAGATGCCATACTCGTGGGCACAATTTGTTCATGTACCGTTTGTTACTTATTCTGACAAAGTTGAGAAAAATAGATTTCATAATTAGTCAAGACATAAACTGCGTGATGGGAGCTGGAAAAAACACCACTACTCCATTCTCAAGCAAACCGTAAGTCACTCTACCACATTTATTAAAACAAATGAAACCTATCCAGCTGTCAAATTACTGAGTGTGTGAAAATGGGATTCCCAGAAAAAGGAAGTTGTAGTAAAAGACAACTTGAGCAGTTAAAAGAGAAATTGGAATAGAGGGACACAAAAGAACAACAGCGGATTGCAACTCTGTCCAAAAGAAAACTTAATAAATGTAAACCATTTCAAGCAGATTGGAAAGCATACAGTATGTTGGTACAGGAGGCAGAGAAAAGGGAAAGGCACAGAATGAGAGTACAACAACCACAAAACACACAAGACACTCAACAAGTACAAACACAACAGTGTAGTTATACACTGTATCCCTGTCTTTCTGAGTACAAGAACGAAGGAAAATGTAAGGTGAATCTGGACCTGGACTCCGCTCCTCCTGCTCCTCCCTACACTCCAGTACCAGTGCAACAACAACATTAACCTCCACCAGATCAAGGAGGACAGCCATCAGTCCTCCCACCTCCACAACCATCTCGCCAAGTGGAAGGAGACGCAAGTGATAATGAGCTGGACGAGATAGGTGCTGTAGGAGGACCACACCCTGATTCCACCACAAGCAGTAAGATGCAGAAGAAGCATGATGACTGGTAAACAGGTAACCGGTACTTTCCCTATGGTAGTAGTAGCTGGTGCTCAAGGATGCTGGTATTCAGAGCACGGTCAGATCAAGATATAATTGAAGCCATGGGGCATGTCTGTGATCCCCCCCAAAATGTACAAAAGTGGAAACTGAGATTCAACAGTTTGACAGAATATTGTCCCACATTGGTAGAAATCAGGCGAATGGTGCAGAGACAACTCAAAAATGATTTCCATAAGATAAGTGCTGTGTTCATAGACGAGGTAATGACAAGATGACTGAAAGATGTAAATTATACCCTCCAAAACAATGACAACTACATTAAAGGGGACATAGCATGCCCATTTTACCACAAGTTGATATGGTTCCTTGGGGTCTTAATGAAATGTCTGTAACATACTTTGGTCAAAATACCACAAGGATCATTTAAAACAGCACCCTTTTTACCCTGTATAAAACAGCCCTCCACAGAGCGACCTGTTTTGACTGCCTGTTCCTTTAAATGCTAATGAGCCAGCTCCCCCCTCCCCCCTCTCCCCCCATGATTTTAAACGATATAAATTACATATTTTATATGATATAAATTATCAAATATGCATCCCATACTTTGTATTCCCCTTGTTGTCCTGGAGTTTTAATTTTCCCAATCACATAATTAAATGTCCCCTCTGCCCATCCACTACAAGCACACAAGCAGACAGACAGAGAGAGAAAGAGAGGTGGGGGCTATGAAGACCATCATTTACCCCCGAACCCCGACATTCAATGGGTACAACAACAAGCGGAGAAAGCAGAATCGCGGGCTGACCTTATATGTACAGTCTATGGGGCTGACCAGCGGAGAAATGCTCGTCCGTGTGAACAGCCAGGCGGCTTGGCGGCTTGAGCACGGCGCTGCGCTGCCTCGCAGCGGCACTTCCGCGTCCGGTGTACCGGCGTAACTACTGTAACCGGCGGAACTACTGTAACCCGGCGGAACTACTGTAACCCGGCATACAGTAGAGCTGAACACTGCGGAAGTCTTCCACACAGCTGGCAGTGTGGAAGACCGCTGCGAGCAGCGCAGCGCCGTTCTCAAGCGCGCAGCCGCCTGGCTGTTCACGGGACGAGCATTTCTCGCGCTGGTCAGCCCCATAGACTGTACATATAAGGTCAGCCCGCGATTCTGCTTTCTCCGCTTGTTGTTGTACCCGTTGAATGTCGGAGTTCGGGGTTACAGTAGCGCTGAACACTGCGGAAGTCCTCCACACTGTTGGCTGTGTGGCGCTGACACAAATTCCAGCTCACGCACGGGAGAGCGAGCGGTCGCTCCCGAGCAGCTGCTGCAGCCTCCCGGTCCCAACGATCCAGACAAATGCCACATGTGAGTGAATCGCGGGCTGACCAGCGGAGAAATGCTCGTCCCGTGTGAACAGCCCGGCTGCGTGCTTGGGAATGGCGCTGCGCTGCCTCGCAGCCTCCGGTGTAAACCCGGAAGTAGCGAGTGGGGGGGGACGGGACGGGACGGGACGGGGGTGGGCCAAGACCATGTAGGAGACTTCCAGTGTATTGTTACGACACAATACCCAGGAAGCGCAATCGAGTCGCTCAAGCATGACGTTTCTGACTTAGAGGAACTATAACAAAACGCGCGAGTGTTTTTCCCCCAGAGTTTTTGGGTTGGTAGACATGCCAGATACCCACATTAACCTGTAGAAGCACTAACAAAGTGGAATTTGCATGCTATGTCCCCTTTAACATTTTAATCAATGCTACAAAAGCTGCTTTCCAGTCAGAATGAATCTGATGAGCCACTGGGGAAGCACCTGATCTGACATAAACGTCAAAGCAAGAGACAGGGAGAAGTCCAGCTAGACAAAGAAGGTTCAGCAATACCGTTTTCTAACATGTAGGATACCTCTGATTCTAGAATTTATCTCTTTTTTGGAGAAACATGATAGAACCGCTTAGCATCCCCAATGTCAACATCATGCTCTATTAAATTGGTGAGTACGTGAGTTAGAGAACAGACCTTGGTAACTTTGAATAAGATCAGCCAGCTGTTTACATTTATTTTCATCCAAATGTCAGAGTACTGTACTTAATTTTGCTAGATTTTCAGAATTTTTTTGTCATCGTTGTAAGACACCTTCACTAGACATTTGCTCTTCCTCAAGCACTGACCTGGAGTAATTTGCAAATAGAGCTGGATTTTTCTGAGCAGCTTCACTCAAATTTTATTGTTTGATTAGGTTTGCTTGTAACCGGTCAAGTGTGACATTTTTTTATGTATGCAAAACTTTTTAAACATGGCCAGAAAAAATGCTAAAGCACCCGTCTTATTTGGTTGTATTGACACCTCAGATATCTGTACATAATCCAACCTTATGTAATGTGGCCACACCCAACCCCTTGCCAAGTAATTTCCCAGAATGATGTTAACTCCTTTAACTAACAGTTCAGGATGAACACCAACCTCTGCCTCCTGCTGTCCGAAATCATAGGACAAGAACATGTTACGCACAGGAACAAAAATACAGCCCCATCCCTCTTACTTGAACACAACTCCCTGTGTCTTAACTTGGGGAAAAAGGCAGAATAGACTCCCTCACAAAAGTATGAAAAGCTCCCAAGTCCCTCAAAATTTTGACTGGAACTTTTTTGTCACTCCTAGTTACAAAACCATCACATACATATGGAGCATAACCCAAGTCAATCTTAGAGGTTTCTATTGGCTTAACTTGCATTTGAAATGAAGCCACCAGTTTCTCTTTGTCATTAAAAGTTGGATTGTGAATAGTGGCAGCTAAACCATCTGACTTCCCCTGGGGCATTTTTCTTTCCACGTGTTTCTTTACCGCTCTTTTGCCAGGCCCTAAAGCGTTGGCGACAGGCTTCAGGAACTAACTCATATGCCTTTGAAACAGCTGCTTTTCCCATATTGTAATCGTTACAGTCCTCTGAAGACAGCAGAGCAGGCTTCTTGTGCTTTACCTTGAAGGACACACTAGAACATTAAAGTTCGCTCCTCATCAGGCCAGCATCTTGCATCAGCAACACATTCAAACAGACATAAAAACATGTCTATCATTTCCATTAAACTTTGGGAGAAGTCTCAATTTTCTCGTCACATCAAAATGTGAACCAGTGGATTCATCATTTACAGAAGATGCAAACATTTTACCTTCCTCGATTAATGACAGGTTTTGTAGTTTCAAGTCCAATTTCATTTGTTCCTTTCTGCATTTTTCATAATCCAATTTCAAAAGCTACAATTCTCTCTGTTGTTCAAATGTTAACCCAGTCACAGGAATACCTAACATCCCTCTCACCTCCAGCCAACAGCATACCACATTCTCGTAAATTAGCCTTGATAATACTCTTCAGGTTTTCCTTAGTTCTTTTGGGCTCTAAATCATTGGAGTAATGCAGAGCGATCTTAATAAATTTCTTATTGGTGAAGTGTTCAAAATACTCACTGTAGGGGGACTAAATTAAGTCCTCCACAATGTTATCCATAACACATAATAAAATCTAGAAAAACTAAATTGAGGTATATTTAATTTAATTACATTTGCATAATGTAACAAGTGGTCAAAATGAACTGGTGTCTCCCCATCCTAAACTCATTCCTAGTCTTCGGACAGGCACTTGTGGTGGGTATTTACTCACTGAAGCCCAGTAGCATTGAAGAGCAACTCTCCAAAAAAAAACAGTTGCTTTAACCACTTTCTCCACCACACAACAATAAGATGCCACACCAAACACCTTTTGGTTACCTCAAATCAATGAGCCCAAAATTAAATTTGTAGAATGCTTCCCAAACAAAATAGTAGGTCAGAGGCCAAGAGCCGTCACAGTGGCACTGGGGACTGATGCATTTTCATCATCACAGCGCCTATCTCTCTGCAAATGCTCTTTTCCGTCGGGAGTGTCCTGACAATTGGACAAATTCCTAAGCAGCAGCACCCCAACATTAATATGAATAGCTGATGTTCATAAAATATTAAATCATAATATACATTTTCATTTTCAAGACCTTAAAATTTATAGAAAAACCCAACAGTTCCCACAATGAGCAAGCACTTTGGCGACTGTGGAGAGAAAAAAAAGAGGGGAGAGATGTGATAAGGGGGAGGGGGAGAGTGGAGAGAGAGACCATGGAACACTTGTGCACCATCAGGTTTCAGCATGTTGTCTTTTAACCGCTGGCTGTCGAGGTGGTGTCCTGTAAATGGTGTGGGCTTTGGAGATAATTGGCAAACTTTTTGGAGGAAACCTGGTCTTGTTAGGAGAGACGTCGTTCATCCCACTTGGGATGGGGCATCTCTCTTATCTAGGAATATTACTCAGTCTATAAAATGACAATGGGACCAGGAAGCAGAGCTGCAGTGCTAAACACTTCTCTGCGCTCCCTCTAGATCATTCACACAACCACAACCCCATAGAGACTGTGTCTGTCCACTGTCCCATTAAATTATTGTGCAATTTGGTAGGGATCTAAACATGTGGTTTCATAAGGGGGCCTCGGCAGAGCTATGCACTTTACTGAGTAACGTTGTAGTTTCTACTGTATTGTACTGTGATATAAACTCAATCAAGTCTTAATTATTATTAAGTAATTCATATCCCATCAATACATGTTACTGACTTGACTTCTTCCCCGGAGTCCCTTTGCCTTATCGTCCTCAGATCCAGGGCCGCGGCTGTGGCCACATCATGGATTAGGATCTGTGGATCACGTATCAGAGGTCGTAATGGTGGATCCAGTATGGCGGATTCTGCATCGTGCTGGCTGATCGTGATAATAAAGGCAGATCCTTTATCGTGTTGGCATCAGATACTGGTGGTGGACCACGACCGAGGTGGCAGCTGATGATGGATCCTAATGGCGGCAGTGGACAATGACTGTGGACTATAGTGGCATCCGATCTTGATGGTGGATCATGATCTTGCTGGCTGCTGACCATGGACTATGATTGCAGCAGGACTGCTCGATACATAGTATTTCTCCTCAGACACTTGACCATTAATGACATTAATCCACCAATTCACTGACCTTCAGTTATACTTCAAAATGTTTACCCTAATCAATGCTGCTAAAACCTTTATCTTGATGTTCTCCTTTACACTTGACATCCATTGCACTTCTGTCCGTCCTGGGAGAGGGATCCTCACATGTGGCTCTCTCTGAGGTTTCTACGTTCTTTTTACCCTGTTAAAAGGGTTTTTAAGTAGTTTTTCCTTACTCTTGTTGAGGGTTAAGGGCAGAGGATGTCACATCTTGTTAAAGCCCTATGAGACAAATTGTGATTTGTGAATATGGGCTATACAAATAAAATTTGATTGATTGATTGATTGATTATGTAAATCAAACAATAACAGAGGGAGAATTCTGAACAAAAATGTAATACAAATTAACACAACCTCTGCAACAGCTCAAGAAACAAAAACTTTTAAATGTGGTCTTTTAAACATAAGATCATTATCATCAAAGGCTATTTTAGTTAATGAACTAGTCTCAGATCAAAAAATAGATTTATTGTCCCTCACTGAGACCTGGCTGCATCCTGATGAATATGTCAGTCTAAATGAATCTACTCACCCCAGTCATGTAAATACACACGTTCCCCAAGACTTTGGCCGAGGAGGTGGAGTTGCTGCTATTTTTAACTCCAGTCTATCAATTAATCCTAAACCTAAACTAAGCTACAACTCATTTGAAAGTCTTGTTCTTAGTCTTCCACACCCATCCAAGAAACACCAACAGCCAATCATATTTGCTGTAGTTTACCGTGCTCCTGGGGCTTATTCTGTATTTTGAACTGAATTCCCTGAGTTTTTATCAAACCTAGTCCTAAAAACAGATAAAGTTATTATTGTTGGTGAATTTAATATTCATGTTGACAATAATAATGATAGCCTTAGCGTAGCATTTATTTCAGTACTAGACTCAATTGGTTTCAGTCAGTGTGTACACCAACCTACTCATTGTTGTAACCACACACTTGACCTTATATTATCATACGGTGTCAAAATTGAACATCTAATAGTACTTCCGCGTAATTCAATTCTATCAGACCATAATTTAATAACCTTTGATTTTTCATTATCAGAATATATGCCACTAATAAAAAACTCATTTTCTAGATGTCTACCTGATAGTGCTGTAGCTAAATTTAAGGAAATAATTACAATTACATTTAAACCCGTATTATCCGTCGATATAACTAACAAATTCTTTAAAAATCCTAGCTCCACTGAGATTGACCATCTTGTCGATAGCTCTGTAAAGTCATTACAATTAACATTAGACTCAATAGCGCCTCTAAAAAAGAAACGTGTAAAACACAGTAAATTAGCTCCGTGATATAATTCAAAGACACATGAATTAAAACAAGCGTCAAGAAAACTAGAAAGGAAGTGGCGCTCCAGCAACCGTGTTGAAAATCTCCTAGACTGGAAGAATAGTGTTAAAGCATATAAGAAGGCCCTCCACAAAGCAAGAGCTGCCTACTACTCCACACTAATAGAAGAGTATAAAAACAACCCCAGGTTTCTCTTCAGCACTGTAGCCAGGCTGACAGAGAGTCACACCTCCATCGAACCCAGTATTCCTCGATCCCTAAATAGCAATATCTTTATGACCTTCTTTAATGATAAAATTCTAACTATTAGAAATAAAATCAACCATCTCCTGCCGTCAGTTGGCATTAATACCCTACCAAGAACAGAAATCTCAGAAACGGCTGAGAATCCTACCAATTATTTCGACAGCTTCACTCTGATCACCCTTGATCAGCTGACCAAAATAATCTCATGTTGTGAACCAACAACTTGTATCTTAGATCCCATTCCTACAAAATTACTTAAAGAAATTCTGCCCCTAATTGATAGTACGTTACTGAACACAATCAATCTGTCATTATCATCAGGATATGTACCACAGTCCTTTAAAATAGCTGTAATCAAACCCCTTCTCAAAAACAAGCATGTCTCAAGGACATAAAAACCTGGATGACCCGCAATTTTCTCTTATTAAACTTAGATAAAACAGAGGTTCTAATACTTGTCCCTAAACACCTTAGAGATACATTATCTAATGATATAGCTGCACTAGACGACATTGCCCTTGCTTCCAATGAAACAGTCAGGAACTTGGGAGTGATCTTCGATCCTGATTTGTCCTTTAATTCACACTTAAAACAAATTTCTAGGACCGCCTTTTTCCACTTGCGTAATATCTAAAAAATCAGACATTTCTCAAAAAGACGCAGAAAAACTAGTCCATGTCTTTGTTACATCCAGACTTGATTATTGTAATTCCTTATTATCAAGCTCCAGCAGTTAAAGACTCTGCAGCTTGTCCAAAATGCTGCAGCACGTGTCCTGACAAGAACCAGGAAAAGAGACCACATTTCTCCTGTATTAGCTTCGCTACACTGGCTTCCGGTTAAATCTAGAATAGAATTTAAAATTATCCTCCTCACCTTCAAGGCCCTTAATAATATGGCACCATTATACCTCAAAGAGCTGATAGTACCTTATCAACCCACTATCAATCAATCAATCAATCAAATTTTATTTGTATAGCCCATATTCACAAATCACAATTTGTCTCATAGGGCTTTAACAGGGTGCGACACCCTCTGCCCTTAACCCTCAACAAGAGTAAGGAAAAACTACTTAAAAACCCTTTTAACAGGGTAAAAAGAAGTAGAAACCTCAGAGAGAGCCACATGTGAGGATCCCTCTCCCAGGACGGACAGAAGTGCAATAGATGTCAAGTGTAAAGGAGAACATCATCAAGATAAAGGTTTTAGCAGCATTGATACGGGTAAACATTTTGAAGCGTAACTGAAGGTCAATGAATTGACGGATTATTGTCAGTAATGGTCGAGTATCTGAGGAGAAATACTATATATCAGGCAGTCCTGCTGCAATCATAGTCTATGGTCAGCTGCCACCACGATCAAGATCCACCATCAAGATCGGATGCCACTATAGTCCACAGTCATTGTCCACTGCCGCCATTAGGATCCATCATCAGCTGCCACCTCGATCGTGGTCCACCACCATTATCAGATGCCAACACGATAAAGGATCCGCCATTATTATCACGATCAGCCAGCACGATACAGAATCCGCTATACAGGATCCACCATTACGATCTTTGATACGTGATCCACAGATCCTAATCCACGATGTGGCCACAGCTGTGGCCCTGGATCTGCGGACGATAAGGCAAAGGGACTCCGGGGAAGAAGTCAAGTCAGTAATATGTATTGGTGAGATATGAATTACTTTGATGTGATAACGATTGAGAAGAGGAAGGAGAAGCTGGAAAGAGAAGCTCCGAGTGTCATGTGTCCCCCGACCTTCTAGACCTATAGCAGCATAACTAAGAGCAGGTCTAGGACAAGCCTGGACCGGCTCTAACTGTAAGCTTTATCAAAAAGGAAGGTTTTAAGCCTACTCTTAAACGTACAGATGGTGTCTGCCTCTCGAACTGAAAGTGGGAGATGATTCCACAGGAGAGGGGCTTGATAGCTGAAAGCTCTGGCTCCTACTCTACTTTTAGAGACTTTAGGGACGACAAGTAAGCCTGAATTCTAGGAGCGCAGTGCTCTAGTGGGTTGATAAGGTACTATCAGCTCTTTAAGGTATAATGGTGCCATATTATTAAGGGCCTTGAAGGTGAGGAGGAGAATTTTAAATTCTATTCTAGATTTAACCGGAAGCCAGTGTAGTGAAGCTAATACAGGAGAAATGTGGTCTCTTGTCCTGGTACTTGTCAGGACACGTGCTGCAGCATTTTGGACAAGCTGCAGAGTCTTTAACGACTTACTGCTGGAGCCTGATAATAAGGAATTACAATAATCCAGTCTTGATGTAACAAAGGCGTGGACTAGTTTTTCTGCATCTTTTTGAGTAAGGACATGTCTGATTTTTTAGATCTTACGCAAGTGGAAAAAGGCGGTCCTAGAAATTTGTTTTAAGTGGGAATTAAAGGACAAATCAGGATCGAAGATCACTCCCAAGTTCCTGACTGTTTCATTGGAAGCAAGGGCAATGTCGTCTAGCGCAGCTATATCATTAGATAATGTATCTCTAAGGTGTTTAGGGCCAAGTATCATAACCTCTGTTTTATCTGAGTTTAACAAGAGAAAATTGCGGGTCATCCAGGTTTTTATGTCCTTGAGACATGCTTGGAGTTTAGTTAATTGATTACATTGTTCAGGTTTTATTGACAAGTATAACTGGGTGTCATCCACATAGCAATGGAAATTTACCGAGTGTGTCCTGATAATGTTTCCTAGTGGAAGCATATATAATGAGAATCAAATTGGGCCGAGCACAGAGCCCTGTGGAACACCGTGGTTAACTTTGGTGCGCACAGATGACTCATCATTAATTTGCACGAATTGGAATCGATCTGAAAAATATGATTTAAACCAGTTCAGGGCGGTTCCTTTAATGCTAATGTAACCCAGGTTTCAGATGATTTAAAAGTGATCTAAAAATAATAAAATAATTTCCGATGCGCAACTATAAATATCCGGGTCAGGAGGGTCACTTCCTCTTTCCCGTCTATTATTGTGAGCAGTGTGGAACAGCGTTCGGCAGCAAACATCGGCATGGAAAATCTCCGGTAAACTCGTGACAGATCAGCGGTGAGTTGTACTGTGTTTGCATTGTGGATGATTCCCGCTAGCATAGCGTGGTTTAAGTTTAATCTGTGAGTGTTGTCTCCGTTAGCGTCATGCTAACGGCAATACAAAACCCCATGAGTAAATCACTTGTTTTGTGATGATGTTGGTGTGTATGTTTACATGCACTTAGCCTGTAAGGTTTGTCCCTAATAGCCCTGGACATATTTGTTTGCATTTCGATTGAATGTTTTGTTCTTTTTTAATGGTTAATTTATTTAATAAATTAACATTTTAGCCTTAGCCAAAGGTTTGTATGTTGTAGCTATAATCTTGACTTTTCTTTATGAGATTTTGTATAATTTGAACTGAACAAATTTGAATTATTTGTTTTCCTCATGACCTTTTGTAGGTAAGGTTTTTCCCCACCTTTAGTCAGATGTTGCGGGACCCAAACTCTGACAGTGATGGTGAGCTACCCAAAAATGGACTAATATGGACCCAACCTCCTTGCCACTATGAGTGGTAGGAACAAACTCACCCTAACCCCCTTTTTTGGTTTTTCCCTTTTTAACATTCCAACGTGGAATATCCTTGGATCAACATAAATTATATTAATGAACTAAAATTATGTGCATGAACTGAAAATATATGCATGAACTGAAAATATGTGCATGAACTGAAAATATATGCATGAACTGAAAATATGTGCATGAACTGAAATAATGTGAATGAACTGAAAATATATGCATGAACTGAAATATGACTGAACTGAAATTATGACTGAACTGAAAATAGAAATGAACTGAGAAATATTTACTTTTGTTGAAAGTTTGTATTACTGTTTTTTGTTTAAGTGCAAATACAAATTCTATTTAAAACCTACCAGTGTCTCCTGTGTCTTGACATTCACACATTGGGCTCCAAACGAACCTAGTAGTCCGAAATCTGCCTAAACCCAATTGGTTACACTAATTAACTGCTCTAGTCTCTGTAATAAAATTTGATGGTCAATTGTGTCGAATGCTGCACTAAGATCTAACAGAACGAGGACAGACACAAATCCCTGATCTGAAGCTATTAGAAGGTCATTAGTGACTTTTGCCAAGGCTGTCTCCGTGCTGTGATTAGCTCTAAACCCTGACTGAAAGTCTTCATATACATTACTTTCCTGGACAAACTCGCACAGCTGATTGGCTAAGACTTTTTCAAGGATTTTAGACAGGAAGGGGAGGTTAGATATCGGTCTGTAGTTGGCTAAAACCTCCAGGTCTAGGGTGTGTTTTTTGAGAAGGGGTTTGATTACAGCTAGTTTAAAAGACTGTGGTACATATCCTGATGATAATGACAGATTGATTGTGTTCAGTAACGTACTATCAAGTAGGGGCAGAATTTCTTTAAGTCATTTTGTAGGAATGGGATCTAAGATACAAGTTGTTGGTTTAGAACATGAGATTATTTTGGTCAGCTGATCAAGGGTGATCAGAGAGAATATAATCTGGACATAAATGGGTAGTCTCTACAGTGACCTTTGTAGTGCCATGGCAGTTTGAAGTTTGTGAAGATGAGTGTGCAGGTGTGCATTTGTGTTGTGTCTGCACACTAAATAAAATGCCTTACACCAAACCAGCAACCCATGGCACTTGGTTTTTTTTCAGACGAAAAGCTCTTACAAGCATCTCAATACTCGTATGTATTCTTGATTTACACCAACCAGGATATCAACGAGCACACAAACGCGCACTGATAGTAAGCACGCAATATTTGTGGCTTTTGCTTTGTCTGTGCGCAGGATATTGCAGTTTTTCATGATGTCGTACGTGTGGTAAGCCCACGGGCGCAGCGGTGTCCAAATGTGTGAAGTATGGAGGCTAATTCCGAGTTTACTGTTAAATTGTGACTGTCACAAGTTAATGTAATAGGTTGGAAATGCTATGTATGTAGTTTGCATTTTAACAGACACCCCCCTATTTTTTGATAAAGCAACTGAGCTGATCAAGATTATACTCTGCGTCAGTAGATGGTGCTATTTGTACTGCTGTGGGTCCATAAGGGAGACCATAGTCACAGGCTAAGCGCATGCGCAGCTCATAATAAATGAGTTCAGCCTGAGCAAGATGCTAAAATCTGGTCTTCTCCCTTCTTCAATCCACAGGTAATGTAAAACTCAGTTTTGCAACTTAATTTTTGGTTCGGAGTCAAGTGTGAATGTTGTGTCGGCCGTTGGTGAGTCCGATGATTTTTAGAAGTGTGGTTAGAGTAAAAAAAGTATAGTTTGGTGACTTGTCATCCTGACGGGCTTTGTCATGGCGGGTGCCCGTTCATTTCATTAATTTTGGTTTCATCCACTGGTTTAATGAGTCTGGGTAACTGATATTACGGTTCTGTGGCATAACAACATCTGTTCTTAAATCTGTTAAACCTGGTTGTATTCCCTGAAACAATAACACATGGTAGATTGTTCACAGTCATCAGAACATAGAGGTGACGCTGCCCTTCACCCCAAACATTGGCGTAGTGGGCAGTGTCATCCATTTGCTGTCCAGTTTTGGCCACCGGCCCTTCTTCCACTGACCAACTCGTCGGCTTCGAAATGCCATCTGGCATGTGCGTTGTAGTTCGTCTTCTGCCTCGCCCCTGCACTCTGCAGCTGGCCCCTGGCAAACCTGTGAGCGGACTCCAAGCGGTCCTGGAGTTTCCTGGCATATTCAGGCCCAGGAGTATCCAGGGGGTGTCAGGGGGCTTGCCCATCATTAACTCAGCCGCAGTCGGGATTTCCCTACCTAGCATGAGTAGGGTAGGAGATCATGATATGGAGTCTTGGGCAGACGGATACGCCATCAGCACTAGGGGAACATGGGTATCCCAATCTCTTTGATTCAATTCAATTCAATTATATTTGTATAGCATAATATTTAAGAGAAGGGTCCTTTAAAAGGTGTGTTTGGTAGCACCTATCAAATGTAAGAGCGCCACCATGTGGCCGATCATACTTCTTGGACATTACTTGTGCATCATTCCCAATGGATTAGAAAATGTGTATGTTTCTAGCCCAAAATGTGTCGAAGAAATCACACAAAGTAGGCAAATATTTGATACGGCACGCTCACTTTCAATTCAGCACTTTAGATTTTGGTTCCTAGTTGCCCCTAGAGCATTCGTACCAAATTTTGTAAAATTCGATTCAGAGGTAAATGTAAATGCTGTTTCAGGACACAATATAAACATATATTTCAGGTTTGATGATAATTGGACAAATTAAGTTATGGCTAATTTCCTGATAAGCCCCGCCCTTGGCGAAAGTTTTTTGGTAAATGACGGTCACGTTTTTTGACCAGTCGTGCTTATTTATAATAGAAATGTGTATCTCAGTGTCACAATGCTGTGTACCAAATTTAGTGTTGATTGGCTGAAAAACCCAAAAGTATCACGTTACTGTTTTTCAATTAATCCAAGAGCTTTTTTGTAGAGCACATTGAGCTAGACTTGTGTGTCAAATTTTAAATCAAACTTGAAATCAGACTTAATGTGTTAGGGGCGTGGCCTTTCAAATGTTTATTTTTTAGGCCTGATCACAGTGCCACAATGTGACCGATTGAGGTCCTGTTTATGAGAAAGTTTCGTGTGTCTAGATCAGTGGTTCCCAAAGTGGGGGTCTCGGGCCCCCCGGGGGGTCGCGAGACACAGAGGGGGGGGTCGCGAGATGCCGTCCAAAAAACAAATACAATTTTAAAATAATTTAAAATGGAATATTTAACCCATTATTGTATAAATATATATATAAATATGAGTGGAAATTAGAATAAAACCATCAGTTTTTTCCTTTTTCTTTGTTAACCCATGAGGTTATTACGACACTGATTAGCGGAAGGAGCGAGAGTTGCAAGGCCAAAAGAAAGTCCTTACTAAACAAACAGACAATCCCAGCCGAAGCTCAAAGGGCATCATATGAGGTGGCATATTTAATTGCAAAGGCAAAAAAGCCACACACAATCGGCGAAACATTAATTAAACCCGCTTCTGTAGCTATAAATCGGGCCATGCATGGGGATAAATTTGCCCGTGAGCTGGAATTAGTGCTGCTGTCTAATGGGACTATTGCCCGGCGCATCACCGACATGGCCCAGGACATGGGCCATGTCTGAAGTGCCAGCTGGTTGATAGAGTTAAGAAAGGGTTCAGATACTAAGTCATAATTATGATATACTAAGTCATAATTATGAGATACTATCTCATAATAATGAGATACGAAGTCATAATTATGAGATACGAAGTCATAATGAGATAGTAAGTCATAATAATGAGATACTAAGTCATAATTATGAGATACAGGATTTTTTATTTCTTCATCAGTGGCGGAAATGGGCTTCCATAGTCTAGGGAGGGCTTCTTTAAAAGAGAATAATTGCATCTATTGAATGGGAAGGAAAAATACCAATCGTTAGTGAACAGTTGTTGTCATTTACATACACATCCATAAAGTTATTTTTCTCACAAGCGTGACACTATATCAGAAAAGAGAAAAAGACAGCAATAAATAATATTTAATAACTCGCATTCAATCCAATGTTGAAAGAAGTTGATCCAAAAATGAAAATTCACTCATTATCTACTCACCCCTATGCCGATCAGGGGTTGGTGAAGTGTTAGTCCGCATAACACTTCTGGAGTCTCAGGGGGTAAACTTTGTTAGAGCAGAATCCAATACAATTCAAGTCAATGCCAAGTCCTTCTTCAGACGTAATTAAAAAAAAAAAAATGAAAAACCATAACATGCCTCCATACTGCTCATGTGGTGTCCGGAAGCCCCGACGTTCATATTCAACTCGAAACGACGTCATTTACACCCTGTTTTAAGCCTAAATGTCCTCTGATATGAGAAAGTAAGATAATAGATAACTAGAAGAAAGCAGAATTATTAGCTCAGACCTTTGTGAAAGTACATATATGTCTGATTTAAGTAATCATGAGAAAAGAGGAATAGAAGAAATTATCAAATAATATTGAAGCACTATGGGATGAAAGGGAGTATCAAAACTAATTTAATATGATGTTCACAATGTCAGAACTGAATAAGGTGTTGAAGAAAGCTGGAAAAACAACTCCAGGGAAAGATTAAGATAGCTAGATAGATATATAGTATTGTTATAACTTTATAATCAGGTATGCGGATATGGATCCTTGTCGGCCAAGTGAAAAAAAATAATTATTGTTCCAATATGTAAACGAGGAGATATCCTAGTTTGGCAGAGATTTATAAGCCAATAGCTCTAATGTCTATATAGGAAAGATGATGGAGAAAAAGATTAATAAAAGATTATTTTACTATCTACAAATGAAAGGGAGTAAAAATGTTGTGAGAGTGGATTTAGGAAAGGATTCAACATGAAAGACTCTGCACTATGTTTAGAGCATAAAATCAGGAACGCACAAACAGTGGAGCATATATTTTTATTCTGTCCAAAATACCATTGAGAGACAAACATTTAAAAACTATATCCAAATAAACAGTTTAACATTAGGTTTTAGAGAAATGTTGCTCAGGGATTCATGTGATACATGATACAGGGCGACCAAGACGTCCAAAAACCACAGGATTCTACAATAGATTTTAGGCAACCATCCTGTCTGACCCACACTTCTTTCCAGGCGGTGGCGGTAATGCACCAAAACGTTGTTTGTCAACCGCCATTAAATATCACAAGAAGAAGAAGAAGAAGAAGAAGAAGAAGAAAAACTCGAGAGAAGTTGCATTCGCGAAACACTGGAATAATTAAAACGTTTTTCATCGTCTAGAGAGAGATAAAAAGAGAGGGTGGGTCCCTCGCATACCGTCTGTGATCAATCTCTCGTGATCTCTCGCTGCTGAGGGTCGTTGACCGGGCTGCACCAGGTGACTCAGATAAAGACACGCTAACTAGAGAACATGAACGAGCCTTTTCTTTTATCTCTGTTATAAGGGATTAAAATCATTGTGCCATAAATTCTTCATGGGATTTATATTGTTGGATTAAGTACTGGTTAGACTACTGCCACGAATACTATTATTTGAATCCCTAATCCCCTATCAAAGATAGCAGAAAAGGCTCGTTCTTGTTCTCAGGGAGGGAATTTATTCATGGTGAATTTTTGTTTATATATTGTTACGTATATTTAACGCAGTTTAACAGAAACGCGGCCAGGGGCATGTACGCTATCGCATATGTTGAATAAACTGACCTCTTTGGATAAAGTTTTGCGGGGAAAAAAACTGATCCTCTAAACCCCAGAGCCGCTTCACTACGATTACCGCAAACGAGGCGGCTGGCTTGACCGCAGTTGATAAATCGGACTACCTGCCCGAATTATCAACCCACATTAACTCTCAAGCGGGGTAAGGTCATGTAACAAGTTGACTCCCTACGGTTAAAGCAGATAGTTCGCTGTTTAAGTCAGTGGGGAAGCTGTTTTCTTTAAGAACAAATGAGTACATCATTTTGTATATGTAATCTCTTTATTTCCCTATGTCTTGTGTGCGGTGATCCTAGAGTGACTGAAAATCGTTGTTTCTATTAGTTATTTACTAGGCCGTGAGAGTAATGATGTTTACAGCAGAGGCTCAAACATTTTCTTTAAAGGAGCACTAAACTGAATAATTATACAGGTTACTATTTATGGTGTTCTTATCAGAATGAGGACCTCCTTTCTCCCATCTCCTCCACATCCTGCACCCCTTCTGATGTCCAGCTCTTCTCTAAGTGGCTGTGCAGAACTCGACCTGTCTGTCACACTCAGCCCCACCCCCAACACTGGCCACTCAGAGATGAAGCCCAGCCCCCCAGGACTGACCAGAGGAAAGAAGAAGGAACAGGTGACAATTTTATCCTTTAGTCCTTATATTGCTCTTTTCAGACATGATCTGCAGGTATACTCTGGAGAATTGGCTATGGAGTTTACACGCAGTTTGCTTTTCACACATGCACAACGCAGCGGGAGGTTCTCTGCACAGACACGTTTACAACAGTAACAAATCCTTCGCATTATTCAGGCGAGAGGTGGAGCAGCTGGCTGCAGCAGGCAGAGACAGCAAGTAACGTATTAACTCCACTGCGGAGATCACTTGATCATGTTTACAGCACCCCAACACGGTCTCAGACCTGGTCTCAGTTCAGCACAAAGCTCCATGATCACAGCTCTAAATCTAAATCAGCTGATCAATCAGTCATCATCATGAGATAGGGAATCTTCGTGGTAAACACTCCCATATGCCTGAAATTCTACAACAGGAACTTTCTTACTCAAACTTTCTTTGTTCTCATATTGTTGACTTATACATAAGCCATGTACTGACGCTTGTCTTACTTTCCACAAGGATTGCAGAGCTTACAGTTGGGGTTCTGAGCATATCTACAAGTGTTTGTGTGTAAACATTTGTATATGTTGTGCCATAATGCATCAAACGTGATACCATAAAATGGTGTGCCTTTCGGCATTCAATAAATTTGGTTATCAAGATAAAAATATTAAATATTAATATTTTATTATTAATATTAAATTATAACTTTAATTGATTAAAGTTACCTCGGGGCACCACCCTTCAAAGGAAGGGAAAAGATAGCCAATTTATTGATTAAGTCTCATAAAGGTTCTAACTACAAATTTGGAACTCTGATTAACAATTAAATTAATAACTATAACCAAAATTACCATATAGATAGTTAGCTAAGTTGAAAGATATAGAGTTCTTGACAGTGTAGAGGTTGGCAAAATTCACTTATGCAACATTAATGAAAAAACATTTGTGAAAGAAAAACATTTATTATGAATATAATAAAGTATAAAAACACAAATTACTAACGGTCTAATTGCTAAACAAAGATAGGTATGTGTGTGTGTGTCTGTGTGAGTCAGCGTGCTTTCAAAATGGTGGCTGGCCAAAGAGATAACACCCTTCCCCCACCTATTGGAATGTTTACGACCTGTAGAGATAATGAGGTGAAGAGTTATGCGTGTGTCTGTGTGTGTGCCAAATTAGAGGAAGTTGCTAGATGTATGCAAGGAAGGACTGAAGAGCATAACTAGCATTAACTTTCTCAACAACTTGTTACCACAATATCACAACACAAATCAAACTTATAAACATCATACAGAATCGAATAAACAGTCTTGCTTAGCCTAGTATAATTATTAAGCCCAGTTGTGTTACCCGTCCTTTGGAAAGGGGAAAAAGGAAGTTGCTGTGCAGTTCGAAGTCCTGTGAAGTCTTCTGGCTGGTTGTGGCTCCCGCCTTAGTGGTTCTGTTGAGTTCAGTTGCTGTTTGAAGTTCTTACAGCAGGACATTGAGTCGCTGCTTGAAGGGTTGGCAGAGCTTGGAGTGCGAAGAGGTTTCCTTGGTAAGATGAGCTGGAAGCTGCACCTTGGTGCTCCTCTCAAAGAGTTGGATGGGAAGATGAAGATGTGAGCTGGAGAAGAGGCTCGACAGCCTTCCCTCCTGTGGAAGGATCGTAGGAAGAGGATGAAGAGGCTCGACCGCCTTCTCTCCTTGGAGGGAGTGTAGAAAGAGGACAGAAGAGGGGGAGAACCTGACTTTATATTGGCCCGGTGACCTCACAGGTCATGGGGTCCAGAGTGACCAATGGGAGTTGAAACCTGTGTCCCTGGGGGGGGTTTTACACCTCTGATGCCCCCTGGGAGACTGAGTTCCTTGCTCTGGTTTTTGATGGCCCCTGGGAGACTGAGTCTTGGAGGAACATGCGGCTTCAGGCCTTGACTGAACATGTAGGCCGAAGTGTGGTTTCACAAAGAACCATGGCCCAACACCAAATAGTCATGTTTAGTTTCCTTTAGGTTTTGTGAGATGTGGAATAATTGAATCAACATTTGGATTGAGAGTTTGTGCTTTTGATTTTCCTTTTACCAGGTATGAGTTCATTGCATTTGAACACTTTGATATGAATTTCTTTCAATTTAGGACGCTCTGGGATTAGAAAAATAATTTCTATCTCGCCATTAAAGCTGCTTAGTCAGCTTCTGCTTTAAGACATGCAGAAGAAGTGGTGGAAACAGCAGACTTTCCTCCAGTGGCATAGTTGTGTGTTGTCATTAGTCTGCTTCCCACATTTGACATACTGTTGCTTGGTTTTGTCATCCTGCTCATTAGCTGGCATGATTATGGATGCATCCTGTGTTGGAAATTGAGGTTCATCCATTGTATGACAGAAAAGCATTCCTTCATTTATTGCAGCAGAATTGGATTGTCCAAGGGCTTCTATGTTGCAGCTCCTCAGAGTTTGACATCCATGTGAAATGCATCACTGTATTTTGCAATGCTGGAAAACCATTGATTTGTGTCTCCTTTTCTCCTCCTCAGGGAGTGAAAGAATCAACATGTGATGCAACTTGGTGGCATTTTCATAAAATGTAGTTATATTCTCAAAGTGGGATTGCACATGTGAGACATTTTCCTTTTCATCAGAGTTTTCATATCTGGTATGAGTGCTTTTATTTTATTCACCATGATTTGATGAATCATGGTGAAGCTTTTCTATTTTAATTTCACAGGCCTTATCCGGGAGTTTAATATCTCCTTTCCCTCACTCCATTTCAGGCCTTGCAACACCAGTATTTATTTGACTCATTTTCCTTCATTCATTTATTTCCGGTTTGATTTTTTTTTCCAAAACCTTGTGCATCAAAACAAATCCACAGACAGAGAAACATCCAGCAAACGTTATTCCCACAGAGCAGCAGATCAGCAGCAAACTCAGAGACAGAGTGATGATTCACATTTCACCTTGATTAAGCGATTAATGTGCAGAGTGATTCAATCCTTAATCAATCCAGCACTTGTCCCCAATGAACAAACGGCAATCAATATGCGGCCTGCATTCCTTCCATATAGGGCTTTATTTGCGCACATCCATCTGTAAGGTTACCTTATTGTGATTTGCTTTAACACCGTATCTGAAGGGTTTGACAGCCAGCCCTTACCTCTGTGATTTAACCCCGATGTTTGCTTACTGTCTGATCATCTACATTCAATTGATCCTTTATCCGTTGCGCTGTCTGATGCTTCTTTGATGGCTGTTTTTTGTTGACAAAAATGTAGTGACTTCAAGAAAAAAAAAAGTGTCACTGAGGTAGGGCCTAATAATTTGAATTACGCGCTGATCCAAAAATCACTGCAATCCAAATGCATTTCAACTTTTTTTTAAAGAAAAAGATGATCAACTTATTTAAACATGCACAAATTCATAGATCAAAGCAATCAAACAGAAAATAGCATAGCGTAAGGTTGCGTAGCGAAGTTTAGCGGTCAACAAAAAATACAGCGTCCCCACTCACCCTCTGTCCCCCCCACACACACACTCAAAAAAGAATTACTCCTAAAACATTGACTTTATGTAATTCAATTACATGTAAATTTGCCATGTAATTTTATTACATATGTGATGTAAAGAGATACATTTACGCAATGTTTTTCTATCATGTTCAATCAGTGTAAATACATTAAATAACTTAAGTCAGATTTGATAAAATTTTGTTGTAAATGTAAACTTCTAGTTATTACATATAAAGTTAAGGGTAATTTCTACATAAACAAAGTATTATACATAAAACCAATGCATTTCAAATTGGTTATTCCATCTCCTGTAATAGATCACAAAGCAACACATACAAGCACAGTGCTGCGAACTTTATTGCCAGATCCATTTAAATACAAACATGGCCAATAGTAAAAACCTCAAAATTAGTTCCATCAGCAATTCAAAAGACAAGGTATACGTCACCAAGACCAGAAAATGCCAAGAAACATGGGCAATGGCAAAATTAAACACATTACCCAAACTACAAAGTGCACAAGGTTTTCCATTGTACAGTAAACCCAACATTACTTACAGAACTTTAAGTAATGAACTGTGAAATGAACTGTGAAATGAACTGTATAAACTGCATGGATTTGTATCTTTATCTGACAAACATGAAACTGTTTTAAATGTTTAAAATTCAACAACTTGCAACTTTTAGGAACATGAATTTCAGTTGACATTTTACAATTAAGAAAGGCTTTCCAGTACATTATAAAAATCTGGAATAAAAGCACATGGCCCAGTTATGTATTGTACCACAAACTTCACTGGATAGGCATAGGCACAAGACTGAATTATCAATCTTTGATGTAAGAATCGTTACATCAAGGATTCAACCAAAAAATACATCTAAACTAATAACACACCCTTTGGAAGAATCAGTTTTCGGGGTTGCACTATTCTCCTCAAAACTAATTGGCAAAAGGTAGAACCAAATAAGAAAACTACTAACCATTTTAAACAAATTAACTATTGAGTCGTAATTCCAAGGATGCACTCTTAATAGCATCACTATGAGAGAGGCCAGTGTGAGCTCAGCTTATTGGCACCAGCATTCAAAATTGCACAATAAAGGCAAGGCATGGTAACATATGCAACAGTTAAGAGGTTTTAGGGTGTGAAATAACAGCAGTGGTGACAATCTCATGGACAGATGACAAAATCTGTGCACATCCTATATAACTGTCTGCTTTCCTCAATCTGGCTAAGCCCTCATGGAGGCAACACGCAGCAGCTCCAGGTGCTGGAGAAGGTGAGAGAAGAGAACAAATCCACATAAGCATGTAACGAGCTCTGCACACACCAATATTGACTGTGCAATATAAAACCATCTTGGATAAAATGGAAATGACATTACACAAAGGCATCTCCATTCCCACACACAGGAATTCCTTAGATGACATCATCAAATAACCCCTGATGATATTAATTTGTCCGTTGTAAACAGCCTTCCGTTTCCAGACTGAATTTTGCTGAGGTATCTCAATCGTCACTTAGTAGCATTTTAAGTGATAATTCAAGGACATTTTTATTTTGAAGGTCTTGAACTTCTATGTGCCTTGAGATAATGTATATTATAATTTGGCGCTCAACAAATAAAATTGAATTGATTAGTAAAAACTCAATTTATCTAAATACAAAACGGCTTTAATAGACAAAATACTTTAATTTACTAATGCATTGACCAAATGTATGAAAAGACCATGAAATTGACACCCTTTCATCCTCATTTATTTTCATAAATATAATCTTTAACTATACCAGTTGAGATATAGTTTATAATAAAGTATATGAGACTGTTCATATTGAAATGTAACAGTTTGGGCTTTTGTTAAATTGTTTATTGGCCTATAATTGATAGGTCACTTCCAACAATTTCTAGCAACAAAATTGCTAGAAATTTTGGATATATATATTGGATATATATATATTGTGTGTGTGTGTGTGTGTGTGTGTGTGTGTGTGTGTGTGTGTGTGTGTGTGTGTGTGTGTGTGTGTGTGTGTGTGTGTGTGTGTGTGTGTGTGTGTGTGTGTGTGTGTGTGTGTTCTGCTGGCTGCATATGGAACGAGGTAGGTCCTCTGCTTTGGAAGCTACGCCGCGATGAAGTCAGGCATATTTCACAACCAGTGTCACTACGATAACCGGGGTCGAAGCGGGGCTTCTAGCTAGTGTTGCCTTTGCTAGCAGGCCATGATGCAGATCAGAAGGATAAGGGTATTTGCAGCATTGATTAGAATAAACACTTTGTAGCATAATGGAAGGTAAATGAATTGATGGATTATTGTCAGTAATGGTTGAGTATCTGAGGAGAAATATTGTATATCAAGCAGTCTTGTTGTAATCATAGTCCATGGTCAGCAGCCACCACGATCATGATCCACCATCACGATCGGATGCCACTATAGTCCACAGTCATTGTCCACTGCCGCCATCAGGATCTGCCATCAGCTGCCACCTCGATCGTGGTCCACCACCACTATCAGATGCCAACACGATCATCACATACAGGATCTGCCATTATTATCACGATCAGACAGCACGATACTAAATCCGCCATACACGATCCACCATCATAATCCACGATGTGGCCGCAGCCGCGGCCCTGGATCGGCGTACGATAAGGCAAAGGGACTCCAGGGAAGAAGTCAAGTCAGTAACATGTATTGATGAGATATTAATTTCTTTGATGTGATAAGGAGGGAGAAGAGGAAGGAGAAGCTGGGAAGAGAAGCTCCGTGTGTCATGTGTCCCCCGACATTCTAGACCAGGGGTCGGCAACCTTTTTGACAATAAGTGCCAATGTAAAATTTTCTTGTTAATTAGTGTGCCATATCAACATTTTTTTATATTAAGTTTTATTATTGAACCACATTAATATTTCCAACAGACATGTCATTTTATTCCATCCATAATGGCTATATATAGAACAACACTTTAAAGAAACATGTTTATCTCATTATGATTGCAATAATAAGTTTGTCATTAACCCCACCAACCACACTCATATTCAGAATTGCAAAAGCTTGCTTCAAAGACTTTGAGAGAGTTGGCTTGATTTCCATACCTGGACACGGCACGTTTGATCGATTCTCCCTTGTCTGCCTGATCCTTGAAACTTCTTTCGTGTCTTGTCTCAAAGTGGCGCCTAACACTGGACGTTCGGCACACATTTTCAAAACATAACGTGCACAAAGCACGGCCCTTATGAAAAACAAAGCCATAGTCTTCTGCCCATGAGGGCTGAAATGCCTGTGCCTTCGGTTTTTTAGACAGCGGGGTTGCCATCATCAATACACCTGAACGGCTGCACTTCACGGAGATTCATGTGGGAATATGCAAGTAGCGCCGGCTGGGAGGCTTCTTCTTCTTCTTCTTATTATTTAATGGTGATTGGCATCCAGCCTATGGCGCATTACTGGCACCTAGTGGCTGGGAGGTGTTAACATCAATCAATCTAAATAATACAGGCTGCGTGACGGCAAAACCTTTGAACATTTCTTTAATAAGTGTGCCAATGACTATGGCGCAGCGTGCCATCATTGGCACACGTGCCTTAGGTTGCTGACCCCTGTTCAGAGAAGAGGGAGAAGCTGGGAAGAGAAGCTCCGTGTGTCATGTGTCCCCCGACCTTCTAGACCTATAGCAGCATAACTAAGAGCAGGTCCAAGACAAGCCTGGACCGGCTCTAACTATAAGCTTTATCGTAAAGGAAGGTTTTAAGGCTACTCTTAAACATACAGATGGTGTCTGTGTGACACTTCTGTACAAAACTGGGACTCTAACAATCCAGAGATCATACACGGGAAGGCAGTCAGAGAAACCAACCAAGTCCATTCAGGGAAAAAGCACAAAATCCAAAGTCCGTAATCCAGGCAGAGTCAAAAACCAGAGCCCTGTGGAACACCGTGGTTAACTTTGACTCATCATTAATTTGCATGAATTAGAATCGATCTGAAAAATAGGATTTAAACCAGTTTAGGGCGGTTCCTTTAATGCTAATTAACTGTTCTAGTCTCTGTAATAAAATGTCATGGTCAATAGTTTCGAATGCTGCACTAAGATCTAACAGAACGTGGACAGACACAAATCCCTGATCCCTGAATACTTGCCGGTGCTGACTCCTCCTAGTTCCTGGCTAACCAATAAATGGGCAAAGAAGAGGAGCGTGAGTGAAGACTGACAGCTGAGACACGCCCGCAGAGATCAACGTTACCTGGTTAGCTCAGGCTAGGAAGCTAGGCTACATGCTACCCGCATATGCTAACTGTCTAGCGCTGAGGTGTTGTTGCTTCCGGATGGTCGCGGTCTTTACAACGAACTCACTAGAGGTAAGTAACCTTGAAACTATACAAGAACAAAACCTATTGCTTTATCTATTATCATAATCATATGCTTACATGCCTCAAGTTGTTTTTAATATGTAATTGTTGTAAGTTACCGTTTATTTAACACGTCTAATGAACAGATTGAAGCAAGTTAACTACACTACTACAGAGTCGTGTGTTTGGTTGTCACTTGACTGTAATTTTAATAAGTTAATATCAATACGCTACATGTGTAAGTTGCATGTGATAGTAACTATATGTTTCACAAATGTTCTGATACAGGCTGGTATAACAACCATTACTATTACCACCTCGTTTATTTAGCCTGTTATGGAATTTACAGTGAATTAGACAGTTTAGATATGATTTATAATCTCCACACACCACTGTTGTAAACAGTTCTCATATTTATTATATAATTATGTTTTCACACAGAGAAATGGAGGGACTTGATGTGGGCTGTTATCAACAGCTCTGTGGGAGATTATCACCTTGAATATTACAGATGAGGTAGAAAGACATTTTATCTATTTGTACAATGTTTTATTTCATTTAGCTGACGCTTTTATCCAAAGCGACTTACAATATGTGAATTCAACCATGAGGGTACAAACCCAGAGCCCAGTACATCAGTTCTGTCTGAAATCTGTGGTGCTTCCACCTGCTGAACACAGAATAAACTGTAAGAACCAGTCTTGGCTGGAACATACACAACATAAAACATCCTTTTGTAGTGAGTTTCTTCTTTTCATTAGATGAAGCACTGCAGCACCTGATGTCCTCAGCATCCACTGTGGCAGCAGCAACATGGTGGAGATCGGCAGCTTCAGGCTGGTCAACATGAGGACGACCTGCACCAGCTTCATCTGCACAACACTTCATGTTTACCTCCCTTAACTAAAGATGGCCTGCAAATGTTTAGAGTTGGCAGTCATTGCTAAGTGTCATGGATAATATTGAGTCAATTTCTATATTCATTATGGTTGTTAAAAACAATGAACACGGTTATCACAACCATGTTCATTCTTTACTTTCTGATTTGATACACTTTATATATAAACCCAGTGTTTTATTTTTCTTCTTTGCCATAAGAGACAGAACACGATCAGCACAGCTGTGTCCTTAAGGCTCGTCCGTCCCTAATAAAATGACAGGAAACATAAAAGTATGGCATTATTGTAGAGGAAGTGTTACTTATGAAAAAAGTTTGTATCCTTATTTTCTGTGGGTAGTCAACTATGTATTTGAATATGGTTTTGGATTAAACAGTGCACTACCAAGACAATGAATGTACAGTATGGAGTTCTTCCACATTAATAGTATTGCGTATATAATTTAATGCATTATGTATTATGTGCAATACTTTGCTTTGATTGTAAGTTATGAAAACAGGTCTGTACCTGGAGTCAGTGTTGAAGTGATGACTCTGTGTTCAGTCTGGTTGGATTCCAGTTGTCTCATGTTGGACATCCACAGGTGCAGGCTGTCTGACTCACCTAGAGTTACATTCAACACAAATACACAAAGTTCAGCTCAACGAGTTTCCCACTGCAGCAGCTGCACTGTTTTTTCTTGAACAATAATCTAATGACATTAATACTAAGGTTACTAACAATAACGTAGTCAAGTCAAATGGGTTGGCGAGTGAAACAACTATACATAACATTAGATATTTAACGTGGTGGAGCTTATTCTCCAAACACACACAGTCGCCTTCAGTTTAAAAGATTCATCCTCATGAACTCTAACACTTCTCTCTGCTGTGTGGACCGGTTCATGTCGGTGTGGGTTCAATAACTCCCGTATGGTCCCGTTAGCATCACCATTATTGCTGGTATCTTGCCTGCAGGCTAGCGGAGCTAAGCTAACAAGGCAGGTACAGAGACACCGATACCTGCTCATCACTATTAACACATAAATAAAATACTAAACTTTACTTACCACAGAAACTGGAGCGCAGACGTCTTTAACTTCTCCGTCAAGAGAACAAGCCGAACATCAAACCGTATTATTCATCCGATATGTGAGTGAAACTTCTCCACAGACTCAGGTCTTGTTCAGTGAGGGGGGTTAGCCTGTTAGCTCAGGTGAAGCCGAGCAGGCAACAGGCTAGGAGCTGGAGTCGCGAGCTAACTGTGACGTCACCTGTCCATCAAGTGATAATTATTCATAATTTCAAACCTCTATATAATTTAAACGAGTGAGTTAGAAAAAAATGCACCCCCCTCAGAGTTGTCATGAAGGAAGAACTTAGTGATTGAGACTAAAACCGTTTTTTGAACCAGGCTGAACAGGTTTAATTCTGCTCTAAAGTCGGGCTTTTTAACATGGGAGTCAATGGGAATTGACTCCTTCTTGGAGCCAGCCTCAAGTGGCCACCCAGTGAACTGCAGCTTTTTGCCTAACCCTAACCCAGCCCACGCTAGGAGTTGTTGCATAATGGGCCATGCACTGTATTTCTCAGAGGAAGAGTGCAAATTTAATCGTTCCAAGAAATTTTAAGAGTGAAATGTTACACTGTGGCACCAAAGGCTTGTTGACAATGCATTGCCTCGTGAGTAAATTAAAAAAGTGTTTCTCTCACATGTGCTTACAAATTATAATTTGAAATATGATTGAGATGCAATGACACAAAAAATAAGTGAAAACATTTCGGATACTTAAATTATAGCCTACACATGCACTCCATTTGATATTTGCCGTTACTCATTAATTATGAATTAAGATATTTTCTGTAAAGCACTTTGGCATTGTACATGTATGATGCTACCGTGTTAAGTATTTACTGAATTCTTACAATAATTTCAGCAGCAACAATCAGGATAAAATATAAAAAAATTCTATTAAGGGCTAATTATTATTTCTCATCATTACAATTTCTCTCAAATGCTAAGGCACACTAAATGAAAATGGGATCCAATTGATCTTCGTCACATTATTGGATTCATACATTTTTTACCCCCTCTTTCAAAACGGTGAATGTCTGTGTGTGAGTGAGAAATTATATCATCCTGCAGTCCTGATGCGTGTCTCTTCTTTTGTTCTTAAGGTGTGTTTTGGAGAGCCAGTGGTCGTCAGAGATGCCCCACAGAAGCAGCCCATCAGAGGTCAGTTGTGGAGGAGAGGATGTTACCATGGTAATGTTAGAGGTAAAATTGACCTGGGCTGGGCCAGAAAAAAGCCTGGACCCTGCTCCAACATTGTGTACAAGTACTGCTCTTTCAGAGCTTACTCGAGTCAAAAAAAGCACTCATAGAAAAGCCACTGGAGTCATCCAAAGTACATTGCAAGTTGAGTTTATTTGGTTCTATCAGAAAACAACACAATAAACACGAGCCTATCCAGTCAGACTGAAGAAGTGAGGGAAAACATCATATTTTATGCACTGCGCTCAAAAACTCATGAAAGTTTGCAGAAAATTCAAAAGTGGGGAAAATGTACATATTCTGGAGTAATTTGAAATGGGCGTGGCAAGCCCCTGAGTTTGCTTTCACCGATCTTCACAAAATCGGTACACACGTATATCATGACCTACGAACAAAAAAGTCTCAAGGAACATTATGTAAAATGCAACAGGATGTTGGCCACTGATTCACTGGGAAACAGGACTTTTTTTTAACTCCACTGTGCATTGTCTTATCAGCCCCAAAATTCTGTCACATGATCAGAGTCCAGGCCTAAACAGCTCCATATGTCAATAGCGAGTCAGGGTCATAGCGCCACCTACTGATTACTGTAAAAATTAAGTTGTTGTAACTCACTGTACATCGTCCAATTGGCCCCAAATCGCTCATGCTTCATCAGAGCCCCAATCTGAACAGATCTATTAGTATGTATATAGTGATAGCGCCACCTACTGGCAACAGGAAGTAAACCTTGTTTTACAACTTAAATTAGATTTACATAAAATTTTCACGTGTGGTCTGCAGTTAATGGTGTGGACTGCAATATGTGATTAGTGGGCGTGGTACGGCGTTGCGTGACAGACACAAGAAGTGAAGCTTTTCGCCCGGTCCCCGACTGCTCTCTCCCGCGGCCGCATCAGGTCCTGAGTTCGCAAGTGCTCGGGCCCGCTCACACATTACACATTGTTTGTGTAGCATTACTTTCAAGATTATTTTAGCATGCATGTTTGTTTTTTTGCATGCTGTCAGTACAAGCTGCCATAGCTGCCAGCCAATGACACAGTTCTCAGAAACGTTTGCGCTGGCTTTAAAAGGCACTTTGTTTATGTGCATGGATGTTAGATATTGTTGTTTTTGTTTCTGTCCCTCGTTTTAGAAGCCGTGTAATTTTACTTGATAGTATTGTTAAAGCTGGCCTTTATCTTGTTGCCATTAGTGCTTTAGACAAAACTAAACTTGTGTATATATCTGTGCAAATCAAATTCACCAGTTTATTGTTCTTTAGTAGCATACAAACATGACCCACATAAATACTAAAATAAACAATATGTGCTTTGCTCATCTATCTGCTCCCTGTAGACCAGACATGTCAAACTCATCTTCCGGCCCATGGTACAATTATATCCGGCCCGCGATAAAAAGCTCCATAGGCCATGCCACGGTGCGCAATGCCCGACTAGACACACACTGATTGAACAAGCACTCCTCTCCACTCCACTCATTCGCAGAGTATTTGATGATATTAAATTATTTTTCCAGTGTTCCAGAGATCCCAGTGCCTGCCCTGTCAAGTTCACCCACACGCTCTTCTCAGTGATAAAGATTAACAAAAACCCACATAGGAGTCGTCTCACTGATGCACACCTTCACTCCATCTTGAGGGTTTCCACAGCACAGAACCTAACCCCAAACATTAATGAACTGGCAGCCAAGAAAAGATGCCAAACATCTGGCGATGGCACATGAACATAAAAGAAGAATGAAGCCTACGAAAATATGTTTTCTTTTTGCACTTTATCCAATATCCTGTCTATCATGTTGACCCTGTTGTAGACCCTCGACGTAGTCCCAGTTTAAAATGTTGTCCCTCTCTGTGATTGAGTTTGACACCACTGCTGTAGACAATGCTGGTACTATGCCTTCAGATGGTACAGTATGTGAGCTGGTGCTAGGGTTTCCTTGGAAGAAACGTTTGTGTTGTCATCCCTTCATGTAAATGGTAAATGGTTTTGTATTTATATAGCGCTTTTCTAGTCTTGATGACCACTCAAAGCTCTTTACAGTACAGTTTTTACATTCACCCATTCACACACACATTCATACAGTGCATCTATTAGCAGCACTTTCTTGTTCTATGAGGGGCAATTCGGGGTTCAGCATCTTGCCCAAGGACACTTCGGCATGCAGATGGGGAAGACTGGGGATCGAACTGCCGACCTTCAGGTTGGAGGACGACCTCTCTACCCCTCAGCCACACCGTGGGGTGCTGCGCATAAAAGAAAGTGTCCAGACACTGCTGGGCAGTATGTTCACACCCCCTTTGACTGAGATACGATGTATTCCAAGCATAGACTGTATATAAAGATGGTCTCGACCGTCCCATCGAACTTAACTAGAGGTAAGTTACCCTGAAACTATACAACAACAAAATATATATTGCTTTATCTATTCTCATAATCAAACTAAATTTGCTTACATGCGTCAAGTATTTCTTAATATGTAATTGTGGTAATTTACCATTTTTCAAAACGTCTAATAAACTTGAATCAAGTTAACTACCTCAGTCTAAGTTTTCACATCACTATAGTAAAAAGTCGTGAGTTTGGTTGTCACTTGATTGTAATTTTAATAAGTTAATATTAATAAGCTACATGTGTAAGTTGCATGTGATAGTAACTATATTTTTCACAAATGTTTTGAGACAGGCTTGTATAACAATCATTACTATAACCACTCACAGTGAATTAGACTCAGTGCCGATGTGTAATATATGACTCTTTAATATATGACTCTTTACACTTTATCTGTTTTCACACTGAGAGAAATCGAAGGACTTGATATAGACTGTTATCTACAACACTGTGAGAGATGATCACTTTGAATATTACAGATGAGGTAGAATGACATTTTATATATATGTACAATATGTTTATTTCTTTCAGTACATCAGTTCCTGCTGAGGTCATCTGTAGTGCTTCCACCTGCTGAGCACAGAAAAAAATGCAAGTACCAGTCTTGGCTGCTTGATTTAACAGCTAATATTTCCTGCCAAAAAAGGATTTAAAGACTCTTTATTCTGAGGTGTTGCTCCTTTGTTCCATGTTATCCTACAGATGTGAAATAGTGATTTAAGCATAAAACATCCTTTTATAGTGAGCTGTCTTTTCATTAGATGAAGCACTGCAGCACCTGATGTCCTCAGCATTGCCTGTGGCAGCAGCAACATGGTGGAGATCTGCAGCTTCAGGCTGGTCAACATGAGGACATCCTGCACCAGCTTCCATTGCACAACACTTCATGTTTTTCTCCCTCTACTAAAGATGACCTGCAACTGCTTACAGTTGGCAGTCATTGCTCATCGATTATATTCATTATGTTGGTAAAAAATTATATAATGTCTTTAGCCAAAACACTGTTATCACAACAATGTTCATATTTTACTTTCTGATTTGATACACTATAAAAATAACGGTGTTTTATTTTTCTTTGTTGCCATAAAAGACAGAACACGGTCAGCACAGCTGTGTCCTTCAGGCCCTTCCGTACCTAATAAAATGACAGGAAACATAAAAGTATGGCACTATTGCAGAGTAACTGGCTGTTACTTATAAACAAAGTTTGTGTCCAACAATGTATTTGAATATGGTTTTGGATTAAAAAGTGTCCTATCAAGACAATGGATGTGCACTATGGAGTTCTTCCACATTAAAATTATTGCATATACATTGTATAATGAAATGCATTATGTATTATGTGCAATACTTTGCTTTGATTGTTGGTAAGTTATGAAAACAGGTCTGTACCTGGAGTCAGTGTTGAAGTGATGACTCCTCAAGTTGGATTTCCATGGATGCAGGCTGTCTGAGTAATCTAGAGGAAAACTCAACACAAACATACAATTAGGTCCGGAAATATTTGGACAGCGACACAATTTTCAAAATTTTGGCCCTGTATGCTACCACAATATATTTGAAATCAAATAATCAAGATGCTATTGAAGTGCAGACTTTCAGCTTTAATTTGAGGGTATTTACAACAAAATGGGAGGAAGGGTTTAGGAATTGCAACAATTTTCATACATAGTCCCCTCCTTTCAAGGGACCTAAAGTAATTGGACAAATGAATATATCATAAATAAAATCCTCATTCTTAATACTTTGTTGAGAATCCTTTGCAAGCGATGACTGCCTGAAGTCTGGAACCCATGGACATCACCAAACGCTGGGTTTCCTCCTTTGTGATGCTTTGCCAGGCCTTGACTGCAGCTGTCTTCAGTTGTTGTTTGCCACCACCATGTTTTACAGATGATGTGGTGTGTTTCGGATCATGAGCCGTTCCGAGCCTCTATACTTTTCTCTTCCCATCATTCTTGTACAGGTTGATCTGAGTTTGATCTTTCCAAAGAATGCTGTTCCAGAACTGGGCTGGCTTTTTTAGATGTGTTTTGTCAAACTCTAATCTGGCCTTTCTATTCTAGAGGCTTGTGAATGGTTTGCACCTTGTGGTGAACCCTCTGTATTTGCTCTCGTGAAGTCTTCTCTTTATGGTACACTTGGATAATGATACGCCTACTTCATAGAGAGTCTTCTTCACTTCACTAGATGTTGTGAAGGGGTTCTTCTTTACCATGGAAAGGATCCTGTGATCATAAACCGCTGTTGTCTTCCGTGGACATCCAGGCCTTTTGTGTTGCTGAGCTGACGAGTGCGTTCCTTTTTTCTCAGAATGTACCAAACTGTTGATTTGGCCACTCCGAATGTTTCTGCTATCTTTCTGATGGATTTTTTTTAGTGGTGCACCGATGTATCGGCCGTATATCAGTAGCGGCCGATATTCGCCTCGTTTACTGCCATCGGCGTATCGGTAATAAACGACTTTCACGATAACATTGGCCGATGTTCATTGGTATGTTTTCTGCAGCCTGCCAATCTGGCATCCAGATTATGGTACACTGACGTCGGGTTTACACCGGGCACTGAAGCGCCGCGCAGCGCAGCGCCAAGGAAAGCCAGGCACCTCCCATCCACCCCCCTGTTAAACCTTTGTGCGGTCACATGGGCTGCGATGCGCCACGCCACGCCAGCGCCCTTCACCGATGGTTTCGGCGTGCGAGCGAGCGTATCACGCCAGGAAACAGACTGAAAAATGATTTAAAACTATATAAATTACATATTTTATATGATATAAATGATCAAATATGCATCCCATACTTTGTATTCCCCTTCTGTTGTCCTGGAGTTTTAATTTCGCCCGCGAATACCTGTGTGCCCCATGCACAAGCGTGGACAGTGAGCGGACTCTTCAGCACTGTGGCTCACATTTTGGATGAGAAGAGAAATAGACTGGCCCCTGACAAGGCAGAGATGCTCGTCTTTGTAAAGAAAAACATGCATCTTACTAGGAAGTAGAGGCCCACTATAAGGGAAGGCTTTTTTTTGTGTCTATTTAGTTTTGTTAAAGACTGAGGCCCATGTTCAACTCCGCCAGCCTACTGCAATGGATACACAAGAAGGTGTATTGTGTATGAAAAATACAAGAGGTGAAACTGTGAAAGATAGCCCTATTTGACTTTGTATTTATTTTATTTTTTATACTTATTTAATTTTATGTTGCTTTTCTAGTCACTTTTAAATTATTTAATTTAATTTGTTTAACAAAATATTTTTATTGGGCTGTTATTTAATTTAACAAATATAATATTTGTATTGGTCTACTCTGTTACTGTAAGTACAGAAAGTAACATTTTTGTCATTGAGTAGGTAGTTGTATGGCAGGCAGTTTTCATCGAAAAATATTTTTGTTTTATTTGTTGTAATCAGAGCCTCCTATTGTGTTGTGTTGCACAGCAGGCTAGTAGTAGCACTGCATCTTGACTTGAATTTATATGGCATTCCCTAAGGGTTTATGCTAGTGTTTTGTAAGGCTGCATTGCAAGCATCTGTTTACAGTTGAGATGATGTCTTGAGTAGGCCTGGTGATACTGTTAAATGTTTGGCTGAATAGGTGTCTATGTCCATCCATGGCATCTAAAGTTACACTTGTCACTTTTTCTGTTTTTCATATTATTCAATTAATAAACAAATATCGGTATCGGCTAGATTGTTGTTTTAAATATCGGTATCGGCCAAGAATTTCCATATCGGTGCATCCCTAATTTTTTTCTTTTTTCGCAGCCTAAGGATGGCCTGTTTCAATTGCATTGAGAGCTCCTTTGACCGCATGTTGTGGATTCGCAGCAACAGCTTCCAAATGAAAATGCCACACCTAAAATCAACTCCAGACCTTTTACCTGCTTAATTGATGATGCAATAACAAGGGAATAGCCCACACCTGCTCATGAAACAGCTTTTGAGTCAATTACTTTAGGTCCCTTGAAAGGAGGGGACTATGTATGAAAATTGTTGCAATTCCTAAACCCTTTCTCCAATTTTGATATAAATATCATCAAATTAAAACTGAAAGTCTGCACTTCAATAGCATCTTGATTATTGCATTTCAAATCCATTGTGGTATCATACAGGGCCAAAATTATGAAATGTGCGTCACTGTCCAAATATTTCCGGACCTAAGTGTAAATATGTAAAGTCATACTTGTGTCGGTTTAACTCCTCTACAGACCTTTACATGCTAAAAATAAAAGTTTATTACTTCAAAGTTCATCAGATCATAATCACTTCAGCTTAGGAAATAGGTGAACATCAGCCTCAGATTCTCTCTGTCTTTTAGTAAAGTTACACTTCCTATTATTTATTTCGATGCAACAAAAAAACGTAATTTTGCATGTTCACGTATTTAACACATGAATGACGGATTCAATAAGCTCTGCTTAAGATATACGATGTGAAAACTGAATGTAGCAGACAAGTTTAGTTTTCACTGTTTCACACTATGTTGCTGCTTGATGCCAAGCAATGGCTTGCTCCATGTTAGCTCTGTCATGTGGAAAACCTCATCAAGCACACATGCTGTCCGGTTGAGGACAAAGCCTGTGAAATTTAAAAAAAAAATTTATTTAGTCCTTTGCTTTCTTTTTTTGTATTATTGTTTGAAATAAATATTCTACGTTTGCCCCTCCTTTACTGGTTTCATGGTGTGACCTCCATTTTTGGCTTTTGGAAAGACTAGTTTGTACAACAGCTTCCCTTTCGATGTAGTCAATTGTGGATGTTTGGACTTCTAATTCAAGAGTATTGCAGCAAGGCATAACCTAAACCACAAGACAATGAGCCACAAAATAGTAGTAGCCACTACTAGTCACATTACTATCTATACACCAGTAAAAGTAATGAAATGGTTCAGATGAAATAGTGATAATGTACATGATATGAAAATGAGCATAGGTGAAATAATAGTAGAATAAGAAGTAACTTAAAATGAAAATAAATAAAAGTAGAACTACATAAGAATAATTAGACACAGAGCACACATTTATATGAGTAGCAGTACATCCATTAGCTATATGCTTCAACTACACTGCTCAAAAAAATAAAGGGAACTCTTAAATCAATTATTGAATTGTTCAAGTTGAAAATCTTTACTGATGCACATTGTATAAATTGTTGAGAACAAAATGATGAAACAACGTTCAATGGAAACCAAAATCATCAGCCGATTGAGGACTGGATTCAAAACCACACAGAAAACAAAATTAAAAATTAAAATCACAATGTGGTCTAATTTGCATGAAATTCCTAACGGCAACTCATAATCTGGCATCAATGCCAATTGGCATCAATGCCTTCATCATCCAGGAACTGCCTACACACTCTGGCCACATGTGTCCTGCACCAGGAGAAACCCAGATCTCACATTTGCTCTGAGTATTTCATCCTGGAGTGCCGGACTACCTGTGCAACCTGATTGGGCTGCAGGTATCGCCTCGTGCTACCGGTAGTGACAAGGACACTAACAGAACACAAAACTAGAGAAGAATCAGTCAGAAAGGATAAGGAGATAGCTATTGTCTGTGGCCACCACATGCCAAACATTCCCTTTTTAGGGGTTGTCTTGCTTTTGCCTCTACATTGTCACTTTCATTTGCACCAAAGCAGGTGAAATTGATTCACAATCACTTGTGCTTCCTAAATGAAAATATGAGGTCCCTGAAGTTTAACTGACTTGGTGTTATACTGTGACGATTAAGTTCCCTTAATTTTTTAGCAGAGTAGTTGTGCTATACTTGAGGTATTCGATTAAAATTCTACTTAGAAAAAATGTCCCCAAGCAAAGCTCTGAAGGATAAATCTGTTAAATCCAAAAATGTATAATGCAATAATCTGTTTTCATTTTGAACTGGAGGCGGTACTTTTTTTAAACAAGTACTGTAATAAAAGTAAATGCTCTTTTCTCATATCAAGTAAGTATGGCTGATAGGACTTGATTTTTCAATCCCTGTGGTAATTCGGAACTCTTGATGTTGGCAGCTGGAATGGAGAGGTGAAAATGGAAGGGCAGGTACATCATTTGGGTCATCAGGTGGGCACCCTGCTTCATAGATGTTTCGTTGATGAGCCCACAACATCTCAGGAGGGCTCAACAGGGATACCTGGCATCCCAGGTACACACCCGTCAGTTGGGTACCCTCCTGTATTCATCTTGCAGCCCAGTTGTTGTGGTTCCATCTGATCCAAAGCCAATTGCTGCTTTTTTCTGGTTTCACAAGGATCTGATTGCTTGATGGAGGGGGCGAGGTGGGTGTGAGGGGCCCTCACACCCATTTCAGTAGGCTGATTATTGATGTAGCCACAAGTCCCCTGCATTCCACTTCTACAGGGAAAATATGGGTGTTCCAGCCATTCTGTGCAGCTTTAGTTGCTCATTCTGAATACTTGGATTTTTTTTCTCTCATAGGCTACCTCGAGACAATCTTACCATGTTACTGTCAATTCCACAATATATGCCAGCTTGGCTGTTGTGGACCATACAACCATGTCTGGTCAGAGTGTTGTAACCATAATGTCTTGAGGGAACACAAGCTTATTTCCAAGTCCACCTCAATCTTCCCATCTCTAGCAGACTTCAGAATGCTAGCATCCTTTGATATAATGTGATGCTCTGGTACAAATTGTGTGAAGTGCATATATTATTATATTCCCTGACGATGTTTTTGGGAAAGAATTTGTGGTGGTTTGTCTCTGTTCCAATATTGCTGCCAACTGTCTTAGAACATGGTTGTGCCTCCAAGTGTAATGCGCTTGGGCTTGGCTCATAGTGCATCCTGTTGACAAGTGGCTCTGATGATAAAGCAAATCCGAGATCCCTCCATCTCCATTCTCTTCTCCAGGCTCTCCCAGTTAATCAACTGGTCCTGCTAGGCCATTAAGACAGCCTTGGTGTGTCGCTTTACCTCCTTCTGTCTTCTCACCTCCTCCACCACCTCCTTCAGCACAGCTGTTGCCTTGTGCCATTGTGGAGTTTTTGGGACAAGCCTAAGACCAGCTCTGCCATTTTGGACTTAGTAGACCACATCCTGAAGTGAAAAGCAGACTTGACTCTCTGAACAGTTTCAGAAGGAATCTACTTCCTGCCAGTTGCCACCAGGGGCACGCTGCGGCTCATTAAAAGCTTTGGTGCATTAAAATTCTTCCACAATACTTGCAAAAGGTAATTCCAATTTGCCGCTTCCATACAGCCCGTCAGGACTCAGGCACTTCGGACGTCCAAGCCACAGTTTCACATGTGCACTGATCTTTCCAGCTTTTCCAGTTTGTTGATGGGAATTTGGTGGGATTATTAATTGTTATCTCCAGGTTACCATTTGAACATACAAAAGTATGTTCGAAAAAGCAGATTTTCCAATATATATCCTTAAATAATGACAGACAGACTATCTTAAGCTCATATTAATCATAATTTAGATAATTTCATGGTTAAAATTATTCATCCTCTGAAGTCAGAAAAAATGGTCCTCTATATGGAAGTAAGGTAAAGATTTTTCTATTAAGTTGGGCTTTTTGTCTTCTCCTGGAGAATGTATTCTATTTATTTGTATTTTTTCCTCCGCATCAGACAGATTGTTTATGTGGTCATTGAATAATTGAACAATGAATAAAAGTTTTTCTTCCTCTCTTCTGCTTGGTATAAAGCCCTTTGGCAGTCAGCGGAGCCTCCCGCTGAAACATCAAATCAAGATCTTGACTGTCTGGAGATGGTGGAGTTAAACACGACTCTGGCTCTGAAAGCAGAGTTTCAGTCACTGCAGGTCAACACTGTTTATCACTAAATCATCACTGAGATCATTAACATGTTGTTACTATAGTAACATGTTTCTTGACCTGCAGGCTGTGGAGTTTAATTTCCAGAACGCCATCCAAGAGACTCTGTATAAGTCAGAGAGGACTAAGAACTTGATCAACGCAAGAGCTACTAAAGGTAATACACATGACCACACACAGGATGCTTCTCATTTGCCTTATTTCATGTCTTCTTGTAGGGCTGGGCAATGTGACTTCAGATCAATATCATGATTATTTCAAACTTTTACCTCGATTACGATTAATGAATGATTATTTTATGCCCCGGCTCCTGCTGCTGTATATTTTTTCAGAGTAACAGGTGCTGCCTTGACCAATGAGATAAGAGATGAGTGCCGGTATGTTAACTATCGCAATATATGGCACTCACCGGTGATAGGTAGCTAACAGTTAGCTAGCATGGCTGAGGCTCCATGAAAGAAGGTGAAAACATACAATTCCCATTCAGAATAAGAAGAGGAATTTATTTTTACCTTGGTGAAAGACAAGTGCATATGTATGTTGTGCCATCAAACACAAGCACTGTCTAAAAGAGGAAATCTGGAGCGGGACCACAACACCAACCACCAGAAATTCAAAGACTGCTACCCGACGAAGTGCGAAATCCGCAATCGCTTTTCACCAAACCTGAAAACTCACACTTTTTTTTATCAAATGAGTTGCAAAATGAATAGAAAATATAGTCAAGACATTGACAAGGTTAGAAATAATGATTTTTATTTGAAATATTAATTTTGTTCTTCAAACTTTGCTTTCGTCAAAGAATGCTCCATTTGCAGCAATTACAGCATTGCAGACCTTTGGCATTCTAGCTGTTAATTTGTTGAGGTAATCTGTAGAAATTTCACCCCACGCTTCCTGAAGCACCTCCCACAAGTTGGATTGGCTTGATGGGCACTTCTTGCATACCATACGGTCAAGCTGCTCCCACAACAGCTCAATGGGGTTGAGATCTGGTGACTGCGCTGGCCACTCCATTACAGACAGCATACCAGCTGCCTGCTTCTTCCCTAAATAGTTCTTGCATAATTTGGAGGTGTGCTTTGGGTCATTGTCCTGTTGTAGGAGGAAATTGGCTCCAATCAAGCGCTGTCCACAGGGTATGGCATGGCGTTGCAAAATGGAGTGATATCCTTCCTTATTTAAAATCCCTTTTACCTTGTACAAATCTCCCACTTTACCAGCACCAAAGCAGCCCCAGACCATCACATTACCTCCACCATGCTTGACAGATGGCGTCAGGCACTCTTCCAGCATCTTTTCACCTGTTCTGCGTCTCACAAATGTTCTTCTGTGTGATCCAAACACCTCAAACTTTGATTTGTCTGTCCATAACACTTTTCTCCAATCTTCCTCTGTCCAATGTCTGTGTTCTTTTGCCCATATCAATCTTTTCTTTTTATTGGCCAGTCTCAGATATGGCTTTTTCTTTGCCACTCTGCCTAGAAGGCCAGCATCCCGGAGTCGCCTCTTCACTGTAGACGTTGACACTGGCGTTTGCGGGTACCATTTAAAGAAGCTGCCAGTTGAGGACCTGTGAGGCGTCTATTTCTCAAACTAGAGACTCTAATATACTTGTCTTCTTGCTGAGTTGTGCACCGGGGCCTCCCACTTCTCTTTCTACTCTGGTTAGAGCCCGTTTGTGCTGTTCTCTGAAGGGAGTAGTACACACCGTTGTAGGAAATTTTCAGTTTCTTCGCAATTTCTCGCATGGAATAGCCTTCATTTCTAAGAACAAGAATAGACTGGCGAGTTTCACATGAAAGTTCTCTTTTTCTGGCCATTTTGAGAGTATAATCGAACACACAAATGTGATGCTCCAGATACTCAACTAGCTCAAAGGAAGGCCAGTTTTATAGCTTCTCTCACCAGCAAAACAGTTTTCAGCTTTGCTAACATCATTGCACAAGGGTTTTCAAGGGTTTTCTAATCATCCATTAGTCTTCTAAGGCGATTAGCAAACACAATGTACCATTAGAACACTGGAGTGATAGTTGCTGGAAATGGGCCTCTATACACCTATGGAGATATTTCATTAAAAACCAGACGTTTCCACCTAGAATAGTCATTTACCACATTAACAATGTATAGAGTGTATTTCTGATTAATGTTATCTTCATTGAAAAAAACAGTGCTTTTCTTTGAAAAATAAGTGACCCCAAACTTTTGAACGGTAGTGTATATTTGATAATTTATATAATATATCACTTATATCATTTAATAACGATTTTCAGTGTGTTCTCTGGCCCGATTCGCTCGCGGCGAGCAGACAAAATAGAACAGACCCCGAAACCATTGCTGCAGATCGCGAGCCGGCCGCAGATCACGACCTGGCCGCGGTGTTTCCCGGCGCTTCCCGGCGCTTCGCTGCCTTAGGCAACCGCCTATGTCGCCTATGCCAGGAGCCGCCCCTGGCCGACTGTCCTGCTAAAACAGACATGAGGACAGTGTAACTTACCGTTCAGAAACATCCTGTTGTAACCGACTGTAAATATGTGGCTGGTCTTCTATAGCTGTATCCAAACAGAAAAACGTGACTTTCCGCTGTGTTTACCAGAGAGAATGCGCCAGAACTAGACCGGTGATAGGTCTGGTCGCGTGTCACTCAAAGTGCAGTCAGCCAATCAGAGGAGGGGCTCAAGTGGCAGGCAAAAACAGCCTGTTCTGTCTGCAGCTCCAGAGAGAGGCAGAAGAGAGGACATGGAAATACACATTGCAGCAGTTTTTTCGACTTTAAACCACTGATATATCATCTTAGGCGTACCAATACCTCAAATTAAATCCCAGAAAGGTGTAAAATATGGGCCCTTTAAGTATAAAATGTAAAAAAGAAAAACTAATTTTCAAACAATAGAATTCACAAACATCCTCTTACTTAATTAATTTTTATTTAAGTTCCTGCTTTTCCATGTTTCTTTAGGTTTCTCCACAACAGACCAGGCAAATGGTAAACAAGGACAACAACTGGCTATGGCACACAATGAACTTCAGCAGCACTGAAAAAAGAAAAATAATAGCAATTTCTGTCTATGACACAATTTGGTGATGAACACAATCTAAAATTCATTAAAAAATAATATCTTATTTGAGGACAGGGTGAGATTTCTGCTTTGACTCTTCTGACAGTTCCTCATCAGATATAATTTTGAACACTAATCAAAATTATAGCTTTACAACTTCTTTGTATTCACTCTGGGATTTCCTGAGTCCATGTACATTCTGCATTTAAGTTTCTAATCTCTCTGTCTCTCTTTCCCTCTCTCTAGTGGTAAATGTCTCTCGATCTCAGCCTCTCTTCACCTCTCTGGTTAGTGTCAACGTTCAGAAGGATCAGCTGATCAGCCTGGTGCTTCAGGACAGGCTGGCCACCCGTCCCCTCTGCCATGACAACACAGCAGCAGATGGTCCCTCCCGCTTCCTCTTCATGTCCTCTGACTTGCTCAGACAGAAGCCCTTCCCACCAGAGGAGGACAATGTAAAATTGAAGCCCAACCTATCATCAAGATCCATCCACTCACCCTTTGACCTCTGCAGAAGACAGAGACAATGGGAAGCCATGCCCTGACTAAGGAGAGCTCTGATCAGCTGGGGATAGTGAAGTTCTTACTGTTGTGATTTTCTAATGAGTATTAAAATTACTTAAATCTGTTTGATTTGAGTTAAGTTCTGTGCAATAAAACTTTTTACCATCACTCACACCTTCATTCTTCGATGTGCTGTGCTACAGGTCATGCAATGAAAAGGTTTTTGTGTAGATGTGGACCAAAATATGAAAGTGTAACTCAGTTGAAGTGGACAGAGGAATAACTACTGACAATCAGACCATAATAATAATAATAATAAAACTTTATCTATATAGCACTTTTCAAAAACAAGTTTACAACATGCTTAACAAACATAGAAACAGAAAAATGACATACATAAAGACATAAGAAATCTAGTTAAAAGTCACATGATAAAAATTTGTCTTTAAATAAGATTTAAAAGAGGACAATGAGGTCGCTTGTCTGATTCTGAGTGGAATGTTATTCCATAGTCGTGGAGCCCTTACTTAAAACGCTCTACTGCCCTCACTTTCACGCCTTACCCTGGGAACCGAAAGGAACAGTTGATGTGCAGATCTGAGATCACAAGCAGGTATGAACGGGATTAGAAGGTCAGTGATATAAGAGGGAGCAATGCCGGTAAGAGATTTAAAAACTATCAATAAAATTGTCTATTCTGAGCGTGACAGGTAGCCAGTGCAATGAGGCGAGAATGGGGGTGATGCAAAAGCATGAATAACAGTTTGTGCATCACTGAATGTGATAAATGATCTAATTTTGTCAATACACTTGAGGCGACCAATAGCTGATTTGATGATATTGCTAAAATGTTTTGAGGAATTCAGGTCTGAATCAAAGACTTCATTCAGGTTTCTGGCCTCATGACTGCACTGTAGACCCTGGGACACTAAGGACTTATTTACCGCATCCCTGTGTGATTGAGGTCCTGTTGGAAGAATAGGATTATATGCAACTATTTCATTTGCTTTGTCACTTTACTTTTATTAAATATAGTGGGTTGGTCTCAGGACCGTAACCTATTTATTGTATGAGAGGCGGTTACGTCTTCGCTCATATGAATAGAATTTATCGTATGACAGGCGATTACGTCTTCATTCATATGAATAGAAAACAAAGATAGAAAGACCAAAAACTAAAGGAGGAAAATCTCCAAAGCAGCACTGACAAGAAATTGTCTGACCAAAGAAGGATGAAATGCATTAATTTGCAATCAACTTCTTATATTGCGCTTTCTTATATTATTATCATATATAAGTATCCAAATATGATTAAGACTGAAAGTGTGTTTTTAGTTATTTTTATTCTTGTGTTAAGATAATATTAGAGTGCATAATCATGTGTTTGTTTGAAAATCCTGGAATTGATGAAGGTTTCCATCCTTAAGTTAAGACACCAGTGGTATTAATTAATTAATTAATTAATTAATCATGACAGAGAAAGTTTGTCACAGGAGAAGGATATATTTATTCTTTATCTAGATGAAGTATTAGCTCATTTATTAATCATTCATTTAATCACTTAATCATTTGTTTTATTTTGAATATGTTTCACCATCTCATTTATTTGATCATAATTGTTTTTATTGTTATTTATTTATTTTTATAGTTGTATTGCAAATTTGTATTATTATTTACAAATGTTTATGTTGTAAGAAGGGTGTCAAAGAGTCTTTACTGATAAAGTCCCTCACAGTTATACTTAAGGCCCATGAAAAAACTGTTACCTCTCAGCTGCAGCAGCATAGGAAAGGGTGGGGGCTCATTGTGAGTAAAGTGCATCTAGAGTTTAAAAAGAAGTGTGTACATAGGTCATATGCTCTGTGACTGAGAGCCAGATCTAACCAGTTCTCTAACTGGAGTTCCCCTAACGTACCCCTGTGGGAGGAGCCTCTTAGAGGAAAAATGTTCCGGTTTTAACACAGGCTGTTCCGGTTTCAGCGCAGAACAGTATAAATACAGCTGTCTCGGAAGACTCCGACAGTCTGCCACAGACTCCAACGGATACGTGATTCGAGCTGGAGATGCCAAACTCCGGCACTAGAGATGAGGACTTAGAAAAATAACACGCTCTTGCTAACATGCTCGTGGAACATAGTCAAAGAGGTCTGTGATTGCCACAGGCAGCAGATTAATGAACGTGCCGTCACCAGCGGGAAAGCCTCATCTCTGAGGGCAGCCGGTCTAGTTAGATCCCTGAAAGCGACACAACTCACGACAGTCCAAACATATGCATGCTTATAGTCTGGAGATTTACTGAGTTAAAGCCATAAGTAGTAATTAGATCAAGAGTATGACCGTGTTGATGAGTTGGACCAGAGACATGCTGAGTACAGTCAATATTATGAATAAGATCAAGAAAGTCAGAGGCAAAATTGTCATTCTGGTTGTCGATGTACAACTTTATCATAATTAGTGTTGTGATGGAAAGAAGGTGAGCAAATTCAGTCACGAAAACACCTTCAGATTTGGGAGGGAGATATAGTAAGGCGAAAAGACAGCAGGTGGGAAATAGTGAATGAAAGTACTTAAAATGACATAAAATTGCCAACATGCAAAGATGTACATTTTAGGACTTTATGGTAATTTGTCAGTATTTATATAGCGCTTTTCTAGTCTTGATGACCACTCAAAGCACTTTACAGTACAGTTATGTCTTTTACCCATTCACTAACCTTATGGGCAGCATTTTTTTATGTGAGGGGCCATCCTATGCCTACAAAGCCGGAATAAGCAATACCTTTGGTCATCATTTTGAGGTTTGCTGCGTAGAGACTTGTTGCAAAAATGAAATCACTCAGAGGAATTAATGCTAATAGTCAAATTTACTGCAGAGACACATTGAGGCCGACTTCTGTGCCTATGAGGATGGTCGGATTTAAAAATAATGGGAATGGTATGGGCAGAAAATAGACTATAATTGGAAATGTTGGGTCCTGGCTCATTATAAGCAACGGAACTGTAAGGGAAATGTAACATTTTGACCACAATATGATCATGTTAATTTCCCCTTTGATTGATCATGATTGAATCTCATACAATGTAACCTTGATCATGCTGTATCCTGTACAACTGAATGAATCTTGGCCTGATTGCTTTAACTAAGGCATTGTTGTTTTCATGTCATCAGAAGATCCTGACCTTTGACTTTGTAACAACCCCAACCAGAGTGGGAGGGATGAGCCAAATGTATAAAGACAAAGAACTGCTTCCCATCGGTGTGCATATTACAAACTAACCTTTGTCGTATGCACCATGCTCTGAGCATTAAAGTGTGACAATACTGTAAGAGAATTGTGTCTCGTTCCTCGTTGTTAAGGTGGGATTGCAGAAATTGCCACGACAGAACAGAGGCATGGGGAAACAACCATGCTTGTGCTAGGACCCAGAGGAAGGCCAATAGTGGTGGGACTGGTCAGAGGGAGTGGACAACGTGTTGCGGTTGTGGCTACCTGTTAACGGGGCAACTGGGTGGAAGACAGAGAAAGAAATATTTGCTGACAATAGTTTTGCCCCCAACCAGTTAGGATGAATACCATAGTCTCTGAACAATTCCCTGCATTCCCAAAAGAGGTTGAAGTTGTCGATGAAGGAGACACTGTGATCAGCACGGGCTATTGAGAGCCAAGGGTGAAGAGACAGGGGACGGCTGAATCGTTTTAGTGAGCTCAATAGATGCAGAAAGTCACTTTTCAAAATCTCACACATGAACAATGACCGTACAAATGTCCGGTTCGTTGGCCAGGATCTCAATGGCCTTAACCTCAATATCATGGACAGTCGCACCAGGGACAGCAGCAAGTTATTGATGGAGTCACCTATGACCAGAGTTATTACCTGTCATGAACATTGTCTTGTGTCCACGTGTTTGTGGTCACAGTTAACATTAGTTAAACTACAACATTCTGTTCAGACAAAAAGAGACTCTAAAATTCCTTTCAGATACAAGTGACAGAGAAGAAGCTCTGTCCGTTGTGGTTAGCCTTCTGTTAGCTGTGGCTGTGTTAATAATGTGTCCATTCTGTGCTTCACTGAGATCTGTCCAACCCACAACACATATCATACCTGGATATGAAATGGTCTCTAGCAGCAGAGGAGGCTCTGTCTCCACTGACTGGAGTGAGGTACAGAAACGAAATGTGGAAAAGAAACTACATGACAACATCATGAAGGAGGTCTGGGATGGTAACTACAACACTACACTACTACTTAGTTACAACAAATCTGCTAAAAATTTATTTGGAGTACTTTATTTGAAAAAAACAAACAAAATCATTTAATATAAAATATTCTATTTTACAAACTACACTACTACCATAGTATACACTGGGTAGCTGTCAAAACATTCCCCAAGATGGAAATTTCCATTTTCATTTTATCAAAAAATGTTGTTGGAATGTCATGATGTGACCCCTGAGAGTGTATTGCCACAATTACAGTGACATGACCTGGAGGACACCATAGCCCATATATTGTCCAGTTATCAGAATTTTAAGATTTCACTGTCTGGTCAAATATGAGGGGCACTTACAATATAACTGTCTTCAGTCCAGTTAAGTCATCAGTGTTATAGGCAGATTTATACTTTTTAATAGCCAACGCTGCAGACTGAGAAAGTGGTCCTAGAAATGCCCATCTTTAAGATCCAAGTAGGCATGTTTACAGAAATAGAGCATTTGTGAACAAGTCATCAAAAATCATGTTTTTACAGGCATAATATAACATAATTTATATCAAATCAGGAAAATAAATCAATGCTCAGGGATTGTTGGGGGGGGCTACTAAATTTGTAAAGAGACAAAACTAATAGCGGCTTATGTTATTATTTACAGTAAAATCTTTGAATTAAAATAAAAACTCTGCTTAATAATTACAGTGTTTTAGTTAGCCTTCTGCCAATCGAGAAATCATATTTGGGCATCTTAGAGCTTCCAAATGAGGTTCTGCACAAAGTATTACTGGAATGGTCGATACAGGATGGGGACCAAGCTATATTGACTCTCTCGCTAACGTGTCGCAGATTTAAAGATGTTGTGGAAACAGCCTTCTTTTTTTATTGTTGTAAAGCAAGACAAAACAAAACAGGAGAACAAGTTAGATATTACTGAACAAGACATGATTAGACATTCAGGATTGAGACGAGGAGGGAGCATATACAAAACTGATTACAGACAATGTGTAAATAATACTGGGGAGAAACTAGGGAGTAGGCACTATTATAGAGAGATTGCATGGCAGTGTGTTTGTGTGTCAGATAATCCTGTGTGTGTGTGTGTGTGGGTTTGAGTGTGTTGGGGAGCAATAAGGGGGAGTGGTTAGAATCAGAAATAAAAATAGAAAAGAAATTAAAACTGAGGAGAAGAGAGAGAAAAAAACAAAGTTGCCTTGCCCTTCAGGGGGCTAGGAAATCCCTACTACCACCATCCTCCCTCCTCCCTTTTTTATGTTTTATGTTTTTTATGTTACCGATTGAGTTGTCCGTACGTATGTCCGTCCCATTCCTGTGAACATGAAATCTCGAGAATTTCCTAAAATTTGGTACAAATATTCACATGTACTCAAGGATGAACTGATTTGATTTTGGTGGTCAAAGGTAAAGCTCACGGTGACCTTACAGAGCACATATCTGCCTTGTGAATGTGATATCTCCGGAAGGTTATCAAGGAATCCTTTCACATTTAGCACAAACATTCAATTGGACTCAAGGATAAACCCACTTGATTTTGGTAGCCAAAGGTCGAAGGACAAGGGGCCTCATTTACTAACATTTGCACAGAAATGTTCTTACTCTCCGCAGAAAATAAGTCTGTGCGCAAAATCGCCGCAGGATTCATGATACGTGCGCACCAGCCGATTTAGTTCTCACCACCATGTGTATGTTTGTGAATCAGAATCATTCTAAATTGACAGGCGCGTGTCCGCTCTCTGCAATTAGCATACTGCCACACCTCTATTTCTCCATATAAGGACATCCGTTTGTCATGAAGAGAGCGGTGTGCTGAACAGTTGAAGTAATAAGAAATGCCCCCAAAAGGGAAAAAACACAAGAATCTCACAACAGCAGAAATTGAAGGCGTGGGAGCTGGAAGACACCAAAACCCACTTTTCTGTAGCGTGTCCTCCGGAGTGACGATGTTTAAAAAGAAAGAAGCCTGGGCTGTAATAACTGAGGCGCTGAATGCTGTGTCCTGCGCAGAGCTGAGCACTAGAGCTGTGGACATTTCTCCTAGATGCATCCCGCGGACGTGGACTCCGCTGAATAATTATAACACCGCTGCTCCAGGATCAGGACAGACGCACATTAAAGGTCGTCCTGTGTCAGAGACTTTGTCGGGGTATGTTTCCTCCTCAGCCCCCTCTGACCTGCGCTCACTTTACACTTTAACAATAAACACCGGCACTGATCACAAGTTATTAGGACACATACAGGACTCATGTTTACTTTGTGTTTGTTTGATTCGACACATGTTTAAACTTGCTCCACAACTCGAGACGTAACGTGACGCACAGACAGGACATCAGGGTTAAAGTGATGGAAGGATCCGGAGTCATGATCCGACATCATCATTAATAACGTAAGTCATGACTATAACTATGGATCTATGGAACCGAACGATGACCATCACCACGGTCTTTACCTTGAATGATGCCCTCATCTCCCTATCCTCGAGACCATATATCAACAAAGTCATGTGACTGACCTTCGGGGGCTGGGCTCGCCGGCCATAAAGCTCCCCGGTGAGCACGCCACCTCCTCTTTACTTCAGTCGCCTCATCCGAGACCGGCAGTTAAGTGATGTATATTTTGGGACTCCACTTTTATCAATCCGACACTTTTGTGCAGGCGCCTTGTGTCCCTGAGGATTGTATGTGGTTTCCCCCTTTTCTAATAGCGAGGCAGAGGGTTACACTGCATGTGTTAAACTCTGCTCTTTGTTTCAGGCAGCTTAATTTGTTGCACCTGGTACTAACTACTCTTGCTTGCAGCTTCAGGTAAGCGTTGTTTATCTCACGCTGTTTCTTTCCATACAGTTTTTCTCTTACAGGAGTAAGTAGAAAGAGAGTTTGGAATCGTGATCACTACATTATCTCTTCCTAAAGGCAAGTGGATTTCGGTCGGGGGTTGCCCCCCCTCCGCCCACCCCGCAACTCACTGTTCGCAATGAGTGGGGTTCGCACGAGCTGCTTTGACGTGACGTCCTGCCAGCAGAACCACAACAACAGGAGCCACAAACCAGCAAGACCACTTCACTGGACTTCAAACAGCACATCAAAAAGGACACAACCAGTTACAAGTTAAACTTAGCTAAGCAAAGGACTGTTAAATTCTATTTCGTGTGATGTTTCTAAGTTTGATTTGTGTTGTTGTGATATTTGGTAATAATTAATTGAAAGCTAATGTTAGTTATGTTATGCTATTCACAGATTCAGGGTCTTTCTTTCCATGCAACTCACTACTTTCTCTGACCTGGCACCAACATCTCACACACTCATCTCCCAAACTTAACACATACATGTGATCTCAGCCACATGGCCCCACCACTTCAGGGGGTGTTTTTGTCTTCATAGTGGCCAGCCGCCATTTTGAAAATACAATCACACATTCACACACTCACACACAGACACACGCAAACTCACATACACATATGCACATCTGTATATAGTGTTTTACTTTTATTATTTTCATAATAAATGCTTTTCTGTAACACACATGTTGTCTTTATTAATATTGCATAAGTGTGAATTTTACCAACCTCTACACTGCCAAGAACTCCATATCCTTCAACTTTGCTAACTACTGACGTGGTCATTTTGGTTAAAGTTATTAATTGAATTATTAGTTCCAAATTTGTAGTTAGTACTTTCATGAGACTTAATCAATCAATTGGCTATCTTTTCCCTACCGTTGAAGGGTGGCGCCCCGATGTAACTTAAATGTAATCCAGGTTATTATTTAATATTAATATAATTAATATTGATATTAATTGACACCATTGACCATTTAATGGTGTCACGCTTAAAGTATAATCTCAACATAGCCTTTATCCACTGTTTTCAGGTATTTTACTGCAGTCTGTATATAACTGAGTAGTTAAAAAAGTGTTAAAGTTAAAGAGATTATTCACTGTTTTAGCCAAACATATGGATGCGTCTGTTTCTCCTGTGGCGTGGCTGTCACTCACAGCAGAGTCTCTGTCAGGCAACAGCAGAAAAGCTGCACTTGGCAGAATTCATGGCCTTATTTACACAAGACCTAGACCAGCACCTTCCAGCATCTTTAGAAAGTACTAACCAATACGACAGGCATTTTTTTCTTTCATTCTGAACCTGGCCTGACCCATCGGGACTAGGTGGGGTAGTTACACTCAAAGCTAGTCTGTTAACCCTAGTTACAAATGCATAAGCACCTTGTAAATTACCATCAAAAGGCATTGTTTATTGGTAAATTGTTTTACTACATGCAGATTTCAAGTTAGCTGATGAGTAATTATTTGGCCTGACCCGAAACCGAAAGATATTTCGAGATTTCTGTCCAAATCTGGGCATCAAATTAAGTCATCTTCAAGTCTTTAGATAATGATGAACTAATCATTTACAAAACATTAATTATACATTTCGAGATGATTGATAAGTACTATTTTTACTATGTATTTGCGTCATTTACAAACGAAAGGATCATGAACAAATCATTACTAAATGAATATAATATAAATATAAATAATATAAATATTAAATAATTAATTTCTATAATCCATGAAAACAATTAGAGAAAGGAAAGTTAGAGGCACAAGAGGAACACTGGTGAAGGAATGTAATCCTATGTGGAGCCTTCAGTACACTGTCAGGATGACTCAGATGGAGAAATCATAAAGGATATAATGGATGAGAAGGGGTTGGTGTGTCTAAATGATGGGTCAGGGACAAGGGTGAATCTGGTGAAGGGTACAGAATCTGTAATCGATCTCACATTGGTCTCAAAGCTTTGGGTGGGTAAATGATTGGAAGGTTTTACAAGAAGACACTGTAAGGAGCGACCACTACCCAATATTAGTTGACACAGGAATAGAAAGCCAAATTGAACAAGATATAAGAGGAGGGACATGGAAATTTGAGGAGGCAGATTGGGTCAAATTCAAAATAATAAGTGAGGGAAAACTGATAGATGTTGATAAGGGGAAATAAATCCTGAAACTAGTCAAATCATAATAGATACAGAAAAAGACTATATACCCCAAACCAGTGGTGTATAAAGTACTTGAAAGTCATACTTGAGTAAAAGTACAGATATCTTACCTGAAAGTTACTCCGGTAAAAGTAAAAGTCACCCGTAAGAAAATGAGTTGAGTCAAAGTCTTAAAGGGGACATCGTATGCCCATTTTACCACAAGTTGATATGGTTCCTTGGGGTCTTAATGAAATGTCTGCAACATACTTTGGTCAAAATACCACAAGGATCATTTAAAACAGCACCCTTTTTACCCTGTCTAAAACAGCCCTCCACAGAGTGACCTGTTTTGAGTGCCTGTTCCTTTAAATGCTAGTGAGCCAGCTCCCCCCTCCCCCCTCCCCCCTCTCCCCCCATGATTTTAAACGATATAAATTACATATTTTATATGATATAAATTATCAAATATGCATCCCGTACTTTGCATTCCCCTTCTGTTGTCCTGGAGTTTTAATTTTCCCAATCACATAATTAAATGTCCCCCTCTGCCCATCCACTACAAGCACACAAGCAGACAGACAGAGAGAGAAAGAGAGGGGTGGGGGGGGGGCTATGAAGACCATCATTTACCCCCGAACCCCGACATTCAACGGGTACAACAACAAGCAGAGAAAGCAGAATCGCGGGCAAAGTATCAAAAAGTATCAAAAGTATCTGGTGTTGAAAAGTACTTAAGTATCAAAAGTAAAAGTACAAGTACCAAAATTAAAGATGCAAAATGCTTTTTATAGTAGGTCTATACAGACACAAAACAACCCCAAATTGTTCTCTTCAGGATTTATTTCAACTGACAAAAATATACATAACAGAGAACCAACACAACAGAATAAACAAGTGCCTCTTGTGTCTGCCTAAGAACACTAATAGACCACAGTATAACCACTACAAAATTCTGTAAATATCACTAAACATGGACCTTTCACTTTCTAATCAGTAGCAGGAATGACACACAATGCCCCTTATGATAACTCAGCAAAAGGAAACAAGTCCTAGGCACACAAAATATGATAGTTTTCCTCTTTTGTAACAACCTGGACAGTGCTAGTACAGAGAAGAAAAAATCACTGGACAGAGTCTAGTTCTGCTGCATGCCAAATTTCAGACAGAATAATACAGACTGAACTGAACCGAGCTCCTGCATGAGCACCTGGATAATTCTAAAGGGAATAAATGGATGGGGAATGTGCTCGCGTTGATTAAGTCCCTGCCCTTTGTACACACATCGCTACTACCCATTGGATGGTTTAGTGAGGTCCTCGGATCGGCCCTGCCAGAGTTGGTCACGGCCCTGGCGGAGCGCCGAAAAGACGATCAAACTGGACTAGAGGAAGTTGTAACAAAGGTGAAGGTGAACCTGCGGAGGGATCATTACCGGTACAGCCTGCTCGACCCCGGTCGACCAAGGCAGCCCGACCAACCTCCGGCCTGCGCATCTCCCGAGGCAGGGGGCACGCGAGTGAGCGAGAGAGAGGTGCGCCGTGCGTAAAGGTGCGCGTTGCACCAACCTCCGCTGCTCAAGTAACGAGCCAGTTTTCATAATATAAGAAGTAGAAAGTACAGAAATTTGTGTTCAAATGTATCGAGTAAAAGTAAAAAGTCGTCAGGAAAATAAATAGTAAAGTAAAGTACAGATATGTGAAAAATCTACTTGAGTACAGTAACAAAGTATTTGTACTTCGTTACTTCCCACCACTGCCCAAAACCAGTGGCAAAACAAGGAAAATAATTGTTCTATCGTGGACTCAAGAATGCGCCAAAGCAAAACAGAATAAAAATAAGACTTTAAAGGTCTTGAAAAAATACTGTTTTCAAAATTTGATTGATTGTAAAAGAAAAATAAAGAAGATTAAAAGGGAGTATTGCCAATAATACTGTGACTCATTAGATCGAACTACACCCCTATTAAGAGTTTGGAGGATGGTTTCAGTTAGAGTAGGAAAAGATCTTACTGCATGTAAGGTATACAGGTCTATTTGGGGTGGCACTATTTCCATTAGGGTTAGGGTTACTGGAAAAGGGGACAAAATGTTGATTTTATTTTTTAAAAGATGCAACAAGCTATTGAGAAGGTAGAAGTGTGGGCACAGGAATGGGGTTTTAGATCTTCAGTGGGTAAAACACAAGTCGTTTTTTTACGAATAAGAAAATCGATAGTCAAATCACTCTTAAGTTGTACGGAGAAAAATTAGAAAGAGTGAAGTGATTCAAGTATCTTGGTGTGTGGTTTGTTAAGAGGCTTACATAGAACATAGAAGACAAATGTAAGTAATGTAAAAAGATCCTAAACATTATCAGGTGTCTGAGGGGGAGAGAGTGGGGAGCAAATAGGAATGCTTTGAAAGTATTTATATTGCACTGGTTAGATCAGCTCTTGATTATGGATGTGTCTAATATGAGTCAGCAGCTAAGACCTTGTTAAAAAAGTCGGACACTATTTAGCATTGGTCTCTAAGGATATGTTGTGGGGTCATGAAGACCACTCCAGTGTCAGCCTTACATGTGGAAATGGGAGAAATGCCTCTTGTAATGAAAAGATCACAACTTACAATAACATACTGGGTAAACTTGAGGGGACATAACAGTACTCATCCAGCTAAGAGCATACTGGAATTATGTCAGGGCAATTGAGAAGAGGGTGCAGGACATGGGAATAGTGGACAAGAAATTAAGCCCCAAAGTGACACTTTCTGCAATCCCACCTTGGACTTTGAAACAAGGAGAAGTTGATTTACACTTATTAACAAATAAGGATAAAGGAGAAGGAATAGGCCAAAACCAAGTAGGTAGGTACTTAGAAGGAAGGTATCCAGAATGCACCAAAATATATACTGATGCATCAAAAACACAGAACAATAAAGTTGGAATAGCATTCATCATTCTGTTAGCTGTAAATTGAGATTGAGAAAGAAAAAACAAGTAAAGTAATGATATAAAAGTAATGATAGATTCCAGCAGTGCCCTTGAAAGCATCAAAAATAGTCACTCAGACACAAGACAGGACATCATTTTAGAGATAGCACTGTATTAGTAATAAAGAGAATAGGTATTGAAATGAAGTTTGGATTCCTGTACACATCGTGGTGGAAGGAAACGAACTGGCTGATAAGTACGGAAAAGGAACAACAAGGAAAAGAGATGTAGATATGGCAGTACATTATCAAATCAAATCAAATCAAATTTTATTTTTATATTGTTATGTTGATGAACTGTTTAACCTTTTATTTAGCTTCTTAGCAACAGCTCGCAGGGTACATCTACCCACTTCTTCTCCTCTTCTACCTGTTCACTGTCTCCCTTTGCCTCCTAGTGGTGGGGAGGAGTAACTACTGCAACAGCAACACAGCATAAATGTGTCTCCCATCTCCCATGTTACCCAAGGAAATTACTTGTACAAAGTCGAACTAAATTAGCATAAAAAGTACAGGGAAACATAACATTACCAGGTAACTTGTTTCTCAAAGATCAAGTATGTAGGTATCTTATTACCACATAACTCACATTTTTTTATGTAACTGGAACCATTTACTCTGCATGTAACATTTAGGTATGGTGATTATTGCACTTAACCAGGCCCATAGGCAGTGCTATTATGAAGTTCTCTTTTAGGCAGAATAAAGACAATGTCAGTAGTATGACAAAATAGAAAATATATCATCCTGCGATTTCAACTTAAAAGATTCAACCTGATTACTTTTAGTCTTACCTAGTAAGTGCATCAATACTTTTACCTGAGTTTCTCTACAAAACAAAAACGATGCAGGGAATACTGTAATAATTGACAATCCGATTACGTCACTAACTCAAATTCACATTAATACTGTTCATTTGTTCTTAAGGATACAACCATTACACTTCTTCTCTTGGACGCAGATCTACTTCATCACATAGTCTTTAGTCCAAGCTGGTGGTTGTCTCTCTCTGTGAAGCACAGTTTTAATCTCTGTTTGGCTGCACCTTTCCTCGTCTTTGTCAGCCCGCGGTGCTTCCTGAGATCCCTCTGGGTAGAGAGATAGTCTTGCTGCATTCCATCTTTTTCCATCACTGAGGCTGAAAGAGCTCATGCCGGTCTGTTGTTGCACAGTCAAAGGACCACTGAACAGTATTTCTCCTTTTCCCACATGGAAGGGCTTGTGCACTCTAACTGCGGAACCAACAGCGACTTTGGGAGGACGAGCTCCTCTTTTTGCATCTGTGTATTGTTTACTCTTGGCTTGCTGAAAGACAACTCTTGGTCTGACATTATCATACTGTCTTTTTTCCTCGGGAGGTGGCAGTACATTGAGTTTTGTCCGCCTTGGTCTCCCCCTCAGAAGCAGGAATGTGGCCTCACCAGTTGTGGCATGCACGATAACTGTGAAGCATCTCAGTGACCACAGGCTTCCAGGGCTGTTGTTTTGCTTGTGCTGTTTGAATACTGTCTTTGAGCACCCTGTTAAAGTGTTCAACACACCCGTTGGCCAGATGGTAGTACACGCTCGTTCTGATGTGCTTGATGCCTCTTTCTCTCAGAAAACCAGCGACAGAAGATGTAAACTGTGGCCCATTATCCGTTGTGATGAGACATGGGTTACCTTCATGTGCAAAGACAGAAGGCAGAAATGTCATGACTTTGGCAGAAGTCGCAGTGGGAGTGAAAGCGATCACAGGCCACTTGCTGAAGTAGTCAGTGAGGGTAATGGCAAATCTGCAGTCATAGGCTCCACGTTCAAACGAACCTACAATGTCGAGAACCACATGTTGAAATGGACCCCCAGGAAACTCAACAGGTTGCAGTGGGGCAGCATATGTTTTTCCTGTCTTGTCACATGCTTGACAGGTTGCGCATGAAGACAGAACTGTGTGGACAAGATCATCCATGTGTGGCCACCAGTACAGCTCTCTGAGGCGCTGTCCTTCGTGAGCCAGGTGTATTGATCTCTCTCGTACAGACTTGGGAACAACCAGGCGGTTTCCACGGAAGACCAGCGGTGCCTCAACAGCAAGCTCATAACGTACCAGGAAGTATGGCTGTATCTCTGCGGGAAGTGACTTTTTCACCTTTGGCCACCCTGAATGAATGTGAGCAGTCCTCACATTCAGCTTTGAAATCTGCGAGCGGCAGTGAAGTCAGTAAAGGGGAAATCTCGGCTATCTCTGTGACCAAGTCTCAGGTTAATCTTTCAGGATTGTCTGCATCATTTTCTGTAAACGCAGATGTTGCTGAAGCCAGGCCTAAAGGAACTTGTGTGAAACAAAAGAGTCCATCGTGAGTTATGACAGCAGTCAAACTGCAGCTCTTAGGGTGAAGAGGTAGTTGGTGGTAGCCTGAGTTTAAGTCAATCTGGCTGAAGTGTGTAGCACCTGACAGTTCAGCGAACAAGTCCTCCATATGAGGGAGTGGATAGCAGTCCATGATCACACTTTTATTAGGTTCACGAAGGTCAACACAAAGCCTAATGCCTCTTTGCGTTTTCGTGCCACCACAAGGGGACTCACCCATTCAGATGCATCCACTGGTTCTATGATGCCTGCTTTGAGTAAGCGGTTGAGCTCAGCTGACACCTCCCTGCGTATACTTAGTGGTAGATGTCTCAACTTTTGGCATAGTGCTTTCACTGTGGCGGTAACTTGCACTTCATGAATTAACCCTTAAACACATCCAAGGTGGTGATCTTAAGCAGAATCAATGTTGAGCACCGTGGATGTTTGTGTGTTGGGAGCAAGTGTGTTTGCATCATCCTTGGTGTAGCTCGCTTTTCCATCGACGACACTGATCTTGAGTGCTTTAATCAGGTCCAGGCCCAGTAGTGTTGATCCAGCTTTCACTATGTAGAAGACGGCTAGATTTGCAATAGCCTCTGCTGCTGATAGGCAACCAAGACTGGTAAGTCACCTTTTGCATACGTGACTAGTTTCACTTTAGGTGCAGTGAGTGGATTACCCGCAAAATGCTGGTTGTAAATTGTCTCTGGTAGAATAGACACAGCAGCTCCAGTGTCTACAATGAGCTCAAGGACTTGAGAATTTCCTTGTGGCACTTGAATGTTGACATTACAGGTTATTTTATGAAGAGTTGCAGCCGCAGACTTGATATCATCCACACAAAGCACAGCTAGCTCTGGGACTTCAACTTCTCTCACTTCACTCACTGATGATTTGCACATCTTTGCGAAATATCCCTTTTTTCCACAGTTATTGCAGTTCACTGTTGCAGCTGGACAGTTTTTATCAATAGCCAAGTGCTTGTTACTGCCACATCTGAAGCATTTACGTTGGTTCTGATTACCACTTGCCTGTTTGCGACGGTAAGATGGTGATGTTTTTGCTGGTTGTGCTCCTCTTTTCACCCCAAATTGTCTGTTTGCAGCACCAACAGTCTGTACTGGCGCCATCGGGACCGCGCTGGTGAAAGAAAACTGCGTGGCCTCCACTTGGCATGCAATGGTCAGGGCTTTGTCCAGCGTGAGATCCTCTTCTAATAGTAGCTTGTCCTTTACAGCACTGAGATAAGCCATAGCAATGAGCTGATCATCTCACTTTCCATCTGTCCAAAACCACACGGCGGAGCCAAAGCTCACAAACCCGCCGCATACTGTGTTACAGTCTCATCAGCTCTCTGCAGACGTCGTCTGAATGTGTGTTTGCATGCTAACACACACTTTTGGGACAAAGTGATTTACAAGCACAGCCATGGTGTCCTCATAAGTTGTTCCCTGCTCCGGTAGAGTGTAGATTAGCCATTGTCCCTCCGAGCCCAAGCAATGTGGCGCCTTTCTTGCATCTGGTCATGCATCTCCCATAGTGTATATCACCAGCATGTAGTTGTCGAAACCTTTCGCCACGTTCCAAACGGCATAGGCGGCTCACCAACATGAGGAAGGAAAGGTGATGGACTCGGTACTGAATCGCTCATCCTCGTCGCCAATTTGTAATGTTGATGAGTCAGGCACAGGAGACGACGAACTGTTTAACCTTTTATTTAGCTTCTTGGCAGCAGCTCACAGCTTACAGCACATCTCTACCCAATTCTTCTCCTCTTCTACCACCATAGTCCACAATCCATCGTCATGATACACTTTCAGGATCCACAGGGTCAGCTGCCAAAAGGATCATGGTCTATCACCACTATCACGATCAGATGCCAACACGATACAGGATGCACCAATATGATTACAATCAGCCAGCACAATACAGGATCCACCATTAATATCATGATCAGCCAGCACGATACAGGATCCGCCATAAAGACCACGATCTCTGATTCGCAGTCCACCATCATAATCCACGATGTGGCCGCAGCTGCGGCCCTGGATCTGCAAACGATAAGGCATAGGGACTCCGGGGAAGAAGTTAAGTCAGTAACATGTACTGATGAGACATTAATTTCCTTTATGTGATAAGGAGGGAGAAGAGGAAAGAGAGGCTCCATGTGTCATGTGTCCCCCGACATTCTACACCTATAGCAACAAAACTAAGAGCAGGTCCAAGACAAGCCTGGACCAGCTCTAACTATAAGCTTTATCCTAAAGAAAGGTTTTAAGCCTATTCTTAAATGTAGAGAGGGTGTCTGCCTCCCAAACTGAAACTGGGAGATGATTCCACAGGAGAGGAGCTTGATAGCGTTAAGGCTCTGGCTCCTACTCTGCTTTTAGAGACATTAGGTCTGTAGTTGGCTAAAACCTCAGGGTCCAGGGTGGGTTTTTTGAGAAGGGGTTTGATTACAGCTAGTTTAAATGACTGTGGTACATATCCTGATGATAATGAGATAGATTGATTGTATTCAATAAAGTACTATTAATTAGGGGCAGAATTTCTTAAAGTAATTTTGTAGGAATGGGATCTAAGATACAAGTTGTGGGTTTAGAAAATGAGATTATTTTGGTTAGCTGATCAAGAGTGATCAGAGAGAAGCTGTCTAAATAATTGGTAAGATTCTCAGCTGTTTCTGAGATTTCTGTTCTTGATGGGGTATTAGTGCCAACTGACGGCAGGAGATGTTTGATTTGATTTCTAATAGTTAGAATTTTATCATTAAAGAAGGTCATAAGGATATTGCTATTCAGGGATCAAGGAATACTGGGTTCGGTGGAGGTGGGACTCTCTGTCAGCCTGGCTGCAGTGCTGAAGACGACAGCTCTGCTCCTTTTTCTCTTTTATCTGTTTTTTTGTTATTTATTCTACTTTATTTTGCATTGTGCACTCTGACAAAGCGAGCCCTATCATACTATATGATAGAGAACAACTTCTGCTCATCGGGTTGATTTGTGAAAAACACTTTTTCACCGCCACCAGCAAACAAAGGAGATTACCCATGGCGCTGTTTACCTGTCGTACCTGGAGCACGGAGGCGACGAAGGAAACGAGGGTCGCGGGCCGGCGTCCTAGTCCGGCTGAGGAAACGTGAGAACCGGCCTCCACTACCAAGTATTCTTCTGGCTAATGTTCAGTCTCTGGACAACAAGCTGGACGAACTTCGGAGCTGGATGGCTTTTCAACGGGACATTAAGTTTTGTAACGTGATGGTTTTCACGGAGACCTGGCTCGACCCCTCGATCCCGGACTCCGCCATTGTTCCCGAGGGGGTCTCCATTCACCGCCAGGACCGGACAACAAACTCGGGGAAGAGCAAGGGAGGAGGTGTCTGCTGCATGGTGAACAATCTGTGGTGCTCAGATGTGGAGATTATTTCTTCGGACTGTTCTCCGGACCTGGAGCACCTCATGATCAGATGCCGACCTTATTACATCCCGAGGGAGTTTACATCGGTCGTTATTACAGCGGTGTACATTCCGCCACATGCCGACACTAATCAGGCACTGGACGAGCTGCATGCGGTTATCGACAGGACAGAGACATCACGGCCCGAGGCTGCGTTTATTGTGGCCGGTGATTTTAACAACGCCAAGATGAGGAAAGTCCTGCCGCAATACCACCAACACATCAGCTGTCCTACGCGTGGTGCGAACACGCTCGACCATGTTTACACTCCCTTCCGGGATGCGTATAAGGCCCTCCCCCGCCCCCCATTCGGCAAATCGGATCACGTCTCAGTTCTGCTGCTGCCTTCCTATAGGCAGAAACTCAAACGTGACAGACCGGTGACTCGGACCATTCAGCGGTGGACCGACCAATCAGACTCGGCTCCACGGGACTGCTTCAGCATTACGGAGTGGTGTGTGTTCCAGGATGACAACATCAACACGTACACGGACGCGGTCATCTGCTACATCGATGACATCGTACCCAGGATTACTGTACGAACATTCCCAAACCAGAAGCCCTGGATTAATGGTGACGTCCATGCAAAACTCAAAGCACGGACTGATGCCTACATCTCAGGTGATCTGGAGGAGTACAGGAAGTCCAGGTATGCGCTCCGGAGTGCTATTAGCAGTGCCAAGAGACTTTACAGGGACAAGGTGGAGTCTCACTACAAGGGCTCCAACACAAGGAACATGTGGGCTGGACTCAAAACCATCTCTGACTACAAAGCAAAGACCAGCAGTGCGGATGTAGTGTCTGCATCTCTCCCTGAGGATCTGAACACCTTTTATGCACGCTTTGAGAGCAACTCCCCGGCTGTGGAGATCCAAGAGGCCCAGGAGGACCGCTGCCCCTCTGTAATATCCAGGGCAGATGTGTGGAGATCACTGAACCGGATCAACACACGCAAGGCACCTGGACCTGATGGCATTCCTGGCCGAGCTCTCAAGGTGTGTGCAGATCAGCTGGCAGATGTTTTCACAGACATTTTCAAACTGTCACTGCTCCAGTCTGTAGTCCCTGCATGTTTCAAGGAGACCATCATTGTCCCTGTTCCCAAAAAAACAAAAATCCTCTGCCTGAACGACTACCGCCCAGTAGCACTCACTTCCACCATCATGAAGTGTTTTGAGCGGCTAGTCAAACCCTTCATCACCTCCTCCCTCCCTGACTCTCTGGACCCTCTTCAGTTTGCCTACAGGCCAAATAGGTCGACTGCAGATGCCATCTCCCTCACCCTTCACACTGCCCTCTCCCACCTGGACCAGAGGGACACATATGTGAGAATGCTGTTCATTGACTACAGTTCAGCATTCAACACCATCGTGCCCCTGAAGCTCGTCACCAAGCTCAGAGACCTTGGGCTCAACATCGCCCTCCGTGACTGGATTGTGAACTTCCTGACGGGCAGACCACAGGCGGTGCGGATAGGCAGCACCACATCCTCCACCCTGACTCTAAACACCGGTGCCCCCCAGAGCTGTGTGCTCAGTCCTCTCCTGTACTCCCTGTTCACGCATGACTGCGTGGCCACCCACAGCTCCAACACCATCATTAAGTTTGCTGATGACACGACCGTCATAGGCCTGATCACCGGTGATGATGAGATGGCCTACAGAGAGGAGGTCAGAGCCCTGACATCTTGGTGCCAGGACAACAACCTCCATCTCAACGTCAGCAAAACAAAGGAGCTGATCGTGGACTACAGGAAGAGACAAGGAGTAGAACACGCCCCCCTCTCCATCAACGGGACTACGGTGGAGCGAGTCAGCAGCTTCAGGTTCCTCGGGGTCCACATCAGTGATGACCTGACCTGGACCAACCACACAGACTCCATCAGGAAGACGGCCAGACAGCGGCTCTTCTTCCTCCGCAGGCTGCGGAGGCTCAACATGGATGCCAGGATTCTCTGCAATTTGTACAGGTGCACCATAGAGAGCATCCTGACTGGCTGCATCACCGCCTGGTACGGCAGCTGCACCGCCCTGAACCGTAAGGCTTTGCAGAGGGTGGTGAAGTCTGCCCAGCACATCACCAGGACGGAGCTACCATCCATGGAGGACCTCTACACCCAGCGGTGTAGGAAGAAGGCCAACCGCATCATTAAAGACCCCTATCACCCCAGCCATAAACTGTTCTGCCTGCTGCCGTCTGGCCGACGGTACCGCAGCATCCGGGCCCGCACCACCAGGCTCAGAGACAGTTTCATCCCCCAGGCCATAAGACTTTTAAACTCCTCCAATCTGTCATAACTCTGCACCTTAGCATATTTGCACTATTGCATATTTGCACTATTGCACACACTTGCACTATTGTTTTTCTTTTTTTCTTTAGGTGTATATATATATTTTAGATATGTATATTTTATTTTAAATTTTAAATTTTGATTGAGCATTGTTATAAGAGAGCCTGTGACCCAAGCATTTCATGCAAGCGACTGCTTAATGTTATCGTTGTGCATATGACAATAAACTCTTGAATCTTGAATCTTGAATCTCTTGAATCTTGAATCTTGAATCTTGAATCTTGAATCTTGAAGAGAAACCTGGGGTTGTTTTTATTTTCTTCTATTAATTTGGAGTAGTAGGCAGCTCTTGCTTTGTGGAGAGCCTTCTTATACGTTCTAACCCTATTTTTCCAGGCTAGGTGATTTTCAACACGGTTGTTGGAGCGCCACTTCCTTTCTAGTTTTCTTGACGCTTGTTTTAATTCATGTGTGTTGGAATTATACCAGGGAGCTAATTTACTATGTTTTACATGTTTCTTTTTTAGAGGAGCTATTGAGCCTAATGTTAATTGTAATGACTTTACATAGCTATCGACAAGATGGTCAATCTCAGTGGAGCTAGGGTTTTTAAAGAATTTGTTGGTTATATCGACGGATAATACGGGTTTAAATGTAATTGGAATTATTTCCTTAAATTTTGCTACAGCACTATCAGGTAAACATCTAGAAAAGGATTTTTTTATTAGTGGCATATATTCTGATAATGAGAAATCGAAGGTTATTAAATTATGGTCTGATAGAATCGGATTACGTGGAAGTACTATTAGATGTTCAAATTCGACACCGTATGATAGTACAAGGTCAAGTGTGTGGTTACAACAATGAGTAGGTTGGTGTAGACACTGACTGAAACCAATTGATTCTATTACTGAAATAAATGCTACGCTAAGGCTATCATTATTATTGTCAACATGAATATTGTCACAGACAATAATAATTTTATCTGTTTTTAGGACTAGGTTTGATAAGAATTCAGAATAAGCCCCAGGAGCACGGTAAACTACAGCAAATATGTTTGGCTGTTGGTGTTTCTTGGATGGGTGTGGAAGACTAAGAACAAGACTTTCAAATGAGTTGTAGCTTAGTTTAGGTTTAGGATTAATTGATAGACTGGAGTTAAAAATAGCAGCAACTCCACCTCCTCGGCCAAAGTCTCGGGGAACATGTGTATTTATATGACTGGGGTGAGTAGATTCATTTAGGCTGACATATTCATCGGGATGCAGCCCGGTTTCAGTGAGGGACAATAAATACATTTTGTGATCTGAGACTAGTTCATTTACTAAAATAGCCTTCGATGATAGTGATCTTATGTTTAAAAGACCACATTTAAAAGTCTTTTGTCTGATTTGTCGTTTGTTGCAGAGGTTCTGTTCATTTGTATTCATTTTTTGTGTGGAATTCTCCCTCTGTTAATGTTTGATTTAATTAATTAAATTGGAGGGGGGACAGACACAGTCTCTATGGGGTTGTTGTTGTGTGACTGATCCAGAGGGAGTGCAGAGAAGTGTGTAGCACTGCAGCTCTGCGTCCTGGTCCCAACTCTGGGTTGCCATTTGGGGTTTATAAACTGAGTAATATTCCTAGATAAGAGAGCTGCTCCATCCCAAGTGGAATGACACCGTCTCTCCTAACAAGACCAGGTTTCAAATCCCAAAGCCCACACCATTTACATGACAACACCTCGACAGCCAGCGGTTAAAAGACAACATGCGGCTAAACATGTCATCACCTGTCGTGTTAGGAAGAGGTCCAGAGAAAACTACAGTGTCCAACATCGTTTTTTGCAAAAGCACACACCGACTCAACATTAACTTTAGTGACCTCAGACATACGAAGCCGGGAGTCGTTGCTGCCAATGTGAACTACGATCTTACTGTATTTACGTTTAGCTTTAGCCAGCAGCTTCAGTTTGGATTCGATGTCGCCTGCTCTGGCCCCTGGCATGCAATTGACTATGGTTGCTGGTGTCGCTAACCTCTCGTTTCTCAGGACCGAGTCGCCAATGGCGAGAGTAGGGGCAGAGAGTAGGGGTTGGTATGTGTGGATGTTTAACTATAGACCAGCAATTTAGCCGTATTAATATAGATAAATATCGTTGTTAGCAGAGGAGCTAGTTCAGACAGAGTGACCTCCACCAGCTGCAGGAAAATAGGAAAGTATGCAATTATTGTTATAATAATCATTATAACAAAATGCCTAGAAATGTCCGAGACACTTAGTCATTTAACATTATAGCGGGACATTGCTAGGCATTTTGCTATCATGTTAAATGCCTACAATTGTCCTGACAAAATAATATTTTTATATCCTCTATTATATTTAATATTAAAAGAGACAAAAGGAAACAAACATCCCTCTTTATTTCATACTGCATGTGTAACCGATGTGTTAATGTAGTTTTTATTTCACCAAAGATCCCCTATAGTTCATGTTTTGCTGTTGTTTTTCCTGTATAAATCTGTTTTTATATTCATTTCTTTTGGGGAGTTTTATTTTGTTAAGTTATGTTGTTTTATGGTGACCTCTAACTTCCTTGTGATGTAATTTCCTGTGGATTCACGCCATTCCCCTCAGTTCGAGCTCTGCTGCTGAGGACAGGTAAGGTCCTACTATTTCTCTTTCCATAGTGTTTAAACTTGGTAAAAAACTAACTGAAGTTAAAAGAGGCACATATATCTCACTTTGTTCAGGTCACAGGACTGTTCAGTGTTGACACAATGTACAGTTTGTGCGTGTGTAAGTTTCTATTATACCGTGTACAGCACTTTTTGTAACTTCCTAGTTAGCTATCTGAAGCTATGCTAGCGGAGCACAGAGATGGTTTTTCATGTGGTTCATGTTCTCCTTTAAAGATGTGCATGGAGACCTGGTTATGTGAAGTTACTGTACTGAAAACCTTGTGTTTTACACAGGTATGTGAGTTCCCCTTTTGTTATTTGGTATGTAAATTTGATTTGTGTTAATAATTTCGTTTTTTACAGTTGTATAATATGTTTTTCTACATGCTGTATATTTAAGTTCATCTTTGCTTTTCAATATAAATTTATAAAACATAAAACCTTCCCATTTGGAAGTGGGAAAATAGATTTAAAGGGACATAATAAAGAATTGTGATCAAAAATTGTGCACGAGTTCGCGCTCTGCACTGCTGAGGAGAGATGTGCATGGAGACCTGGTTATGTGAATGTGCTGTACTGAAAACCTTGTGTTTTACACAGAAAATAAATCCTCCCACGGCTTGCAAGAGAGCAGTTGTCCTGGTTTTATTCACCACAAGTCAACACAACGCAGAGTTTGTAGCAAGACATAGTGTCGATCAGACTGGCTACACATGACCCTTGTTAAAGATCAGGACATGAAGGATCAATAGTGTTTGCCTCTGCCCTTTTTTTCACACCTCAGTCACATGACCAGGTTACACAAGGCAATATATGCGCAGGGGGGTGCCACAGGAGAACAGAGAGAGAGAGACAGAGAAACAACAGCAACAACCAACCGAGCAGAACTCTTAAGGTTGATATGTCTCGACAGAAAGTCAGTTATTTCCATTTATTTTGCATTTTCCTGAATAAAGCTCGACATGGTTATTATGTGAGGGGTGTTTGAATGCAGTTTTGACGGTTTTTAATGAAGCAGTAAAAAACTGAGTAATTTACTGGCATTCATTTTGTATTTCAGAGACGCACTGACTAAGGAGCATTGTTTTAATCCAGTTTTTACATTGTTGTAGACATTTTAAAAATTCAACATGCATTACACAGGCATATGAAAAATAATAGCAAGGTATATAAATATATAATGATGCAGGTTCAGCTGCGGGAAACTCCCCCAGATGTGAGCATAGCCCTGGACCTAATAGTGGAGGCCAGTGAGAAGCAGATCCTTGAGATTCCCATGGACATTCCCACCCTCACAGATTGCGGCGTCCCTGCTTGTCAGGTGGAGAAAAGGGCTTATACAAAAGAAGTAGAAAAGCTGTCTCAGAAAGAACTCATCCATGATGTCAGAATGCTGAGACAGAGATTGCAGCAGCTGGAGAGGAGTCAGAGGCACAAGACATGGCCCAGCAGCTTAGCTGAAAGAAAACCAAAAGAGCCAGAGGTGCTGCGCCTAGTGTGGACCAGCAGCGGAGGTGAAAGTCAACAAGAGTAGCCAGTGGTGAGACTCTTTGTCTGTGTACTTGTCTTTTTTCCTGTCTGTCTGTCTTTCTTTCTTTCTTTCTCTGTATGTGTGTTTTGAATTTATTGCACTTTTCTTTTCAGGAGTGTGTGATGGGGGCGAGGAGGAAGCAGGCCCCTCTTCAGCAGGCCCATCTTCAGCAGGCCCTGGACAAAAGAGGAAGGAGGCCCAGTCCCACACTGGAGCAAAACAGAGAATGCCACAGCTTTCCTCAGCATCAGAGTTCTTGCCCTGAAACACAGGCAATCGCATGAGAACGATTACCCTCCCTGAAAGCATTGGTAAGGATATACTTTGTGTCTGTGGGCTGGAACAAATATTTGTATTATAACATGATTGATTGACCATGTCATGTGATTTGTCACGACAGAGGAATATCTGTTAACCTACAAGGCCTTTCATGAAGGCCTTGAACCCTCACGGAAGGTGAAAGAAAACGCCACGTCCAAGGTCAGCAGGATCAAGTCCTTCCTTCTCTACATGGCTCATCACCAAACAAGGCTCTCTGACTGGCTGTTCCTTTATGATACACAGAGGATCAGAGGGTGAGTAAAACTGTTACTCCAGAAATATGGTGTCACTTTAGGCAGCTATAACTGTTTAATTATTTTTCTCCTGTCTCACAGGTGGTCTCGTAGTGTTGCCAAGACGATGACAGTCACAACCAGCCAGTTTTATCTAAGAAATATCCACAATTTTGTAGAGTTTCTAAGAGAGACGCCCCCAAGAACCAACCACCTCACGCAGGGGAATCTCAATATTATTCTGAGCGAGATCAAGTTGAGCATAAAAAGCATCAGGGCCAGGGTGGTGGTGCACCAGATGGCAACTAAGAGGAAGAAGATGGGTAATCTTCTGTAGTGGAAAATAACTAAGTGTGGTTGAAACCTATTTTTGTAGTTGAAAAGTTACTTTTTGCAGACCTGTCTAATTACTTATATAACCTGTCTAAATACTTTTGTGAACTGAACTGTTTATGATCATGAAACCTTTATGACCTTTTTATTACTTATTTACGCTCCAAAGAACTGAATTTATGTCTGCTTTATCTCCAAAGGAAACATATGTAAATCAGTTTTCTGTGTCTTGATTCCTGTCTCAAAGTGCCCCAACAGAACCAGTCTGAACTGGCTCAGACAAACAGCCTTAGTTCTCCTATATAAGATCCTTGCATTTTACTGTTCTCCATCATCACTCTGAGATCCCTGTGACTCTCTGTGTTGATCCTTTCTGCTGAATGCCCCTATTAAAATACACAAAGACAAATTTGGTGTTCCAGCATCTTGTATTTTCAGATTTCCATCACAGTGGAGAGCAGGGGCTCTCTCAGTGTGTGTCTGGACCGTCTTTCAGCACCGCGGGCCCGGAGAGTGAAGCCCGGACCCGGCCGGCTGATCTTAACTTCACTGTGTTAACTTCACAGTTTGAACTTCACCCTTTTAATTTAACTGGTTTAACTTCATTGTGTTAACTTCACTGGTTTAACTTTACTGGTTTAACTCCACTGGTTTACTTTACTCTTTTAACAGTATTGATTTAACTATTTAAACTACACTGGTTTAACCTTACAGTTTTAACTACATTGGTTTATATGGAAGCCCATTTCCACCACTGTGGTGAAGAAAAAAAAAATCCTGTATCTCATAATTATGACTTAGTATCTCCTCATTATTATGACTTAGTATCTCATAATTATGACTTAATATCTCATTATTATGAGATACTCACTGCAGGGTCTGTCTGCGGGAGTGTGCGATTCTGTGTTTGTAAATGAGCGTCTGTTCTGATCCTGGAGCAGTGCTGGTTATAATTATGCAACAGCAGCACATCGCTAAGACAATGAACGTAGCAGAAAACATGAATCGATTATGTTATGTCTCTGTATCGATGCATAGTCGCCCACTTCCACGAGACAGGTGGCTGTCCTGACCGCAGCCTCTCAACAACGGCTTCCCTGCTCTGTTGCGCCCCGCCCACAGTCAGTATCTCATAATTATGACTTAGTTTCTCATTATTATGAGATACTGACTGAGGTTGGGTTGCAGCAGAGCAGGAAGCAGTGGTTGAGAGGCTGCGAACTAGGTGAAGTAAAGATAAGGTTCGAGGTAATGACAACTACGCCCGTCAATGTAACCAGAATACAACCTTTGCACGTATGAGAGTAGGGTAATGGCCGTTCAACAACATGGAGAAAAGCAATATTTTCCACTACTTTGACTGCAGTCTCACTGTATTTTTTACACAACCACAGTGCGCTGGTTAACAGCTAATTGTTGTAAAAAAGGGTTAGATAAGCTGTCTGTATGAAGCCTACCTGTTCAGCTTAGAGTTTGTAACATAGGCTATATTAAAATGTGGTAAATTCTTGTAAATTTAGCTACACAATATTTGTTATTGTTTTGACATTTTAGATTTGTTTCCGGTAAGATATTACTACGTTCATATAAACCAGGGGTCAGCAACCTAAGGCACGTGTGCCATCATTGGCACGCCGCGCCATAATCATTGGCACACAGGCGATTTCTTATTAAAGAAATGTTCAAAGGTTTTGCTGTCACGCAGCCTGTATTATTTAGCTTGATTGATGTTAACACCTCCCAGCCACTAGGTGCCAGTAATGCGCCATAGGCTCGATGCCAATCGCCATTAAATAACAATAAGAAGAAGCCTCCCAGCCGGCGCTGCTCGCATTTCCCCACATGAATCTCCGTGAAGTGCAGCCGTTCAGGTGTATTGGTGATGGCATGCCCGCTAGCTAAAAAAACGAAGGTACGGGTGTTTCAGCCCTCATGGGCAGAAGACTACGGCTTTGTTTTTCATAAGGACCGTGCTGTGTGCACGTTATATTTTGAAAATGTTGTGTGACAATCGTCCAGTGTTAAGCGCCACTTTGAGACAAAGCAGAAAGAAGTGTCAAGGATCAGGCAGACAAGGGAGAATCGATCAAACGTGCAGTGTCCAGGTATGGGAAGCAAGCCAACTCTCTCAAAGTCTTTGCCACTGCCAAAAACCATGCGACTGAAGCAAGCTTTCGCAATTCTGAGTATGAGTGTGGTTGGTGGGGCGACAAACTTATTATTGCAATCATAATGAGATAAACATGTTTCTTTAAAGTGTTGTTCTATATATAGCCAATATGGATGGATTAAAATGACATGTCTGTTGGAAATATTAATGTGGTTCAATAATTAAACTTAATATAAAAAAATGTTGATATGGCACACTAATTAACAAGAAAATGTCACATTGGCACTTATTGTCAAAAAGGTTGCCGACCCCTGGGCTACATCTTCACACATAGCATAGTCTGTTTTACAAAATTGCTTCATCAGCAAAATAATAATTATAAAAGTAATAACTAGAGTGGAACTCTAATAGATGTAACATTTGGGCATGAACATGCTCAAAATGAAAAATATAAATGTTTTCATAATCTGCATGTGCTCTTTGCACAGTATTACGCCTGGGCCACACTGCCTTTACCTCTCTACCTGTGTGTCGGCTACCTCGCTGAACTGCAGCTGATCGCATGCGAGTGTGGTGTCCACACAGACAGCGCTGCTGCTGCCAGCCCTGTCTTTGAACAACATCTGGAGTTTGGATTTGATGATGGCCATCAATAAAAGCATTGTTAACAAATGAAGGGATTCCATCCACAGAAATGCTAGACGGCTTTTAATTTGAAACGGATACAAATGGATGAGTTATAAAATGATTAATATATTTTTTCATTTCATTTCTGTGATATATTCTACTGATAGACATTGAAACTGTAGCAAAAATTGACTGTGATCAATTTTTCATGTGCCTGTATTTCAGATGGCATGTACAATAAACAATTCAGGACATATTTGTTTACAATGGTAGGCCTAGCTGACACTGTTTCTCATAGCACATACTTCATTCCCCCAGTCCATCAGCAATCATAGGACGAAGTCTTAGATAAAGGTCCGTAATTTCATACACATCATCAGACATTGCCAGGTTGTGTTCAGCCATAAGTTCCATACATAAGTGAAACACATCCTCATCACAAGGGTAGTCCTTAAAATAACAGTCCTCTCTGCATATTTCTAATTTCATTTGATCAGCATCCTGCAAGAAATTTTGAGCCCTGTAAAGGTTGGGAACTGCATACATTATTGAGGGGCGACCATTAGGAGCCCGAGGATTGTTTGTTGTTCTTATGCGATGGTCATTCCAGGCAGTTACAACTTCATCAAGCTCCTCCTAAATATTGGACAGAAAAAGAGTGAAAATATTTGTTGGAATATACACTACCGTTCAAAAGTTTGGGGTCACTTAGAAATTTCCTTATTTTTCAAAGAAAAGCACTGTTTTTTTCAATGAAGATAACATTAAATTAATCAGAAATACACTCTATACATTGTTAATGTGGTAAATGACTATTCTAGGTGGAAACGTCTGGTTTTTAATGAAATATCTACATAGGTGTATAGAGGCCCATTTCCAGCAACTATCACTCCAGTGTTCTAATGGTACATTGTGTTTGCTAATCGCCTTAGAAGACTAATGGATGATTAGAAAACCCTTGAAAACCCTTGTGCAATGATGTTAGCACAGCTGAAAACTGTTTTGCTGGTGAGAGAAGCTATAAAACTGGCCTTCCTTTGAGCTAGTTGAGTATCTGGAGCATCACATTTGTGGGTTCGATTATACTCTCAAAATGGCCAGAAAAAGAGAACTTTCATGTGAAACTCGCCAGTCTATTCTTGTTCTTAGAAATGAAGGCTATTCCATGCGAGAAATTGCGAAGAAACTGAAAATTTCCTACAATGGTGTGTACTACTCCCTTCAGAGAACAGCACAAACGGGCTCTAACCAGAGTAGAAAGAGAAGTGGGAGGCCCCGGTGCACAACTCAGCAAGAAGACAAGTATATTAGAGTCTCTAGTTTGAGAAATAGACGCCTCACAGGTCCTCAACTGGCAGCTTCTTTAAATGGTACCCGCAAAACGCCAGTGTCAACGCTCTACAGTGGAGAGGCGACTCCGGGATGCTGGCCTTCTAGGCAGAGTGGCAAAGAAAAAGCCATATCTGAGACTGGCCAATAAAAAGAAAAGATTGATATGGGCAAAAGAACACAGACATTGGACAGAGGAAGATTGGAAAAAAGTGTTATGGACAGACGAATCAAAGTTTGAGGTGTTTGGATCACACAGAAGAACATTTGTGAGACGCAGAACAGGTGAAAAGATGCTGGACGAGTGCCTGACGCCATCTGTCAAGCATGGTGGAGGTAATGTGATGGTCTGGGGCTGCTTTGGTGCTGGTAAAGTGGGAGATTTGTACAAGGTAAAAGGGATTTTAAATAAGGAAGGATATCACTCCATTTTGCAACACCATGCCATACCCTGTGGACAGCGCTTGATTGGAGCCAATTTCCTCCTACAACAGGACAATGACCCAAAGCACACATCCAAATTATGCAAGAACTATTTAGGGAAGAAGCAGGCAGCTGGTATGCTGTCTGTAATGGAGTGGCCAGCGCAGTCACCAGATCTCAACCCCATTGAGCTGTTGTGGGAGCAGCTTGACCGTATGGTACGCAAGAAGTGCCCATCAAGCCAATCCAACTTGTGGGAGGTGCTTCAGGAAGCGTGGGGTGAAATTTCTACAGATTACCTCAACAAATTAACAGCTAGAATGCCAAAGGTCTGCAATGCTGTAATTGCTGCAAATGGAGCATTCTTTGACGAAAGCAAAGTTTGAAGAACAAAATTAATATTTCAAATAAAAATCATTATTTCTAACCTTGTCAATGTCTTGACTATATTTTCTATTCATTTTACAACTCATTTGATAAATAAAAGTGTGAGTTTTCATGGAAAACACGAAATTGTCTGGGTGACCCCAAACTTTTGAACGGTAGTGTAATTCGCGTTGTATGCCGTTGTCTCTCTATAGTTAGGGGAGACAAGGGATGGTTGTATCAAAGGGATTGTTTTAACAGCACCACTTTCAACAAGAATGAATGACCTAAGAGTCATGTGATCAATTTAATTTATGACCACTTCTTTCCTGACCTGGAATGTAAAATTTTATATCTGTGTGAAGAAGTATGCAGCTTTTACAACCAAAACATAGATTTCCAGAAAAGACAGTAATTTCTTGGACGTGACGGGAAGTTTATATTTTGATTAGTACTGATAATGTTGAAGTTAAAATTGTTTAAGATTAGAGAATAATCCCTTAGGTAAAATGTGAAAGGTTTCATCTATGCTTATTTCAAACCACCATGCTGCTACAGCTAGCTATACATGGCTGACAGGGGTGGGGATGGATGTAACACTATTTTAATCTAATTAACCCTGAATTGATAACTTCACACATAGCACACATTTTTTGTTCACTACATAGATGATGTTCTCTTCTAAATTCTAATAAGCACCACCATAAAAGGTAAATACAAACACAATGGCACTGTGCTTTATTTAGCACATACGTTCCAGAAGAAAGTTTTTCAAATGTTTTAAAAGTATCAACAACTGCTCATTTTTAAAGAGTACAGTCATTCTTAAAGTGACTTAAAAGTCAGTGGCGCTATGTTTTTGTTCTTGGCGAACCACAGGAAGATGTTGAAGTGTTGACACATGCGCAATACACTATATTTTGTGGTGTGATCTCAATTTTGAATTCGACCCTTGTTTTCTTACAACTCACCTCAGGGTGTGTTAAAACTTACTTTGGAAGTCAATCAATCAATCAATCAAATTTTATTTGTATAGCCCATATTCACAAATCACAATTTCTCTCATAGGGCTTTAACAAGGTGTGACATCCTCTGCCCTTAACCCTCAACAAGAGTAAGGAAAAACTACAAAGAAAAAACAGGGTAAAAGTAATGTAGAAACCTCAGAGAGAGCCACATGTGAGGGATCCCTCTCCCAGGACGGACCGAAGTGCAATAGATGTCACTTGTAATGGAGAACATTAGAAAGATAAGGGTATTTGCAGCATTGATTAGAATAAACACTTTTTAGCATAATGGAAGGTCAATTAATTGAAGTCGGGCAGGTTATAACCGTGGATCACCTTGTATTTGAAATTGATTAATTAGTTCTGTGACATATTTGTAGAAGTCAGAAATATTGTCAAAATACTTATTTGTAGTTGACAAATAAGGGTACTTTGTGTAAAAATTTGAAAGCTCTAATAGAAGAATGCAGCTAGTTATAGGTGCTTGGACAAAAAGTGTTACAATCGTCCCCGGTTTCCCTTACATCTGTAATCAATAGGTTTTTAGGATACTGTACCTGTATGGTATTTTGGAAGCAAAACTGGATCAGCGATTTGTCAATGAAGCTGTCAACAAAATAGCCATCTGCTTTCAGCTGGTCGAAATGGTCCATCCAAAACTGGGCACATTCACTTCTCAAGGTGCACCACCAACGTTTAATCCTTTGATTGCCAGTACTTGGACCTAAAGTGACACACTCAGTACCATTCTCATCCTCATTGGTGTGCAGAAACTTTTGCATATTGCAAGGTGGGTATTCTCCGTATCGTGATCTAACTGTATTTTTTGCAGACATCCATTGTTTTCGGTCACAGCATCTATGAAGTAACCTGTGATAATACGAGGGTCATTGTTTGTTTTGTATGCTTCTAGCCATATAATTTTTCTTGAGAAGCCATCTATGCAACCACTGATACATATGCCGTAAGGCTTTAATTTGTCATAGCCGTCTATATGCCATACATAGTTTGGCCAACGGCTGACATACACACACCGTCTTAAACGGTTTCAGGCACGCAGATCTACTGCATTACTGTCCATCAGTCGCATCAATTGACGCACAGTTTCTTTGTCTGTAATTATCCCAGCCATCCAACATTTCTGGTGCATCCATCTGTAGCCATGCTGTTTGCCAGACGTTTGTAGCTGTTGGTGAATGAAGGATGCTACCTCAGCTTCATCTGTCTTATTCCGTCTCCGCCAAAGTTGGTTCTTTTGTAGCTTTCTCTCTAGGGTACGGAGGCTTAGTTTAATATCATGTGATTCCTCCAAAACCACTAAAATTTCACGATTTGTGAATCCACGTCTAAAGTAGTCTTCAATGATGGTATCCATTTGGATCTGCCAATCTTTGTCTCATCCTCTTGCTTCTGCTGCTTTTCAACAGAAGAAATTATTTCTCATTAAGTCATAATAATGAGATACTATCTCATAATTATGAGATACTGACTGTGGGCGGGGCGCAACAGAGCAGGGAAGCCGTGGTTGAGAGGCTGCGGTCAGGACAGCCGCCTGTCTCGTGGAAGTGGGCGACTATGCATCGATACAGAGACATAACATAGTCGATTCATGTTTTCTGCTCAGTTCATTGTCTTAGCGATGTGCTGCATAATTATAACCAGCGCTGCTCTAGGATCAGAACAGACGCTCATTAAAGGTCCGGTCGATCTGTATGTGTCGGAGTCTGTTTACGCCTCACTTCCCCTCTGACCTGCGCTCACTTTACACTTTAACAATAAACACCAGCACTGATCACAAGTTAGTAGGACACGTACAGGACTGATGTTTACTTTGTGTTTTGTTTGAGTTCATGAGACACATGTTTAAACACCGTTTGCATGCAGTCCCCTGCTTCACACAACACAAGACATAACGTGACGCGCACAGTCAGGACATCAGGGTTAAAGTGACGGAACGATCCGGAGTCATGATCCGTCATCATCGATTAATAACAAAAAAATACATGTGATTATCAGTTTGTGTGAAGAGGGACAGAGACGAGCATACACACACACACACACACACACACACACACACAGAAACGCAAACTTCGGCAGACAGACCCTGCAGTGAGTATCTCATAATAATGAGATACTAAGTCATAATTATGAGATACTAAGTGATAATAATGAGATAGTAAGTCATAATAATGAGATAGTATCTCATAATTATGAGATACAGGATTTTTATTTTCTTCATCACAGTGGCAGAAATTGGCTTCCATAGGTTTAACTTCACAGTTTTAACTTCACTTTTTTATCTGCACTGTTTTAACTTCAGTGGTTTAACTTCCCCATTTTAACGTTACATGTTTAACTTCACTGTTTTAACAGTTTTAACTTCACTGTTTTAATTTAACTATTGTAACTTCACTATTTTAACTACATTGTTTTAACTTGTCTGATTCAACTTCACTGTTTTAACAGTTTTAGCATCACTGGTTTAAAGGCCCCATATTTTACACCTTTCTCGGATTTAATTTGAGATATTGGTACCCCTAAGATGATATATCAGTGGTTTAAAGTCGAAAAAACTGCTGCAATGTGTATTTCTCTTCTGCCTCTCTCTGGAGCTGCAGACAGAACAGGATGTTTTCACCTGCCTCTTGAGCCCGTCCTCTGATTGGCTGACTGCACTTTGAGTGACACGCGACCAGGCTTATCGCCGGTCTCATTCTGGCGCATTCACTCTGGTAAACAGAGCTGAAAGACACATTGTTATGTTTGCAGCTATAGAAGACCAGCCACATATTTACAGTCGTTACAACAGGATGTTTCGGAACGGTAAGTAACACCGTCCTCATGTTTGTTCAAGTTTTAGCAGGACCCTTCCCCAATTTAGGAGTAACGTCCTGAGTTACAGTAAGGAGTTTCAGTACAGAGTAACATCTGCGTTACTCCGTACTGAGCAAGCTGCTAGCTCAGCAATAAGTCTGATTGGTGTTGCGTTCGTGTGGAGGGGTGGTGGTGGGTTTGGAGGCTGGACTGGTACAGGCTGGGTGGGGCTGAGACACGAGTGCGACCCCGCATGACTCATACGGGGGAGGAAGTACGAAACGAGACGTTTCGATAACATATTTCTTAGAATGGACTAAGTGAAAAAGTCCACGGAGTGACATACTTTGAGGGTACCTACTGACCCCCTTCAAGTAATTACGGCTAGCAAATCCCAGAAAATGTATTTTACACAATATGGGCCCTTTAACAGTTTTAGCTTCACTGTTTTAACAGTTTTAGCTTCACTGTTTTAACAGTTTTAACTTAACTGTTTTAATTACACTGGTTAAACTTCACTGATGTAACTTAACTGTTTTAACTTCACTGGTTAAACTTCACTGTTTTATTTAACTAATTTAACTACACTGGTTTAACTTCGCTGCTTTAACTACACAGTTTTAACCTCACAGTTTTAACCTCACTGTTTTAACTTCACTGTTTTGATTTAACTGGTTTAACTTCACTGGTTTAACTTCACTGCTTTAACTTCACTGGTTCAATTTAATTGTTTTAACTTCACTGGTTTAACTTCACCGTTTTAATGTAACAATATAAACTACACTGACTTAACTTTACAGTTTTAACTTTACATTTTTAACTTCACTGCTTTAACTTCATGTGTTTAGAGGCAACTGGATAATGTGTCCAAACGGTGGCGCAGTTATGCCTCTGCACGTCAGATAGGTGAGAGAGTTACCTGCACAGGAAGTGCTTTGTGAAACTGCTGCTTGTTTCTCTCAGTGGTAATGTGGGTGAGTGAATGAGCACGAGAACAATAGGTATGTAAAACGCCATAAATAATCCTAAAACTTGGTTATTTCCACATATAGAGACTGATGAGGTGTTCTTTTAATAAAGTCCCGACTCTGAGCCCGAAGGCCACAACCTCTGTTGCACTATTGTTTACAGAAACCCAGGTGAGTGTGACCACGTTTCTGCTAGTTTGTTGCTAGCCACTGACAGGGAGAAATGGACACTGCTCACTGTTTAAGCTGAGATACTATTCATAAAAACCAATCGGGAGTCATGAGAATGTGTTTGATGCTTTAACTATACTTTGGTTCATGTTGTGTTATTGTGTTTCATGTTCTAAAAACGTTGCTAATGCCAATCGCTAGCTAGAGCAACGGCCCACAGGGCTAATACAGCAGCACGTGGAAGGGTGACGTATTAAAGGAGCATTCCGCCCATTTTGTCAGGTTTAAAGCTGCTATGTGTAGAGGTCTGACTCTGACCCAAACTTTTTCCATGCAAAGGACCCCCATCCCCATATAGCATAAGCCTCTGGTGGGGACCCCCCAGTTGCAAACCTTTTTTACATTACATGTGCAATATGATGGCAAATATCCAAAATCAAACATACAGCTTCTTAAAATATTTCCCTTATTTTTATTTATAACTAATAATCTGTCTTATATCTGTTGCAAACATTTCTTGTCATTTCTGTACAGTAATATTAACCGTAAACATGTATGTATATATATATTCTAGTTTTTCTCTTTTGTTAGTTATTCATTACATTCAGTGTCTCTGTTCCGTTATAAACAGTGCTTGTCATTTAAGTATGTTTGTCTCTGTGTGTATACCTGGTCCCTCACTAGTGGGAGGGGTGGGCTTGGTGGCTCCTACACAGTTAAATTATCCTAGGTTTTATGGCTGTCAGTGCCAGACGAATGTCATGCTCCACTTGCAGACATGCTCTGTGCTTTGTTTTCAATACCTTCAATGTAGAACAGCCAGACTCGCAGAGGTATGTGGTGGCAAATGGAAGAGGAGATTTCATACCTCAGAGTTTTAGATGCCAAGGTGGTATTCCGTGGTTGTGGCAGTTTTGCAGCTGAGTCATCTTCAGTCTGGTTGTCGGATCTTTTTTTGCCTTTGGCAGGAGGTAGCTAGCTATTTCTCAGGCACAGAGGAACTTTCTGATGCAGCGGCTGCTCGATTCTGATTGGCTTGAGCGGTGTGTTTTTTAATTAAAAGATTGACATTAGAAGAAAAAAAAGATTGGCATTCAAGGACATATAGATTTCGATATGCAGTGATTAATAACATTTAAAAAACATATTTAATTTAATAATTTTATTTTTATTGTCACATTGTACTTCCAGGGGGGTCGGAAACTGTAACACCACCATGCTATATCATATGGGCACTTAAAAGAGCATTTCTGTGATAGTAGCCCAAAACACCCCTCTGGTCTGGGCTTTGTGTGGCACACTCTAGATGCCCTCCTCCACACATGGAGTTGGAATCTCCCTCTTCCTGTTTGCCAGTGGGACCAGGAACTCTGCATTAAGTGAGGGAGGCTGAATATACAGCCAAGACACCTGTACACAAAAATATTGAATAACTGCTTGTGAAAACTGTGTCTCAAAGGTTATCAACTTTTGATTGTGGACTCTGTATCAGTATAGTTTAGAAGGATTACCTGGTTTATGTGAGTTAATGTGATTGCTAGCTTAACTTACTACCATGCTGACTAATGCTACTGATACTGCGGTGTATAACTGTATGACCATCATTTATGTATGTGAAGTGTTTGCCACCTTCTATATTACAGGACATGGGGTAACGCCATGACACAATTTCCTTCCTGATGAAGCAGTTGTAAAGGAGAAGATGAGGCAGACCTTTGCCTATCGCCAAAAGATTGTTGACCCAGTGAAGTCCTCTGAAATATTTGCAGCGTTTCCAAGATTCTTGGACATAGCACACCATAACATTTACTATTCTATCTTGACTTATTCTATCCTGTGTACAGATTGAGCAGGATTTCAGTATGATGCTGCCTCTGCAAAGTTACTGGAGAAGTGGCCTACTGTTTACAAGCAGAAAGTCCTTGAACAAAGCCGTGGTCTCACACAGACAGGCGAGCTTTAAGACCTGGTTCAAAATGCCGAATCCACATTGGAAATAGAAAATGGTATGCTGCAATAAAATAATTATAATTATACTAATTGTTGTTGAAAGCAAAAACTGTTAGCTTTCAGTGGAAATTTGTGCATTCATTTTTACTTGAATTTTCAGGATGGGACAGTGACATGTCATCCATTTTGATCCTTGTCCACCTTCTACCACCATCACCCCATGGCCGCAAGAGACCAGTGTGATGGAAATCTGGAAATACAAGAGGCTGCAACACCAAATTTATCTACGTGTATTTTAATAGGGGCTTTCTGCAGAAAGGATCAACACAGAGAGTCACAGGGATCTCAGAGTGAAGATGGAGAACAGTCAAATGCAAGGATCTGTGATGGAAATTCTGATCTTGGGTAATGATTAATGAAAGAACAGACATGTATGTAGAAGAATGGGATAAACAGATGTGTTTATCTTAAAAGTCAGCTGTGAGTTAATGTTAGGTTTACGATTATCACTCCAGGGACTTTACTTTTATGGCCTCAGAAAGCCTGAAACTTTATGGTGTCTCGGACATCTGGTGGGGATTTCACCCCAGGGGTCACTCCAGGGGTCTGGGCCAGAGATGAAGCCAGGACGTCCCCCACCGTAATGAAACATCAAAGAAGCTGATGAATAACTTCTCTTTAGCTAGTGGGAGGGGGCTATGCGTTATAAGAACACAGCACTCAGGAGTGTTCTTGGCTCATTGTATAATATCCTTCTGATGATTGTACTTTGAGTCCATCTGCAGATGTAGAATTAAACTTACCGAAAGACAACTGTATGACTTTGTGTTTGATTAATAGAAAATTGCCAAGACAGATTTTATATAGGAGAACTAAGCCTGTTTGTCCGAGCCAGTTCAGACTGGTTCTGTAGGCGCAGTTTAAGACAGGAACTAAAGCACAGGAATAAATGATTTGCATACATTTCCATTGGGTTCTTGGACAGTCAATAAGTAATGGAAAGGTCTTACAGGTATATAAAAAGGTCATACAGGTTTCTGGTCATAAACATTTCAGGTCATGGAGTCTTAGACAGTATGCAAAAAGTTACTCTTCAACTATAATATAGGTTTCAACCACACTTTTTCCGCTACACCAAGAACACTCTCACCCAGACAAGCCTGTGACCATCTTGTGAAGTTCATCAAGGCAAGTTTACAGTTCAGAGAAATTACAAGAAAAAATCATTATCTGTAATTTGAACAGTTTCTCAAACTGTGTGAGATGTGACTTATTGCAATTCCATACTAAAACAGTTCTTGTGTTACAGACTGGGACCAGCATCCAGGGGCATCTGGACAGCATCATGGAAAGCCTTCAACCCTATCTGCTTGCTGTGGGGACCAAGAAGAGTGTGATTCACAAGCTCTTCATGTGATTGACAAACATGCAATACATTGTAAGTAATCAGACTCTCTTGCCAGTTTCGATAAGCTTTTCAAAGCTCATTTTGTCTTTGGTACCTCATACAACCAGGATCTGTTAAATGTGTCCAACTTCTTGCAAACCACCATTTATGAAATTGATGTTGGTACCACTAAGGTGAATCCTAGGGTTTCAAAGTTGAGGACTCGGATGCTGCATTGAGTTCATACAGAGATGTTATGTTTTGTTTGCAAAAGCCCTCAGGCAAATGCCAATTCCCTGACTAAGCACTTGAAGTTGATCCAGGGACTTTGTTGAGGAAAGACACTGCATCTTAAATGTGGTCAGGCTAGTTGTTCACAAGTTTATGGCACTTTTTCTGGGTTTAGAAAGCATCTCAATAAAGCACACAGACCTTGTTCTGATCCTGGTGAAGGCCCATCTAAACCTGAAGCGTTAACAAGTCATGTTGAAGTCTTGCCATCAACAAGTTCACACTTAGTTCTTGTCAATTAGAGTCTTGTAGGCAGCTGCCTGGCAGGTGTTGGTGAAACAACCATTAACTCTTTGATCATTTCCATGGAAGAGATTGTCGATGTGTGATGGAAATTCATCTTGAGATTTGAAATAATGAAATTCTCAAACTGGAGTTGCCTTTGAGTCTTTATAATAGTAAGCTCTGCAGAGGTTACACAACAAGCACGGGTGCTCAAAATGGAACTGGCCGCAAGTTCACAAAAGCCAGAACTTATACAAAGAGGCGTTTCATAAAACAATATGAAAAAAGACAAGCCAGAACTAATACAAAGAGGCGCTTCATAAAACGTAATATGAAAAAAAGACATGAAATCATCATCTGTGTCTATCTGCTGTGTCCGTCCGCTGTAGCAAACTCCCTGTTTGTCAAGGTCACAGTAGTGAGACACCTGGTCAGTGGAATTTTCCCACCACATTTCTCCCTTTGATCATCAATAAAAATATGATCACTAACGAAAAATAATCAATAAACACCATAACAAACATCAATAACAAACATCAAATCATAGAAGAATATCGACGAGTCTTCAACCCACTCACTTTGCGTAAGTACAGGGTCACATCCACCATGGAGAGGTTCTAGAACATCGATGCATGGCAGGGAGGTGCAATACGTAGTCACTGCTGTTTTTGTGGAAAGAAAAAAAGTTCTTTTCCTGTAATTGAGCAAGCATTTAAAATGAAAATGGAAGGAAATCAGGTCAAACAACATCATCATCTCATTAACCATTCTCAAAATTTAACATACTGGCAAACAGATTGGCAAAAGTAACTCATTAAAATGTAATAAAACGTTAAATGTCAACATACAGTATATCTAAGGTTGAAAATATGCAGTAAAAACTTTTTTAATTCTTGTTAGGAAGTAAAAATTGATTAAGTATGTACAAACTTCATAAAGTAACTCACATCAACCTTAAAAATTCACAGAGATTTAAATTAAGGCATCATAAAATATGAAGTTGAAAGGATAATTGCAGTAGCTGTTTTTGTCCAGTGAAATCACTAAGAAACACATAAGCAAGCTGGGAGGAGAAAATAACATTAAAAATGAAAAATAAAAAAAAGTAAAATAAAACTAAATTTGAGTATCGTCATCAGAATCATCTGTGCTGTCAGTGTCCAGGTAGGGAGGGATGGGGAATAAGTCAGAAATGTCTGCGACAGAGGAGGGTATGGGCTGATATGACAACATAGTCTTAGTAACACTTGCATCAACTGGATGGGTGATGAGGCCACGAACGCAAGGAATGATACAACATCCGCAGAGGGCAAAGATACCAAGGCACAGAGCAAATACAGCGAGAAAAGAGATAAGAATGGCTTTCCAGTTATTGAAAAATTTCTGTATGGAGTACCAATCAAATGGGTGGGCGACGCCGGAATTCTCTGTCCATTCTTTACTAAGGGATTCTAAGGCAGCAATGGCTCTGGAGACAGAACCATCAGGTGCCGTGTTGTTAGGGATGTAGGTACAACAAGCGTCTCCGAACATGAAACATATGCCACCTCTTTCAGCAAACAACAAGTCCAGTCCCATCCTGTTTTGCCAGGACACATGGGAGGTGGGGGACAATTGATCCGCGAGACCTTTGATAGCGGCAGTTGTGTGGTTAATGAAGCGTTGCTGATTGTAGTAAATATAATTAATCCATTCTGTGTTCTTCTGAGTTTCAATAGAAGCGCCAATCCACGGAAGCAGGTGAACAAACCCACTAGCAATTTCGTTACGAGCCTTATATTCATCAGGAACGCCTCTGGGCATACCAATGGCATCTAAGGTAATGGTGTTATCAAAGCTGCCAAAGGGAACCACAGCACGCTTGGTGATATGGTGGCGGGACCGGGGAGGGAGGACAGACAGATCACTAACAACATTGTCTGAAACCGGTATAATGTGGACTTCCTGAGCTAACAGGGCTATAGCACACAAACCATTCCAATTACCAGGGAGGGAACGTCTAATACCATCACAAATCCAATACAAATCAGGATACGGCTCAATACCAGCATCAAAAGCATCACGTTTCCATCTTCTACCAAAACTGCCATCCTCTTCGATTTCCAGGCCAACCTGGGAGGACTGGGGATTACTAGTGGATTTGGGTCGATAGAGGGTGTGAATTTTGTGACAGGGTACTGAAGTGGCACCGACACTCATGCTACCGTAGGTCCGATTGAAGCAGGTAAATGTCGCATTAGGTGCAATCAGTATCTTACTTGAGGCTGCCCGCGGCGGTGTTGGGGCTTTAAGTGACATGTCAGGACAGGTACGGAAGAGAGTGCTATTATACTGCCAACGTGTTTGTCTAGAGGCGTGCACAATAATGCAGTCTAGGGGGCAAACTGGTTTACCTCTCTGTCCCTCAGATTGACATGTGCCATTATCAGGGAAAGAAACAAGAGTTAACGTAGTTCTATAACCTTGACAGACCAAACATGATGAGGCAAATGACGAACGAACAGTGTAATTTAAATGCTGAAACCATAAGTTCCTTTCTAACCACGACGGGGCCCAATTAGCACTGTACGGATCAAGGGGACCTGAATCACTTCTCTTGTGTCTAGTCAAATTTGCATGTGCTGGATGGTTCTGAGAGGACACTGTGGGAAAAGAGGAGTTCGTTAGATCATCAGAGACTTTTACAAGAGTGTGTCTAGACAAAATAATGGGCAAAACAATAATCAAGGAGATCATGGATAACACGCATATTATCTCTGCCTCTGAGGCCACACAACCCTGGATGTCGAAATGGATGCCATGGCCGTGGCCTGTCCATCATCTCAGTTGTCAGGCAGATTTCTTCTGTGTTGTGGCAGAACGCTCGTGTGGTTAATCATACAACACTCTCGGTGCTTCTCAACCTGTGGAAGTATCAGTGTGTGTGCTTTCAGTTGAAGGCGTCAGCTGGTCAGATGGAGCTGGTACTCGTTTGCAGTGGCTGGCGTGGATCCAGGTGGCTCTTTCAGCAACTTTCACTGCTGTGTGGGTTGTGAGCAGTACCTGGTAGGGCCCTTGCCACCTGCGTGAGCGCCAGTTCTTTCTCCGGAAGTCTTTGACCACCACGAAGTCGCCTGGCTGGAGGTTGTGAAGCGGTTCAGTAGCTGGATGAGGAAGGGAGGATGCCACCTGTTTCCTGATGTCTGAAAGAGAAGAAGTTAGGTTAGCACAATAGGACAACATGTCATGATCACACAAGTCTGTGGATGGAAGCGGAGAAGAAGGAGGATCCACACCAATGTGGGGAGGAGTTGCAAAAATAATCTCATGAGGTGAAAGATTAGACCTGGTTCGTTTTCTCATCCTCATGTACATCAGCACCAGAGGCAGGACTTTTGTCCATGCAAGACCTGTGTCTTCACAGCACTTTGCAAGTTTAGTTTTGAGTGTGCCGTTCTCTCGTTCCACAGCTCCACCACTGGCTGGATGATATGCACAGTGTGTTCGCACATCCATACCTAGATGAGAACCGAGTTGTTTGACAGCTTCGTTTACGAAATGTCTGCCGTTGTCATTGGAAATTCTGCTAGGAATTCCCCATCGTGGAATAATGTCTCTTAACAATGCTTTGGTGACCACACTTGCAGTTTGTTTTGAGGCAGGAAAGGCTTCAACCCATTTTGACCACATGTCGACCATCACTAAACAGTGAGATTTACCTTCTGACGGTGATAGCTCTATGAAGTTCATCATCAGATGTTCAAAAGGTCGAGTAGGTGGTGGGTGTGCTGCCTGTCTGGTTACAGCCACTGGCCTGCCAACATTGTGTGTGGCGCATATCTGGAGTCAGTGTAGACTGTGAGTGTTTTACCAGTAGCCAATTTGCATGCTTCCGTGAGTGCGATGAGCTCTGCTGCCTGTGCTGAGAGGTGATGAGGAAGAGAAATCGAGAGGAGAACTTCGTTATCTGAACAAACAGAAAAACCAACACAGTTAGTACCAGAGACAGGGTCACGTGAGGCAGACCCATCGACATACAGAATCAAGTCAGAGTTAGAAAGAGGTTCGTCAGAGAGGTCAGGTCGTGGGGAACACTGGACTTGAAGTTTAGCCACACAGTTGTGTTCTTCCCCGTCATCCGGAAGCGGAAGAAGTGTTCCTGGGTTCAAAGTTGAACAGCGTTTCACTGTGATGTTGGGCATGTCAAGAAGAACAGTGTGATACCTCAACCAGCGAGCAGCAGAGAGATGTGAGGTCTTCTGTTCTGTAAGAATGAGAGACACAGCATGAGGAACAAGGAGTGTCAAGTCAGAGTAATCTACTATGTCTCGTGAGGCAAGGACAGCTTTTTCACAGGCGGCCACTGCACGCAAACAATGTGGAAGGCCAGCTGCCACCGGATCAAGTTTGGCGGAGAAGTAGGCGACAGGGCGATATTTGTCACCATGAGACTGAAGGAGGACAGAAGTCATGCAGCGGTCTCTCTCATCCACAGCCTGAACAAAAGGTTTGTCAGGGTTAGGGAGAGCAAGAGTTGGAGATTGCTGCAGCGTCTTCTTCAGTGTGACAAATGCCTCGTCTGCCTCTGGAGTCCAAACGACACGTTCGTGAGGAGTGAGTGATTTGCCATGGTATAGAGCACCTAAGGGGGCTTCAAGAAGAGCAAAGTCAGGAATGAACGTTCTACAGAAAGAACATGTGCCGATGAATGACATGAGTTGTTTCTTCGTCAAGGGTTTAGGCATGTTAACAATAGCTTCTACTCTCTTATCAGACAGGGATTTGCCATCTTTGGTGACGACATGACCCAGAAACGTGACAGTTTGTTGTACAAACTGTAGTTTGCTGAGGCTGACTTTATGGCCCTCACGAGCCAGATGTCTCAGCAAAGCGATCGTATTTGTTTCACATTGCTCCTGTGTGGGACTGGCAACTAGTAGATCATCAACATACTGCAAGAGAACTGAACCCAGAGTGAGGATGAGGGGTTCAAGACTGTTCCTGAGAGCCTGATTGTATAATGATGGAGACTCACAGTAGCCTTGACATAGGCGTGTGAACGTGTAGGCCTTGTTTTAAAAATTAAAAGCTAACCAGTACTGGCTGTCCTTGTGGACAGGAACACTAAAAAAAGCGTTGGATAAGTCTACAACCGAAAACCACGCTGCATTAGGCGGAATTTGGGAAAGCTGCGTGTATGGGTTGGGAACAATAGGCGATCGAGAAATTACGGCATCATTCACAGCCTTCAGATCTTGCACAAACCGCCAATCAGTAGGTTGACCTTTGTCTCTGATCTTCTTAACTGGGAACAGTGGAGTGCGGACCGGTGAATCAGGGCAGGGGACAATTACACCAGCCTACAAAAAGGATTCAAAAACAGGACGTATCCCCTCCACTGCTTCCTGTCTGAGTGGATATTGTTGTTTACATGGCCTATAATCAGATTTTGGAGTGATTTTGACTGGATCACAGTTTCTGATGAGGCCCACATCATATTTGTCCTTTGCCCACAGTGTTTCAGGCAGATCTGAAAGTAAAGGCGAAACATCAGAGGGGTTGGACAACATTGCATAAGAATGAAGGTGATTTTCAGTCACAACAAATGAGCGTGTGGCTGGAGAACAGAAGGTTGGAGACATTTTTAGATCAAATGCACTCAGACTGGGTGAATACATTACGTCCGGCGTGGTTGTGGGTTGCCAATCAACGGCAGCCTGGCATGATCTGACAAATGGGCCTAAGCCTTGCCACTGGTCATCATGGGACTTGGAGAGCGAGATGTGAGGGCTGGAATTTGAGACGCGAAACAGTGCCATCTGTTGGTCAGTGAGTGAGACGGAAGCTGCACTTCTGGAACCAGACCAAAAAATATTGGACACTTTCAGAGAATCATCAGAAAAAGGCAAAAACAGAGATTCATAAACGTGATCTGCTGTGTCTGTCACATGTGAAGTGCAGTGCAATGAATCAATGTGCATAAAATCTGAAAAAGGGGTGACGAGAGAGTGTGACGTGGAGAGCAGATCAGTGGAGACATTTATAGGAAGTTGCCACTGATATACAAACAGCTGCTCATGTGTGGTCTGTGACATTGTGAAGAAGAATTGTGCATAACCGTCACTCCATCAGGGGAGGATACTAAATTGAGGCCTAACACAATCATCAAATCTCTTCCTAATAGATTAATTGGGCAACAGGGAGACAACAGAAAATCATGTTCAAACCTTATGGGATGTTTGTCAAACCGAGCGGCGCATTTGAGAGGTTTTGTGAAATTTTCTTTTACAGTGGCACTGCTGGCACCGCTGGCACCTTGAGAGAATATAAAGCGACCACTCATCTCAGGAGATGTGGGCAAATCTGACATCCTAACCACAGAATAACCTGCACCAGAGTCGACCATGAAATTAAGTTTGTGACCGTTAACACACAGTTCGAGTTGAGGCATTTTCTTAAAAGCATCACTATTGTACTTAACATAAGAACCACAAAGTTGTGTTTGCTCTGGTGTGTGTGTGTGTGTGTGTGTGTGGTTAGTTTAGCAAGCGTTTCTTCGTTGCTGGAGCTTCTGTGTGTGTGTGTGTGTGTGTGTGTGTGTGTGTGTGTGTGTGTGGTTAGAATTGCAAGCGATTTCTTCGTTGCTGGAGCTTCTGTGTGTGTGTGTGTGTGTGTGTGCTTCACTTCCCTTTCTCTGATCCTCGGCGGGTAGATGGGTCGTCTCCCCCCCCGTCTGCCTCCTCCTCACTTTCTGTATTTCGGTCGGCAGTGAAAGTTCTTGGCTCCCCGTCCTCTCGCCGTTGGGGGCAGTTCTTTGCCCAGTGTCCTTTTTGTCTGCAGATTAAACACTCATCTCTGGCAAGTGGGGGTCGTCGAGAGAAACCTCTCCCACGGCCACGTCCGCGACCACGCCCCTCTCTTCCTGGTTCAGTGAAGTTGGCTCTGCTATCAGCGTTATCTTGTCTGTGTGGCCTTGACAGGGCAGACACAGCCTGCATCATGGTTAGCTGTGCTTTCTGGAGTTGTTGATCCTTTTTCTGCTGAGTTTTGTCTTTGGTTTCTTTGTGTTGACGTTCAGCATGTTCAGCATGACGTCTGACCTCTGTCAAGCGAGCATCCTCAAGCCCGATGCAGGTGTGCCCCATAAGCCCCTGGCTCGTTGCCAAGGTTGTCAGGTATGGGGATGCCGCTGTGTTGATTAAACAGGACGGTCAGACGTGTGAGGAAATCTCCTACGGTTTCGCCTGGTTGTTGTCTGCACCCCGTTATTTTGGACATGTCAATTTTATTGGGGAAGGCGGTCCTCAGGGCATTGAGGAGTGTGTTGAGAGCGTTGACGTATGCTGCATTAACCGCATCATCCCAGTCTGGTGAAGTCAGACGGAGGTCTCCCCCACAGTGCTGACATATCTTTGCAAAGTCAGTGGGGCCTAATTTCTTCATTAGAAGTCGTCTGATTTCAGACACCGTTGGCATGAATTCATGGCAAAATGTTTCAAACTGGAGGGCAAATGCTGTGCCAGAGTTCCGTGGGTCTGGGAGGTGATTCAGTGCTTCAGTCATGTCTGCGTCAGTCCATGGGCGGTAGACGAGGGCTGGGCCGGTTGGTCCCATGATGTTTATCATAGGAGCAGTTATCACTTCTCCCTGCTGTTGATTTTGACGAGTTCTATTTGCAATGGGAGAGAAGGAGGCGGAGCCTAGAGATGAGGAAGAGGTGACATCATCATTCAGTCCTCCCGCTGCCCCGTCTCCATAGACTGGGAGAGCGGTGGGTGGAGTCTGAGATGGGCCTGATTGTTGATTGGTGGAGTCTGGTCTCTGCACATCATATGGAGGGGGGTTTTGTCGTTGGGGAGGAGGGAGGCAGGCGTCGAGGAGAGGACCGCCACACCCTGTAAGGGGAGGATAAAGAGATCTATATGATTTCTTTTCAACTTTCTTTTCTACATTCTCAGTTTCCTTCTTGTCAACCTTAGCCATCTGTTTAAATGCTTTTTTTCTGTCCCTACACTCTGCCTCTTTTTCCAACATTTCAAGACACTTTTTATTGTCTTCTATGTATTTCCACATTGTGACCTTGACTTTTTTCTTGCTTAAAAGTTTAATTTTTTCGACGCTAAATGACCCGTTATGAGGAAAAGCAAAGTCTTACTGGAAGAAATGTCACACTTTCCCTTCCATATCTTGCAACCATAGAGTCCACAATTGGACCCTCTGGGCTTTGAAGTCCCTGACTTCCCTTGTTACCTATCTTTATCAATTAAGTGTATGAAATCGTGCACGTCTACAATTTCCCTTGAACACTCAATTTAAGACGTGGACGTCTCCACGAATCCTTGTTTCTTTCTCTGGCAAAACAGGAAAAATGCCTTCCACGAATCCTTGTTTCTTTCTCTGGCAAAACAGGAAAAATGCCTTCAACTAGGATGATTGCCACAAGGACGAGTCAGATTAACATCATTAATCCACAATAATCCAGAGAGAATGACTAATACACCCGTTCCAAATAAAACCCTTTAAATGTATTATTTCTTATGTTTGATTTTGTATTTGAGAAATCATCTAAACCAGGGGTGTCCAAACTTTTTTTCCCGAGGGCCACATACAGAAAAATATACGAAGGACTGGGCCACTCACTAGACGTGAGGTATACTGCCTCACCTCTCATGCACTAATATTGGCAAAATCAATCAAATGCAGGTAAATTACATTTGATAATTGAACATGTTTGAAGAAAAAAAAGCCTCCATCAAAGCTCTCCATTAGTAGATTTTCATTTTATTTTTTACAAAAAGGTTGGCAGGTCATTCTCTCAGTGACAGCCTCAGATTGGTTCTTAGGGTGCTGATCCCCCTTCATTGTCCTGTATGAAGGGAGAGACAAGAAGAGAAATAGGGAATGTGGATATTTCAAGCTTATTACACAAATAAATGATTGGGCTTGTTAACACATCAACTAACGTTTGTTAAAAACTTGTCATCAACTTTAATTGACTGAATTTATTAAGTAATTGGGCTTATTAACAAATTAAAACTGTGTGTATATTTTTAACTCACCTGTAATGGGAAGAATGTTGCGCTCAGTGGGAGCAGTGATGCTGATTCTTCAGAGAATCATCACACTGAATTTCGATCAGTTCTAATTGCAGACTCTCCTCCACTTCTTCTGCATCCATTGAAAACGGAGCCGCAAACAGTGTGATTTCCTTCTCAATGACAGAAAAATCTTGGAAGCGCTGACTGAATTCTGTCATGAGAGATGTGATCACAGACACATATTCTCCCATTTTTGCAGAGAGCTTGGCATTTGGAAATGCGCATTTGATTTCGGTCAGCGTGGGGAAGTGCGCTACATTGAAGTTGCGCAGTTGTGACTCGAAGAGACGGAGCTTCGCACGGATATACTTCAGAACTGGCTATTGTTGCATTTTCTTGAGCTTTGTTAGCACGGAAAAACTGTTGCTGCGTTAGCAGGCTAGCTGCCATTTGCTTTACCTTCTCTTTCCGCTCGGCGCCAGTGTAGGACGTGAAGGTCTGATGTTTCGTTTCATAATGCCGTCGTACATTGTACTCTTTCATCACGGCAACACTCTCATTGCAAATCAAACAAACACACTTCCCCTTGGTTTCTATGAAAAAATATTCATTTTTCCACCGAGTCTGAAATTTTCTGCACTCGCTTGCAATCTTGCGTCTCTTCGGTTCCGGCATTTCTGGTGACCCTGAGCAAATTTTTTCTTCGATTGCTTGCTTTGTGGAGACGCTGCCTTGTTCAAGACAATAGCGCCACCTAGTGTTTAAACTAAGAAGTGCAATACAGTGGGCCATAGTCCATTATATTTTTAGACTTTGATACGGGCCAATTAAAAATGGATGGCGGGCCGCAGTTGGCCCGCGGGCCGTAGTTTGGACACCCCTGATCTAAACAGTCATGAAAATCAGAATTTCAACATCTCACCAGATATAAGATGACCAAAGAGAGGTCTTTGGACCCCTGTGAAGAAGGTCCGGAACCCCAGTTATTTCGGCCCTCTCTTCTCTTAACTGTTGGAGGTAGAGGCAGAAGATTTTCTCTCTTGGGTGATCAGCCACCGAAGACTTCTCGGGTCCAGATGATCTTTCAAGGGATCCTGTTCGTGACGCCAAGTTTGTGATGGAAATTCATCTTGAGATTTGAAATAATGAAATTCTCAGACTGGAGTTGCCTTTGAGTCTTTATAATAGTAAGCTCTGCAGAGGTTACACAACAAGCACGGGTGCTCAAAATGGAACTGGCCGCAAGTTCACAAAAGCCAGAACTTATACAAAGAGGCGTTTCATAAAACAATATGAAAAAAGACAAGCCAGAACTAATACAAAGAGGCGCTTCATAAAACGTAATATGAAAAAAAGACATGAAATCATCATCTGTGTCTATCTGCTGTGTCCGTCCGCTGTAGCAAACTCCCTGTTTGTCAAGGTCACAGCAGTGAGACACCTGGTCAGTGGAATTTTCCCACCACAGATGATATCCATAATTGAGCAAATGAACATGTGAAAAGTTGTCTATCTTTACAGGAGCCTGTCAAAAGTGACATTGAGGGTAAAATTGATCAGTGTTTTGAAAAATGGAAAATCCTTTTGGTGAATTAAATTCTGAAATTAAAAGAAGGCAGTATTTTACAGAGAAGTGGGGAAGGCTAGACCCAGAGGAAGTTGTTCTTGGTAAAAGATTTGATACTCTGCGCAATATGAACAGGTTGTTGTTACTGATAAATTTGTTTACATTCCAATTTTGAAAACATTACAGTTTATTTGCAAACATCCTAATATACAAGAGATGATGCAGACTAATTCCAGTTCTAAAGAAAATCTTCTTTATGATTTGTGTGATGGAGATCTTTTAACACAAGTATGCATTTAAAATTCAGCTTTTCTATGATGATTTCGAAACTGCAAATCCTCTGGGATCAAAACGGAGAATACATAAGTTAGGAGCAATTTATTTCACCTAGTGTAATTTTTCTCCAAAGTACAACTCAAGTTTGCTTAATATTCATTTTGTCGCTTTATTTCATGTCCAAGACATCAAAACGTATGGCTTTTCAAAAATACTCGATCCACTTGTGCAGGATATTAAAATACTGGAGAGAGACGGAATTAGGTTCCCCTTATATGATCAGCCAGTGTTTGGAACTATAGTCCAAGTAACTGGAGACAACCTTGGTCTTCTTTGTTTATTCGGTTTTGTAGAATCATTCAGTGTTTGTTGCCGCTTTTGTCTCGCTGAGAAAGAGGACTTTCAGACCCAATTTAATGAAGATTCACCAATCATAGTTATGCGAACTCTAGCACTACATGCAGAACACTGCCAAAAAATGGAAACAAATCCTACTCTTCCATATGTGATGGGTGTTAAACTCTCTTGTCCAAATGATATGTCAAAGGGTATTACTACTTTTTTAAAACACTTGATTGCAGAACACCATAGGCTATTCAAACATTTGTTTCCAAACAAGAAGCTGCTTCCAAAGCATCATTTTATGGTGCATTACCCTACATGTATTCTTTGGACCACTTTTGCATAGCTGGTGCATGCGCTATGAAGCAAAGCATAATTTCTTTAAAAAACATTTAAAAAGCCTAAAAAATGTCACAAAAACATTGACAACGAAACACCAAAGCCAAATAGCGTACAATTGGCAGACATTTGACCCCAACAGAGTGATGATTGGTCCAAGTAAAATGTTATCTTTAAATTTGATAAACTGGGGCTGTGAGACAGCTGAGACACTTCAGGTACCAATTGACACCAAGGTTTTAAATGTTAGATGGGCCAAAGCCCATGGATATATGAATCGTCCAGGTTAAGTTGTCCGTCTTAAAGTCCAGTGTGAGATGCCAGTTTTTCACAAAATCCATCTTGTTGTTGCTAAAGATGAGAGATTACTGTTGGTTACGTTTGCACTACAAACAATATGTCTTGATGAGCATTTTCATGCCTTTAAAGTTGTGTCAAACGGACCTCATGTTGTTGATGTCAAAGAGCTTTTCTGTTACAAAGCATTTGATATACATATGTCATTAAGTTGTGATGATTCATGTTTGTTTATTGTCCCATACTATTTCGTTTGAATTAAAAACACTAAATGGTATTTTCTTAAAATCCAGATGTATTTGATTGCAATGTTGGCTTCTTAATTTACAAGTACTATCAAAGAATGAACAGAGGCAAAACATGTTTCTTTGGGGCCACAATTGGATTTTTCTTAAAGTATCTACTTTATAAAAACAATAAAACATCAGAGTTTTGATGTATTGCAATTTTCATTTTTGCACTTTTTGAATAAAGTGTGCTTAGTTAAATATTTATTGCTGATTTATTGACCATGTTGGATTTAAAAATACCCTTCCAGAGTATGTTATAGTAATTTAGTAGTAATTTTAATACAATTGTACACATAATGCATAATATTCTATATTGAGTAAAGTAAAACTCCATATTAAGTTTATTTCAATTCTATATTGAGTGAAATAAACCTCCAGGTTGAGTTAATTTCAATTCTATATTGAGTGAAATAAACCTCCAGGTTGAGTTAATTTCAAGTCTATATTGAGTGAAACAAAACTCTACATTGAGTGAAAAGTACTCTATATTGAGTGAAATGGCAGTAGAGTTGTTTTCATTTTACACTACATAGAGTAAACTGGCTGCATCTACTCTGTGCATAGCTGCCTTCATTCTGCTCCACTGTACCCTGTGGCCTAAGGACCTCAGTCTTCCCATGACTTGTAGCAGAAAGGAGAAAACTAAAAGGACAGAATGGCCCTTTACTCCTCAACAGGAAAAGGAGGGGCAAGGGAGATGATAAGTTGGACACACCTGTGAGCCAGAGAGGAGAGGGAAAATCAAACAAAGGCAGCATGGAGTGGAAGCATGTGAAGTGAGAGTAACTGTAGGAAGGAGATCACAAAAAAGATAAACTAGTTTCTGGAAAGTTGATCCAAGAACCGGCTGGATTTATTTCACAATCGTCCTGAACCATGAGGCAAGAAAGCTGATCCCTGGAGCCTGAAGTGGATTTTAAAAACCATCTAACCTGCTCGGATTGGAACGTGATTCCCTCTTTCCTGGATGAACCAAACAAGCTAAGTATCCCTATTGAAACTCTCCTGGCTTCACCGAGTTCCCTTGGCCTCTAGAAACTTCACCCCTCATCTTCCCTCTACCTGGAGATTAAAGGACCGCCATTAAGAACACACATTTCCCTCACTTTACCTTTTCATTGGACCCTAACTCCCCTCTCCAACAACCACACACCCACACACACACACATATCCTTCTTTACCAATCGAATTATGAACTGAATGGCATATTATATACAAACTGCTTTTTTTCCTGAACACTCTCCCCACACACACAATCTCACACTTGATCTGAACTCGACCTATACTCATCATGAACTCTTAATGGAAGCTTCTTTCATATGTTTATTTAATGGACGGTTAATTGTTCTTATTTGGAAATGAATTTGTTTGCATTGATTACTGGATATTTTGGTCAATATGAGTTCTGTCTGTTTATCAATCATACCTATTTGATTTGATTGTTAACTTGATTGAATAATTCAATTGAATATATATTGACTAACCGACTTGATTGTGATTTATTTTTCTTTGATGCCTTTTGTAGTTAGGTAAATAAGCTATCCGGGTTAACTCTCTTACCGGGAGATATTAACATTTTTGGTAGGTGAAGAAGCCCTGTCTGGTGCCAACTCTTTCATTTTTTCAATTTAGAAAACCTACGCTACAGACTAACCTGTAGCCAATATGGGGCATCTGAGCTAAAGTGTCAAGCTCCTGGTCTGACATTTTATTGTAATCATTCAAATTGAACTATACTTAAAATATTCTGGCTCCAAAGGAAGGAGTGGAAAGCTGCACACTCATTTCTCTAATGCAGTCTTTTTCATTTTTGATTCCATCAAATTCTATTCAACATTTTGGCATATATTGTCCTCTTAAAGGGGATGTGTGACTGGGTGGCTTTCAAGGCTTGTGACTATTATGAAACATTGAAGTGCCCCTTGTACCCCTTAACACTGTTTCTAACTCAAAAAGTGACATACTGCTTTTCCACAACAGAATCGAACGGCTGTGGCGTGTTGTGTGGACAGCAGTAACTAGCACATATTATGATGTTAATGGTTAATGGTTGTGTATTTATATAGCGCTTTTTTAGTCTTGATGACCACTCAAAGCTCTTTACAGTACAGTTTTACATTCACCCATTCACACACACATTCATACAGTGCATCTATTAGCAGCACTTTGATGTCCTGCACACACTTGAAGAAGAGGGACTGCTGGATATCTTAAACACACTGCACATCTTCCTGGTGCACTATGTGTTCCTACCCCGTCTCTGCAGGGACCTTCACACCTTCACTGAAGGATGGAACCATCACCCACCCCTCAGAAGTTGTGGCAGTTGGGCCTGCTGCAAAACAGCACAGATTAGGCTGAGAATGTTGAGGTACACACTTACTTTTCTCTGTTGAACATACTTTGATTCAGGCAGTACGTCCTTGAATACTGCACTGTAAATGTATGCTTACACTGCTATTTGAATGTTAGGATCTGCAAGAACTTGACATAGACTGGGAGAGTGCCCTTTACCATGATGAGGCCCTACCAGAATCTGGGGTTGTTCTTCCAGAACTTCCCACGCCCCTAAATGAGCAAGATATGACAGAACTACAAGCTGCTGTGGACCCTACAGAGCTGTCAGACTCCCATGGTCGAGACATTTACTGTCGTTGTCTTCAAATCATTCAGTGAGCAACTGTCATGTTGGTAAGTCTGAGCACCAACTGCTTTGCCATATACTGTACATGTAGACATATGAAAAAGACCAAGTCACAGTTTGTAGAATTGAACAAACGTCTTTATATTTAGAATTGAGGTGTTATTTTTAAATGTATTTATGTTTTTCCATCTGTGGCAGTGTTTCTCCTTAAAACTTTTTCAACTATTTGTCATACAGTGAATGACAATTGAACATTACATTTCATTAAACTTGAACTACTGAAATGAAAACACATTGACCGATAAACAAGGTTGTACATTTACATTCCCTACCAAACCAGCCACAACAGTTGTATGAACAACTTATTAATCTACACCCTTGAGAATTCTTGTCCCAGGTCGAATGCCTCTACCAGAATTACTTTAAAGTCTTCATATGATCTCATATGTTGAACAGAGAAGGTGATGGTGCTAGTGCAAGCTGCAACAGATCGATAGCTTATCCTGTGTTCCCCAAAATCTGACTGGCAGTGATGATGAACTTTACATTCACTTTGAAACATCTCTTGTCTTCTTGGAGGACTGGAACATGGCCTTGCCTTGTTATCCACTGCACAAATGATTTTGGAGACAATGAGGGAGGTGCAGCTTTCTCCATCCCTGATTCAGTTTCATCTGAAATTAGAGGCAATACAGATCGATTGTAACATTTTAAGTACTGCACGATATGGAATTTTTTCAGCTGATACAGATTACAGCTGACAAGATATTGTAAATGTGTAATATATTATAGAACCTGTTATATTTGATTTATTTGAATTTGTGAACCAATAAAGTTGGTGAAATATGCATCAGCCTGTCAAATGAAAGCAGATGACCCATTAGCACAATCCAGTTTTCAGTGTATATATAAAGATTCAATATAAAAACAACCTCATACCAAAACCTCTTGAGAATAATCCATTGTTTTGGACCTTATAAATGCTGTATTATACTGTACATTGCTACAGCGCTCCTTTGGCCTTTACTTTGTCCATCATTCATGAGGTACCTAAGATGTTTAAGCACGTAGACTACATGGGAGGTGTAGCAGTTGCCAAAGTCATTGATTTTGTAATTTTGTATCTTTTGAGAGACTGGGGGTGCATCTAACATTGCCTTTTTTTGGTATAATGTTTCAGCATGAAGCAGTACTGTTGAAATCCAGATGGTTTCAGGTGAGTGTCCTATTACCATGTATTTCAACCACACTCAGGTGGGTAAAGTTGTTCATTTTAAAGAGGATTTATCTAAATTGTATTATCCTTCTATTTTGGTAATGTGCACAGTCATATAAAAACACCTACATGTTGCACTGAAAAGTTAATTCTCAGTGTTCAGATTATGTGGCAATGCAGTAATCAATTGATTACTAATAATTTATTAATCAGTTGGTAACATTGACCTTGCGATCATACTTACTTCTAACAAGGATCCTGCCACATCCCCAAGTAATGCTAATGTTTGTCTGGTTTGCGATCCCATTTAAGTGATACTCTGGAGATAAGTTCTCCTACCTCCCCTATCCTTATGGTATTTAATGATGGTAAAGTTTCATGTGTAAGAAGTTGGATTTATTGTAAACAAGTAAGTAGAGCACTTGTCACTCTTGCATTTAGGACTAACTGAAGCACACAGACTAAACCATTTGAACTCAACTTCTAAGTCATATTGAACTGAAAAAAGACTATCATGATGCAACAGAAAATATGAATCTTAAACTTGTATCTATGCTGCACTTAGTATCATTTCTACCCCTGGCACAAACAAAGGCTGACAGATATCTGGGTAATTGGCCATGATATCACACAAGCCATACAGCTTCAAGCCATCCCTTATCTGCAGCAGAATTGGAAACAGCACTGTTTTTGTAATAAATCACATGAACACACAAACACGCATGTAGAAACATTTAAAACAAGCATAAACATGGTTAATCACAGAATACTTCAATTTAAGGATTTCATGGAGAATGTAATGTTATTTGGGAATACAATGAAACCAAATTTTGCAGCATTACTCATATGTGTAGATCCATGTATAGCCACCAAATGTTTTTAATCAGCAGTTGGTGTATGGTATTTCATTAACAAAGGCCATTTTACTCCCAAAACATGGGAACCCAGTTGTGGCACAATAGCAGCTAAAGGGAATAAGAAATTGACAGAAAGTCTGGTCAGGCATACGTTTATACGTAATACAGTGACACGATGACTTTGTCTCAATAGGACGATGGTTAAATCATGTAATGAAAAAGTGATTGTTATAGCTTGACCATGTTGTCAGGTGATGATGCCAAAGTGTAGTGTTGTAGCTTTTATGGTTTTTGAAATCTAGAAACTTTCATGCCAATACACACACACACAGGTACACATTTTTGATTCTGAAACAGTACAATTAAAGGGGACATAGCATGCCCATTTTACCACAAGTTGATATGGTTCCTTGGGGTCTTAATGAAATGTCTGTAACATACTTTGGTCAAAATACCACAAGGATCATTTAAAACAGCACCCTTTTTACCCTGTATAAAACAGCCCTCCACAGAGTGACCTGTTTTGAGTGCCTGTTCCTTTAAATGCTAGTGAGCCAGCTCCCCCCTCCCCCCTCTCCCCCCATGATTTTAAACGATATAAATTACATATTTTATATGATATAAATTATCAAATATGCATCCCATACTTTGTATTCCCCTTCTGTTGTCCTGGAGTTTTAATTTTCCCAATCACATAATTAAATGTCCCCCTCTGCCCATCCACTACAAGCACACAAGCAGATAGACAGAGAGAGAAAGAGAGGGGTGGGGGGCTATGAAGACCATCATTTACCCCCGAACCCCGACATTCAACGGGTACAACAACAAGCGGAGAAAGCAGAATCGCGGGCTGACCAGCGCGGAGAAATGCGTGCGAACCGCACGGGAACCTGTCCCGTGTGAACAGCCAGGCGGCTGCGCGCTTGAGAATGGCGCTTCCACGTCTGGTGTAAACCCGGCGTAACGTGTGGGGGGGGCGGGGGGGATGAGGTGAGGGGTGGGCCAAGGCCATGTAGGGAGACTTCCAGTGTATTGTGACGACACAATACACAGGAAGCTCATTCCAGTCACTCAAGCATGACGTTTCTGACTTAGAGGAACCATAACATAACGTTTTTTGGGTTGGTAGACATGCCAGATACCCAAATTAACATGTAGAAACACTAACAAAGTGGAATTTTCATGATATGTCCCCTTTTAAGCACCAGCACCTCCAACATACCAGATTATTTCATCCTTTTTCTCCAAAGTGATTGATCCTGTGTACCCACCATTCAAGATCTCCTCTGTGAGACCTTGAATTGTTGTCTCAGTGGCTTCCTCCACCTGAAATTAAAACCGACAGCTAACAGCTTTTGTGTTGTCAACATACACATCAAGCTATATTGCTAACTTTTCAAGAATGACACAATTCGAGCTACAGGTATGTTGACTATTGTATGGCCTGTTCCTGATAACAGGATTGTATGAGTGACAGAGATAATCGGTGCCCTGATCTGTTCAATTCCTAAATTTTCTTCCAGGTGATCAATAAAGTGTGATCGTATCTTGGTTGTCTCCATGTTTTGTCAGATCTAGACTGCTGATTAGTCTTTAGTTTATGTCAACAAAGGCTTATGTTACGAAGACTAACTGTAATTTCGCTTGGTATATTTACAGAGTAATTAAACCCCCAAACCACTTTTTTCAGCTGAAAACCAGTGTATATGGGTATTTAGTGGTGTTGTTGATAGATTCAGGTCCATATATTGACATTTTAGTGCAAAGTATTTGAATTCTACATAAATATGCATAGCCACTGCCCTCTACTGGTTGATTGCAATGGAATGTTGCTATTGGCTGATCTGGAGGCAGGTGACGTATATGGAGGCAGCTTTCATCACCAAACAACCCCCTCCTCCTCGCCCCCTCCTATAAAACTAATGTGGCACGACTCTTGAGGCGGGTCTTTTGTTCTTACTCTTGATAAGAGATCAGTGTATTGATCATCTCCCAGATGGTTTTTGTCCAAGTTTTCAATGTCCATGGACCCAGTGCACAGGAACTTGTAGCACCAAAGCAACAGTCCTAAAAAAATGACAAGGGCACAGGTGCTAATTGAAAATTGATTTAAATGGTTAATCACAATGAATTGTTAAGAAAACGATTTAACATTTTTTGTTGTTGCTCGCTGTGATGTACGCAGAGATAAGATAACACCCAACTCTTTAATTCCCCTAAGCTTTACAGATATTGGAGCTCATTGTTTTGGTTTACTGTTTTTATTCACTCTCAGTGCTCTCATAGCGTCATTTTTGGCTGCAGCAGGCAGCTGTTTTGCTCTAAAAAGCTCAAAAAAAACATTGTACAGTACCTGCTCAGCACCAAACAGCAAACAGCCAGTTAGCTGTAGACTAACTGGTGAATATAGTGGAACATTTAGCAGGAAAAGATATAGATATTTCCCTCAGGAGTAGTTGGAGACCAAAAACAGAGCTAAAAGAGACGGAAGTTTGGATTGTGATGCAACAAGTGGACAGAAACATGACTTCAAATGAATGATAATGTTGATATGTATCCACTGTATGTGGAAATGTACAACTGTTTGCTGCCATGTTTGCCAGTTGTGTTTACAGCTCGTTTCACCTGCTCCCAAGTGGAGAATTGCAGGTTTAAATATTTTATTAGTAGTCAATGGTTGCCCAGATTAACCTCTTAACAATCCTGATAAGCGTCAAACTTTGTTATTTACACAACTGCTTCGTATAGCTAGGTACTGATGCAACATATCTTTGGAAAGCTAAGATTCTTGTGATTCGATTGATGCGAACCATTTCAAGATACGATCACGACATATAAAACTGACTTTTTAGGTGATTTCGAACGACATACCGAAGTATGACTTTATTATCATATTTTGGACGACCTACAAAACTATGAATTTTTAGGTGATTTCGAACGGTTTTATCATATTTTGGACGAACTACAAAACTATGACTTTTTAGGTGATTTCGAACGTCATACCGACGGTTGACTTTTTTCATATTTTGGACGACATACAAAACTGACTTCGAATGACATACCGGCGTATGACTTTTTTATCAAATTTTGGACGACCTAAAAACTGACTTTTTAGGTGATTTCGAACGACATACCGAAGTATGATTTTTTTTTTTCATATTTTGGACGACATACAAAACTGACTTTTTAGGTGATTTCGAACGACATACGACATACTTCTAATGACTTTTTTATCATATTTTGCCCGACATACAAAACTGACTTTTTAGGTGATTTCCAACGACATACCGACGTATGACTTTTTTATCATATTTTGGACGACATACAAAATTAAAAGTACTCCAGAATACGTACATTTTCACCTCCTTTCTAATTTTCTTTAAACTTATAAAAAAATTAAAATAATAATCCTTACAATTTCAATAGGGCCTCCCACTGTTCGGTGCTCGGGCCCTAATTAAAATGAAAGCCCTCAAAAAGCCAATTCATTTGTCTGACCTCATCACGTGTGAGGTCAGATAAAGGCGGGGAAAATGTTGACGTTGCACGCTACATCGTGGCTAACAGAGGACTGAACAGGAATTCCCACATTGCTGGGAGGAGTGTCCATAATCAAAGGTTCATCTGTCATTAAAACATCAAAATAACACTTGTTTCACTTTTTTGGGTATGGCTGAAGTTTTGACCTATTTCTCACTGTTATTATCCATACATTCTGTTCAGTAAAGAATCAGTTGATAGCATTTCAAGTCTTATCTTAATACAATAATCAAATTGACGAATATATATAAATATTTTGTCATTAACTTCCATTTGGACAGATGAAAAACAGGACTTTCAATTTATTTCATTGTTATTTACCGTGCTTACCATCAATGCCAGTCTTGCCATATTCCAACACTAGGTAAAAGATAAAAAGTTGTATTTTCCCTGTGTATGTTGTTTTTGTTTATTGTAGGAACGCTACTTTTTTCCCCATCAGAATAGAGAGGCTCTGGAGAGACATTTATGTGGGAGTGCTTGATCTCTTCTACACCATCTTTACTAACCTTGAGAAAGAAGGTCTTCTTAATCCTGACAACGAGATCCATCTCTATGCTCTGCACTGGTGCTTTCTGCCCCACATACAGAAGCACCTTCAGTTTTTCCAGCATGGCTGGAACTGCCACCGACTACGCGCTGAGGGAAACCAATCCCTGTTGCAACTGTGGACTCGCCATGAACATGAGGCACAGCCGGACCCCATACAGGCAATTTTATTTTTACTATAACTGTCCTACATGGAACAATGTCAACATTCTCACAACTTTATTGGAAATTACAAAAACTGTTTACTGTTGTAACAGCATGTAGCAGTGGAAAATAATACAGGAAAGGTCTATTCCAAAGTAAATGTAAACCTGCATCAGTACTCTAAATTAATTCATTGGCTCTTGGAGAATTATAAACAATCTCTCTTTTTGATGCCAATGTTATTCATCGAAGATTTATCCAGAATCCCAAGAGATGATAAAACTGTTGTTTCCTGTAAATCTAATTGACTGAATGTGGCTTATAGTTCTCTAAGGATTTTTGCCATTTTAACTGAGATTTTGGCTAAACTAACCCTTTAACAAGAGCTCGTCCAATTGCAGGTTGACATGGAGTTTGGAATTGACTGGACTGGACCATGTGGTCACCGTCAACCTGGTGTTGCAGCGCTCACTGACTGAACAGGAAGCTGAAAGTCTACCAGACCCCAGTGGCCCTCTGTCCGATGTTTTGGATGTCTATGTCCAAACTGTGAGCTTATTATCAGAAATGCTCCAGTAAATTCCTGCCTCACAAGCTCCATGATGCAGAATGTGTGAGTTACATAAAGACACCAGTGCTTTGCTTTAGCGCAGTTCTAATTGCAATATTTTGATAGATATTACATTTGTTTCATATGGATGAGGTGATTTCAACATAATTAGAAATAAGGAGCTGCTACATCTTTTTTCAGAACAATATATTTAATTGAAGAACAGCGACCACTGGCTTTTAAACAATTTTGCTTAGTGAACAGTGTGATTAACTGACAGAGGCATAATGAAGTAAATTACATATGCTGTACTATATCACAAACATGCTGGCTTTATTGCACCAGTGTTATACAGTGGCGAAACTATACTGTCTCATTAGACCATTCCAAACCCAGTGTCAGTGCTACAAATAGCAGCGAGAATGTCTCTTTCAAAGTTACCATACTCTTTGTAATGTCCTGGAATTTTCAGCAGGTGGAAGCAGGTGGAAGACTTGGGGAAGTTGCTCTCCACCACCTCAACATCCAAGCGTCTGGGAAGCACACTCCATCCAACCCAGAACTGCAGGAGTTTCCCAAGGAAGTTTGGAGATGCTACCAAAAACAGAACACTGCATTAAGGCTATTGGACAGGTTTTGTTATACTTTCTACAGATAGTTACCTCATGCAGAACAGCACAAATGAGACAAATTTGAAACTCAATGATCATTGATCCAAAGTGTATTTAGCATTTGAACATATTCCCAGTAACATCTTCAGAGTGCACTGTTGCTATCAGCAAATAATTTGACAGAAATTGTTGATTCAGGACATTTTTTTAAAGTAATGTAATGCCAATATTAATTTACCGTTCTCAATAAATGTGCGAAGGAATCCTGTGATCCTACAGGTGTCCTCCAAAGAGACATCACTGTCCTCATCCTCATCCTGTGTTGGCCACTTTATGTTGTCCAAGACCATCTGACAGATACATTATTTTTCAATCAGTTAACACTTGTTTTTTCAAGCAATCCAGAGTGTATATATAGCACAATAAAGTACAGTACAGGAAATATAAGTTATTAATTCTAATAATTACAATTGTTATTTGATCAGTATGTGGTGGTAAGCAGTTTTGGAAGGGCCATACTGGTGGTTTTGCATGTGTAAGATGACCATGATGAGTACTTTGCATTCCTGTTGAGAGTTTTCAAAATCATCATTTTTTGGATTGATTTCCTTCCTTTCAGGCAGCCGTTGTTTCTATGAAAATTAACTCGCAGAGACTTCAGAACAACTCTCTTTGTGCAGAGCTTGCTTATCCAATGATAAAGAACATTTGTAAGAGGGAACAAACACGGACTGATTATTCATCTGCAAAATATTTCAGATCTCTCCAGGTTATTTTTGGTGTAATAAACTGAAACCAGAGGTTGCCAGAAGGTAGAAAACAAAACACGTTTAAGATAGTAACTTCTGAGTTAGTAGTGTTTTTGCAGAAAGATACTGTATGATTAGTAGCAGCCTGAGTTCACTTACCCGTGGTGTGTACTCTGAATCTGACGCTCTTGGAAAGAGAAGAGGAATTGTGTCTTTCCTTTCAGTCAGCAAAGGCTGACTGAGTTAAACCCTTTCGTAACTGTTTGACTTGTTTCAAGGTTCTTCCTAGGACCTGCAAAATATTTGTATCACAACAGAAAAGTCATGAAGCCTTACTAATCTTCAACCGATTGCCATATAAGCTATCATTAATTTCTCATCAACAAACATCTGGGAGGTATCTGACAAAAAGAAGGCCAAATTTCAGTCTTTCATCAAAACTCTTGATTAGTTAGTGTGATTTATATGAAGTCTTAAGTACAGAATACTCCCAGCATGGAGTAGCATTTTGTCAAGCAGCCATCTCCTGTTTTCACATGTGACTGGAGGCAAATACCAGGACAGTGCCAACTCATTGATAATGCTCTTTTCTTCAGATGATAACTCTGCTGTGCCATCCAGCTAATACAAATTTGAATCAATTCGATTAGATTTCTGGATTTCTCAAGATTAATATTCCGTACATAAATCAGCAAAGTTGTCAAATCAAACCACATCAAACATTTCAATTTTATTAAAATTACATGTGGTCAGCATGGTAGTAGTTTATAACATGGTAAAACTGTTGGTTTAGCACTCCCTGCTGGTGAAAATATTAACTGTATGATGTGATTGTGGAAGAATACTGAATTAAGTTTTTTTTTCTTATTTAATTAATTTATATTTAAGCATTTGTTAATCATTTCTTCCTGACTTAAAATATTATTTTCATTGTCCTAGCCCTAGTTATTTTAAAATCTTGACAAAATATACATATTTTGTCAGCACAAGGTCAAGGTCAGCACAGTCCTTAAAGGGGACATAGCATGCAAATTCCACTTTGTTAGTGCTTCTACACGTTAATGTGGGTATCTGGCATGTCTACCAACCCAAAAACTCTGGGGAAAAAACACTCGCGCGTTTTGTTATAGTTCCTCTAAGTCAGAAACGTCATGCTTGAGCGACTCGATTGCACTTCCTGTGTATTGTGTCGTAACAAGGAACTGGAAGTCTCCCTACATGGTCTTGGCCCACCCCCCACCTCATCCCCACCGCCAGTCTATGGGGCTGACCAGCGCGGAGAAATGCTCGTCCCGTGTGAACAGCCAGGCGGCTGCGCGCTTGAGAACGGCGCTGCGCTGCCTCGCAGCGGTCTTCCACACTGCCAGCTGTGTGGAAGACTTCCGCAGTGTTCAGCTCTACTGTACGCCGGGTTACAGTAGTTACGCCGGGTTACAGTAGTTACGCCGGGTTACAGTAGTTACGCCGAGTATACGGACGCGGAAGCGCCGCTGCGAGGCAGCGCAGCGCCGTTCTCCAGCGCGCAGCCGCCTGGCTGTTCACACGGGACGAGCATTTCTCCGCTGGTCAGCCCCATAGACTGTATATATAAGGTCAGCCCGCGATTCTGCTTTCTCCGCTTGTTGTTGTACCCGTTGAATGTCGGGGTTCGGGGGTAAATGATGGTCTTCATAGCCCCCTCTTTCTCTCTCTGCTTGTGTGCTTGTAGTGGGGGGGCAGAGGGGGACATTTAATTATGTGATTGGGAAAATTAAAACTCCAGGACAACAGAAGGGGAATACAAAGTATGGGATGCATATTTGATAATTTATATCATATAAAATATGTAATTTATATCGTTTAAAATCATGGGGGGAGAGGGGGGAGGGGGGAGCTGGCTCATTAGCATTTAAAGGAACAGGCACTCAAAACAGGTCACTCTGTGGAGGGCTGTTTTATACAGGGTAAAAAGGGTGCTGTTTTATATGATCCTTGTGGTATTTTGACCAAAGTATGTTACAGACATTTCATTAAGACCCCAAGGAACCATATCAACTTGTGGTAAAATGGGCATGCTATGTCCCCTTTAATATCTATAGTGGCTTCTTCTGGGGATCCACCAAAGAGCACATGCAGGATTGCTGGGCTCAGTCCACCCAGGCATGGCCCATCATGCAGAAATGAATCGTCCAGCAACAACAAATAAGTCACTCTCCAAAAGGATATGGGAAGTGGAGGGTATCAGATGATCATTTTCACCCTCAAAAAGAAGGGTTCCTCCTGGCACTTAAATTAAAATAGAAAAGTCAAATCACATAGATTTTCAACTGTCATACAGCAATAGCAAAGGGATTGTCAATCAGCCACTGGATAACCTGGTTGACTTTATCCTGCAGAAACTTACAGGTTAAAAAAAAAGCTACATTCACATTCTTGGGGTGATCTGGTTTCAGCCTGGAACCAGTACAACCCAAACAGAACCATGCACTGACAGACAACGGAATGTTACCTTAACATAGCAACAAAAGAAGAAGCTGCTAACATCTACAGTGGTCGAATCTGGAGTGTGTCATAAAACACAAGTGAAATATATGATATAGTGAAAATTATAATTTGTACTTACCGAAATGCATCTCAAAACCATGCTGAAGTTTAGACATGATGGTTGCGAAGAAATGGGGAGTCACACCATCGCCAATTGCTGGATCTCCTGAAAAATCTAAACACACAGCACAGACTTAAGTTAACAGAAAATAGGATTTGATCATTTGCAAGTAAGTTAGTAAGTTGTGTTTAGTGATTTAAAAGTGTGTTACCAATACCCTTAAGGGTGCATGTCAAGGGGCAGGCCCACTCAACATTAGCCATCTTATAAAAAGAAAGGATTGCCCTTTCCCTGTCCTCTGCACTGTCTCCAAGATCCATAGTAAGACTCAGTGCTTTCCTGGTTGCATGCTGACTCAAAATGTCTTCTTTGAATGTCCTTGCTGCCTCTTTGGAATTGGTGGCAATTTTCCAATCTAAAAATAGATTTACAAATTTTCAAATTAATATTGGATCAATTGATATGTGAGCGCAACTATGTATTGAAATATTTTATGTAATGTTCAAAATATTTAACAAACCAGAGAAGCTTCTCTCCTCAATGGGATCAAGATCAATTATCTCTGGAGCAGGCACATCTCCCTGAGGTTGCACTGAGTAGGTTGAGCTGCTGGCCCTCGCCGGCTCACTCTCCTGTCATCTCCTCAACGTGCGCACAAATATACCTTCACTTCGGGAGGAGCTGGCCCTTTCTGTGCCTACCTCAGTCTCTCCCTCACCACTGCTCTGTGGTGGTCTTGGGTAAAAAGAGGTAATTTTTGTTATTAGGGTTAGTATGTTTTATATTGTGTAACATGATTACAAAAACACTGCAAACTGGCGAAAAATATTAAAATCAAACTTTTCCTTAAGATCAGTGTCCACCACATTTGTTTGTCTTATTGAAGACAGAAAAATATGGATAGACACAAACAGGATGGTTGGTATAGAAAGAGCTCATCTATTGTGTTCTTATACATTTATAGCTATAATTGTTTATCCTACATACACGCACAACAGTCAGGATGCTTTACACTTGTTGGACGACTCACACAGCCAAATGGGTCAAATATATGACTACACATGCAGTGTGCTTGACAAATGATATGTTTTAGTTCTGTAGGGCAGTACCTCATGCATTCATCACTATGAGCTTTGATTTGTGAAAAAGGAAACTCCTCTCCACAAGTGATACATTTCTCAGGTGGTCCAACCAGCCCATTGTTGCATTCTGGTTGACATACCTGTAAAAAACAGATAATTTTAAGATTCAATACAAGAAATATTTTACAGTCTGCATTTTAGGGAAGAACAGCAGTATTAAAGGGAGGAACTTACATGCTCGAGATCCAGGTTCCTTTGGAGTGGTCGAATGAAAATAATAGCATGACCAATCTGGTTTTGTGGATCTTTCAAATGTCTCACATGGTAGCCCTCATTGGGACACGGGATGAGGATCAGTTGGCGACTTCTTGTAGTTCCAGCAATTCGGAGCAACTCAAATCCACCCCCTTGTCTGAGTTTGGGATAGGCCTCTAAAATAAATTCTCTAAATTCATTCGGATTTGTTTGACTACCTGAAAAGGAAAAATAATGCAAATAACTGGTCTAAAATATCCATGTTTTTAAGGTAATTGCATTCTATTTATTGGATAAAATTCACATACGTGTCAATCCTCATCATGATGCCTAACATACCTTGAAATGTCTGACTTTTTCCCCTAACCCTGCAGAAGCAAGTCTCTCTTTGGCGAATCGGTTGGGGACAATGTCGGCACTTTTATTCTCGACACAGCAGAAGGAATGAGTGTAAGAGGAGAGTGTGGGCACACCAAGGGTTCACCGCCTTGTCGAGCTTCTCCCTCCATGGGTATATGGACCAAACAGTCTTGACACCTCAGCTAGGATCAAGAGAAGTGACAAGTCTTACAAATGAAAGCTAACTAACGCTATCTTGGTTAACGTTAGCATCGCACACTTAACAGGAATGTGATGGGCTTTGCATGACTTAACAAATCATTCATCACCAGCATCTTAACTTAGTCCACAGATGGGATTTAGCCTCACAAACTGTTCACTGCAGAAACCTACCATCCACTGGGTGCCTTGGTGTCATATTATGGGACGGCGTGGATGAATTTGGCACGCTACCGGTACCCGGCGCTGCACAAAAAATACCAAAGCGATGATCACCACATGGGTGGCTAATTCAGTGTAATACAATACATTGGCAAAAGTTGGATATAACTGTTAGTTATACTGTTTACAGAAATAAACAAAAGAAACTCACAGTTCTCAAGCTGATTAGCCACATCCCGCAGCAGGTCTGCCAGCGGTCTCCCGGTTGAAGCCATTACATGTAACGCTAGTTTGCTAACTACTATACAAGGAAGATTCGCTAGGAATAGATTACTTCTGTCTGGATCACTCAGTTGACCATTCCTGCCCGAGACTGAAGTCAGGACCTCCTACCTCATTTACATATGGACACAGATATACAGAAATAAATAAATGTGGAAATAAATAAATAAATGCGAAAATAAATACAGAAGTAAATGAAGAAATGTCTTAAATTTATTTCCACATTCATTTATTTATTTCCACATTTATTTATTTATGTATTTATGTGTCCATATGTAAATGAGGTAGGAGGTCCCAACCTCAGTCTCGAACAGGAGTGGTCAACTGAGCTACATACACACAGGCCCCGGGGGAGTGGTCACTCACTCGTTCAGAGACACACGCAGTGAGAATCAGAGCTCGTCACCGTGAAGCAGCCACTCGGTGACTTTGTAGAACAGTGGAAACAGTGAAAACACAGAGTTTCTCTGTTCACATCTGCTCAGTGATCAGCTGCTTCATGATCAGAGCAGAAGCTGCAGGTGGTTTGTACCGAGCTGGAGTTTCTGTTTCCTCCTCCTCTCTGCTCTCTCCTTGTGCTCAGTACAACACGAGACGTGACGCTCACATTCAGGACTACCGACACCTAAATCATCCCAATAAAAAATAACCTAAACTAACCCTCTGAACTTGAACTAGTTAATTTTAAGTGTGAACTGGCTCAACACTGCAAACAGCTACTGGACACCAGTCAGCATTGAAAGGCAGAAGTAGTAGGACTGGATCACCACACTCCTGTGACCAATCCTGCATGAGACTGAGGTTAGGCCCGCCTTTCTCATTAGCATACGGACACAGAAATACAGAAATAAATAAATGTGGAAATATATTTAAGACATTTATTTATACATTTTTGTATTTATTTCTGTATTTCTGTATTTCTTTCCTTATTTATTTATACATTTATTTATTTATACTTAAGTCATGTATTGTCCTGCATATCCAAGATGGTCGCTCTCAGTCCGAGAAGTCGCATGTGGCCCAAAAACTTTGTTTCCCACAGCTTGTGATTCTTTTCATCTCTGTCGAATCATAAACGGTTCCATCGGTTTCCACCTTCCTCCTGGGCCTATAACCTGTTAGGTTGCCATCATTAAGGGTTGAATAACCGGGCACCGATATCCTTGTTTCACGGAGGAATAACACAAGCCGATCGGTGTTTACTTGAACCGGAAGTGATTCCCTTTATTGCGCACGCTCCAGTCATTTCATAATAAAGCATAGACTTCAGTATAAGGGCACATATTAACAGAAACCTAACACTGTTAATAATAACTTTTAAGTATGTGTATTTTCTTTTGCCTTTTGGAACTATGATCTTTTGTATTATTTTTGAGCGCAAAAACTAAAGTCACGACCAAGATGATTGAGCTATTGCGGCACCTCCCGGTCAGTAGGGGTCAGTGTGAGACCATGGCTGGCCCAAGGCACTGCTACTTTTTAGCGTGAGCTGAGCTGTTTCTCATAGCTGTGAGGAACTCAGCAGAGGCAAGCCACGTCTCCATGTCTCTCACTCTTGTCTCCTGTCTTTCAGGTTTGTCATGTCACGAAAACAGAGTGAATTTACAGCTGTGTTGGTTGAAAGTGAGAATTAACTTTGTTTTGTGTTTGTGTTGATGTGAGTTTGGTGCTCACCGAGTGTAGCCGAAATGGCAGAGTGACCTGGTGCACGTAGTTAGCGAACATGCTAGTTTAAGAAAGTTAGCTTGTTAGCTCGATATGAAAAGGCAGATTTTGTGTGTTTTTGTTCCTGTTGAATAAGTTCAGTATTTTTGCATTGTGTGTATAAAAGGTTTGAAGTGTACGCGTTTGGGCTGTTGTGTTGTCCTGGGGATACTGTGGTATCATTGAGCGTGCATTTATGATGCAAATATGTCACAATGACAGAGACAGTGATGAATGGTGTAAAGGGTTGAATTGTGTTTGTTTGTGTGTTCTGTGAACATGATAACATGTGTCTGAAGAGACAATTATTGTACAGTAGTGCAACTGCTCTAAAAACCAAAAAGGGACAGTACAAATTGTTAATAAAGAATAGCTGTTTATGGGTGCCACAGTCCGGTACCTGTAACAGTTACAACTGTGTTTTACTCTGAACGTAGGGGTTAATAACAGTCAGTTAGTGGTCTGTTCTGTCGGTGCTACACTTTTGTTACTCTGAACAGGATCATAGCAGTCAGTGCTACACGTGTGTTTTACTCTGAACAGAGGATAATTACAATAGGTGGTCAGTTAGCGGTCAGTGCTACACGTGTGTTTGACTCTGAATAGAGCATGGCTGTGGGTTGACTGATAAATCTAGCTGGCCTTGACATTAGCACACTGAGAAGAGTGTGATTTGCTCTTTGGGCAACACACTTCCTCAGGTTTTTGCACTGGCTCTTGATGTTCCAGATGAGATCAATGTTGTAAGTTCAGAGAATTTGACGCAGTTGACTGCTAAAGAGATTGCAGAGTGTGTCAACTCTGTCCTTTCCATGAGCGTGGACAGTGTGAAGGCAACTACTCCTCGTGTCACACCTCCAAAAAGACTACAAGGTATGATTCAACAGGCCGGCCAAATGATCAAAGGACTCATGAGGAATCTTAAACGTATGTGTGCACCTTCTAAGAGCAAAAAGAAGGTCTACCAACAACTGGTCAATGAAGATGACTGTCAGTCATCATCCTCATCCCAGAAGACAATCTCAGAAGACAGGGAAAGTATTCTGTCTGCAACATCCAAAACTGTCCAGGAGATCATTAAGGAGGAGGTCTCTCAATACACAGAATCTACTTACGATGAAATATCCGACTATGATTATGATCAGTTGGAATCTGGCTCCACTCTGGAGATTAAGAATGTTGCAGATGACGTTGCTGAGGTGATTGTTGATGAAATCATGTCGCAAAAGAAAGATGATCTAGAAACAGCCCAGAGCACACCCTCTCTGAAGAAAGTGTCCTGAAGTGTACTGAATAACAAGTACTTTGACAGCCTTTACAACACAGCCTTTGACAAGGTTTTAAGTAGGCAGTCAATGCAATCTGTCATGAGTGGTATTGATGCTCTGCTTCCAACAGCAGTTGGTGAGATACAGCAGGGGCAGAATGGGTCTCAATGGATGGATGATATTTTCAGTGGTGAAACCCTCGAGTTAACCAACAAGCTGAATAATATCCTCAACAATCACATAGATAGGATGAGATTTAAGATTACCTCACGACCAAAAGCCTCACAACCACAGTGCACAAGCATAACGGTTTGTCCGTCACGTGCTATCATATCAGCTGACATCCTTGCCATTGTGTGGTGTTTCCTTGGAGTAATGAGGTGGTGGCTTCACACACAGAAACTCTCACTTCCAGGGTGATAACACATACTTTAGAAAAAGCTGTGTCAGAGGGCCCCAACGGTGGGGCCAGTCTGCCTTCGGCACCTGGTAAAGGGTCTGGCTCAGAAAGCAAGGTGACCACTCCTGAATTCAATGAAGAATACAGAGAAGAGCAAGAACCAACAGTGGAAGGAAGGAAATTACCCATCAGGATAATTGTTCTGAAGCTGGTTTCGAGGATCTTTGCTAAAGCAAAGTTGTCGAACACTCTCAGATCACCAAACACCATCATCGAGCGTCTACTCGAAAACATATGGGTCGAAATCAAGGATGAAGATTTTGAGATCACCCCAAAAATGATCAAACACCTTGACAAAGCCGTTTTCAAAAAAATCTGCAAAAAGTGGCACGGTGTTGTAAGTGTGCTGTTTGAATTGGAAATGGAAAACCCAACACTGGACAAATATATTGTCTCTGTCTTCAAAGATCTGCTTGTGACACCACCATAAAGATCCAGCGCCATCAGTAGATTTTTCTCCTCATTGTGCTTCTCCAAACTCTTTTCATGATTATTTCTGTTTCTTTGAGAATTAAACACTTAAAAACAGAAAACAGTAAACTAATAAAAAGATATTCAATATATCCTCATTTCTTGGTGTTTTTATTTATGCCTCTTAAGCCCTTACTCCTTTAAAAGAAATGGTCTCTTGTCTATTACAAAAGATTTAGGAATATACATATATAAATATCCATAAATTGTCTGTAATATAACCCCATATGTATCTCTTTTCCACATGACAATGTTTCCTTGTATAGTTTGCTGACATTCTCAATAAGGTTGTAGCGTAGGTTTTTCTAAATTAAAAAAATTAAAGAGTTGGGCACCAGACAGGGCTTCTTCACCTGTCAAAATGTTAATATCTCCCGGTAAGAGAGTTAACCCAGATAGCTTATTTACCTAACTACAAAAGGCATCAAAGAAAAGAAACCACAAACAATCAATTCGGTTAATCAATATATATGCCATTGAATTATTCAATCAAGTTAACAATCAAATCAAAAAGGTATAATTGATAAACAGACAGAACTCATATTGACCAAAATATCCAGTAATCAATGCAAACAAATTCATTTCCAAATAAGAACAATTAACCGTCCATCAAATGAACATATGAAAGAAGCTTCCATTAAGAGTTCATGATGAGTATAGGTCGAGTTCAGATCAAGTGTGAGATTGTGTGTGTGGAGAGAGTGTTCAGGAACAAAACCGTTTGTATATAATATGCCATTCAGTTCATAATTCGATTTGTAAAGAGGGATATGTGTGTGTGTGTGTGTGGTTGTTGGAGAGGGGAGTTAGGGTCCAATGAAAAGGTAAAGTGAGGGAAATGTGTGTTCTTTATGGCGGTCCTTTAATCTCCAGGTAGAGGGAAGATGAGGGGTGAAGTTTCTAGAGGCCAAGGGAATTCGGTGAAGCCAGGAGAGTTTCAATAGGGATACTTAGCTTGTTTGGTTCATCCAGGAAAGAGGGAATCACGTTCCAATCCGAGCAGGTTAGATGGTTTTTTTAAATCCACTTCAGGCTCCAGGGATCAGCTTTCTTGCCTCATGGTCCAGGACGATTGTGAAATAAATCCAGCGGGTTCTGGGATCATGCTTTCCAGAAACTAGTTTATCTTTTTTATGATCTCCTTCCTACATTTGCTCTCACTTCACATGCTTCCACTCCATGCTGCCTTTGTTTGAATTTCCCTCTTCTCTCTGGCTCACAGGTGTGTCCCATTTATCATCTCCCTCGCCCCTCCTTTTCCTGTTGAGGAGTAAAGGGCCATTCTGTCTTTTTAGTTTTCTCCTTTTCTGCTACACTTCTCCCCCTCTTGACAAGACCACGCTTAGTGGCGGCTCAGAGTTCTGGATCCATTTTTCAGGCTCAATCTCGAAACCTAGGAAATCTTCCTCCTCTGAGCTTTCCTGAAGGATGTCTAGTACTCTTTGTTTTTCCATTTTCTCCAAGTCTTCAGCACTAGGGTAGAAAGGTTTAAGTTACAGACATGCACCGTTCTTACATCCTGACCGGAATCCTCCAAAACAACTTGATAGTTTAGGGGTCCAAGTTGTCGAACTACACGGTAGGGTCCTTTCCACTTTTTTGCCAGCTTAGAGGTGAATTTCTTCTCAGCATGGGACTGAGGGAAATTTCTAACCCAGACTCTTTGTTTAGGTTTGAATCCAACATCACGGCGTTTTTGTTGTAGTTCCTCAGTTGCCTTTCTTTTGATTTCCTTATATTTTCCTCAACATCTGCTTTGAGTTGTTTTAGTTGATGGACTACATCATAAACAGGTGCATCAGGTGGGTAAATCTTTCCCTTCAGAACTTTATCCATTGTACTATTGAGCTTCCTACCAATTTGAAGTTCTGCCGGTGTTACCCTTGTAGTTTCTTGAACAGCAGAGTTTATTGCAAATCGGAACTCTGGGAGGTACTGATCCCATTTACCATGATTGTCATTTACATAACATGCTATCATACATTTAAGAGTACGATTCACTCTCTCAGTCATATTAGTCTGTGGATGATATGCTGTGGTAAGCTTGGGAGTCACAGTCCATTGTTCACAGAGTTCACGGAACACAGAGGACACAAACTGGGGACCACGATCAGACAAGATGTAATCAGGTATGCCCCATCTTGTAAAGATTTCCTTCCTTAGGAATTTAGCCACTGTCCTTGCTGTAGCAGTTTGCAGAGGAGAAAACTCAACCCAGCGGGTAAAGTAATCTACTACTACTAATAGGTATTCCTTTCTTTCTGAACTTCTTGGTAGTGGACCCATAAGGTCAATGCCTAACATCACATTAGGGCCTTTGACAGAGGTTTGTTGCATCTTTCCAGCAGGTTTCTGATTACCTGCTTTGATACTTTGGCAAACAACACAGTTTTTCAAGAAGTTCTTCACATCTGTCCACATTCCCGGCCAATACACTACTTCATAAAGCCTTTTATAGGTTTTGAAGATACCTGCGTGTCCACTTAATGGATTCTCGTGATAGTTTTCAAGTATCTCCTGAACCAGACTCTGGGGAATGTAGAGCCTATAGTGGATCTGATTTTCTGCCATCTGTTTTTTGTGATATAGTTTATCTTCCAGGACAACAAAATCCTGTTTCAGTTTTTGGTTGTCAGCTAGCTGCTTCATGATTTTCTCCACATTAGGTTCTTTATGTTGCTCGTCCCAAACTTTTTCCAGGGAAATAGGGATATTCCCATCTTTTTGATTAGAGTACAGGCAGCACTGGCTGAAAGGGGGGATCCTCGAAAGAGCATCAGGAGCACCATTTAGTTTTCCTTTCCTGTATTCCACAATAAAGTCGAACCGTTGCAATCTTAGTGCCCATCTGATCAAACGACTTGTGGTTTTTGTTGATGAGAGGACCCATTTCAAGGCAGAATGGTCTGTAATGACAGTAAAGACATTTGGCTCCAGATAGTGTTGCCATCTTTTTAGAGCCCAAATTATTGCAAGGCACTCTTTTTCTGTTAGAGTAATTTCTCTCAGCTCGGTTTAAATTTCGACTGGCATAAGCAAGAACAACTTCGCTTCCAGTCTCTGCTCTCTGCGTCAACACAGCTCCAAGACCTGTATTACTTACATCAGTATAGACAAAGAAAGGAAAGTTAAGATTTGGGTGGCCTAAGATAGGTGGTGAGATCAAACTGATCTTTAGTTTGTCAAAGGAATTCTGGCATGCTTGACTCCAGAAGAAAGATCTTCCTTTTTTCTTGAGATCATTTAAGGGCTCAGCAATTTTTGAGAAGTCTGGTACAAATTTATGATACCATCCGGCAAGCCCCAAGAAACTCTAAACCTCCTTGAGGTTGGTCGGTGCTAGATAGGACCTAATTTCCTCGACTTTGTCAGGATCAGCACTGACTCCTTGACCAGAGACAATATGTCCCAGGAATCTGAGTTCTTGCAGGCAGAATCTAGACTTCTTGAGATTTATGGTCAGATTAGCTTTTTGGAGTCGATCTATTGCAGTTCGCAGACGTTCAAGATGCTGAGTCACAGATGATGAATAAACAATTATGTTGTCTAGATAGACTAAACAGATTTCTCCCCGTAGGCCCTCCAGGACTTTTTCCATTAGTCGTTGAAAGGTGGCTGGGGCATTCTTGAGACCGAAAGGCATGACATTGAAATGATACAAGCCAGAATGAGTGACAAAGGCAGTTTTTGCTTTACTGCAAGGATCCATGGGTACTTGCCAGTATCCACTATTTAAATCAATTGTGGAGAAAAGGGAGGCTCCAGAAAGGGACTCCAGTATTTCATTTATGTTTGGGAGAGGATATGCGTCTGTTTCAGTGACAGCATTGACTTTCCGAAAATCTACACAAAATCGATGTCCCTCCATCTTTTTTCGGTGGTAGGACTACAGGGGACGCCCATGCAGAATAGGAAGGTTCAACAACTCCAGCAGTAATCATATCTCTTAATTGTTCTTTCACAATGGCTTGCTTACCAGGATTCATCCGGTAAGGCCTTTGTTTGATGGGTACACTGTTGGTAGTATAGATGGTGTGCTGAAGAATATCAGTTTTTCCAGGCTGATTGGTGCAGACCTGTGGGTTAGACTCAAGGAGCTGTCGTAACTGTTTCTTCTCTCCATCTTGCAAGTGAGCATGTGACACAGCAAGGTTGATGTAATCTTTGGCTTCCAGTCGCACCGGTTCCAGAGAAAGAATGGGAGGTGGAACAGAGCTTATCAATGAAAGATTCCATACTGGACTGGTCTTTGACGTTCGGATGTTTGATTGATTTTCATGAGCTCTTTTTCCTGGGGGATGGGCACTGCCTGGTTGAAAGGGATAAGTAACAGGGGGGTTGGACTTGAAACTGTATACATTGTCAGCCACATTTATTATCATACCGACACTACAAATGAAATCAAGACCAAGAACCATACCATAGGCTAGAGCTTCTGACGCTTAGGCACCTGCTGCTGGTGATAATTAGTGAAATTGCCAGGTGAGTGGTAATGTGGACATGAACCAGGAGGGTAGTTTCCTTGACATCTCCAGCACAAAACTAAGTGTCTGGTTTGATTTTCAGGTTGAACTGAGGTGATATTTTTGGGAAAAGGGTAAGGATTTCCCCCATGTCAAAATGTTGCTCGAAAGCTCCTAAAAAGTCATTTTTGTATATCATCCAAAATATGAAAAAAAAAAATTTAAAAAAGTCATCCTTTGGTATGTCGTCCAAAATATGTTAAAAACGTCAAAATGTCGCTCGAAAGCACCTAAAAAGGCAGTTTTGTATGTCGTCCAATATATTTAAAAAAAGTCATACTTCGGTATGTTGTCCAAAAAATGAAAAAAAAGTCATACTTCGGTATGTCGTTCAAAATCACCTAAAAAGTCAGTTTTGTATGTCGTCCAAAAAATGAAAAAATGTATTAAAAAAAACTCATACTTCGGTATGTCGTCCAAAATATGTTAAAAACGTCAAAATGTCGTTCGAAAGCACCTTAAAAAGTCAGTTTTGTATGTCGTCCAAAAAATGAAAAAATAAAATGAAAAAAAGTCATACTTTGGTATGTCGTCCAAAATATGTTAAAAACGTCAAAATGTCGCTAGAAAGCACCTAAAAACTCAGTTTTGTATATTGTCCAAAATATGAGAAAATAAAATAAAAAAAGTCATACTTTGGTATGTCGTCCAAAATATGTTAAAAACGTCAAAATGTCGCTAGAAAGCACCTAAAATCTCAGTTTTGTATATCGTCCAAAATATGAGATAATAAAATAAAAAAAGTCATACATTGGTATGTCGTCCAAAATATGTTAAAAACATCAAAATGTCGCTAGAAAGCACCTAAAAATTCAGTTTTGTATATCGTCCAAAATATGAGAAAAAAAATGAAAAAAAGTCATAATTTGGTGTCGTCCAAAATATGTTAAAAACGTCAAAATGTCACTAGAAATCACCTAAAAACACAGTTTTGTATATCGTCCAAAATATGTTAAAAACGTCAAAATGTTGCTAGAAAGCACCTAAAAACTCAGTTTTGTATATCGTCCAAAATATGAGAAAATAAAATGAAAAAAGTCATATTTGGTATGTCGTCCAAAATATGTTAAAAACGTCAAAATGTTGCTAGAAAGCACCTAAAAACTCAGTTTTGTATATCGTCCAAAATATGAGAAAAAAAAGGAAAAAAAGTCATATTTGGTATGTCGTCCAAAATATGTTAAAAACGTCAAAATGTTGCTAGAAAGCACCTAAAAACTCAGTTTTGTATATCGTCCAAAATATGAGAAAAAAAAATGAAAAAAAGTCATATTTGGTATGTCGTCTAAAATATGTTAAAAACGTCAAAATGTGGCAAGAAAGCACCTAAAAAGTCATTTTTGTATATCGTCCAAAATATGAGGAAAAAAATGAAAAAAAGTCATACTTCGGTATGTCGTCCAAAATATGTTAAAAACGTCAAAATGTCGCTAGAAAGCACCTAAAAACTCAGTTTTGTATATTGTCCAAAATATGAGACAATAAAATAAAAAAAGTCATACTTTGGTATGTCGTCCAAAATATGTTAAAAACGTCAAAATGTCGCTAGAAAGCACCTAAAATCTCAGTTTTGTATATCGTCCAAAATATGAGATAATAAAATAAAAAAAGTCATACTTTGGTATGTCGTCCAAAATATGTTAAAAACGTCAAAATGTCGCTAGAAAGCACCTAAAAACTCAGTTTTGTATATCGTCGAAAATATGAGAAAAAAAATGAAAAAAAGTCATAATTTGGTGTCGTCCAAAATATGTTAAAAACGTCAAAATGTCACTAGAAAGCACCTAAAAACTCAGTTTTGTATATCGTCCAAAATATGAAAAAAAAAATGAAAAAAAAGTCATACTTTGGTATGTCGTCCAAAATATGTTAAAAAACGTCAAAATGTCGCTAGAAAGCACCTAAAAACACAGTTTTGTATATCGTCCAAAATATGAGAAAAAAATGAAAAAAAGTCATACTTTGGTATGTCGTCCAAAATATGTTAAAAACGTCAAAATGTCGCTAGAAATCACCTAAGAACACAGTTTTGTATATCGTCCAAAATATGTTAAAAACGTCAAAATGTTGCTAGAAAGCACCTAAAAACTCAGTTTTGTATATCGTCCAAAATATGAGAAAAAAAAGGAAAAAAAGTCATAATTTGGTATGTCGTCCAAAATATGTAAAAAACATCAAAATGTCGCTAGAAAGCACCTAAAAACCCAGTTTTGTATATCGTCCAAAATATGAGAAAAAAGTCATATTTGGTATGTCGTCTAAAATATGTTAAAAACGTCAAAATGTGGCTAGAAAGCACCTAAAAAGTCATTTTTGTATATCGTCCAAAATATGAGGAAAAAATGAAAAAAGTCATACTTCGGTATGTCGTCCAAAATATGTTAAAAACGTCAAAATGTCGCTAGAAAGCACCTAAAAACTCAGTTTTGTATATCGTCCAAAATATGAGAAAAAAAAAAGACACAAAGTCATACTTTGGTATGTCGTCCAAAATATGTTAAAAATGGGGTTAGGGTTAGGATGTCAGCTGATATGATAGCACGTGGCGGACAAACCGTTATGCTTGTGCACTGTGGTTGTGAGGCTTTTGGTCGTGAGGTAATCTTAAATCTCATCCTCATCTCATGTGGTCTCATGTGATTGTTGAGGATATTATTCAGCTTGTTGGTTAACTCGAGGGTTTCACCACTGAAAATATCATCCATCCATTGAGACCCATTCTGCCCCTGCTGTATCTCACCAACTGCTGCTGGAAGCAGAGTGTCAATATCACTCATGACAGATTGCATTGACTGCCTACTTAAAACCTTGTCAAAGGCTGGGTTGTAAAGGCTGTCAAAGTACTTGTTATTCAGTCTGCCCACAATATGACAAATGGACGCTTGGGCAAACTGCTTTGCAGCGCATGTCTTAATCCTTTCAGACACTTTCTTCAGAGAGGGTGTGCTCTGGGCTGTTTCTAGATCATCTTTCTTTTGCGACATGATTTCATCAACAATCACCTCAGCAACGTCATCTGCAACATTCTTAATCTCCAGAGTGGAGCCAGATTCCAACTGATCATAATCATAGTCGGATATTTCATCGTAAGTAGATTCTGTGTATTGAGAGACCTCCTCCTTAATGATCTCCTGGACAGTTTTGGATGTTGCAGACAGAATACTTTCCCTGTCTTCTGAGATTGTCTTCTGGGATGAGGATGATGACTGACTGTCATCTTCATTGACCAGTTGTTGGTAGACCTTCTTTTTGCTCTTAGAAGGTGCACACATACGTTTCAGATTCCTCATGAGTCCTTTGATAATTTTTGCCGGCCTGTTGAATCATACCTTGTAGTCTTTTTGGAGGTGTGACACGAGGAGTAGTTGCCTTCACACTGTCCACGCTCATGGAAAGGACAGAGTTGAAACACTCTGCAATCTCTTTAGCAGTCAACTGGGTCAAATTCTCTGAACTTACAAGATTGATCTCATCTGGAACATCAAGAGCCAGTGCAAAAACCTGAGGAAGTGTGTTGCCCAAAGAGCAAATCACACTCTTCTCAGACACAGGCACAGCTGTGCTCTCAAGACCCTTCATGATGGATTGTGTCATCAAAATGACAGCAGTTTCTCTCCGAGTATGGTCATTGTGGCCACATCAGGTTTGCCTGCTTTCGAAAGATTCCATTGTTCTGATGTCATGCCTTTGAAAAAGGACGTCACAATGGGCAGAATGCTGTCGATGTCCATCTTCATGTTTCTGATATTGTTAGGCTTAGTTTTTAAAAATCGGGTTGAAAATCGTACTATTCCTGTCGGAAGTGCTCTCTCTGTTCTCTGTGTACTACACCTACCATACACTGATCAACTAGGACAAAGGAGATATCAGAGATGAGATTATAGCACACACCAAAGAGAACACACACATCAAAGATAACTAAGCAGCTAGTCTGACATCATAGCACCAGGCTTTCCAACAAGCCACGCCCCCAAATATTGACTGTTGCTGTAGCAGCGGTAGCTACCATGGGTTCTTTTGACTTCATGTGACTCTGCACCGCACTGATTTAACGTGATGCATGCTGGTTAGAAATTTTGTCTGACTTTTACCAGCGCTGCAAAACATCACCATGTCACATGACCTTAAAATATTGTGGGAGCGAGTCAGCTGCAATCAGACCGTTCAGTTGTTCTCCAGCTGCAGCACCTGGGAACCCAGTCTATGGAACCAGCCCTGTGACAACATAACTTTGTCCTGATTGGCTGAACACATGAAGTATCTTACGTTATATTCTTACACATTCAGAACAATTACCTGCTGCCTATTTTTCTCCAAAGAGGATGAGATGTATTTGATCCCTACCTGACAGTTTTCTATTTACACTTTACAGTTTGAATTTTCAGTCGTTAAAACAGTTTTGTTCAGGAGATTGTTCGTGTGAAGTTAGTAATGATCATGTAGGTTGTGTTTTTGTCCTTTAGATTTATTTTGCCGACTTGTTTTTTTCGAAATATAAACTAGAACATAAATAAATGACCTTGTAGCAGAAAAGGAGAAAACTAAAAAGACAGAATGGCCCTTTACTCCTCAACAGGAAAAGGAGGGGCGAGGGAGATGATAAATGGGACACACCTGTGAGCCAGAGAGAAGAGGGAAATTCAAACAAAGGCAGCATGGAGTGGAAGCATGTGAAGTGAGAGCAAATGTAGGAAGGAGATCATAAAAAAGATAAACTAGTTTCTGGAAAGCATGATCCCAGAACCCGCTGGATTTATTTCACAATCGTCCTGGACCATGAGGCAAGAAAGCTGATCCCTGGAGCCTGAAGTGGATTTAAAAAAACATCTAACCTGCTCATCAGGAGTCATAGTGATCCGAACGGCTGATCTGGATCCACCACAGATTTACACGTGCATTAAGTGTAATGCTGCTTCACTGTTATATGCGTATGAATGGAAGCTCTGTTCATCTGTTGTCACATCAATCAACACTGATCTAGTGGATAAGGCACATTCAGTCACACTAAGAACAGACACCACGTATATGCATCCAGAAGATTTACACTGCACTGCACTCAAACACAAAGGGAGAGATGCATGTTTTGAAAAAAGATGGTTTAGAGAAAGTTGTGAAGAAAGTTGTTTGAAAGAGAATTTAACACTAAGTTGCATGTTCTGGAATGAACATAGATGTGCTGTTTCTGTAATTTTACTCCAACCAGAAAATAAGTCACCCTCTCAATTCCTTCACAGATATTCAGAGGATGCTTTCCTTTTTTGACGTTCCTGGTTCACACTCACATGACTTGCTGTCAAAACACAAAAATGATGAATGGCAAGACTTGGGACCGTGGATAAAAAAAATGTGTCAATGCTGACGTTTGGGAAAAGACATCAGATCCTATGGTTCAGTATAATCCATTTTTGAAAGTGTTTAGAAAATGATTTACATCTGTTGTTCACACATTCAGGACTGTTTAACTGGTACCAGACACACATATAGATGCCCAATATGCATATGTATATTTACATTATGCAAACAACATTTCAAGGGCTCAAGGTAATCATGAAGTGGGTTTAATTTAAAACATGGAACCTGTGGTTGTCAGACCATGATCTGACAATATCCACTGAAACAGAAAGCCATCGATGGTATTACACCAGTTTTCAACTCTCTATTGAAGGCAGGTGTAATTGTTCTTTGCAAGGATTCACTAGTGCGCACTCCGATTTTTCCGGTCAAGCATATTTTTGATGAATCACAACCTGATGATTTGCGATTCATCCGAGATTTGTAAGTTGTCAACGCCGCAGTACAACAAAGCGCTCCGTCTGTTCCAAATCCTTAAACAATTCTTTAGCAAGTTCTGAAGGATAGTAAATTGTTCTCTGTTGTTGATCTGGCAAATGCATTTTTCAGCGTTCGAATTGATAAAGACAGCCAATACTGGTTTGCATTTGAGTTCAACAGAGAAAGTTATACATTCACATGCCTTCGTTAAGGCTATTGTGAATCACCGACTATTTACAACCAGGCACTAAAAGAAAGCTTAAGATCATTAGAGATAACACCAGGAAGTGCACTTTTACAATATGTTGACGATTTAATGATTTGTGCTCTAACTGAAGAATATTGTGAAAATGATTCTGTAGCTCTACTAAAACATCTAAATGCAGAAGGACATAAGGCAAGCCTGAAAAACTGCAGTTTGTAAAAGTACAAGTTTAATTTTTAAGGGCATGTGATCACAGCAGAGGGCAAATCCCTCTCCCCTGAGAGAGTATTAGCAATTCAAAATATTCCTAAACCTGTTACAAAGAAACAAGTGATGTCATTACTGGGAATCTGCTTTTATTGCAGATCATTTATTCCTAACTATGCTGTCCTCGAGGAGCCCCTCAGCGCAATCGCACACGGGCAAGGCCTACAAGCATATAGTATAGTTATATGGACTAATGACACAGAGAAAGCTTTCACTGACTTGAAACTGACCTTACAATCGACCCCGACTTTAGGACTACCCAACCCTGACCGACCTTTCACTCAGGCAGTTGACGAGAAGGGGGGCTACTATCAGTGCTACTCCCAGACCATGGGGGCAAACAGAGACCTGTGGCATTTTTCTCAGCCAAACTTGATCCTGTTGATACAGGCCTCCTTACTTGTCTTAGAGCTGTAGCAGCTTCAGATAAGACTGTCATGGCATCCAAGGATTTAGTAGGATACTCCCCACTCACCCTGCTGGTCCCACATGCTGTGTCTATGATTTTGTTCGAACAAAAGACATCTCATTTGTCTGCTGCACGGTGGCTTCGATATCATGCTATTCTGTTGGAAATGCCTAATATCACAGTGAAAAGATGTAATGTTCTAAACCCGGCTACACTTTTTCCAACAGAAGGAGATGGTGAACAACACAACTGTGTAGTAACAATAACTGAAGTTTGTTCCCCCAGACCAGATTTACAGGAAACACCTTTGCAGAATCCAGACTTTGAACTGTTTGTGGATGGATCAGCATCTCGCAATTCAGACACAGGAGCAAATCAAGTTGGTTTCTCTGTGGTAACAGCACATGATACATTGAATGCAAGACCTCTCCCTGCTTCTCTGTCTGCACAAGCAGCAGAGCTCACTGATATCATTGAAGCATGCAAATTGGCTAAGGGGAAAGGGGTGAAAATCTACATTGACAGTAGATATGCATTTGGTGTAGTACATGATTTTTTCACGATTTGGAAACAGAGGCAAACCAATTGCACATCATGCTCTAGTGTCTCTGATGCTTGATGCTGTCCTCCTCCCCAAACAGGTTGCAGTATGTAAATGTGATGCTCACACTTCTAATAATGACCCAGTATCACAAGGTAATGCCGGAGCGGATGCAACAGCAAGAGCAACTGCTCGCCAGCCACTACCTGCTTCACACATTCTCTTTCAGGTCGACCCAACCACCCCCACAGCTGACCTGCAGGAACTCCAACTTAGAGCCACAGCAGATGAGCGTGCACTTTGGAGGAGATGTTGGCTGCACGTACACAGATGGGGTGTGGGTGGGCTCTGATGATAAACCTTGTCTGCCAAACTATCTGTTTCAAAAGGATCGATGTTGGCTGCAATTTTACAACACTGGTTAACAAAGGGGTTTTCCAACTACTCTCAGAAATGTTGTCACGTATGCATGATTTGGATTCCATTTGTTAGTACGGCATTAAAACAATTAAGTAAATATTTGGGCATTGATTTGAGACAACATTGTGCCTACCACCCATCCAGTGGTGGAGCGGTGGAAAGAGAAAATGGCACACTAAAAAACAATTTGGCTAAATTTTAGGAGGAAACTGGATTGTCATGGACTAAATCTTTCTCGCTTGTTCTCATACAGATGAGAATGAGAATTAGACCAAAATATGGATTGAGCCCTGTGGAGGTGAGGGGGCTGGGAGAGCACCCTCACCTGCTATAGAGGATCAATCAGCGCAGGTGAGAGCTGTTAGCTGATTGGTCCTCATGCTTAAAAGGCAGCGTGTGAGCTGCCTCAGGACGCAGAACGCAGGAAGGAGCTCAGAAAGACTGAGGCTCCAGAGACTCCCAGACACTGAGTGGAGGACTGGGCTGCAAAGCCAGTCCGCTTAAAGTGTAGTGTGAATTTATGTTTATTTGAATAAAGAATGTTAAAGAGCAACACTTCCGTCTCTGGCTGTATGTGGGAGAGCCCCGTGGCAAGGTCAATTGCCACACTGGCGCCCAACGTGGGGCTCCACACAGCCACAGACGTGGACCAGCAGGCGGTATGGGAACTGGTACCGAGGATGGGGGACCTGGTGACTGCGTACCGGGAGGAGAGCGCGAGGACCAGGCGAGAGCTGGAGGCGCTCCTGAGGCAGGTGAAGATGGAGGCGATGACGTCGACGGATGCTCCGGTCTCCAACCCCCTTCCGGCCCCTGCACCAAGGCTGGCGGTAAAGCCAGCATCCCCTGTACCCGCACCAAGGTCGGCGGTGAAGCCGACGCCCCCTGTCCCTGCACCCAGGCTGGCGGTGAAGCCAGCGTCCCTGTCCCTGCACCAAGGCTGGCGGTGAAGCCAGCGTCCCCTGTCCCTGCACCTAGGCTGGCGGTGAAGCCAGCGTGCCCTGTTCAGGCACCCAGGTCGGCGGTGAAGCCGACTCCCCCTGTCCCGGCACCCAGGCTGGCGGTGAAGCCAGCGTGCCCTGTCCCTGCACCCAGGTCGGCGGTGAAGCCGACTCCCTGTCCCGGCACCCAGGCTGGCGGTGAAGCCAGCGTCCCCTGTCCGGCACCCAGGCTGGCGGTGAAGCCAGCGCCCCTGTCCCTGCACCCAGGCTGGCGGTGAAGCCAGCGTCCCCTGTCCCTGCACCTAGGCTGGCGGTGAAGCCAGCGTCCCCTGTCCCTGCACCCAGGCTGGCGGTGAAGCCAGCGTGCCCTGTTCAGGCACCGAGGTCGGCGGTGAAGCCGACGCCCCCTGTCCCTGCACCCAGGCTGGCGGTGAAGCCAGCGTCCCCTGTCCCTGCACCTAGGCTGGCGGTGAAGCCAGCCCCTGTCCCTACACCCAGGCTGGCGGTGAAGACAGCGTCCCCTGTCCCTGCACCTAGGCTGGCGGTGAAGCCAGCGTTCCCTGTCCCTGCACCCAGGCTGGCGGTGAAGCCAGCGTCCCCTGTCCCTGCACCCAGGCTGGCGGTGAAGCCAGCGTCCCCTGTTCCCGCACCCAGGCTGGCGGTGAAGCCAGCGTCCCCGGGCCCCGGACCCAGACTGGCGGTGAAGCCAGCGTCCCCTGTCCCCGCACCCAGGCTGGCGGTACAGCCAGCGTCCCCTGCAGTTCCTGCGTCGGCGGAGAGACCGACGCCTGCAGCCCCTGTCCCATGTCCCCTGTCGGCAGAGAGGCCGACACCGGCAGGCCCGGTACCATTTGCCGGGACGCCCGGGCGGCGTCGCCCACCTGGCCGGCCTCCGGAGAGACGCTGCGTACGTCGTCGCCCACCTGCTCGACCTCCGGAGAGCCTCGGTGGATGGGCTTCCTCTCCTGGTCCGTGGGGGGGAGTAGGTCAGGCCGGGAGAAATCCCTGGCCTGAAATTCGCGATGGAGGTATGTGGAGGTGAGGGGGCTGGGAGAGCACCCTCACCTGCTATAGAGGATCAATCAGCGCAGGTGAGAGCTGTTAGCTGATTGGTCCTCATGCTTAAAAGGCAGCGTGTGAGCTGCCTCAGGACGCAGAACGCAGGAAGGAGCTCAGAAAGACTGAGGCTCCAGAGACTCCCAGACACTGAGTGGAGGACTGGGCTGCAAAGCCAGTCCGCTTAAAGTGTAGTGTGAATTTATGTTTATTTGAATAAAGAATGTTAAAGAGCAACACTTCCGTCTCTGGCTGTGTGGGAGAGCCCCGTGGCAAGGTCAATTGCCACAA